>NC_085048.1:50217375-51417375 GCF_963662255.1 Cinclus cinclus | reverse complement strand
AAACTGGGTGCAAGCTTACTTCTCTTGTAAAAGTCTCATACTTGAATCAACCAGCTATCACTTTCTTTTGCTATCTAAATATTCAGTTAATTCAGGAATTAACCAGCAAGACTATGAACACAAAGCAAAATCATGACCTGAGCGAAGTGATGCCAACACTTCACCAGTACTGTTGTTAGATACACAGCAATTCAAATTGCTTCATTCCTCCCCATGTCCTTTACTTTCCATTATATTCCTAAACTGCAAATGAAATACTGTCAAGAGGCAGGTGTCAAGAGTCTCTCTTCTGAGAGGGTAACTGGTTAAATGACTATAGAAAGAAAGCACAAATGTAAGCATTCCTCAGGCAGCAGTTCAGAGATCCTTTGGGTTGTTCCTCACCAAGAGCAACCCCTTAGTGCACGACTGCCTGTGCAACACTGCAAAAGAACTTAACCTGATCCCAGGACAGTTATGGGCCAGCACTAGGCTGATCATCAGGTGCCTGGATACATAAATATTTCAGGGCTTCTATTAAAATTACTTTCCATCTGTTCCATTGAATAGACATCTTAAAGCTGTGATAGCCTAAGCAAGCATTAGCCATGTGCTCAATGGCAGAAGTATGAGCAACATTTTTGATTAAGTAATTTATTATTTATAACACAGCAATCAGTTTTGAATTGACAAAATCCTCCTCAACTTCCATCATTTTGAAATAATGACAGATACAAAGCCGCCCTCAAGTGCTCAAATATCAGTGACAACTCTGAAGTAGGTAGAAAGGATTATGGACTTACAGTAGGATCTTGAAAAGCATTTAAGCATGTAACATAACTAATCTCATGAAAGTCAGGCATCACTTGTTTAGGAATTTTTTAGAACTCCACTTTTGTAAATGTTTATAACTCCATTATAAAACTAGGGCTTAAATCAACAGAAATACAAGCTTCTAGTTCTCATGCTTCCCCTTCAAAGTGCAACAGAGCCAGAAGAATATTGATGCATATGGAGGCAAAGTTCCCTTCTCCCGTAAGGTTGCAGAAAAAGGTATTATTATTATCTTTCCTCAAACTGGGAACAAGCATGCAGTAACACACACTGCTGAACCTGTGCATCAGGTAGATCAAACCAGATAACTCTTTCTGGGAAGGTGTGGGAGGGGGAAGACACCAAGGAGTAAATGACTACTTTGATGAGTGCAATGGAAGGACAACTGACAGCAGTGAGCAGGGTAGTTCAAAATCTCAGCCCTCAGCATGACTCAAGAGTCATTGTACAATGCTCCTCACAGTGAGAGGGGCGGGGGGAATCTGTTCCGCTAACAATCTTCTGGCCTTATGTAAAGCGTTTGGGCTACAATTTTCTGCTGTTATTCTGAAAAGTCAGACTGACCTCTGTAAATTCAAATGACTGTTAGACGTTCCTCTAAGAGTTACTCATTTTAGTTGCATTGTGGAAATCCTAAGGCTTGATTAGAGTCAGAGACCTGCTGTGTTAGCTAGGCTACAAATACAAGAACAGAGTAAGTCCATGCTCTGAGAAGGTTCCAGTAAAAAGGGACTATTAGCAGGAGAACAGGAATAGAGGATCCAAAAAAATCCTGCCAGAAAAACAGTAGTGCTCATTCCTCTCCTAATGTCAGAGTGGGAAGGAGGAAGACAACACAGAATATATACATTAGATACACAACGCAGAGATGGAACATATATTTTCTGCTTAAATAAATGCACAACAGGTGCTCAAGAACAGATCCCCATTTTATCAACTATTGATAGCAGAATTAAGGATGATTTTTACTTCTCACAAAAGTAAGAGAGGTACTTGTTCCTACAGGCTCAAACAGGTATTATGCAGCACATGGAAGGCAACAAAACTATCATTGGTGGAGCAGAAAGGGCTTGTAAGTAAAGAATAACAGCTTTTAAAAAGGAAACATTACCCAATTCCCACATTAGCAAATTTTTCTTTCTGAATGAGGCAAGGTCACACATTTTTTGCAGTCTTTTCTAAGAGTCATAAGCCTCATTTAACTTTAGACTGTTCAGACTTGTTTCACTCTGCATTCAAGTTTTCCAAACCTTTCTTATCATAATTATTTTATTTTGCTTTTAAGCATCAGCTGCATGCCAGTAAACTGCTGTGAGAAATTCAGAAAATAATTCCTAGGTCAGTCAAGATCATAATATTTGGCAGGCAATCTCTCACTTGCATGTTAGTACAGGAATTAAAGCATTTTCAGCATGAGCTACTGAGAATTCTCTCTCCTATGGCAATCAGTAAGCAGAAGGGACACCCAGAAACATTTGTGTTAAACTCTGCTGAGAGAAGCATATCATCCTCAGATAACTGCAGGAAGCTCTGGCTTTTTTCCTTCCTTGTTTCTATCTGCCTGTGAAGTCCCCTCCACCAGGGAAGAGAATCACAGAATGGCTGAGGCTGGAAGGGACCATTGTAGGACATCTGATTCAAGCCCTACCTAGAGCATGTTTCCCAGGACTGTACCCAGACAGCTTTGAAACAGCTTCAAGGATGGAGACTCCAAAATGTCTTGGGGTACACTGCTCAGTCACACACACACATTAAAAACATGCTTCCTGATATTCAGGGGGAACCTCCTGTGTTCCAGTGTGTGCCCAGTCCCTCTGGTCCCGATCAAAAGCCAGTAATGAATATGCCAACTCCTAACTTATTTGATAAACTGAACACGTAAATTTGAGCTTCCTTCTGATTGTTTCTAGATCTGACAGGATCAGCAACAAAATAAAAATTGTCGTAACTCAGAAACACAGATTGATAAAATATTATAGTGAAAAAACCAATCTTCTATTTCACTTGAAAATCCTGAATCAGCAGGTAAATTACTTGAAAGTCATTATAAATGTTACTTCTTAGAGTAGTTTGTAAGTACTCTAAGTACCACAAATTAATATCAATTTAAGCCTTCCAGTTAAGGCAAAACCAACTCTTCATGTTCATATGGCTGTGATTTCTGTTGACTCATATTTCAAATAATTAAACCCACAGTTTTCCCCATTCTCTATTTTCCATTCCAGAACTTCACTTTTTTGTGGCGTTCATCAGCAATGATTAAAACTGAAACCATCCTTCCATGGTAGACCAAATCTGGACAATCTCTTTAAATCTTTGTAATAAAGAGATCACATGGTTCACACCTTTTTCCTCCCATCTCCTTATTCTTTTTAAGTCTCTTCACATTGTCCTGAGTTCCAGACTCCTGAAAAAAGATATTACCTTCTCAAAACACATCAGCAGAAAGGAAACAAAAATATGATAGAATTACTGTGCTTGTTGTCATCAGCCTCTTCTGTAACCACCATCATCACCTTTTTCTCTGAGCACCGCAAAAAGAAATTTTCTATCAGGTGGCACAACCACTGTAAGAACAATACCACAGATCTAATGAGAACACCTTTCATTCTTTTTAAAGGAATGTTTATAAATAAAGACACCTCTTGACTAAGATGGGAACGTGCATTTGACTTCCCCAGTACAATCATCAAGCAGGAGATATTTAACCTCCAAAAAGTAGATATAAGAAAATGATAGGCTACACTATTGTAGCCTAGAATAATTTTACCAGAAAGGAAAGGCATTTCTTTATAATGTATACTTCATCCTACAATTCATAGCTTCCAGTTTAAGGAAGTAGAAACAGTAAAACTCACAGAAATTCAAATTCATTACCTTGGCTAGCTCAATTTTTAACTCTTCTTTTTCTTCTTCAGACATCATATTGGTGAAATCAACGTCAGTGACCACATCTTCATCTGCTTCATGGAATGACTGAGTTTCCAACAGGCCTTAAAAAGTTAAAAGGTCAAGACAACCATTATTAATTATTTCAATTATTGCATTGGCCTCTCCTAAAATCTAAGAATGATATAATATTTATCCACTAGGAAAAAAAAATCAAAGAAAAACCAACCTTTTCCTGCTACAATCATTTGCATTCTGCTTCTCTTTCTGAAAAGCTATTGGAAGCATCAGAGGGTAATGTCAGCACAGGAGCAACTTAATATGTGTAAGCACCAGTCATTCCCAGAAATCAATCACCTTGGATCCTACTAATCCCTGATAAGGCATTTTCTTACTTCTAACAACACAGAAGGGAAAAAAAAGAAAGCTTTTTCTTCAAAATAAGAAAGCTGGCTAATGTGGATCATTGATGCAAAGAGTAGCAATAATACACTGAATAATAAAGAAAGTATATTACAGAGCCAAGTTTTCTCTAAAAGTACCTCTGATTGCAGCAATTTGAAACATTACAGATGCACACAGTTTGCGGAAGCAAATGCCATACCTATTGTTTGAATTTTCTGAATGTTAGTGAGAAGTACTCCTTGATTGTGCCAGTGTAAACCTATGAAGGGGGGACAAATACACTGGACCACATTCCTTTCTTCTTCTCCATGCCCAAGATCAGGGTGGGTATTTTTAATAAGCAAAATAAGTGCATACATAAATGTCTGCAAGACCTGGGTCTGCCCAGCATAATAGGTACTGATGAAACAAAATATTTCCTATCTCCCAATCATTCAGTGAAGAGAAGATTGCTGGGGCTCCAGTCACTAAGATCCTCTCATTTTTTATGGTCTGCAGAGAAAATAATACAAACCATGAGCTAATAGAAAACACTCTGGTTACTTTGGAACTCCTTTTAAAATTATAGATCTTCTTCTGTTGTGGAAGAAAAATCTCCTCCAGGCTACACCTGGGACAGCACCTTTCCCTTTATTTCAGTTCCCTAGCAAAGTAATCTACCATCTCTACTGACTCCTGACACCTGTATACGGCTTAATATGGAAGAGAATAATTTCTTTCCTAGCTCCACAGAGGTCTGTATACTCTATTATACAGAGATTAAAATAACAACTTAGTTAAGTTCAGGCATTAAAGAACAGAGGTTACAAGGAACAAGTCTGTTGAAATTGAGTACTTTACATTTTCATGCAGAAAACTAAATTCCCTCCAGCCTTCTGCCAGTTCCTTCACCTAGAGTCCCCCAGGGTACCTGGATTTCCTTCTATTTAACAGAACAGAACTGATTTGATTAATACCATAAACTTTCCTGTAGAACACAATGGAATGAATTCAGCCTTGTTAATTACAATCTTCCTTGAGTGGGAAGATAAAGAGTAGCAACACAGGTACTGAACCCCTGCCTGGCACCATATGCAGAAATAGATCACCACCCTTAAGCACAAAACCTTTTAAAAACATGAAAGCAATTAGAAGTAGTTGATATCCTAGCTATTACCCAAAAAGCAGCTTGCCAGGAAAACCTAGATTGCTGAAGTCACAACAAAAGAAAATCATATCTTTTCAGTAGGAACCCTCCCAAATCACCTTTATTAAAACCTCTACATCTCTAAACATAATTGTTATTTGGTATTTGTATGAAAATTAATAGTGTTGCTATGGGCTTAAGCTAAACTTAGCCTGCAGAGTCTTGAAAGCAGTCTATTTTTTCATGGATGGAGGAGCAGTAGTACAGGGCAGCTGATGGAAATGCTGAGAAGGATCTAAGGGGCAGCAGGGTTGAAAACCCTTAAGGGAAGCCTTGGCATAGATGTTGAGATGAGGTGATCTCGAAGCAACTGATCCTTAAGCCAAAAAGAAGGCAGATCCATGCTCAAGGGACAACATAAGTTTGGGAATGGATAGGTAAGAGATGGAAGCTAACATGGACAAAATCACCAGAAACAACTTAATAGCTCTTAACACTTGGCCCAACAGTCAAGTTTAAACTTCAAGACTGGACTGAAATTACAATCCATTCCAAAACAGCAAATTCATGTCAGTCTTCTCTATGGCCCTTTGCAAACTCATCCAGTTCCTCTTCCAGTTTTTGTTCTTTGCTTCTTGTTTAAGTCCTCTAAAATATGGTTGATCCTTCAGTCTCTACTTTCTTGTTCAAGCCACCAGAGTCCACCCTAATGGTCACTGTCCCTCTGCAAAGGTTACACTTGGGTCATCTCACAGGTCCAGTCTGAACATCTCTCCAGCACACTGTAGGCCACAGCCTCCTTTAGGGCAGTCTGAATTCTGAAACTTCCTTGTGTGAGAATACTTAGGTTCTAGCAGCAACAATAGCAGAGTGGTTACAATTAGAACATTATCATTGTAATGGAGCACAATAGAGGTCGGCATCCATCAGCTCAGACTCGTTCTGGACTAGTTCACCACTGAAGTCACAGAGCTCATCAGCCCAGGTGCAGATGTGCTGATAACCTAACACAGTGCTTTGGAGCCTTGAGTTAGGACTGATGCTTTGGATCACAGGTGTACCTATTGCTCAGGATTTGGGTGTCTGCACGGTGTTACACTGCAAGGCCAGCAGGACATTTCTACCAGTCACTGGTTTCTCTCTCTAGGTACTGTCATCTCTCACACTTTAGTCTCCAGACTGAAAGAAGTTCTGTGATTCCCTGACCCTGCAGGAGATGGAGCAGCTTATAACACCCCAGTACAACTGAAAGGATGTCACGTAACCCTACCTACATGTTCTGCTGTCTCTTGTACAGCCTCAAAATCCTGGGTGGGCATGGAATAGAATCATAGAATATCCTGAGTTGGAAGAGACCCAAAAGGATCATCAAAGCCCAGCTTCTAGCTCTGCACAGGCCAACCCCAAGAATCATACCATGTTTGAGAGGACTGCCCAAGCACTTAATGAACTCTGTCAGGCTTGGTGCTCTGACCACCTCCCTGGAGAACCTCTTCAGTGTCCAATCACACTCTGGGTGGAACCTTTCCTTAATATCTAAGCTAAACCTCCTCTGAAACAGCTTCAGGCTGTTGCCTCAGGTCCGGTCACTTGTCACAAGAGATCAGTGTCAGCCTCTACACTTCCCCTCATGAGAAAGTTGTAGACTGCTATGAGGTCTCCTCTCAGTATTGAAAACTGACGCATTCTCCTCTGCTGCCCAGCTACATAACCTGACAACACACAGGAATTGTTCTGGGGAAAAATAGTATTTTTGCTTAAAGATGCACAGGTATTAGTTATGAGCCATGAAGGCTTGATCACTCTGGGAAGGGACATGTACAAGTAGCTGAGTTGTTTTCAAGATCAATGTAAGGTCTTTGTTAGCAGAAAAAAAAATTGCCTTCATGTTGCATTCCCTCTCATCTTACCCACTCCACCCAGAAATACTGAAGATCATCCCTTGTTTCCAGCTGTGGTCAGAGCTGGAAAAAGTGGAATTGTAATTAAACTGCTATAAAATTGTTCAGATGCAGAGGTGCTATTATTTCAGAATTGCACTAATATCCACGTATGGAATTAGAAATTAACTTTCCACCCTTTTAGAAGAACAATTCAGTTGTTGGATGAGTGAATTGCTTTTGCTTCACCTTGTAGTATAGGTGTTACAAGCTTCCCTGAATGAATTAGGAGCTCATCCAGTAGATTACCAGCCACTTACAAAAACTTGTGGCATTGCTGGTGTCCTGTACCTATGTCCTTCACTAACAGCACAGTATTTTAGGCACTGATCTCCACATACTGATCTAAAGCACAGGTTTTTCAAGTTTAATTCAAGCAGGCCACTAACAGGTAAGGCATGAAGATAGAGCCTTGACACTACCACTAACATCTGTTTTCTTCTCCTACTATGTCTTATACAGATTAAGTTAATTCTGTTGCTCCTGAATTTAATTTCAGTTGCTGTGCCTGCCCAGCAGTCCTATTACACTAAAAAAAAAAAAAAATCACACAAGAGGCATCAATGGAGCAGAAGCTGTTTTAGAACTTGTTCCTTGAACTTCCCCTCTCTCATTCTCTATGGTCAGCTGAGGAGTTCTCATTACCTATCCCCATCTCTACACTTCTTCCATGTGCAATGAAGCTCAATCCAGAGTTTAATCAATCAATCAACAATTAGCTCTGTGATATGCTGTCACAAGACTGCCCAGAGACACA
This sequence comes from Cinclus cinclus, assembly GCF_963662255.1. Taxonomy (NCBI): domain Eukaryota; kingdom Metazoa; phylum Chordata; class Aves; order Passeriformes; family Cinclidae; genus Cinclus; species Cinclus cinclus. Next base: position 51,409,445 of record NC_085048.1, on the reverse strand, counting down.
TGCAAGACCCAGCCCACCTCCCTCATCTCTTCCAGACAGCCTCTTCTTGTGGTGTAGGTTTGCTGGAGACAAAACTGCAGGTCCTATGGTCTCATACAACCTCCTGTTGCTACAGCAAATTGCACTAAAAATATACTCATGTGTAACTCATTTATCCTCTGCAAACAGGCAAACTAGTGATTCTCTGGACATGTTACCTCAAAATAACAAAAAACCCCACCCCCATAAAGTGTGGGAAATCATAGTAGGTTCGAATAAATGCAAAATGTTGTTTGCCTTCCGCTTTAAAGAAAGTATTACTGTTCACATATAATCACATAAAATATGAACGAAGCATTAAAAGTATGGGATTATCAGTAATTAGGAACTGCAAGTCATACAGAAAGATCCAAGTTGAAACAAACGAGCAGAAAACCCTTTGTATTAGGAGATTTATATAGAAAAAAGTAGGAGGTGGGTAGCTGGGGGAACACATTTATTGTGTTCTGAAGAATTCATATGACAAGATAATACAACAATCATGCAAGTAGTTCCAGTGTGCTGAAATGGGCATTTTTGAGTTTTCTCCTGATGTTCATTGTAGTTGTGGCTAAGACTAGTGACCTTAATTCTACAGTCTGCTGTTAAATCTGATTTAATGCAAGAAACTGTTTCAGCATCGATAAATACCTGCGCATATATTTGCCAGTAGAATTGTAGGGATGACAAATTTAATAAGCCACTTAGAATCTAGAAGAACTGTAACTATTCTGCAAGTTTTAAATAACAAAATAATACAATGATAAAATCCATGACAGATTTTTAGACTTACTCAGATACCTAAAGATTAACTACATAAAGATGTTTTAATTAGTGTTTTTAATGTATTTTCGCTGTATTCATCTCAGACCCATGTTCTGGAGTAGTACATATTTCTTGTATGTTGACTGTTTAAAAAAGAAAAACAACCCTGAAACTCCCCCAAAAACCCAACACAGGAAAAGCTTACACTATAGGCACTGTTGTCAGTTGAATTAACCATAATGACTGCAAAATTAAGGTAAAAAACATGTTTGTGTACATTTTTTAACAATAAAAATTGAAGTTCTTTTACTGCTCTGCTTTTTTGTTTCCAAGCTAATTAACAATACCATATCTACTTTGTAATCTGGCATTCATATCAAATAGTGAGAAAACAAATTACATAACCCTTCTAGTAAGCAAAACTACTTGCTACAGCTTCTTTTGCGGTGTCATTAGACTTCCTTATTTAAATTTGGAAAACACTTGTTCACAAATTTAAATTGCAATTAAGTCTTCAAAGGGATGAAATGGTAAGTAGAACAAAGGAACTGTCCAGACACTGCATTAGTGTCTTTGATCTTCTTTACAATGTAGTCTTAATGCCAGATATAGAGATTAAGGGGGTGGGGGGATGTTGGTGGAGAAGTTGGACTGGAAGCACGTACCAAACAACTACATTCATCAGAAAAAGCTATCAGAAGTTGCAAGGATTTCAATACCATTTTTTTACTACAAAGTTATTATTGGAAGATCAAAATAGGAAAATATGTTATCATTTAACTCACAAACAAACTACTGAAGGAAGATCTTTCCTTCTGTGTCTGGTTCTAACTCCAGACAAGTTTGAACTTGCCTTGAACTTGCTTAAGCTTGAGCCTAACAATTACATACAGCCTGCCATTCTCCTAAAGGACTTAGAACTGAGAATATAAGGTCGATTTTGAAGTTATGATTGAAAAACAAACTCAGAGGCTGGATTCATTTTGGTTAAGAGAGGGAAATATTCAAGATGCACAAGGATGTAGATTAAAAATGTAAACATTACAGAAAAATGTAGGTTCTACCTTCTGCAACCATGTGGGCTCAGTCTTCTTTTTGCTCTGAGTTTGCTCCTTGGAAGAGAGAGATGGATGGGCAAGTGTCTTCATTCCCTCTCTCAACTGAGCTTTAGTTTGGCAGTAGTGTCCAGGAGAGGGAGAGCGTACAGCTTTTGGGTCTTCAAGAGTTCTAGGATGTGGTCTAAAATCTTGGAGTAGGTGTTTCTGGTCATCCTGGAGCAGCTTATTACTGACTTTATTAAAGCTTTCCCTTCCATCTCATAACCCCTGCAAACCCAAGCAGTAAGAAAATCTATCCACAGCTATGAGATAGATTTCCAAACAAAGGAACAATTTCATTTGAAACTCCTGGATAAACAGCCAGTTGTTCAGTGCTGATTCTTTTATCTGTTTTAGTATAATAAAAATAAATTAATTATACCCTGAGGATGTCTCTACCTTATTTTTCACCCAGAAACCATTGACACAGCTGCCAATCTATGCCAGTGAAAAAAGACAATCTACACACAAAAAACTGGCAGAAAAGAGACTCAACAGTTTGACCACTGCACCAAGAAACCATACACATTGATAAGAAGTTTGATAATCATGCCAAACATGGAAATATGATGGATAAAAGTGAGAACAGCAATAACGGTTAAAAAAATATGTATCATTTACTTCAACTTAAGATTTCAACCTAGGAACTGGTCTTCCAAGCAAAATAATTATCAGTAATGTCCAGGAATGCAAGGATGATCTTATACATTTTATTCTATAGCAAAATCTCTTTGTCTAGAATAATAATCCTGAATGCCTGGACAAGACAAGGGTAACATTTTCAAGCTGTAGCTATGGAAAAAAACACAAAGCAATTGTTGTGAAATCTAACAGTTTAAAGACAATAGAAGGTTTCTTCTATTATGTCAAACTGAAAGTAATGACAGCACTGTACCACTCCCTGTGCTTTCTATTGATTATGCTGTACAACTTTCTGTGAAGTCAATGGTAAGGAAAAAATGCCTCAAGTGGAAGAGTTGTCATGTCTTTTTCTTTAGGAAGAATAGGGAAAAAGAAGGGAAAAGATGAAGCCACAATGGAATAATAGGGAATGAGAAAGTGGATAACACTGCATCACAAAAGGGACTTGTTCTCTACAAACAAGGTACTCTAGAAATTGTAACACAGCATAAAACAAATTCAGGAATACTGCATATATAATTAAACTAGAGAAGATTCAGTGTAGGGGAAGATAAGAACTATGACATGGAAATGCTAGGAGTCAGAGGTGGTTGTCAGTCACATTTCTTAAACCCACCCTTTCATACTAAAAATACATGACAGTACATTTTTCTCATCTCTGAATAGAGAGGCACCTGGGGTCCTCAGCTGGTAGAAGTGATGGCAATCCCATTAATTGTATAATTAAGATCACGCATCTGCTTCACTGAATCAAAATCACTGAAACTTAATGGCAGGATTTAATAACCTTTCCTAAGAATGAATCAATTTATTGTACTTTTCTAAAGCCAGGTACAAAAGAATATAATTAGATAGCAATCTAACTGCAGTATAATTAAACTCAAAAGCCTCCTCAATTAACTTCCAACAATGCAACTGTATTCAAAGAAGTAATAAAATTATATTTTTAAAATAAATAAATTTTTCATGTAGTCATATTTTTTGTCCTCTAGATGAAAAAACACATAACTAATAAGATCTTTAAAAGTGTAATTTAAAAATGAGCAAAATCATGCTGCAGCCAGCAGGTTGCTTGCTTTCCTCACACCCCCTTTCAGCTATTTCAACATGTAAGACAGATGTGTCACTTTTGGTTCTGTAAATGTACTACTGAAAATACACAGGATACAATTATAATTTGGTACGATAGATTCTTTATTCTCTTCAGGCTCAAATTCATTACTCCCATTGTTTTAATACAGAATAAATGTTTCTACATTGTTATATATACTGAAGTTAGAAATGCTGGGAGAAAAGGGACAAATTATCTTTCCCCTCTGTGATCAACCTCTCATACTGGGAGAGTAAAGATCACAGTTTTAAAGGACCAGGACTGCATTATTGCATACTATTTGGCACAAAATATCCATGATCTGTGGCTAAGTTTTGCAGGCAGCGTAATTACAAATTAGCAAAAACAAATCACAGAATAGTTTGAGTTGGAAGGAATCTAAAACAACACCTAGACCCAACATGAACAGGGACACCTTCCATTAGACCAGGCTGCTCAAAGCCCCATCCAACCTGGCCTTGAGCACTTCCAAAGATGGGGCATCCACAACTTCTCTGGGCAACCCATTGCTTTGTCTCACCACCCTCACTAAATAATTTTCTTCCTAGAATTTAATCTAAGCTTATTCTGACAGTTTAAAGCCATTTCCCCTTGTCCTGCCATTACACACCCTTCAAACAAGTTCCTCCAGTTCACCTGCAGACCCTTTCAGGTACATAAGGTCTCCTCAAAGCCTTTTCTTCTCCAAGGTGAACAACACTAACTCTCTCAACCTGTTTTCTTAGGACAGGTGCTCCAGCTCTCTCATTATCTCTATGGCCCTCCATGTCTTTCTGAAGTTGGAGGCCCCAGAGCTGACATCACTCCCTAAGTTGGGAAAAAAATGCAGCTCCTTTTCTCTGAGATTTTTTTTTAAATTTTTTTATGTTACATTATGTAAAAGCTCATTGCCACCAAAATAAGGCAGTAAATCAACACACTCCTCAGAGCAGACATGTCTTGTATTTGTGTCCTCCTCCCTCCCAGCCCCACATTATTTAAGCACCACCTGCTTCACCCCTTAATCCCTTCATAATTAAGACTAGCTACTTTGCACCAGTGCACTTTTGCCTTCCCAACAGGGTGGGGGTGGGTTCATATGACAGTGGAAACTTCCTCTAGTCCTCCCTAAATAAACTTGACCTACTCTTAGATGCATCAACCTACAACACAATTTATTTAAAACCAATTAAAATAAAGCTAATGTATATAAATATTGTTTGAAAACAAAACAATTTAATAGAGACAATGGCCATGTTCTGTTGCACAGGCCCTGTATTCATGATGAAACAATTTTTATTTTTTAAAGGAAATACTCCAAATATATTGACAAACAACTCACTTGAGTGCTACACCACTTCCTGCAGAGGTACTGCTTTTCAGCCAGGATGTCTTGCTACAGTGGGTTGCTCTGATAAACCTGGAATTTGGAATTAGTGTAATAGTAATTCTCTGCACACAGGCCACACAAAACATTTCTCAGTCAGAATAGCACCATCTATTTAGGCCTGTCCTGCTCCAAGTTTCATTTGTTTTTCCCACAAGCTTTTTCTGCTAGCATCTTGAGGTGTGAAATGAAGCACTTACTATTCTGCTCCTAGTGTTAAACTCAACGTTAAGGCCTTCAGAGTTTTTTGGCATCATTAACTTTGTGGCTTTGCCCAATCGGTGTTAGGCAAAACATCATTACAAAGAAACGTGCTTGTTTAGTGGAGCTCTGAGTGGAGGCAGCTGGGGTTTAGGGCCCTGGTTATCTGTGTAGAAACAGGTGGCATGCTTCAAGAAAAGGGGCTGTTTATTGGACCAGGAGACAGAGACTGGCACTTCCAGCCACACCATACAGCCTCAATCTTTGAGGTCCCCAATTCACCCTCTAGTACATACCAGCAGAAAATGGCAGCTGACACAGGCAGAGTGTGGGCTTTTTTTTTTTTTTTCCTTGAAGATGAGCTGAGAAGATAAGCCCTGAGTCAAAGAGGGTGAGCTTCTATGACAGCTGCTGTGGGCACAGGCAATGGCAGGCCAATGGGCGAGAGAAGGACGGGGATTAGCTTGAGTTGCCATGCCACTGAGGTTGCATTAGACCACACTCAAGTGGCAAGAATATCACTCAAACCTCCAACTTAGAATCTTTACAGGTCACCCAGTGTGAAATAATGTCTATTTTAACTTCAGTACCTTAAGAAGGTATAGAAAATGAGCACAAGACAGTCCTTGTTTTCTCTTCACTCTTCTACTACCTTAAATAAGAATATTTTATTGAGGAAGTTGTTGCAAGATGGATGTAACACCGCGTACTTTTCTGAAATAAACCAGAAACCCAATACTTGCATCTCTGCTAGTAACTTTCATTCACATCTTCATCCCTACTCAACTTAATTGTTAAAATTTTTCTCTCTTCTTACCCCTCCCATCCTTGACTCCCACACACTATGACCAAAATACTGCCGCTCCCTTTTCAGGACATGTCCATGCTCCATATTTCTTTGCAGAACTGCAGATACAAGTGAGAAGCCTTCTAATTCTGGATCTAGGTCTAAATCTGGTTCCTATCTTTGAGCCTCCCCTAAATGGGTGCTTACTGCAGGCTTCATCTATATTGCTGATTATCTATGCTTCTCTGTTTTCTGAACCAATTCAAAACCAAGCTAATATATTTTTCCTCCACCTGTACTATTTGACTTCCAGTTTCCTGATAATATCTGTTATTTAGGTCTGCAAATACCTTATTTAAGTCTTCAAGTCTGCATTGTGATTCAATTTATATAAATGTTAGAATGACATTACTCAGCAGCCCCCTTTTTTTTTTAAATCAGTCAGGCTATTCAAGCAATTACTCCTTCTTCACCGTCATCCTTTCTTTGCTATCAGAGTTCTGAACCACCCATCCTACTACATGACTGAAGGATTTTCTTTCACAAGAGCACATAGCTTAACTGGTTCCTCATATGCCCATAACAGTGCACAGGACTGGTTAGGTAATGACATGGCAAACATCATTCTCTCTGATTATGACTTTGATTCCTTCCTCCCACAATAATAAGTTAATAGCTGCCATCTACCTAAAATACTTTGAGCACAAGATAATCTTCTGTTCCTGGCATAATTGCCCCTCTAACTCTGTAATGTACATATATTTTACTAGTCTCTAAGAAAAATCTGAATGTGTTTAAATACAACTACTGCTGATCACTTTTTAAATAAAATTTAGCCTTCAACACCCCAGTATGCACCAGAGAAAGACTATAAAGTATCTAAGGCCTTCAGAAGACCTTCTAACTTGACACATTTGCTCCACATCATCCTCTAAAAATCTTAGTGTGACCTGAAGTCTACTCTGTGCATTTAAGAACATGCTCTTAAGTTCATTCTCAAGTGAGAAACATAGAAAGAAGAATTAGATAAGCATCTGAAATGCCTGAGCCAATATCAGCTTGACAATTTACCACTAAATCCACCTAAAGCACAATGAAAACAGTTATTCTGAGGCAACTATGCAGAAGTATTTTAAAACTTTTAGAGGGTTATGAGCCACCTTTTTGTAACCACAAACCTTCATCACCTTAGTCCTACCCAGGTGGCATGGCAATTTCCTGGTGAGAAAACTGGTGAAAAGACAATTGAACACACTGGTGAACACAGAAAAACCTAGCTCTTTACTGAAAAAGCAAACATAGAAAACATTATCTCCTGTCAGCTACCATTTATAAATATTTACAGAATATAAATCATAAAGCCTTTTAAATTCATACCATACATAGTTTTCAATTATGCTTTATTTACAATTTGTATGTTAGTAACTTTAATAATTAGGCAATTATTAAATACAGTTTGAAAGCATGGCACGGGTACTAAAGAGAGACAACTTATATATTTGGATGGCTAAGGAGGAAGGGTGTTTCACAAATTGATGCAAAACCCAGAGAAAAACCAGACTGTATAAATGCAAAGAAAAATCATAAATAATGGTTCGCAATAGAGAAGAAACAGATTGGAGAGGATATGGTCCTAACAAACTTCATTGATCAACAAACAAAAGTAGCCCTTTCAGCAAGAAAGCACATGAAAATAAACTGTGCTGCCTGCTATATAAACATTTTGTGCAAACACTTTTCAATGGGAAAATCAACACTGTATCTATAGGCATTTGTATGAATATCAAAAATGTTTTATGAATGTAGTTTAGGTCTCTCTCTGCCTAAAGCACCACTAGAGTTCTAGTTCCTGTGTATTTTCATTATGTTCTAGGAGGACAGCAAGGATAATTGCTGGCTAAAGTACATTAGTGGTGAGAGCAGGACAACTCTAGAGAAACCAAACCCTAGAAGACCAACAAGAAAAAACCCAGAAGCATGCATTCTTCCTGACAGCCCTTCTTGTCTCAGAAGGAACTGACTGTTCAAGTTCATTGCCTTCCATTTCTGGAAATGACACAAGTCATTAGACCTCCTTCTGTTCTTTATACTCCCAGCCTGCTTCTCTGTGCTCCCTGGATCCTTTTTCAGTGACTAGAAATGCAATGATGTAAAAGAAAATCCAAGAACTGGATCCCTGACTACATAGCTCTTAAGCATCTGAAAGCCTGTTAGCTGGAGAGCAGACTAAATGAGAGAAGGTATTTTATCTAACCATGGGATACACACACATAATCATGACTTTTCATTTTCTCTGTAAACCTGTCTTTACAAATTTTACTGCTGTACTATTATTTGGTTGCTGTAAAAGACTGGGGTTTTAGCTACAAGCATGAGATATTTTTCAACACCCATCTTACATAAGAAAACATGACATGTAATGTGAAGAGAATACAGGAATTCCTAGTATTTTATGCAACTATTTGCAGTGGGATCTTTCTTGTCTGCTTGGTGATCCAATAGTGGATCCTTCAATTCATCATGCCATTAACCACATGCCACTAATATAAGCACAAAAAATTTTGCTGGAATAAGTAACAAAGGATCAAAAAGTTCAAGAAATCGTGCATAAAAGAAATTAATTAATGAGCAGCCTTTTAGAAGCCCTTTTTATCATCTGGCAATTTTAAATCCTACAAGTACAGAAAAGGTAACGTACCCAAGTGGGGGAGGGAAAATTGAAGACACTATAAAAGCTTTATCATTATGATAGGAAGGCACTTCAGGTAGTATCACTTTATAGTTGTTGCATTCTTGCACTTGTTTTACACTTTTCAATAAGAACAGTTGCAACAAGATCCTCACTGCTGTCATTCTGTTTCTTTGTATGAAGTGAAAGAGAGACTGAGAGACAGCACAAGTGAAAGAAAAGGAAGAGTCACTGCTAAAGTACAGTGCATGTACAAGCATTTGCTAAATATGTCATTTGCAATTACTCAACTGCAACACTTAACCACATCATGGATGTTGAAGTGTAATCATGATAGCCTAGTTAGATATGATTTTGATCCACGGACCTCAAAGACGGCTAAGTAATATTACCTCTGTCGTAAAGAATCACACAAATCCACTTACATAGTTTTGAGGGATTTTGAAGAAGGTCAGTGTGACATCTGACACTAAAATCCGTATTTGTGAGTCCCTTCTCACCATTCCTCACAAAAGATGGGTTTAGAGCATGCAGCAGCCAAAACGTCCAGTTTAGACAGCAGTGATATGACTGCAGCATACTACATGTATAAAATTTGGCATGGCAACTGTGCATTTCTATGAGATATGAATAAAATTAGATAAAACTAGCCTGCCCAGATCTCATTTTTATCTATTACCTCAAGAGCTATTTTCTAATTAGAAAGCAAGAATTCATTTTACTCTGAAAACACTTTCTGAATCAAGTGGTGAGTATATTCTTTCTAAGTTCAAATTCCAGGATTGTGATAAAACAAGCTACCAGTTGATATATAAATTTCTAAATACCACAACATTCCTTCCAACCCTCTGCAACTTTCAGCCAAGGTTGTGCCACGTTCTTCAAGCAACATGCAAGCAAAGCACCTCAAAAGTTTCATGCATTTCTCTATTGCACTGTAGTCAGTGAGGCACGTCAGGACAGCATCAGCAACTCATCTTTCCACTAGCACACTTTAGTACAGAGAACAAATTCAGATTACACTTGTGTTGCTTTGTAGGGCTCATACCAGACCTGTGAAAATAAGACATAGAATAAAAAAATAGAGCAAGAATTTTAAAATATGATTTAGGGTTAGACATCTTTGTTTTAGCATATTCTACACTTTATGTCCTCGTGGCTGCAAGACTGTCAAAGTTAAAAAGACTTGTAAGACTGGCCCTAGATTTTAGATGAGATCCCTTTTTTATATCTCATTTCCAAATCCCACAGAATGCTATTTTCAGTTCTCAGGTATAGCATGAAGCCATTCAAAGTTTCTCAGCCTCAGCCACCTGAATTTCAACCTGTGACAAAAGTCATTAAGCTGAAAACAGTACAGGTTCAGAAGTGTAAAAGGAGCAATGCATTTGATTTCAGACATTTACATTCTTAAAATCTGATATACTAAATAACTCACACATGCATTTTCTCTCCTTGTAGTAAAAAAAAGCATGAAAGAGTTATTATTTTGAGCTTTGTGCACTATTGTTGAATATTTAAGAATCCTATCATAAATTACAACCCTGCCTTTTTCACTTGACTTCCTCTTCATGTGTTCTTAGCACCTGAAACTTCCATCGTGCAGTGAAATAAGAAGGTTATCACTGGCTGGTTCAATTACTCCAATATCCTCCTGACCCTTTGCAAAGTCCTCTCTCCTGCTTTCCATAGTGGGGCAATGCTGAGCTCTAGAAGGCAGTACAGAGACAGCACAAACCCCTGGATAACTAGAATGAATCCTGATGCCTCAAAAAGCACATGTGGACAGGCATTTCTCATAAAACAATTACACTAAATCAGCTCCAAACCAGTAGTTTTACTCTGTCCTTAGGGGAAAGGTGGACATAGATCAAAACCGTCTGTGGTCCTTGGTAAAGCACCAGACTTAAACACAAGGATAGGGAAGATGCTGCCCTCTCCACCAAGACACTGCTTTGGTATGATGGCTACAGGACTGCTGCTGCAGTGAGGTAACATCACCCTGTGTTCTCTATCCCCATCTTCCCAATGCAAGAGTGACTCTATCCAGATTCCTGTCTGGATTAGTAACCACATGAGTCACTAGCAAAGGCAGAGAACGCTGGCCAAGATGCCAGTGCCATTTTGGCAAGTCTTGTACACCGTATCACAGTAACTAACACCAGTCTTCCTCACCACTGCCTCCCACCATGGAGACCTCAGACCACCTGACTCTGAGATGGCAAGTGCTACTGTGGCAGGGCTCTCCCTGGCACTGGGCTAATGCTGTGACTTCCGATGATACTCTTCTGATCACAAGCTCCACTCAAATGCATGTGCCAAGGTGCTGCCTCTCTGCACTCTAACATCCCAGGGTAGATGCAACTGGCTTGAGGATCCCAGAAGGAGCGTGCCAGTTGCACACAGCAGAGGAAAGATGTCAGGTTCTGCAAGCCTACAGGACAAGGAAGACCTCAAGGAGGAGTCATCCAACATCTGAACTAACCACAGTTCTCACCACAATACCTGACAGGAGTGAATGTAGCCACTGCAAGCTATTATGGCTACAATGAGCAACTGGCTGAGATGTTCTGTTCAGAACAGAACATCTGTCAGGCACAGATTGAAGAATTACTAGGAAAGGAAAATTACTCAAAAACCTGTTCAGAGGCCAGGAGTGCAAGCAGCTGGTTGAGCTACCTGTGTAGGTGAAAAGGGAACAGAAAGCTGCACATCAAAGCTTTTTATCAGAGTAAGAATCGAGAGAGGGTGCGACAGGGAAAAAAAGGTACAGCTGTATCTGGATGCATGAAGAAATGGAGAATTATTGCAAAATGAGAGAAATGTGTAATGAACAAAGCTCCAGTGTTAAAAAGTCATGTGGGATTCTCAGATGAGAGACAGAGTAAGACATCCATGGTACTGTTGTAATTACAGAACATTCACAGTTTTAAACTGGAAAGCAAGACTACACGTGCCAGGTAATCTGGACCTGGAGTAGAATGAATATGATGAGAGGCAAATACACAGTTCGGATCTTCCTCCCCTTCAAAGACAAACACTGCTGTTCAGATTTCCAAACTTTTCACTTGAGAAATGACTAGCAGCCATAGGAAGGAAAACAAATATGCTCTTATGAAATTTTTAGAACATAGTACAAGCCTAGCTGGTGTGTTCCTGGATCAGCTCTTCCATTAAGAACAAAAAGTAATCAAAGAGAAAAGCACCTAGAAGCTTAAAGATAAAATGTTATTTTTATTACACATATGAATTTGTTTACATGGAACATATGGTTATATCTTTAGAAAATAATTTTAACATTAATTACTATTACCCTCTGTCTGACTGTCTCATTTAGTTCATTCACATGAATGCTGCCAGACATTCAATATGTTTAAGTATAACAGTAATTCTGTTTCAGTCCATGAACTCTCTCTACTACTTTAAAGTAACTATCAGAGTATTTAATTTTCACAGTCTTCAGGGCATGGACAGATATTATGTTGTGCCTTGAACCACTCAGAAACTCATGGCATTTAGCTGTGACCTCTACCCAGTACCTTGATACATTTACATGTAATAGTTTTCTTTTGTCCATAGTTGCATTAAGACTTACGAAGTTGACTCATGCTGCTGTGTAAAAATGCTGACAAAAATTATTTTCCTGCTCTGAAGAAATCTTTGTTGTATACTTGCATGCATTTTTTGAACACAAAATTGCTCTACTCAGGCATAGCCTGCCTTAAGGACAATATAAAATGGCACAAACAACACAATTATGCTTTTAAATGGTTTTAAATGCATAGCTTTTTATCTTTTTAGTTGGAATACAATACCCCAGCAGATCACACTGGAACAAACCATTCAAGATTCATTTCTCTGTGGGCATCTGAAAGTTCTTTAAAAGCAGTTAATAAACTCATTCAAATGTATACATGTTTCTCCTGCAGCTTAAGGAGATATTGGAAGTAGAGCAGTCTTTCAAGAAAATTGCTACTGTTTTGTTAGTAAACTGCAATAACTGTGCCCTGCAAAACATGTAACTGGGATTGAAAAATTCAGACTTCTAGCCAGTGCTCAGATGTACATAACTGAATTTGACAGCACTTGACACATGCAGGTTGAATTCTTTTTGCCAGCAAGACTCCATAACTGTGGTAGTATGCACTAAATTAAGTCCAGAAGGAAAGGGAGGGTAAAAACAAAGGTTTGCTGGCATGAAAAATACCTACCACAAAAAATTTTGGATTGTACTGTGTATTGCTAGTTTATCAAGGAAATATGTGGGTTTTTTGGTTTTTTGTTTTGGTGGGGTTTTTTTGTTGTTTTCTTTTGTTTGGTTGGTTGGTTTTTGGTTTTTTGTTTGTTTGTTTAGTTTTTTGGGGTTTTTTTTGCTTGGTTAGTTTTTTTGCTTGGTTGTTTTTTTTGGTAATGGGAGATTGTTCTGAGAGACTAGAATTAAAACATGCAGGTCAGAAACTGAAGAAAAAGCAACTCAAGAACTGAGTACAGGTAAAATTTCACATTCTCTCACTAGCCAATAGATACTCATCCAGAAGAAAAATTCATTCAAGACCCTGGGAAGTAACAGAGTTGCTGACCTGAATATTCATTAGCAAAACACATTTACTGACCAAAATTTTTAACACACACTGAGAACTTGTATGTTTACTCATCTTACTATTCAAAGGCAAAAGATTCACATGTACATATATCACTATCCAGCTAACCAGAATCTGATACTGTTTCCCATCAGCTCTAAAAAACACAAAATTATCCAAATTCTGTATCATATTAAGTTCCTGTTTAATGAACAGGAGTTCCCATCATAGTAGCTCTACTAGTAGCATTCAGAATTTTTTTTAAATAATAGTCTGATGCTGTAGTCTTAATAGTGACTTCTAAAAGTCCCGAGAACTGAGCCACAGATATAGATATATTTATTTAGATGGCAGGCAGCTTCAGCCATGCATCCATTGGGACAGCACATACACAACACCGGCCAGAAAGTCTCTCATTCACAAGCATCATGAACTCGAATTTCCCACTATATTCCTTTACATACAAATGTATTTGCAGCCAACATTGCCTCTTGTAAGTGCACTTGTTTAAGGCAGATTTTAAGTATCCTATTAGGAATTGGGAAGTCTATTTTTTCAGTTAGTTTCAACAAGCATATGCCTCCTGCTTATTTAATCTCGTTTTACACATGACATGTTTCCTAAACATTCTGATTTTGCAGAAATATTTTCACCACCTGTTTAGTCCTGTGTGACAAAGCCACGAGGTTCTTTAGAAAACAGAAGAAAGATTATAAAGGTGAGCAAGACCTGTCTGTGCTAAAATCTCTTAGGCTGACCCAAACATCATTTGTAACTCGCATGAAAAGTTTCTTCTCTTCTCTGGATGTCAATTAACTTTATCCAGAGACAGATATGAACAGCTAAGTAAGCCGTAACTCTTGCAACAGAAAATGCTCATTTTAGGTTAATGAACGCTGTATTTGTAAAGCTGCAGAAATATTTTAGCACATCCAATTTTAAGAGGCTCTCGGTGCATCCAGAGCTCTGCTGGAAGCCGAGTCCCAGGGTTTCTGCGGCTGGAGGCTGCTCCCACCCTCCGGGTGCCTCCAGGACAGGGGTGGCGATGCCGGCTCCGGCTCGCAGTGTCCCGCTTGTCCCCGGGAGGCAGCGCCTGCAGCCCGACCGGGAGAGGGGGACGGCCAGCGGAGCGGGACACACAAAAACACCTCAAACAACCAACAAACCTCGGTGGCACCAACTTAACACAGAGTTGTCAGCCAGCTGCTAACTGACCGCGAAACGTCTAAAGCCAGCAGGAGGAAAAAAGCGGCCGCCAACATCCCAACCATGAGGAAAGCCAAGGGGATCGCGGCTCGGGACGCAGGAGGGGGCGCAGGGCGAGGACGCCCCACGGGCCGGGCCGGGTCCGGCCGGGTCCGGTCGGGTCGGATCATGCAGCGCCCCCGGGCCGAGCCTGGGGCTGCCACATGCGGCGGGCAGCGCTCACCGCGCTCTTCTCCCCGCCCGTGCCCCGGGCCGCAGCTCCCCTCCGGCTCTCCCCGCCCCGGGCACCCCACGCCCCAATTCGCGCTGTCCCCGCGCCGGATCGGCCCTCCCCGAGGGGTGAGCGCAGCTCCGGGCGGCAGGGACGGGAGGGCTGTGTCCCGACGACACTCACCGCGTGCCTGCGGCTCCATGGCAGCGCGGGGGCTCAGCCGTGCGTGCGGCGCGGAGCCCGCTCGGAGCGCGGAGCCCGCTCGGAGCGCGGAGCCCGCTCGGAGCGCGGAGCCCGCTCGGAGCGCGGAGCCCGCTCGGAGCGCGGAGCCCGCTCGGAGCGCGGAGCCCGCTCGGAGCGCGGAGCCCGCTCGGGCGGCGCTGACAGCCGGGGCCGCGCCGCCGCCGCCGCCCCCCGCCCCCGCGCCGCCGTTGCTGCGCGGCGCCCCCTGGCGGCCAGGGGCCGCCCCACAGGCGCTCCGGCGCCCCCGGTCGTGTCCCCCCGCACAGGCCCCTCGGCCCCTCGGCCCCTCGGCCCCTCGGCCCCTCGGCCGCTGTCCGCCATCTCCACCGCACAACACCTCGGGCTGTCACAACCAGCCCCCGCCGAGGGGAGGCACTCGGGATTTCTGCCCAGGGGAAGCCGGGAGCCGCAAGGCACAGGCTCCCCACCCGAGCAAAGGCGAAGCGGTCAGGCGCCTGAAATGAGCGAGTCCGTGGCTTATCTGAGTACCTGTGCATCTCAAGTTCTACCTCCTCCTATGGCTGATGCCGGGGAACACACGGAAAGGAATGACAGAGCCTATGCTGTCATCTATACTTAGCAGCTTCAGTAAAAAACCGTATTTTCTCCCAGCACATAGGTCTCTATCCTGCTATCGCTGTGTGGCGTGACCGTACACAGCTCACACTGCAGCACAGATTTACTCTAGGTTTGCTTGTGCCAACGTAACTTCCACACTTTGTTACCAGTCGACATTAATTTCACTCGTGGATGGATCCAGAATATTGTTTTAGCGTTCCTTCTCCATGGCTGATTATCCATGTATTTATTAACCAGATACTGTATCTAATTTGAGTATATGATGCTGCTGAATGCCTCCAGGACATATGCATAGCTTCTCAAGGCCTGTACTACTAAAAATAACAAAGCAGGACAGTAAAGGCAGATGAAAGAAGTACTGGGAATTTGTTTGTGAAATTATACAAATGGGTAATACTTTGATTTAAGAAAATTATCTGAAGAAAATGATTATGTGGTTTGGTCAAAGAAAAAAAGCACTTTTATAACTAGAAAATAAGAGTTTCTTTTTTCCCCTAAAATTTTGTAACAAAGAATCAAAATAACTTATTTTTCAACTTTGTTTTTACAAAAAAAAATTAAAAATATAGGAAACTAAGGCCAAAGCAGCTTTAATTTGTATATATCTAATGTGGTTTTCCTTTAATACACATGCTTGTGGGTTTGAATTTTAATTTCTGTAAGGCATGAATTATCATTATTTTTTCCTAGGCAAACCTCTTTCCATTGTGATTTGACATCTCCTTGAGCTGGAATTTACCACTGACAAAAGCAGAACAGAGGTTGTCAGAAGAATGAATTCCTGCACTCATGTAATTTCAAATGCAAAGACATCTTACCATGACAAGATTTGAGCTCAGAAATGCTAGCAACTTTTAAATGAAAAAACACAAAGCCAAGTCCAGCCACAAATGAATGAAGTGGCTGAGAAATTGCTCTCAACATGTGAAACTATCAGTGTGATTAGAAATTGTACTTTTCTGCAAATACAGGCCAGGCTTTCTAAAGCAGCCTAAGCAGTTCCTGTGAAGCATGATGAAAACTCAGCGCCTCATCTACTTACGGGGCTACCACAATATTAACAACACTGTTTATGTACAAGCCTAATTACAAATCTTACAGCAGCATATGCTATTCAAATTACTGAACAACACTATGTTCATATGCTCAAATTTACCAGATGGTCATATGTTGAGATTGATTTATCCTTTACATTTAGATACATTACTTCTTTTTCCACACCAGGAATGCCCTCTACTGTAAAGAAAATCCAACTGGTATTTTACCTAACAAGTTATGGTGAACAACAAAACTAGTTCTACATTTAAAAGAGCCATAAATAGGAAAACAAACCTATAAGTCTTGAGTTCCACAGTAATATGTTCATCTTGTGGCATGTTTGACAGGAAAAAGAAACCAGTCATTTACAATATCCTCCTGCAACACACAGCTAGGAAATCAGGAAATCAGAAGGTGGATTTTGTTAGAATATTAATATCCCATTTAAATTATGCAATTTAATTGTAAAATAGCCGATTAACTACCTACAGTACGACAGGATGCATTTTCATATTGTCCTACATATATCACTGATTTAATGAGATTCTTCATCAAATTTGCCTTGCAAGGGATTTTACTTCATTTCTATGTCTGAAGAGGCTGACATAATTCAGACTTTGTTTTCTGTCTTGGAAGGGCTCAATCAAGTTGTAGGAGCTTAGTTGTTGCTTGAGAAAGGTCATTGTCTCTGCCATCATGCTGAAATTAAAAACAGTTGGGTTTTGTTTGGTTTTTAAGAGGTCAGACAGAATAAAACAAAGCCAGATTATTTTATTTTTGAAACAATTATGTATTATCACACACTTCAGATTACACCATTTTCACAATAAAACAGCAATAGGCTTGATATAAATATATCATGTTTATGTCATTGCACTGACTGGTTCTTGTCCTCTAACACAAAAGTGACAGCATCCAATCTTGTGCCAGCCTTTGGTGGATGTCTCTCTTCTTGGAGGGAGTAACTATGTGCATTTTACAGATGGAGATTAAGGCAGGATTCTGCATGGTTTTCCATGGAAAATACTTAGTATTAACTACTGAATAATTCACAGGAAGGCAAACCATCTAAAGACTGTGAAATACCAGTGGAATTTGTCGGTCCTTAAGGCCAAATGGTTGTTTAGCAGAATGGACTATGGCATGTGCATACATGCACTTTGGAGAAAAGATGGCAGGCTGCATTGAAGCACAGCATTCCAGTTGTGATACAAAGTTAGATCTCCAGCAGCAGGTTAAGTCTTTGTAGGAATATGCCATGGGTGGAAAAGCCAAGGATATGGTCTGTGTCTTCTTGTACAAGGTTAAAAAACCACTAGTTCACACAAGACATTACAATTTATTTCCTTCCATTCAGATGTCATTCAGTTCTTTGCCAAATACGCTATGTTTAATGTTCAATTCTCAGAATATTGTGGGTTCTGATATTTGAAAGAAACACTGAAAATTAAAATAGAATATGCTTAATCTTCTTTCAGAGTTTTTTCTTTAAACTTTAGTAAATTCTTTTGATTTTCATATCTTATTCTTTGTATACTTAACATCTAGGGCAATGTTGCAATTTAGAACATGAAGTGTGAAATGTCAGTGTTACTACAGTGTACAGCAGTGAGAAGAAGCTCCTTGCATTATGTATTTTACAAACAGGGATTGCAGTTTAGCCTGCAGTTTCATATAGTGGGGTTCTGGCTCCATGGGTCAAAAGGTACTAGAAAAATACTAGAAAGATACTAAAAACACTATAAAAAATAACAGTGAGCTAAATTATACAAACTCATTATTAGAGAACAGTATTACACACACTAGACTTTACCTCTTAAAAATAAGTAAGACTTTCAACTCCATTTCCCACTGGTGCTAGAATGAGAGGAAATGTGCCTAAAGCATCCCATCCATAAGCTCATCAAGGTGAACTCTAATGGGGACTGCGCCACATTCCTCAGGAGATTGTTCCAGTGATTAATTACTCTCATTGTAAAATTGTCTTTCTTATATCTTTCTTATAAGATGAAACCACTCCTGGAATCTCTTCCAAAATCTTTCTCCTTTACCTTCTTTGATAAACCTTGGCAAAAGAATAAAAAAAAGTGTAGCAGAGGACAGGGCTAGATCGAAAAACATAATGGAAATAAGAAGCATTACATTAATTTTATCATATATATATGTCTACCACAGGACAAGATTTTCCTTCACAAGTGTATCTGATCCATAAGATTATATGAAGAGATGACAGCTCTGCAAAACAGAATTTTGATACTGGATTGGGAGATGTTCTCAAGTTACAGGCCGTAAGGATGCATATAGTAGGAACATGCAGAATTATTTGGAATACAATCTAAGCGCATATTTATTTTACCATCATGTATATTATGGTACCTGTAACTGGATGTCACGCCATGTCAGGCATGCAACAGAAGACAATTCTAACAAAAAACCCAAAAAAAAAAAAAAAAGAAAAGAGAAAAGCTGAACAGGTTGCTCCTTAGTGATTTAATCTGAACTTGAAATCTTAAATTTATATTTCAATAATTTAATAATTTTAATAATTTAATTTACATATTTGATGATAAAGCAGTTTCTCTTTGCTTTTCCTACCATGAAAAGTTTCTTTTCTCCAGCTGTAACTAACAGAATATAAGAATGAAGATACACACATTGTGTGGTATTTTTGAGTGTGCTTAACTTTGTATGAAACATGCTCATCATGAGCAGAAAATTATTTAATTATTATTGATATGAATTTAAAATATCTGCCTGATTCCTCGACAGCTCTGTTTTCCTTCAAACATCCTGACTTCCCATTACTGGGATGAGTGGAACTGAACTTCATATCAGCTATCCAGCATTGATCACTATGCTTCTGAAGTCAGAGAATCTGAATCAAGATCCTTTTGTGATGCCAACATTTCTATTACAATAATAAGGTTCTGATTACTCACTGCAGTTGTCTTTGATAAATATGTAACAGGGCTCCCAGTGACAGTATTGCTCTGTATTTTTACAACTCACAGAGGTTATCTAGAATATTTTTGAGAAGTGAAATAAACATTTTTTTCTCCCATTACTCAACAGACTTCTGACTGTCCTATCAACTGAGTATCTTTTCCCCTCTCTCCCAAATGTTTTTCCAGTTTACC
The DNA here is from genome assembly GCF_963662255.1 of Cinclus cinclus. Taxonomy (NCBI): domain Eukaryota; kingdom Metazoa; phylum Chordata; class Aves; order Passeriformes; family Cinclidae; genus Cinclus; species Cinclus cinclus. The sequence continues at coordinate 51,389,775 of NC_085048.1, read as the reverse complement.
TGGGTTGAAAAGGGATACTGTGAGGTGAAAAATGGAGGATGAGCAAGTGGGAAGGCACATCAAACTCTTCACCACAATCCAATAAAACAGAGAGACGGAGGGAGACACAGAGAGAGAAACTGAAAACAAAGGTTGGATCAGACTAGAATTTATACACGAAGTGATTGCAAACTGCTGACACGTATCCTGAGGCTTGTGGATACCACAGTGTGAGCATGTGTTGTCATTAAGCTTTCAGGACTTTCTAAAAGATATATATACTGCCATAAAAAATGCAGAATTCATTCATATCACTTGTGAGAGGAAATACTGTATTTGTCGATGTAAAGGCTCATCTCTCATGTTAAAATACAAAAGAAACCCAGCATTTCTAGGCGTGGGCTCATACCACCTTGACACACTGCTTTTGAGTGATTCAGATGAACTGCAACTGCAAGAGCTCAGAGCTGATTCCTTGATGGTATCCTTCAACACCAGATGGCACACGATTAAACTTAGCTGCCTGAATGAGGGAAGGCAATTAAATGTCTAAACAGACATACATAGAACCATTTTAGATGTCCCAAAAGACCCAAGATACCCACATGAGCTGGTATATATCACACCAGATCTGTGGGAGTTCTGTGAAATGTTATATTGGGACAGGCAGGATACCCTAGGACTTCTAAAATACTAGTAGATTATTAACTTTAAGCATTTGAAATATTCTGTACAGAAGCCACTCAGTTACCTACAAACATCCAATGCCACTTGGGAGCTCCTGCAGAGTCTGGGATGCCTCAGTATAGCAGAGGCATGCAGCCCAACCCCATTGTGAACCCTGTACTGTTCTGGATTAGCATCGCCTCCAGACCAGTTGAGACTCCTTGTGATATCTGAAGTGCTTTTCATAAAACTGAATCCTGCTTCGTGCAGCTAGGTGTGGGCTAAATGTATGTAGGTTGAGCCTCTGTTAAGATGTACTTAATGTCGTGTTTGCAGAATTGTTGCATGTTCAGCAAGTCTGCCTGACAAAGTGCATCCACCCCTGCCACAATCACTTCATTCCTTTCAAAGAACATCCTTGCCACTTTACGTAAGCCCTAAGTTTCCTGGTGCTAGCATTTGTACAGATCAGCCATGAACCTTTAACCACTTCACTGATGGTGTATGGAGTGTAAAACAGTGGTTTTATACTCCTAGATAAAGTGTTCCACCTCCCTAAGAGCATAGTCAATAGCTCTCCTTCAGATGTAGGGCATGGACATTGCTACTGCACACTTCAGAAACTCAGAAACTAAACACCAGGCAACCAGTTTAACTCATGTAGATGAAAACTTTATACAAAGCCATTAACTTGAGGAAAAGCAAACATACATTGCCCCAACCTGCACCCTGCAATAGACTCACAGGAAGTTGTAAGTTCCCCCATGGCTGTGGGAGAGGGAGGTTCTTCTCCCTGTCATCCTCTGTGAAACTTAGAATTTAATTTCTGATTCAGAGCTCCATCATCTGATTCTTCTGGTTCATATGGTCTAGTTTTGGAATCCTTTTGGAGCTCCTATTTATTGTACCCATGCACATGTCCTTTGGTGAAATTTTGTTCAGGTTTTTCTTTTTTGTAGACAGCACTGCCTGTGTTCCCCAGCACAACACAAAACCCAGGGGCTGCCCCAGTGATACTGCAAGCATCAAGCATTTATACCCAGTGGTGAGACTCATCCTGAGCCTTCAAGCTGAACAATCCCAGCCTTCTCAGCCTTTCCTCAAATAACAATCTCTCAATCATCTTCATCATCCACTGCTGTACTTGCTCCAATATGTCCGTCTTTGCCCAGATCTGGACTCAGCACTCCACACATGACCTCACCTGTGCTAAGCACAGGGAAGGATCAAACCCCTTGGCCTGCTGGCACCACTCTATCTCCTTCAGACCAGTGCACCCCAAGTAACTGGCCTCTAGCTGGGCTTAAGCTCCTCTCTTTGAACCTTGTCCTTCAGTCAGTTTTCAACCAAACTCTTTGTCCATTGATCTAGTGATGTGCCAATCCTTCTGTACAAAAAAGAGTACAATAAACTTCCAGGTTTGGCAAATGCTGCAAAATGAGGCTATTTTAAGAAAGTTCACTTGGTGAATCTATATTATGACAATTAAATTTTGAATGGGTCAAAATCAAACTTTGATACACATGATAGATGTGATTTAGTTTTAACTTAGCAGAACCGATGTGGTTTCTTCTGTCTTCTCAGAATGTTTCCTTTATACTCAAAAGGTAAGAAGACATTCTAAAAGCAAGGATAGGATTCATTTTTCACATGTAGCTCAGAAGTAATTTTTTTACTGGTTTAGAAAGCATTAATTTCTGTATATGTATATGGGAATCTGGTAAAAAAGCTATTGCTGAAAAGTGTTTAATTCGACTTCTTAAAGGACATTTTTCTTTGAAGTGCTGTTGATACTGATGGAATGCCTAGCACATGGAATTATTGCTGCATTGTTGAATTCCATGCCAGTTTCTGGGGCTTAAATCCTACATCTCCAGACTGAAGTGGAAGTGTATCCTGCCTTATGACTGGGAGTGACTGAATCAGCCTGGCAACATTCCTAACAGCCTCTATCACCAAGAGAAAGACTTCACAACTCTTTAAAAAATAGCAGAAAGAAACAGATAAGTACTCTACTGTAATGTCCTTACATAGGTATTCATTTAGCATCATGATGCAAAGATAAGAATCACACTTCACTGAAAGGTTAAATTTAAAAAAAAAAATTCCAATTTATGGAAAACTCTTGATGGATCCTTCTAAAAATGGAAAAAACCCCTTAGATTTCCTTAAAAGGAGTTCACAGTAAAAAGGATGCCTCTTATGAATCAATCATCGAATCAGCAAACATCAGAATAAAGTTTCATTTTCTTTTCTTTAAAAAAAAAAGTTAATAAGAAAGAACTGCCAGCAATCTATCACAATGAGCAGAGAATTGGATGCCCAGTTAGGGTGACTTCAACCTCTGTAAGAACACAACTGATTCCCACAAATAGAACGCATTAAAAATTGAGACCTGTGCCTTCAAAATCCCAATTACCATAAGCCAAATCACTTGATATCAAATGTTATCTACTTTTGTGCCATCACTATTTAAAAAAAAAATTCCTCCTCCATGTCAGGTACAGCCATTGCAATTTGAGAATCTTTCTTGTCTTTTTAGAAAGTGGCTGCCCTACAGCTGTTTGTAGTTCTGCACTTTGCTTTAGCTTGGTAAACATATACATATTAGAAAGCAGAACGACGTCACTGTGAGGATTCAAATTTTGGTTAACTGACAGCTTACCTGTAAGCCATGCCACTGGTTTGGGATGCCAGTATTCTGGGATAAGAGGTAGCTTGTTTACTGAAAAACTGCCACACATTGTGACTTCATCTTTTGCTTAGTAATGAGTGGTGGGAAACAGCAAATACTGAATAGGTCCTCATTTTTTACCTAATTTGTTAAAACAGTTAAATCACAGACTGCATATTCCTTTTCGACATGCCTTTATACTTCGCAGGGATTTTTTAAAAGCACTTGTTAAGCCATGGTTTTATCTGTGTGTTTAAGTGGCATCCCTGCATGCTCTTTTGGTTTGGCAAATTCTAAATTCAGTGAGAGTCAAGGTGACACGAGGATCAAGCTGGAGGATGTGTGATCTATAGAAGAGATTCCTCTCAAAGGTGTGAAATGAAACACCCTGTTACTCAGACTATGCCAACAAAAGCTTCCCGAGGCTTACACGAAAGGTAGTTCTCAGTGCAGCCTGCCTGTGCTCCAGCTCAGAGCAACTCGAGCCAGTCCTGCACTGAGCCCCAGCCAAAAAGCTGAGCTGGAGGCAAGGTAATTAGCTTGGATTCAGGGCTGTGCCAGCCTGGGGATCCATGGCTCCTGCTTGGGAGTCGGCTGGCGTTTGGGTGGAGCTGAGACACCACTGCTGGCAGAGCTGTGCTGTCATTCCCCAGATCATCCTCCCTGCTGACAACAAAGCCTGCAGCAACTCTTCCTCTTCCCTGCCAAATGTGGGGTTTGGGAGGGTGACAGCAGAGTGCTGCTACCAATCACTGTCTTATGAGTAGTGACTGAGGCCTCTACAAGGCAATTGCACCAAAAATTGTTGAAGATTTCATCAAATTCAGTGCATCTCCCTTGTCTCTCTCCCATTGTTTCCTCATAAACATATTTTTTTCTTCTATGATACTTTCACACAGTGCTCATGTATTTTGGTCCTGATTAATCATTAAGAATTAACATTTTATTAACTACCATACATTTCTCTGCATTCATACTTGGGATTCTAGGATCTTACACTGGGACAAACAGTGGGAGGGTTTTGTGCACTTCTGCATACTGCTGGAATCACTGTCCTATTTCTCTCTGAGCTCATTATTTCCTGAAGCTGGACAAGCTACTACAATCAAGTGCATCCAATATTTAAAAAAAAAAAAAATACTATCTTTTTCTGTATGTAGCTTCCTAAAATTTGATGCCACAAAAGGCCATTCAAATTTCTCTACCCCGTTCTTGGAAGTCCAAGACCTATATGAAAAACATAATGTTACAAACCATGGATGGAAGAAGATGCTGGGCATCCTGATTTCAAGGAGCCTGCTGCAGTTTGCAAATGCTCTCCCCATTATAAGAATCCCAGGCTCAGTTAACACTGACTTCAAACCAACAGTAGAGAATGAAGTCTTCATCTCTTACTAAAATATTGAGTTTATGTGTTTGAAGAGTAGATTAAAAGAAATTAATTTAAACTAGCATTAATAATTTCTTTTTCTGATAAGCTGAATTCCATCTTCTGCATCCATAGCAGAATGGAGAAATATTTTCTGCATCAGATATTTCTCCTCAGATAAACATGAGAATTCAATCCATATAAATTATTTGTGTTATTCAGTGATATCAAGAAAAATACCTTTGACTGTAACACAAGAATTTTCTGTTCATTGTTATGCAGGTTGGTCTGCTGCCTGGCACCAATTACCTGCTTTTCCTTCTCAGAGGTCAGCTCATCTCACTGTCTGCAGCTCATCTGCCTTTCTCTTCTATCTCTTCAGTTATGTGAGCTCATCCACTGGAGTTTCCTTCTCATTAAAATAAATTTTTAAGTAATGGAAAAAGTTATTTTAATGGGAGTGGGTTTGGGCTTTTGGTTGGTCCATGGGTTTGTTGTTTGTTTGTTTGTTTGGGTTGGTTTGATTTGGGTTGTTTTTTTTTTTTAAGAAAAAGAAGATATTTTTAAAATCCTTATTTTATAAGCACACACTGGCAAAAATAAAAACATTTCTATAACAATCAATAAGTATAATTATAGATCATTTTACCACACAGCTAGGCCTACTATTTCTTTAATCAAGTTATGCATATATTAAGTGTTACCTGCGCCAAAGCTGGTACTAATTGGAACGATGCATGATTACTGCATAATTTAAAATCTCTTCAGATTTCAGAACTGGATTTGGCCTAGCAAAAGATGTTGTTGTTGTTGTTATTATTTTAAAATCAAATTAATTGTAGTTTTATAAATTCTGTATTTAATTTCTACTAATTTTATCTGCCCACAGCTGCCTCTTTTGCAGGCTGCCTTTACCACTGCCTGGCCCCATTCAAGACTATTCAATGGCCAGCAGGGAAAAGTTAAGCAAATATCATAACAATGCAGGTTACTACTTCTGCTCCCATTTTTTAGAACTATTGTTTTATGACATCACCAAGAAGAATAATAATAAGTTTATACTTCTATGCTAAAGTGAACTTTATTTCTATGTTGATTTAATGTAAATTGACTCAACTTGAGAGATTTAGACTGAAAAATTCTGAAACTGATTGCCATGATATATTCAAGCTGAAACAATGACTGGTCCAACTTAATTTGCTGGAAAAAAAACCCAAACAAACAAAACAAACAAACAAAAAAAAAATTTAATCCAGTACTTTTCCTGAGAAAACCTCAGAAACTTTTTCATATAATCTCGATAAAATATATTCAAAAGTCTAGGCTCCTTTTTAATATGCAATTACATCATTGTTGCCTTGTTTAGTACTGATAATGCTGCACAGGAGCAGTCCACTGTTTTACCACTTGATGGTGCCAAATGTTTTACACAATCAAAGCTAAAAACGCTGTAAAACCAGGTCATCTTTTGAAAAGCAGTTTAAGTTGAAGCTTGAATTGTATTTACTGTTCATGGGAAACACATTTATCATTTGATACCAGGGCTATTGGAACATTAGGCAATTTCATTCACATACTGTAACTTCAGCACTGAAAGTTGTTTTTAAATGTGTATGTCACTTGTATATCTTATATGTGTGTGTGTGCGTCCTAAATATCAGCACAATCTGCTGGTGATTCTTCTGGCCTCTCTGTCTGTGATGTAGAGCTACTTGGTGTTTACCTCCTCTAGGTGAGGACAACTAGGCATGTACAGGTCTCTGGTGTGCTCCTTTTTCCCATACACATCCCTGAAAGTTTGTCTATTCCGCAGTCACCTCCTTGTGCAAATCAGCATCATGTCCTCACCATTTGCAACACTCTCATTTATATTTGAGTCCAGGATAAAATTAGCTGAGTAGGTTGACTCAGCAGTGAGATGCAACTGACTCACAGCCCTTGGCTTAGCATCACCATGAGCAGAATTTGGCAAGAGCAAGCAGAAGATTGTTCAGGAGGCTCTTAGCTTTGCTTAGCACAGAGATTTAGGTAGGTTTGATTTGATATTTAGGACAGTGAGTTACGTTTATGTCTAGCAGCAATTCAGCATCAGAAGAGGAACAATAATTAGAAAGGATATGAGTGGAGCTATGCTCTTGTTCCTTAGGACTTGGGTGTGTTGAAAGACAAAGGGGTGATAGAAGGCACTTGTATGTACTTGTGCTAAGGAGGCTGAAGGCAAGTTGCCATTTTGGTGTAGTGTGGCTGACTTTGGAGAAGTTACAGGCAGGAGACTGCCCAGGTGCTGCTACTCCTAACCTTTTGCACATAGCATTTTTTTAGGGCACAGAGGAAAGATCTCCACTGACTTGCTCTGCTCCAGGATGGACACGAACAACATGCTGTATGTTTACAAGCTCCTCTTGAGTGCTAATTTCCCTAAGGGAAGTGAAGTTAATTACAAAGTTGCAGCAAGCATTCTGTGCAGGTTTCCTTTACAGCCCACAGGGATGGTCTGTATGCTTATGGGGGCAATATGCTTAACAAGGTCTGTGGGTACCTTCTGAGAGTATGACAGAGGGAGAAAATAGTGCATTGACATAGTTTTGCAAAGGGAAATTGAAAGTTATAATAAATGGAGAATGAAAAAGTGTAAGGAGGGAAACTGCAGAAAGCACCTCTCTCAAGGACACCCTGAAAACGTGAGAAAGCCATTTAGCTGCAAGAGTTACAGCGAGGTGCAAGCCAAGGTGTTGAGTGGGCACAGTTCCATGCACTTGGGCAATTAACTACCCAGTCCAGTGAAAGATGCCATGTGACTTACTACAGTTGGGCAAAGGCATTTAGCTACGCTTTCTGACATCCGTGCTGTGATAGAAGTGTCTCAGCCATGTCTGCAGTTATCTTCACTCCTGCTTAAATTCTGATCTCCTGGTTAGCTTCTGATAAGAGCGAGATGCTCGTGTCAGAAGCTATGTTCAAAAGTGCCGGTAACTTACACAATTTTTAGAGTATTTGCAAAAGGTGTTTGCATAATAATCTCATTACTATTATGCATGGCATCTATCTTCTACTTTTGTATTTTTTAATTGATTCACAAAAGTCTAATTGAATCAAATTAAACAGCACCTGTTCTCAGCCAGTCTTCCAACCCAAGAACTTGAATACACAAGCCTGTTAGAGCACAATTAGAATCAAATTGTGAAATCACACAGCTGCCTCCCCAACTCTAACATGCTCACAAGCACTTTTCAAGGCAGGTTTTTCCTGGAAAACAGTTCGTACTTCCAGCTGCTCAGTTCCAGTTTTTCATCTGTTGTGCTGAAAAGAGCACACAGTAATTAAAAGTTAAATTTACACTGTTCTATTGAAAGAACGTTTCTGTCTGTTCTGTGGCAAGACCTCAACTGTTACAGTTTTTCTATCCAGTTCTCACTTTTAGCACCCACCTGTTTAGCTGGGATGGGCTCCTGGTTTCAGCCTAGCGCTCCTGACACGCCCTGACATGTAAACTTGCATTCCCAGCTAATAAACAGATATGTCCTAATCTTAGGTCACCTGTGGTAGGAAGGATTTATTAGCATACATTGCCTCACCACAGTTGCACATACAGTTCAATACAGTATTGTTGCCAGTGCTGCTGTTTAAATGTGTGTGAGAATTAATGTAGGAGCCTACTGCAATCAGATGAACATGATTAAAAATTGGTAACACTTAAAAGGATTCAAATTACACATGTACATATATAAACTGTATGTAGCATCATATGCTTTAATATAATAACTAATACTGCAATTTGTAATAATGAATATGTTTGCACATATATATATATGCATGTAAGACAGAAGGAAAAATAATCTGCATATAAGAAATGCACTTTTGATTATTTTACTCTTTTACATAATCATCTAAGTAAAACAAATCACTCAATCTAAAAGTTTGGCTACACTTATATGTCCACAATGTCAATAAGCAGGCTGAATTTTTTTCTAATGAGTTAATTTACTAGTGTGGGTAAAGAAAATGACAAGCAAGAAATTTTCCTTGTGGAAAAAATCTGCCCCTTAGTTCTCAAGGTGCATAAGAAGTCAGTGGATGGGTGAAAGTGGAACATTTTGAGTAATTTAACAGGTGGGCTTTGAAAACTGGTTGAATAGAGAAGAATACCAGAACTGTGAAAAAGGCCTGGGAAGGACACAAGTCCTCTCCCAGCTGGGCATACATCAGCAGTTTACTTACTGGTATTTAGAGGGAAGATTCCTTACTCTTACCAGAATATTTAGCTTTTGCCTGGTGCATAGTTTCTTGCAACTCTTTTGGAAGCAATAATCAAGAGGACTCTTCACTGCTTGAGAGGGTAGACTAAAATAGAAAGAGTAACTGCTATAATTAGAGCTATTCCTCAGATTATTGTATTGAGGAGACAGGAGATATTGATATATGGGCTTATAAAGTGAAACAAAACTCTATATTTAAGGAAACATAGAGTAACAAATAATTTTAAAAAACCCAGAAAATTGCGTCAGAACTAAATTTATTTTCCAGAGGGAAGAAGAAAGTTAATCAGGAAAAAATTGAAACAATCTCCTACATTCTAGAGTCTCTTCACCCTGTCTGGCAACTTACCCAGATGTGAATTCAGTACAGGCTAACTAGGACTCAGGAATGAAACCTTGGTGTTTGAATGGGACTTTCAAAGAACTTTCACTTCCTTATTCACTAGCAGTCAAAAAAAAGCCAATCATGAATGAAAAATGAGAAAGCCATTATAAAAGTCGATATTTTCCCAGATATTCAGGACCTCGTGTATGTCTCATCTATGTTCTGTGCTGTACCACCTTCAAAAAAAAAAAAAAATTGGTACAACTGGAAAAGGACCAGAGAACAGCAATAAGAACATTCAAAGTATTGGAGAATTTCTGCTGCATGAGCAGCTCGCAAGCTAAGGATCTTTAGCTTGGAAAAGAGATGTTGGGTGAGGGAAAACAGGGACAATTTTACATAATGTTATATAGAGCAGGGGCATAAAAGTCTCACAACATGGTGGCAGTGGGCAGGAGCTGGAAGTTCACTGTCTCTTCTTATACAGCGCATATTGTATTCTAGTGGTAATTCCAAATTAAAAAAAAAAAAACCACTGATTCAGGTAATGTGTGCTAACCTTGCACCTCCCTTGCTGTGGGATATTGTGATTAATGAAAATTCGCATTTGTTCAAAAACTATTGGGAAAGTTCATTTAAAAATATCTGAAAGGCCAACAAAACACAAAAACACCACTTCTTCCCCAGCAGACCTTGCAGAGTCTCCAAGAGTGCTGAACAAACTCTCACACTACTCAAGTTTTATGTTACCAGACTTTGATCCAGCACAGCCGCTGTCACAAGCTCCCAAGGACCAGGTACTGATCTAGGAGTACTGTTTTGAGCTACTGGGAGAACACTACAGTTGTCTGGGGGAACAGAAATCTGCCTCAGAGTGGCTGTTCTCATGCTGTTCTCTCTGTGCTGTCCTAATATTCACAGTCTGGTGTGAAATATTCGACATTTCCAACTGAAAGGTAGAAAGGGACTGAAAATCTGTTAGAAAAATGACATGTGAGAGACCAAGAATTGGAAGCAAATATGTTTGCCTCTGGTCGCAAAACAGAGGATATTTATGATCAGGGGAGAGATCAGTTTACTAAAATGTAAGTGGTCTGTCAAATTGTGAGTGTTGAGAGGGAGAGATAATGAAAAAATGCATTTATGAGACTGAGAAAAGTATTTATCATCTACAATCTCAGTCTGGTTATTCAGACTCTTTTTTCTTTCCCCTGCTGAATAATTTTGTACTGAAAACCGCACTTCTTTTGCTTTATTTCCAAATGGAAGTTGTCAGCTTGAGATCACAGTGCCTAGAAGAAAACATTTTGTGTTTTATGGTGAAAGTTTCATTCACCTCATTAACTGAATGTTTCTATGCAAGAAAGCAGCAATTTGCCTTATTGTCTCTCAGGTCAATCTAGTAATAATCTTATAAATGATATTAAAGTGAGTAAAAATACATTCAGATAGAAATTTACATGCTCAGTGCTTGATAGCATTCCACAAAGTCAGCATCAAAATGCTGTCACCTTCTTGCTGAAAGCAGTATATCCAGACATGCTAAAACTTTGAACTGTGAGCATGAACACTGGTCTCAGCCTCTGCAATACCTACAGTAATATTTCAGCTAAATTAGTTCTAACTAGTTAGATTGACACACCAAGATTCTTGTTTGTGAGGAGTATCATTTACCTAAAAATGTAATTTTAGACAGAACATTTGAACATATCAGCCCAAAAATACTGTCTAACAAGACAATGTTTTAGAATAAATATTAATGGAATGCTACATAATTTGCTTTCTCACCTTTTAAAAATGCTGGGTCATTTTCAGCTGGCCTTGACACTTTATGCTTGTTTATTCCCAGTTGGTGCTACATAACTCCTATTTAAAAACCTTTCCTAGCTCCTACTAGTCCCTCTAGAAAGATCCTGATTTATTCAGGGTGGATTGGATTTGGACTCATTTACATTCCAAGGGATGTAAGGAGGCTAACTGACTTCAATTACCTTTGAACTCATGCACAATTAAATGGAGAGTATGCATCAGGCTAAATTCTATTTTGAAAATGTAATTATAGCCCATTATTTTGCAAAAATCTTTCAAAGATGTGAGCTTTTACCACCCACTTTCAAGCAGTTCCTTGCCCTTTAATATAGTAGTTTGGGCAGCATTCTTCAAACACATAAGGCTGATGCTAGGCTCTGAAGCACATGGCATCTTTTCAAAAATACCTTGCATTCATCAAATCCACTGAGGTCGATCACATAGTCATCCTACCTCATTTCAATGCCTTTCTGAACAGCACTCTAGTCACTATGTGCAGTCCAATTTAGTTTTTTGTTCGTAAGAAAAGAGCAAAATATTCTTCAGTGAAAACGCTGCATTTTTTCCTTTTCATTACACGAGACACGTCTCATAAACATGCCTTAATTTGATTTATAATAATGAATATGCTTGATGTGCTTTTCTTCTCCAAGGCAATTTTTAACTTTTGTTAACTCCTGCACAAATTCCTTACATGCCTGGTTCACAGAAGAGCATGCCCTACAATATTACTTAAACCTGACCTAAACCACTAACACTAACACACAGTAAATGTGATGCCATGTCCCTTAACCCAGTTGATCAAGTCCCTTTTCTGGCACGGTGTGCTGTCAATAAAATACGTGGGTATGAAGGTGAGAGATTTAGCACAATGAACTTCTTTGTCTCCTAAGGCTTCATGTATTTGCCAATATAACCAAACTGAATAAGAACGTTTTTCCTGCATTTAGGTTATATCAAACTATATACGGAGTATATAATCATAATAATATAATCATGGAATATATAGAATAATGTACCTATATACAGAAAAAGGGCTTTGAAAGTGAACTCTTTCCTTACTGGTATTAGCATCTACCTAGGTAAGGAGACACACTCTGGTGAACTGCACGGCCTCAACGAAATGAGAAACTGAATGATAAAAACACACAGTTAAGCTTAGCAGATGTGCAGTAACTTGAAACTATTTTAACAAGTTCTTAGACTTTGACATAATTTTAACTTTTAACTTTTGTTCTATTCAAAAATACTCAAAACATCACAACTCTGAAATATTTTAGGCTAGACCATTTACAGAATAAAGCTAATCAACCGTTATTTACAGCAAAAGAGTAGATCCATGCTGTTTTTATTCTGCTCAACTGTGATGATCTAAAGTTAAGTTTGCTAAGTAATTTTTCACTTGGATATAAATGCCACATTTTAAAAAATATAAAAATAAAGAAAATTTATTTTATTTAATAAGAAATTAAAACCAATATTATTTATATTTATTAGCAGTTTTTTATATCCTTTCCTAACAATTGTTTGGCAGGTGGCACACACAGCACCAGAAGGAGGTTTGAAAATTCCAGTTACAGGAAATTTTTGCTGGAGATTCATTGTATAGTCAGATGCAAAACTTGAAGAAATAAAGAGTTGCTGTAGCCAGGAAATATCTGGTGAAAACTACCAGTACTTTTTAATTTGTATTCCTAGCTCAGAATTTGTTCTGTGTTTGTCCATGTACCTCTTCTCATATTTGTACTTTTTCTTACCTTCTGCAAATAGCATTATTCAACATATAGCTGGCTCACTTTCCATGATGTAATTACCATTGTTGTGCTTTAATACTAATGTTCAAAAAAATGAAACCTCACGTTGAAATTAAAGGGAAAACCTTACATGTGCACATATGAAAATCTCCATTTTACCCTGGGATTCTTAACAACTGAACACTACATTGGGACCTACAGTAACCACACTCAGGATTTTTGAAAATCAGTACCTGGTCAAAGACAACTAAAGTAGGAGTGCTTCAACTGGGAGAAAGAATAAAGCACCCAGTCACCACTTCCTGGTGGGCAGCCAGCCTGACAGCTCCTGAAAATTGGTCTGGCAACTCGTTCTAGTAGATCATCAATTGGCACCTACATGCTTTGGAAAAAGGTAGAGCATGTGATAATTCTGGCTTAGATAGAGATGGGGAGAAGACACTGTGTGAGAATTTAGGGAACGCTGGGCAGAACCAGAGACATTTAACAGGGAGAGGTAAGTTCATATAGGCTGTACCAGGTGAAGACAGGTTATAATGAAGGGGCACAGAAAATAAATTCACAAGGAAACACCCTTTTAGTTTTTTGTTCATAGAACAACTAATTTTAAATATGGTATGCCTAACAAGTTCAGTAGCCAGCAGAAACAATGATAGGACTCCGCTTTTAATCACTGAGTTGTATATAAAATTTTGGGTACATCAGTATAATGTCAGTCTCTAACCTAAACAACGTATATTTCTTAACAGATGTGCCTTAAAGTCAGCAGTTTTCCTTTATCTGATTTTCCTATTTTGCTGTCTTTATAACTGAAAAACCTCTTTTTAGTTCTTGTTTCACTTTTTAACTTACACAAATTCAAATCAACAAACATCTTCCAGGACCTTGTTCTTATCTTAAAGGAGGTAGACAATCATTATATAAAAAGGCAAATACTAAAGCAAAGAAATACATTTCCACAGTGGAATGCAAATAATTCAGTGCCAAAGATTGCCATTGAGATAAGTAAATTAGCAAAAGAGTAATAATAAAAAAGCCCTAGAGGTGTACATGAACAATAAAAAAGGCAGTTACATTATTTCACTACAGTTCTTTTGTTATGCAGCATGACAAACCAGCAAGGAATGAATAATGATATTGGTTTGTTGTTATTATCTACTTACAGATGAGAAGATATCACAGAATAATAAAATGGGTCAGATTGGAAGGGACCACTGTGGATCATCTGGTCCAATCTCTCTAAAGTAGGGTCATCCTAGAGCACATGGCACAGGATTGTGTCCTGTGTTCTTGAGTATCTCCAGTGGGGGAGACTCTACAACTCTCTGGCCAGCCTGTACTTGTTCCAGTGCACAGACACCTGAACACTGAAGAAATTCTTCCTATATTCAAGTGGAAGTTCCAGTGAATCTGTTTTATACCCATTACCTATTGTCCCATTGCTGGTACCACCAAGAGCCCGTTCCATTCTCTTGGCACAGTCCCTTCAGATGCTAACAGACATTGATGAGGTCCCCTCTCAGTTTTCTTCTCAAAGCTGAACAGGCTCAGCTCCCTCAGCCTTTTCCCATAAGAGAGATGCCCCAGTCCCTTAATCACCTCTGTAGCCCTCCATCCGACCTGCCCCAGGAGCTCTGTGCCTCTATGTGCTAAGGAAGCCACAACTGCACACAGCACTCCAGATGTGCCTCGTGAGGGCTGAGAAGGGGGAGGATCACCTCCCTTGACCTTCTGGGAATGCTCTGCTTAATGCACCCCAGGATAGCATTGGCCTTCATGGCCACGTGGGAACGGTGCTGGCTCATGGACAGCTTGTTGTCCACCAGGATCCCCAGGTCCTTCTCCACAGAGCTGCTTTCCCATCAGGTCAGCCCCAGACTATACTGGTCTGGGGTTATTCCTTCCCAGGTGCATTTGCCAGTGCTGAATTTCAGATGGTTAAATATACATACATATAATTTTATATATTATTACATTATAACAAAAATCATTACGTATTACATACATACTTTAAAAAAAAGTAAGAGAGAAAAAGCTTTCATACCATAGTACTATGATCACACATACACATCATAAACCAAATCACATAAATGTGTTTTTCCAAATTCTGTGTCTTAACTTAGTAAATATTTTTTTGCCTGAATTTACAGTAGGCAGAGAAACTCCATGCCAAAGGATGCATTTTTTTCATATCTTGATAGGTCTATACAAAGATGATAGTTAAAAAAATTATACTTAGTAATACGTTAATTTTTTATACACTGACAGGACTGGGTCCCATAACATCTTCCAGTAGCAAGACTGGGATGTGCAAGGCTCCATTATGACTTGGCTGGACCTATGGCTCAGGGGGACCAGGCACCCTACACACCAAATCCAGAGTGCTGGGACCTGCTGAAGTTCCCATGCACACACCCCACACTTACCCCTCAAACAGCTGGAGAAAACGGCAGCTCAGGACAACCTGCCACCAAAGTGACAACCCTTTGGCAGCTCACATTCAGCCACCTTTTTCTGAAAACTCCTCATCTGACAGGCTGTCAGGTGAATGAACAGATCTGGCAGAGACAGCTGCTCCACTTATCCACCATCAGGCTGACAAGGAGTCCCCTAAAAGGTTGATTTTTATGCAGTACATTTTTGACAGCCATGTTTAGTCCTTGAATGATCCTTTGTGGGAGAGGAAAAATCACCCTTTGTCTGTATTGTCTCATTTTACTGCTACAGGAGAGATAACATCACTCCAATCATCTCTAAGGTTCAAAGCCATAAAAGAGCTAACTCAAGATTACAATACATAAATAAATGATAGCTAAATGAAGGCCCAATGTTGCCTGAAATGTAAGTATTCTGTTAAAAATAGCATCAAAAGGGAGAGGTGACAGAGTGCTTGTTGTAAAGGAATTTGAGAAAAAGGCAACAGCAGACACAGAAGGTCTGAAACACCAAAGGCGTTACTGGAAAGATCTGTTGAATTAAAGTTTGTTTGACTTGGCACAGGTTTGTCACTAAGCCATTTATTCTTAGCTCTGACTTGTCCATCACCTCATGAAAGTCAAATGAAATTAAAATGAAGACATATATTTGAAAGCATTTTTTAATAAATAATAAACATATGGTTAAACAAAAGGTTAAAATAGACATGGTTTGAAAATAAACAAGTTCAAATCAAGAAGAGGGGAGAGCTGTGGAGAGATGCCCGGAGCAGGCTGGGGCAGAGAGAGACACGTGCCACACCATACTGCCCCTGTGGACATGTGTCCTTCCCACCAGTCCTCCCAGACACCATTTTCTGCCCTGTGAAGGGTTCTGGGGTGATGTTCCAGTGACTGGAGCCTGTCATTACTGTTACTCGACAAGGTATGAGTTAAAAGAAGAGAATCTACAAGGCAGTTCTTCAGCAGGAAGGGGATGGATGGCCAGGGACAGGAGATGGCCATGCTCCTGCCCCAGAGGATGAAGGCAGCAATGCCCCAGGTGCCAGACCCAGGCACTGAATGATGCTTTATCCATCAGACTCTGCTGTTGGGAGAGTGACTTGGGAAGCCATGCATCACGGGGATCATCAAAAACCCTATCTCAGCTGGCTTCAGCTTCAGACTTCAGCCTCAGGGCAGGGTCATCCCACATCAGCCAGTAGGTGCATACAGATTCCTTCACAAAAACAAAAAAAACCTCCTCAGCCCCATGGTCTCCTCACCAACCACCCCCCCCCACCCCCCCCCCAAAAAAAAAAACCAAAAAACCACAAAAAACAAAACAAAACAAAAAAAAACAAACAAAAAAAACCCCAAAAACACAAAAACCAAAAAAAACCCAAACAGGTTAAAATCCAAACACCCAAAACAGGCTCAAAATGAGGAGTGTGCAAGTATACAATCATCAGGAAGGGGAATCTCTACAGAATACCATTTAATCACATAGTGCTGCTTTATTGGCATTGTAATTTTATTTTGATTTGCTGCACTTTTTTTCTCACCTACTTGGAGTTTTGAGAGACTGTCCAATAGTTCTTTAGCATAAAGAGAGAACAAAAGAGAAAACATAATTTACAAAATAAAATGGGATTGATGAAATAGAAGGCAAACAAAAGTGGGTAAGGGACACCTAAAACAGCATTTCATTTGGAAAGAAATATTTCTAGAGAAGTAGTATTATTTATTTATGTCTAAATTGGTCAAGGAGGCAAGGTATGGGCCAGCACAGAACATGGGTTTGGATGCATACAACACTCTCAGAGGATCACAAAAACAAATCATAGCTTCAGATTGTTTCAGTATTCCAGTAAGATAAGTACTGGGGGAGAGGAAAACAGCCTGGGAAAGGATGAGATGATCGTGAAAACATCCCAGAGAGAGTAAGAGGACAAGGTAGGTGGAAATTAGGTTGAAGCAAGAGCATTGCTCAGAACAGGTAAAAAATAAAATAGCTGATGGAGAGAACACTACACAAAGGAGACATATTTGCATCACTTCAAAACTTTGCAAACCCCTATCTTACCTATCAGCACCTCATCCATGGTAGAGTGTTTTCTGTGGTCACGTAGGATGAAAGAGGCCATCTCCCTCCCATTCTCTTCGGATCACTGCTGGGATCCACTACGACATTATCCCTAACTAGGGAATTTCAGTAAAAAGAAAATGACCTAAAAATACTGGGACAGAGCAATGCTTCAGGGAGCCAAATAGTCTCTCTGACAATAAATAAAACCAGGTATCTGGGGGAGAATGGAATATACTGCAAATAAATACTACCATCTACTACTGTTCAGGCTTCAAAACGTTTTTGAGTCAAAAGATTTTCTGAGCCAAACAGGGTATTCTGTACATTAAGCGAGTGGCCACTACTTTCTCTCCTGTAATTGCTCCAGTTTTCATGACAGCTCTTAGCATTTACAATGTCCTTTGGCAGGAGACTTCACTAGTCTTTCACTATTTCATCAAGATTCACCTTTTTTTTTTCCTTTTTTTTTGTTACAGATCTGGTCACTATTTTGTCTTTCCTGTATCGCTCAGAGACCTTTGGTACTAACATGACAACCAGTATCAATCAGTCATATTCCATGCAAAGAACCTACCTCTATTTTGCTGCTGTCCAAAATCCATTCATTTGATTACTGTAACTAACTCTCATCTCTACACTCCTGGGTAACCCAAGATTCTTTATTACCCCATTGCTTACCTTTTTCTTTACATAGTTTGCAAGCACGTTCAAGAGCAAAGCCAAACACAGATCTCTGCAGAATTCAAGTAGCATCCTCCCTTCATGGCAAAAGCAATTTACTCCAATCAATTTGTGTGTTCTGACCAAAGTATGCCTATTTTGACCATGCGAGATCCTCCTCCTTAGCCCATGTCTAGGTTTAATTTGAAACTATTGCAAATTATCACAGAATTTGCTGACCTGCCAATAAACTTTGTGGTTGGTAAGACTCCTTCATAAAAGCTGTACTGACTGTTCAGAGGCATAACAGGTCTACAGGGTTGCAACTTCTAATTCAGTATTTCACACATACCCCAGTGATCATTTCACTGCTCAAACCAAACTACTAAGTAAATAATGAAAACTCTCAAAAGCACATGCCAATCAGCTGAAGGGAAGCATCTAAAGATTACAATTCTGTGGAGCACATTAGTCCTATTTACTTGGGGAAATACCATGCTTATAATCAAAGTCTGCTGTCTGTCTTTTGTCAAACAGTTTGAGATTGCACGTGAGAAGTTAGCTTTTAACTTCAGTTTTAGCTCTAGGGCTATCGATTCCTTTGGCTTCTGGACTATCCTTCCATTGCTGCACACTGCACACTGGAATTCCGGCAGATAAGGAACCTCTGGTATGATGTCCTTGACATTTTGTTGCAAATCTTGACTGTTTTGGAGGGGGCTGGGGAGAGGGCTGAAAGGTTTGCTCTCCACCAGAGGGACCAAGCATAAGCCTGGAGATTTTTGCTATGTATTTCTTGTCAGGGAATTGTTTTTCAGCTTTATTTCCTACAGAAATGAAGTGCAGGTAATGGTGACAGCTTGTGTGCCTGTTCATAAATGTGCACTGACAGCTCACCTAGTAAGGAAACCGAACGCAGTTCCTTTCCAGAGAAAAAGAGGCGCCTCCTTCAACTAATGGGTTACCCATTTCAGGTTTACAGCTATAGACTGCTTTCTCTGAAACCCTTTGAAAGTGATAAAGCTTTAGGAAGTAGTCATAAAAGGGGAATGGGAAAATTTGATTCCAGCAATCTTCTCCTTGTTCTGTGTTCGGTTATTTTAAGCTAACGTTTGAACATTGCATGAGAAGGTAAAATTCTGTGTTGATACTAAGATGCTTTTAAAAGTGAATGCAGTAGCCAGAGATGACACCACATGACAAGGAGTATTTTACATTAAAATATTCACCACAGTAAACTGGCTTTTTACCTCCACTTTAATTTCCAGTGTTAAAGTAGCTAAAGAGTGAAGTGACTCTAATACAGTGCTTGAGAACACAAAGATTCTGAAGTTTAAATTATTTGATGAGATTTTTTAAGATTATAATAAAAAGTATTACAAATTTAAGGAAGACTCCTTGGAGATTGTCAACTATCCTTCACGCATAGAATTGCTTAAAGAAAGTTAAACATTCAGGCAATTTCATTCACCTTTTTCAAAATTTTATTAGGTAGACATTACTAGATGACATTGTAAAACCCCTTGTGTGCCAAGTGAATGAGCTCCACAATGCACGTCTCCCCACAATTAATCAATCCCCCCCGCCCCCATTTCTGAATATTGATTCTAAGATGGGCACAGTGCATTCAAATGCTACTTTACATTCTTCCATTTCATCATGGGGAAGCACTTTTTCAGTCTGTTGCTAACAGGGGCTTGGGATGTCAGTGTAAGTGAAAGGAATGGCTTTAAAGGAAACAAAGTACCGTAAGTTTTGTCTTACGAAATTCAGTCTCATATGAACACCAGATTCATTGCAGAGTCTTTTAAAAATTAAACTGCCTACCGTGATTGCATTTAGCAAAGTGAAGCAATACAGAGACATATCTACTACTGAATACTAGTGAGGTAACATTTTGAAAATAAAACTGTTAAAAAATTCACTTACTTTTGAAAGGTCCTGTCCAGCAGGACAAACATTGGCAGAACACCTTCCCTTGTATCCGTGCATGTACATGTGCATATACAACCTGTGTCTACTATAGCTTTTTAAAGAACAAGATTTTAGTTATACATTCATCAGGACAAGTTTAAAGATCAGACATTACTATGGTAGATTCAACAGAAGACTTCAATGAACCATCTTCTAGACCTCCTAAATGAAAAGGCACTCTGAAGAAGGTAGCAAGAAATAATCCTTACAAAACAGTGACATAAACTAAAGCAGCCACACAGGTAGCACACTCAACAGTGATTAGTGGTATACATTTAAAATACCAACTTGAAGATGAATTATTTGTAAAATATTCCCCAGGACTACTGAATATTTTCACCAAGTTATTACAGCATGAAGACCATTGTCGCAATACAATGCAACAGAAAATACAGTATCAGCCAAACACAGGACAAAGATAATGGGGAAATCTTATCAGCATTTTGGTTGTGTGTCTGCTGGTTCTAGGAGAGAAAAAATAAATTTAAGGAAATAACTAGCAAAACTAAACAGTAACTCATAAAGTTGAAGGAGTATTTTGATACATGGCATCTTCTGCTTAATGGATTATAGAAGGATCAAATGTTTAATGCCTAAAATTTTGAGATAATGTTGAAATAGAAGTCATTAAGATGTGTGGTAATTCACTTACAATTTCATTGCAGTATGGCTCTAAATCAAAATCTCTACCACCAAAACCTTCCGATATGCAAGCTGAATCCTGACTAAACAGTCACATTAGTGTCCACAGTAACACTGTGACAGCTATATTACCAATCAGTAACTCCAGGGTGGAAAAAAAACCCTCCTACAGTTCTGAAAAACTGAAGAATTTCAGGAAAATAAAAGGTTCAAAGGGATTCTCATCTCAATTTCTCCTTCTATCATTTACAAATTCTCAGTGGAGGAAATTTAACATATTTAAACCATGTTATGATCATGACTCTATTAAAAAGAGACCTAAACATAATTTCTTTCTTTCCCCCATTAACTCAACTTCCTTCTGATAATTACCTTTTATACTTTATTTTCTTTGACAGATAATTGCAACCATAAGCTCATGAAATTCAAGGTAATTTTAGAAAAGTAGCTTATTCCTGACTTCAGTAATAGATGGACAATAGTGGCATCAATGTTAGTAAGGACAAACAGGTCCTTTAGTATGTCTAGAACACAAAGGGTAAAATTCCACTCTCTTCTGGAAAAGGAAGTAAGAAGAAATAAACCCCACAACACCCATTTTGAAGCTATCAGAGGATGGCAAAATGAGTAATACTTTTCCAGATCACACCTCCCACCCTGCAGTGAAGGGCTGGGCAGAGATCCCAGAGCTGCGCCACCACCTCGACTGATGGTGTCGTCCACCCAGATACCCACCCCAGAGGAGTTACCAACTTGTATTAACAGGATATGTTAGTTCCAGCTGGATAACACTGATATGTTTTCAAGCTGTTCTAAATCCCAGCCTAGCTACAGTGCACCTCCATGTGCCATATTCCTTGGTGTTTCCACCTCGAATAATTAGTGCGAACAAGGCGCAAGCAAGCCCCGAGCTGACAGGTACAGACAGGCACAACAGGCTGTGCTCCAAATGAACTTTGGCTGAATTCTCTTCTCCAAAAGGCTCGATTTCTTTCAGTGGTTGAAAACTCATAGCTTCTTTACATTGGAGGAGCCAAACTTACTGTAACAACAATTTAAGGTGCATTCATTTCTGCAGAAATCTGAAGGAAGATTTGAGGAGTCAGGGAGAAGGATGGGGGCAAAGAGCAAGTTTAAAAAAACACAGAAATGACATCACCAGAATTAAAATAAGCATGCCAGATTACTTTTATGATAGGCTAACTTCTTCCCTAATACAACATTTGTCAACTTTCTGAACAAACCAATACTCATTACTTCAGCTTAATATAATTGTAGGAGTCCACAGAACAGGAATTCCCATATTGCTCTGTTGAGGGGTATGAACACCTTTCATTTGTTTCATGCAGTAAGGCACTTACACATTTAAAATCCCTCATTATACAAAACACTAAATACTGGAATTCAAGTGTTGATTTCATGGGCACTGCTTTCCTCCAGGTTTTATAAGTTCTTAGTCATCCCACACATATACTACAAAGCCTCCAATTGCTGATACATCTAGCTTGTATGTTGCCCAAATGCAGAACTAGAAATTGCTTTCTTAATGAATCCATAGTGTTTGGCCAACATCCTAGTTGTGCCAGAAGCCTGTACAATAAAAAGGATGTGATCTATTATCTCACTACCCTCACCCTTGCCATTCAAATTAAACCTATTTTAAATGGAACCCTTTACACTAAAATACACAAAACAAGAGATGGGGCCAAAAGGAAGACTTCTCATTGAACTGTCATGGAATTAAATTCAGCTTGGACATGCTTCTCAGAGATAATTTTTTCTTTTTTTTCAGCACTATTCTCATCTCTACCCTAGTGACAAGAATTAACAAATACCTGAAAATGTTATTTTGTACTCAGATGGTTAGTTCTATAACAAAGAAGACTGTTCTGTTTAAGTACATTTTAAAAAATTGCAAAATTAAAAGCAATGAAAAAAATAGATTTCAGCAAATTGCTTTTAAGTAATGTAAGTACAACAAAATTAATCTTTTGCTTATAGCTCAGCAAAGCCTTAACAAAGCAACTTCTCAAGAGATCACATTTTACAGGTCCAATTTGATCTTCAGCCATTTTCAGAAGTCAGTTTCAAATGATGAAATTTAGAAGAAGGAGAGCATACAAACAAAGTGTATAAGAATGGAAACATGGTAAACATTTTATATGAGATGGTAAACAGTGAAATGCAAATCCATCCCTGTCCTTGCAATTTCTGGACACAAAGCAGCAGGATGCAAATTCTTATGAGAAACTCATAAGATGGCATTTTTTAATGCAAAAACACAGTCTGTGACTAAAGACTGAATCCATCTGCTCATCCAGAGCTTGCATAAGGCATGAAGATGTTTTCTGACTGCATCATTGTTTTACAGGACAGTTTTAAAACACCTGAACAGCTTCTCTGGATTCTATAAATATATTTCCTTCTAAAAATGAGGTAAATGTGGCATTGTGTTTGTAACATCATTGTCTCTGACAATAAGGTAAAAATTTCAAAAATACTGTTTTCAGTCTGTTTTCAACAAGGTGAACACTGAATGGGGTTGGCATGCAACTGTGTTTAAGATATGTGCAAAATTCATGTTTATGCTAAACAAATATTTTCACACAATAAGCTTCTCTTCCGACTTTGATCTATCCAAAACACTTCAGATTAATTTCTCACGTTTTGATAAGCCAAATAAGCATCAAAAAGGGTTTTCTTTTGCACAATATGCATATTTTAATAAATGCATCACTATTGTAACTACTGTGTTATACAGGAAGATTTATAAATAAACAGCTGGAATTATGTTTCAAAATGTATGCATTTATTCTTTTTTGCTATGGAGTAAGTAAAACTTATTACACGTTTTTAACTTCGAAATCAGAGCATGCAATCTAAGATCAGTTTTCATTTCCCTTATGGAATTTAGCTATTAGGCCAAGAGAAGAGCAGCATCAGTGATTAACTGCCTAATATGTGCAGTCTGTTCCTTACTGCAGAGAACATATGGCTCCTGAACTCTTATGCACAGGAAGGCAAGGAAGAATCAGCGAAGAAGCTTCAGTCTGCAAGCAACTGCATTTGTTAGTTTTATTACAAAAATGTTTTAGGGTGTTAAGTACTGCTCAGGCTGTAACAACAGTGAAAACACTGTCTTTCAATTGAATCAAGGCTCAGCTGTTTTTTCATGTAACAGTAGCAAGATAAACTACCAAAGAGATCAGAAACGTAACTTTTTAGATGTTTTCTGTCCTCAAGTTTATGTGTTAAGTCCTAAAAATACTGAACAACTGCAATTCAATTTCTTACACTGTGCTGATATTTGTTACTTTGAAGAAAGTAGAATTTGAAGAAATGTTATTTAACACTGTCTTTGGATGTTGTTTCTAATTTTATTAGGAGCTCAAAGCATTAAGGTTTCTTTATTATATTAAAAGCTAGTATCCCTTCTCCTGAGAATCGGCTCTAATGAGAATGTTATCCAGAAATTCTTCCCAACTCCTTCCCCTCTCCTGCACTTATTAAACACACTGGCTTCATTCTGCAAATGAGGAGCAGCTCCATAGCACAGTCTGCACTTCTTAAGAAGTGAACTGGGTTTTCCATGGCTAACAACATACTTCCAGATGTTTTCATAAAAGTATTTGTGACCAAATTCCAAACTGGCATAAAAATAGTTTTCTCTGGTTTAATGGAGCCATAACTGATGTGAGGAATGAAGATGACTCACTCTAACCATAAGGCTTAACAATCAAAAGAAAGTAAGAAATTATCTACTAGTTTCCTCATGTAGGATTCTTTCCATCAGCAAAGATCTAATATAGATTATAACAGCAACAGCAATCTGTGGTTCTTATCTACAATTTGAACCTGCACAATTAGCATACCAAAAATGATGATGTAAGGTTTGCTCAAGAAACACAACTAAATTGAAAAAAAAAAAAATCTAACAAACCAACCAAGAATCTGCATGGCAAATTATTTGGACATTGAATATTAAACAATTTCTCAAATCTAACTGGCATAAGAAACCACTCCATCACCGGTGAATTTGCATCCTCTGAGAGAATTACTGCCCCACCTACACACCATTTAACATCGCACAAACTGTGACAGTCTTTGGAACAGCAAAAAGCCTCTTGGCTAATAAGAACACCTGATGGTGAGCCAAAATGCTTTCTAGCTAAAATTGGCAGCAGTCCCTGCAAATTAGTATTTTTAATAAAGTAAAACTTCTATAATGAATAAATAGGTGCAAATTACAAAAACCCTTATCGCACCAGGGGGAGTTATGAAGTCAGCATTAAGAACATCAAAATCAAACACAAAATCTTCCCCCACACATTTGCACTGCCTCAAAGGAAGATAATAGATCACTCGAAGTGCACTGTAATTTAATGACACTGAACAGGTAAGAATATGCTGTTTCTTATAGAGGTAGTGAGAACTGAAGACTCACTGATTTTTTTGTACAGAACTAAGTCTGATTGGTCAGCTCAGCACAAAGCTACTCAGAATTGCTTTTCTGCCTCTTGCTTGCATTCCTACTCAGCCTGTTACTCTCTCTGTCTAACAGACCGATATAAGGAAAAGCACAATTATTTTCCAGTCACAACTCCTGGATAAACTCTGTACATACCCCTAACTATGGTCTGAGATTCCACAGGACAAAAAATGACCCTGCTGCTGATACGGCTGAGTATCCCTGGGACTTGGCCCCATTAATGAAATACAACTAAATTCTGCATAGTGGAGAAAGGGAGTACAGCCCTGTGGGGTGGTGTGTCCAGCCAGCCCTCCTGGCAGGAGCAGAATGGGGCATACACAGGGAGAGCCCCAGCTCTGACTGCACACCTGCATGCAGGGCTGAGCACACAACAAATCTAGCCCCAGAAAAGCTTGAAACAGAAGGCTAGTGTAGAATGGATTTAAGCATTTCCTAGTCTGGACACAGGTACGATGAGCAACAACCTTGCACAAAGATAAATCTTAAATATTAACTGTCGTGAAAGCAAGCACAACAACCAGTGATGATCAGCATACAGTAGTGTCAATCTGCCTTAGCAGGTTAATATAGCTGCCTGATGAAGTTTTCTGCTAATAAAGATGGAGTAGAACAGCCTGATGGTTTCTTTAGAATAGTTACAAAAAACACAATACACTTAACATAACTTCCATATAAAGTCCATTCAGATTCTTTCAAATGAATAAATTAATGCTGATAAAACAAATGACGTGGCTTTGATGTATATAAGGTTTGCTGTGATGAGTTGCTTAAAAGCTAATGTTTAAACAAATGAGGCTTTGTACTGAGCTACTTTTCATGCTTTAGTAGGTTATGTTATATAATATTGATAAAAATTGTATTTATGTACTTTTCAAGTGGGAATATTTTTATACAGATGGAAAAAGACTTCCATATCCCTATTCTGCCTGATTCTTGAACATTTATCCTGTTCTACAGAAAAGCAAAAATTATTGTAATACCTTTTTTTTTCCCCTACAGAAAAAGCAGAGACTCACTCATCTTTACAAGATCAAAGATGTTTTTCTGCTCTGTACAGAAAATGAAGAACCATTTCCCTTTGATTTTTATCTGTTCTGATAAAATCAAAATGGCCTAGATGAAATGATAATGTAGGAGCTGAGTTGTATGCTCCTCTTCTCCATCCACAAGGACATACTTTCTGAATAGAAGTAAGTGCAGATCTATTATCTTCCCTTTTATTTTCTTTATTCTAGTATCTTAGTTTCAGATCTTACTGAACTCTAGTTAAAAGCTGAAAATGGCAAACATGGCAGAGTGAAAACAGCTGCCAAGACCGTAGGAATATCTCATACATTTATACAGAACCAGGAAAAGAAAGAAAATAAATCCACTGTGTAGTTACTACAGATAATCTCAAGTACTAAAATATTCTCAAGTGGAGTAGTTTGATACTAAGTTACAGACTGCATTGCAAACCCAAATCTACATATATATATATATATCTCGCTCTCTGAGGTCTGAAGGTTTTTCTAAATAATACAAAAATATCTTCATTATTTGACATTTAAAGAGAGGAATAAAAATCCCTGAGTAAGCCAAAGACAACTGATATGTATAGCCTCAGAAAACACACTCAAAACCAAGACCATTTTTAAGGCAGCTTCCAACTTCAGACATAACACAAATAGAAAACTGATGTGTCTCAGGAGAAAGTAAGTCTACATAACAGTGAATCAGCATTGACAATAGGCTTTGAATTTTATTTCTAAATATCACTGCTTCCCTCCTTAATTTGCAAATCCTTGAAAAGTCCTGTTTTTACTATTAGGATAACAGGGTCAACATGCCCTTAAATTCAAATGGAAATTATTAAATAGTGATCGACTACTATGTGTGCTTGGAAAAAAAAACTGCCAAGAAAACAAAACCAGAAGCTGACAGAAAACAAGCATACTAGCCAACTATGGTAAGCTGATATTTGTGTTTCCAGGTAAACAAAAGTCATCAGCTTCTTCCACTGAGGCTTTGAAGTCAAAGTATCTTATAACAGTACTATGTTGGTGGGGCAGAACACTATATGCTTGAAAATTGCAACTGGATTCAGATTTAACAACAATTTTCAAAGGAAGTGGTACAAAGTACATCCTATTAAATGATACGTCATTTGTAAGCCTAATTTTTGAAGTCAGTAGACTCTTAAGGACATTTCCCATCTTCCTGTTTCCCCTTTTCCCATATATACACAAACATAAATATAAACACGTGTATCTTCACACACACTGAAAAGAAGTACCTTCACAGTACAAACCCAATCTTCTTTTCTTTAAGATTAGCCTGTATTTTTACAGTATGAAGTAGTTATTTTTCTTATTCAGCTCCCTTCTTTATTGTTTCAGTGTTCTATCTAAATAAACTTATTCTCGTTTTTTAAGTTATATTTATATGATAAATTTGGATTAAAATTAAAAGTGTAGGAATTCTCAGTAACTGATTCCTTGTGCTGAATTACACTGCTTTTGTCGTGATGCACTGAGAAAGCGGTTTGGTAGCAAACAGTGGAATTTAAGAAAAAAAGAGCAAAGACAGCTATTTTCTTCAGAATCATCATGTGCCAGGAAGAGAAACACTGGAAACAGAAAGTTAGAATGAAGTGGTCTCCTAAGAATTTATGATCGCTTCCCTTACTCTGGTTCAGAGATTTTCCTCATGAGACATCAGTGGATACTCCAAGACTTATGCAGTAGTAGCCTACTCAAAGGAACAAACAAACAAAATGTGCTACTTAGTTTATAAAATTTCAACAAGTCAATCCTCACACAGGTAGTGTGTAGCATGTCTATAATATTCCAAGTCAGAACAAAAGATCAGGTTTCCAGCTTCCCTGCAAACACACTTCAGGGATATCTTGGGACAGATTAGGCCACTGACATATCTTGTTATCTAAACCCTTCCAATTTTTTCTGTACTGTGAGAATTTAAAAATGAAGTCCTGTTGTAACAAATCTTGTCACGCCCCCTGCCATTAATATTAACAGACTGTCATAAATAAATTACTGAAGTGAAACCAATCACCATATTCTTAAGTATCACGGCGCTTCAGCACTAAGGGTATTTCCCTCTGAGGCACTGCAGTTTGGCGGTGGCAATGTGCACTCCACTAGCAGGAGCACTCAGAAGACAACCAGCTGTCATGCTCTGGCATGTGATGGGGTTTCGGTATGCTGAACAGAATGCTGTGTGATGGAAGTTATTTACAGAAGTAGTTTTTAATACCAAAAGTTGCACGCTCAGTATACAGTAAGAGTCCAAACACTTGTAAGCATTTCCACCTTAAAGGCTGATGCTGAAGTTAAACGAGCATATGTTAGCAGTTAAATGCTTTCTTCACAGGCCAATTCGGTAGTAAAGTTGTGGCTACAATACAGACTTGGATTGTCTGGTTCACAAACTTAGACTCAAAAAAAGCCCTCCAAAGTCATAACTAAAAAACCCCAAACCAAAGACATTAAAAAGCAGCAGTCAGGGGGCCCATCTTGTTGAGAGTGCACCAGAGCAAAGAGGCTTTCTGGTCTGCAGTAGTGTTTTCAGCTGAGGGAAGGTGGTAGGAGAGCCCCCATTCTTCTTCCAGGGTGGTGGCTTTGATGCTGTAACCAGCACTGTATTGCTCTGTCACACAAAACACGGATAGCCCTTGCAGGACCAGCTCAGTTCAGGAGAGTAACGTCCGTCCTCACCAGGGCATACCTGTCCGTGACCTTTTCCTCTGCTTTTTACAAAGGCAGTAGATCGGAAATACAAATAAACCTGCCAAAAGAAGGAAACATGAGAAAAATAACATAATTAAATGCAATCCTTTGTGCGTGTGTTATGTTCTTTAGATACAGGTATTCAGATGGAACTTTTCATGCCTCAAGAGAATTTAGACCAGGCATTTGGACAAGCAGAAAAAAATACAAGCCTGCAACAAACAGTGTCTTTGATAATGAGTTAAGCTACACTTACTGCTTCCATTACAACAAATTCCTGCTAACCCTACACTCATCTCTGACAAATGAATTTCTGAACCATGCTGTTTGGATAAGGTACAAACACAAAACTTTCAAAAGCACTCTGGAAATTCTTAGATCTAAATTCAAAGCTGATGTAACTAAATTAGTTTTCAATTAGATTCACATGCAATAGAGACAGAATGTTATAGTTTTACTTTTTATTTATTTTTATGAATGTCCTGATCTACCGTGAAGTAATACCAAATGTTTATCTTGAATAGCATCAAGTGTTTATCCTTGCCTGGACAGGGAACTTTTTATTCTTAAAAGTCTTTTGAGACAAAGAAAGCTGTAAAAACAAAAATAAACAAATACATCACAACCATTCAGGTGAAAAATAATTTGTCAAATAGTTTGTACTCTCACACTCAAATGAGAAGCATCTTCCCCTTTCTCTTGCCACCAGCTGGCTGAAATGGCTGAAGATTTTCTTTTCAGACACCACTACAGTGGTAACATAGAACAAAAGGCTACTAGAATCACAGGGCTTTGCTCAATAGCCTTGTAAATGGTGCAGTATGGTTTACAGCTGTGTAACTGAGATTACTCTAATAATGGTTGGCAGCAAATATTGCTCTAATTACCACAAAACTAAAAGTTTTCTATAAATAATCAATGTTTTTGGGACTGCTCATACTTCTGGCTTTGATTGCATCTTATCCAGCCAAGCCTAGGATGAGACTTCAATGGCATTCTGATTATTATTGTTACTACATTACTGCAAAACCCTCTTAACTTTTAGTACATATAAAAATGTGGGGTTTTTTTCCACACCATAGGTTATACCAGATTGCAGACCAAAATAAGATTTACTGGCATTAAGAAGTCTTTATTGTTTAAAATATTGGCATAAAAATGCTATTGAATAGAATAAACATTTAAACTCAACATCACCCACACTCTTCAGTGAAGATGGTTGATCTAAATACAGAAATTACAGCAATATTCCTTATTTGGCCAGATGTAGTCTAGAAAAGCTGTAATAGTACATCGGTTATAGGTTGATTGGTTACTTACAACCTTATTGTTATAACTATCCTGGTGTATTTTGGCTTTATTATCTCAAAAGAAAGGAGCCAGATCCCAATATACCTCAGGGTTGGGCATGCACTGCAAATTCTCATTGGAATAAACAGTTTGATGAAAAGCTGTGAAGCAGCACGATTCCTGTATGACATATTGCTGCCAACATAAAGAGTGGATATGCACTCACATGAGCAAAACTGTGCCTTGTCGTCACAGCTAATCTCCTTTCTGCAGGAAAACTCAGCTAAGCCAGGCAAAGAACAGCTTTGCTGAAATATCCGTGCCCACGTTAATACAACCACATTAACAGAGTTTTGGCACTGTAATCAAATGATTTCACAGTACCAGTGTTTGTGATAGAATACAGTTTGGCAGCCTTCGTGCTGGACCATGTTTTGAGACTGACTCATCCCAACTTGCTGCTTTGTTGCTTTTGCATCTTCAAGCTGGTGAGCTCTTGGGACTAGGCCTTAGGTCCCCAAAAATCTTGTTACTCTCATGGCCAAGTTCTTATGTGATTCAACAGGGTGATTAAAGGCTGGGTCCAAGTCAGTCAGGCCCCAGGATTATGTTTAAGTTACTCTGGACTTTTTGCTAGTTTATTGAAAGCAGTTAAAGACATTTATTTGGAAAATCAAATAAATGGCAACAAAAATAAAGCTAATAAGCAAAAATTTTTTAAAAAATAGAAAAAAACTCATGTGTTTAACACTAAAACAGTATCTGTGAAATCTGTACTTTGTCTCTACGTCTTTAGGATGTCATATAGAGAAAGTCACTCCATAAGCAGGATTAGATTCATTCACAAATGTAACTCTTACCTATTACAACAGCTACGGCTCCCAGTGCCAGTCCCAGAACCAATATTAGGGGTGTAATGAGTAGTTTTCCAGCTGAAATACAAAATGCATTAAATAGTTCAAAGAAGAAATTTTTAATTTTTCCTTTCCAACAATTCATAAATATTTTAATATCGGAAAACATTTAAACCTATTATTTTTAAAATACTATTTTTTTAGCTCTACAAATAAGATCCCTCTTTGTAATTTCATCCTACAAATTCAGCCAGGAGCTATCACAACACAGTGAGCTCCCTACACACATTTTTTTCTGCCCTCTTCACCCACCACAACTCTCTGAGCACAGCTTATTTCATACATTAACAGCTTTCATTTATTTCTGTTTCCATTCTGAAATCCCTCAAGCATTGACAGGAATGTGATAGCTATAAAGCTACTATAATTTGGCTTCTCTGGAATCCTACTGCACAGCAACCAGCCTGGAGAGATGCCAAGCAAACTAGCATCTTGGAAAGTTTAGGTTAGCTCAAGGTGATGAGACCATCACCTCTAAATACATTTCTGCTCGCTTTAAAAGGCTACAGCGAAGTGCTCATGTACAGCTGTGACTTAGGTCTAAGTCAAACCACAGCCAAGTCTATTTTGGATCTACATTTATAAGGATATGTTGTGGCCCTTACATGAGTAGAGCAGCAATGTTGAGCAGCACACCAGCTAGAGCATAAGACCAAGAAGAAATAAAGCATGTTCATATTCTTTATTTTTGATGAGTTCATGATTTGTAGACGTTCACCGAGTGAAGCAGGGATCTTGCTGAAAAAAATGAATTTGAAACTGAACCAGAACCCAAGCTATCTTCCTTGCATTGCCTGCTTTTAATGGAAGAATCTCCCTGGCTCTGCTGGCTGAGCATCTGGGTCCAAGACATCACTTAAACTGAGCTGTCGGAAAATGCAGGAGGGCAGGCATTTTTACTGATACACCAGCAGTCTGAGCAGGGACTTGAAATTCTGCAATTCTCTAAGTTAGGTATGTGTTTGAAAGATCGCCTCTAGAATGGGAGAAAAATTGAGTTTGTTACCTCTTTCTTCCATGTCCTTCCCTCTTTCAAGCCACTCATATCAGATTTCAGAAAGTGGATTACTTCGTTCAATAATGATGTAAACCTTTCCATAACCTGAGACACTAATTTGAGCAGTCTGAAGGAAAAATGAGATATTTTGGAAATATTTACAGCAGTTAAATGAACTGGTCCTTTTCCTGCTCTGTTTTGATAGCTTTTAAATTTCATGGGAGTGTTGTGGGTGGGAAACATTAATTCCTAGAAGAAAAAAATATTGGCAAATATTTGTATTACTCTAGTTGCTAGGCATCCTAATGGCATACCTTCCTGGCGCTCCACTGAGCTGTGTTCTATACACACACAAATTGTCAAATACAATATTAAGTGTAGACAGAGAAATGAATGCAAAGTGAAGGAAAACCTCAAGAAAGGTCCAAAAATAAGAAATTAAAAGCATTTTAAAACATTACCAGAGCCTTCAACAATTTCAAGTAAAGCTTGTAAAATATTAGAGGCTTAAGGTATGAACTCCTTACTTCATTAACAGCCATGTAATTAGAATGCTAGAAAATTATGATGTTTGGTACCAGAATTATTTAGAACTTAAATCACTGAACTAGGGACTGAGTATACACAAACAGAGTCTATGGGAAGGGCTAGGCTAGCATACAATTAGAATTTCAGACACAAGGAGCACTTCATGGGCTAATTCAAGAACTTATTTACTTACATTTGACAAACTCAGAACTGAAATAAAGTTTGAGAAGGGTCATTCCTTCTACCTGTGAATATGAATATTTTGTAGTTCCAAGATCTTACAGAATAAAATGACTTTTCATCATGATGAGACCATATATTCTTTTGGCTATCAGTGCATTATATCCAAAGACCAAATTTCAAAACAAACACTTTTTCTATTTCTGTATCTGTCACATTCAAATCCTTAATATTTCTTTACCTTTCTAAACAAAAATACACAAACAAGACAAGGTGAACAAGATTTGCAAATGTGGCCATCAGGAAGAGTACAAACAGCAGCAATCACTGGCAAAGCAGCAGCTATGTACTATTTGCTCCAATCCTTTTTATCTGCATTGTATGAAACAATTACAAAATACTCAGTTTTATATGTCAGAATTGAAAACTACTTTATATCCAATTCCAGTTTGACAAACATCATTTGTCATAGTGCAAAGGATTATGAGGCTCTTAATTTTAGAGGGAACCATGACACACCAAGAAATGTCACTGAGACTAAGGATGTTTGCTGCAGGCACTAAACTGTCCTATGTCTGATAGCTCCGAGACTGAGAGCACAGAGAGCAAATGTAATACCTGCCTCAGAGCTGAATAAAATCTTGGGTCATTAGCCCATGTGGTGATCTCAGCAGTAGGTTATGACAGCCAGTTTGCTGTTGTCCAAAGCTAGCTTTTAAGGGCAACTTAACAAAAAGCAATTGAAACAGAACCTTTTTACAATTGCACTCAAATTAATGGTAACCTATTTCTCTATTGGGTGACCCAGCATGCAGATGCAGACATTTGTGGTAGTATAAAAACTATATTTGCAGGTGTTTCAGAGGGGTTGCCTTATTTGTGATATAGAAAGCCATGTATTTTTGCAAAATAACAGAGTAATTTCAGGAAACATGAGGCCATACTTTTCCCTTGCCTCACTTAGGGTTTAGTTACAGGTTTTAGGCTAATATATCCAAACCTCCACATATCCTTATAAGAATTCTTTGCCACATAAAAAA
The DNA here is from genome assembly GCF_963662255.1 of Cinclus cinclus. Taxonomy (NCBI): domain Eukaryota; kingdom Metazoa; phylum Chordata; class Aves; order Passeriformes; family Cinclidae; genus Cinclus; species Cinclus cinclus. The sequence continues at coordinate 51,355,995 of NC_085048.1, read as the reverse complement.
AAAAAATAAACTAGTTTTATAAAACAGATTTAATCACTAACATAAGAAATACTACATTTTATCTTTTGAGTCTAAATATAATTGTTTAAGCAGAGACAATAAAAATGTCTACTTACAAATCAAACCAGCAGTATCTATGTAGACGTACATTCAAATAAAAGCCTGCGTTTGTTTTTAGAGAGTCTTATCAAGTGTATAGGGACAACTTCTTACAGGTCAGACCAACTAAAATATGAAGTTGCTAATGAAGGCTGGATCACAAAAATGCATGCTGCCTCCTGTGAGGCTCAAAGTCATGCCTACATGAAGTGAACCTTGTGCTCTGCACCTGGGACAGGAATAACCATCAGTCAGATCTGAAAACATCCAGCTTCCAGAATGCTATCTGAAATGCTGGTTGCTAAGCAAAAAAAAAAAAACAAAAAACAAAAAAACCCAACAACAACAACAACAAAAAAATTCACCTTAATATCTTCATTACATGTTGTGTCTTGTTACAGATCCATGAAGTACCTAGCTATTGATTTTGAATACAATTCATCAGCTGAATCCAGGTGGCGTTCCAGTGGCATCTTGACTACACTAAGACAGCTAAACATGCTTTTCCTTCCTGTATAATTCATCACTGATTCCAGCTATAACCAAACATTCTGCCCTCACCAATTGAGCCCAACAATTATAATGAGAATGAAAACTCGAAGTCTGCTGGGATGGAAGAATAAAAACAGTTTCACTTGACTGTACTGGTCACAGGACAGCTTCTCTAAAAACCATGCTGGCTAAAGAAGAGAGAGAAATGTCAGAGATCACTTCTACTCTAGGCCTTTCTTCTTTCTGTGATTACTATCACCTTTACATAACAGCTGGTTTATGAAAAGTATGTTCCAATTCATGCCATAAATACTTTTCCCTTCTTTTTACTGCAGAGCAGTTTGTGACTGTATGCACTTGCTTCTCAACAGAAATTATGACAGCACACCAGCCTGCCATGAGGTGATCTTTGTACACATTCTACCTAGCCAAATTTTAGAAACAACCCAAGAAAACTTCACTCCACATGGCTACAAAATCACACCTATTAAAGTATTCCTTCTCCAAAGCAATACAGCAAAAAGTCATACAAAACCTCCACATATTTAGCAACACCTCACCACTCTCCCACAGATAGCCTATTCTATGATTCTAATAAGGTTACCCATGATTCTGCATGTGAGTAGCACTGACTTGGTAGTGTCTCCAAGTACAATCTGTTGCTACAGCAGAGACTATTTACACCAAATATAACAAGATCTATTTAAAAACAGCTTACATTGTTTGCCATTGTGGCTATTACTAAAAGCTCTTCTGCAACCTTAATAAGTGCTTTGAAACAGTTCTCTTAGTTTAAGACTAAATTTATTAATGAATGTTTATATTCATGTGCCCTAATGCCAGTACTATCTTTCATCTAGACTAGATCTTCTCATGTGTTGCAATTCATCTCTACAAAATGTTTCAGAGTAGGCACTTCCAATCATTTTCTATCCTCATCTCCTTCCTAGTTATTTCTGTATCTTTAAATCACTTCTCTCAAAGTTTGTTACCAAAGCCATGCAAGCTCCTGAGGTCGAACTAAGGGCTTTGGATGACACATTGTCACTCCTTTAAAACAAGCGCTCCTGGTTTAGGAATCTCCCACAATGCAGAGCAGGAAGACTGGCATTTTTATTATCAGGTCTATGAGTTTGTGTGTTAATTTTTATGTTACTCTGGAAACCACCTAATTTTCTTGGTGGCACACATCTGGCTTAGGAGTAATGTTTTCACCTCAGGTCTGCTTTTTCCCACATGTTCTGTCTCTTGCCTTTACCTCTATAATCAAAGCTCAAAGCATTTCCTCATCCTAGGTGAACTACAAGTCATCTCCAATTTTTATGCCTTAATTAAAAGTACGAAAAGTTCTATTTTGCTGGATAGGTTCCCAGTTTTTGACAGCTAAGACATAAATTTCCTGTAACAATATAGGTCACCGTACATGCCGTGAACTCACTAAAATGACTGATCTTCACATATATGAAAGACACCACATAATATGAGAGTCTACTTTATTATCTTGTGCTTCTATAGGTTGAGACAGATATCTATCTGGCTCAAAAGCAAATTATGAGTGCCGTTTTGCTTAATAAAATTTTCGGCATCATACTTTTGTGAGCAAAATTAATGTATATAAGTTGTATTTTGTTTCAAGTTTATTTTAGCTGAAGTAAAGCTGAGTTAAAACCATGTCCTCCTATTTACATGGGAAAACCTCGAGTTTTTCAACTCACATCAGGTTCAAATCCAAAGAGCACTTAATTGAAACAGACTTACACCAAAGTTCATTTAAATAAAGCTCCTCCTCTGACCCATTTCTCCAACATATCTTCAGAATAACAAATACAGCCAGCAACATGCATATTGACAGCACTTTCCCAGTTTGCTTATGTATTATTAAAAAAATCAGGAAACAAGCAATCAGAAGACACAATACTTAATCATACACAGTCCAACTAAACAGGGAGGGCAAATGTCATATATTTAAATATACTTAATAAGCTACCTTTTGAATAACTGAAAAACAAGTAGCCCAACCAATCCTTTAGACCACCAGTCTTAATTTAACTATTAACACCCTATCCCCCCAGTCACTTCATTGTGCATCTCTCCACAAGGAGCATTAATCCACTCACCACAGACAGAGCCCCGCACTAATCTCCTTAAATGTGGTCTCTCGGGGAGGTAGCGGTATTTGCATCCAAAGATACTGAGGTTTGACGTGTGATCTCCAAAGAAGCGGAGCTGGCGGTATCTCTCCCCACAACGGTAACAGAAATTAGTGTTACACTGTGAACAGGTCATGTGGTCACACCCTTCGGTTCTCTGGATGTGGATCTGTATGAGCAGAAGGAAAAGAAAAAAGTATTATTTTCTCCCCGTTCCTAAGCACGGAAAGTGGGCAGTACCCAGGGCAGCTCATGTGCCAGATGAAAAGAAGTGGCAAGCAACCCCCTGCTAAGTCAGTATTTTCATTAATTAATCTTGCAGCTGTCTTAAGACAATAATGGTTTTCTAAGGCATGTGAGAGCATTAAATGTGAGTTCCATTGTTTCCAGATTCCCATTTCCTTCCTACATAATCCTCCTTTCTTGTTACTCTTCATATCAGATGAGAATTCTTGCCCTTACTGAAGTTTTGGTTTTATTGCTGAAGTGGATATGTTAGCACCAAACTTTATTAAAAGTAAAGCCAAAACATTCAACGTAGTTATGAACTCTATTTGACCCCTCCACAGATGGGTTACCCTCTTAGGCCACCTGTGGTACCACTCCCTTTTCCATCACAAATTGATTTGGCATTTTGTAATAAACACCAGAAAGACACTGCTGTTACAGTGCATGATTTGAGAAGTATGGATGCTTTCTCCTTCTTAAAAAAAAATTTAAAAAAATAAAAAAATTGCACAAACTATGTGGAATAAAAAAAAATTATACCAAGCTTTCATGATACCCATAGCACAGCATGAGACAGGGCTGCCCCACTTCTACAGCCATCTTTCTACTGATTGCCTGCATAAATAGTTCCGCATCCTGCATTCCAAGACCACTTTCCACAGTGGAATGGGAGATAGCCTAATAATTGAGGTTGAAAGTGATGCTTGGGGGTCATCTATTTTAACCCCTAACTCCAAGCTGGGATAACTCCAGACAGATCAGATTGCTCCAGGTCTCATCCCACTAGATTAAAAAAATTTCCAAGCATGTGTATGTCATAGCCTCTTTGAGCCATCTATACTATGCTTCATCAGCCTCCCTAGGAATACTTTTTTCCATTACATCCAATTTGAATTTCACCTGTTGAAACTTGCAACAGATAAATCCATGCCTCCTGAAACTCCCATACTTACCTACACATATTTATTTTGCAGGGAACTACGGGCAAAGACATGGCATGACCAGTCAGTGGCCCTGCAAGCACCAGAGACACTGAAAGCTCAGTGAGCTTCAGAGAAGCTCATGACTCCTCATGGGGTATCCATTCTTGAGACAGTCAAATGCATTTGTTTTTTGATGCTGATCAGGGGATCTGGGCCTTTCACCTTGCTTGCCCAAACAGCTACTGAAACTGGCACTTCATACATGCAACAAAGTGATGCTTTCCACCTGCAACACTCAAGGTAAAAGAGTTACAAAGGTAACAGTAGTTCTGCATAAACCTGCCAGCATCCTTATGCCACAGTAGTGATCTCAGGATTTGCGTTTCTATGCTTTCAAATGCTGCTTGTATACAAAAGAGGGGAAAGACATTCAAAAGAGAAAGAATTGGGCCATTAAAAAAAATGCTTTCTAGTGGGCAAGTATTCTAGTAGACTTAAAATTTGTCTGACCAAGCAAATGTCCCCCTCTACCCCATGGAATTCTGCTGCATTACTGTTGCCCTGTTTTCCAGAAGCATCTAAAAAAACACCATTGCTGATGAGCTTTATAAGCCACTTGACTTCAAAACTTTCACAATTAAGCACTGACAGAAGGCAAAGTGGAAAGAGAAGTCTACTCAATATTATACCAACTTAAGTATAACTTAAGAAGATATACACAGTTGTTTGTTTTTTTTTTTTAAAGGGACATTACATTGTCAGTTCAACTTCTTACTTCTCAGGTTAGACATGAAAAAAATGTTGACCCAAATTATGGAGCCAGTTTATTTACTGTAATTCCTCAGATTAACTTCAACTGACAATGAAGGAATTTTAATAGTGACTTAAAGTATTTTGACAAATTGACTTTAACATTTAATTCAAATCAATTTTTCAGGGCACAAACTTAAAAGAGCAACTATAAAGACCTGAAATTTAAAGGGCAGTTTTCCTCATCTGCTGATTCTACCTTAAAAATCTAAATGAGGGAATTAGATTTTGTGACTAATGAGAATTAAGTGGTTGCTTTATTTTCTTTTTGAACCAAGACTGTTGAATTTTCCTCTCTCTTCTCTAATTTACCAACCCAATTAAGTTACCATTCATTCTCATTGAAATTCTGTAGAATACTGGAACCTATAAAAACCCTAGATGCAAGCCAAAATTACTTCACATTTCAAAAATAAGTTCATTTTTTTGGAGGTAAGAACTTCAAGCAGATGCTAGCAATAGCCCTTTATGTTCTACCATTCATATATTTCAGAAATATCCACCTCTTAGAAACTGCCTGCCATCCTTCTGACCATGCTTTCCTGAAAAACTCCCAGCTCCAGTTAGTCACGCATTACTCCTGAATCACTTGCCAACCTACATGTTTCTACCCCAAATTCTCCAGACACACTGTCCTCTTGAAACATGAAAGCAGATAAGGATTTATTTTCTTACAGACAAATACTGCAACTACATGCGCTTCATGCTTGCTTCTTCAGAAAGCAAACCATAAAAATATTTTAGTCACTACTCATCTGCACATATAACTGTGTTCAAATGCCACGAATCTGGAACAACCGGCTGTACCTGCCCTTACCTTTTTATTGCAAAACCTTTCCTTTTTTTCCAGTGAGAAAAGACTTGATTAAAAAAAAAAAACAAAAAAACAAGTGAAAAAACCCCACAAACCATAGATGCAGGGCTTGGACTCCCTATCACATGCTTTGCAGACTGACGATGCCAGGTGAACTTTGTATCATTTGGTCAGGCTGCTTAAAAGCCTAAGACATGACATCTCACCAGATCAACTTCATCTCTGGTTCACATGGGCATGCCTCTGTGCCCTCCAGATAATGCAGTGACAGAGATGGATTACAAATCTATAGGTTGAGAAAGCCATCGCTGATGGCTCAGATACCAGAGCTTACAGGGGAAGGTTTAGCCATTCAGAAACCCAAGAATAGCTTCCAGAACAACAGCGGCGAAAACTACACACCAAGGGCAAACAGATCCAGTTCAGAGTCTTAAGTAGACAACTGAAGTAGCACAGTGGCTATTTCAGACCCTCATTTTACCCTCTCTGCATGTTACATGCCCTCTGACAGAAATCTAGGGAAATCACTGCCAAGAGTTCTGAGGATGAGTCTGAGGATGTCTCCTCCACCCCTGAAGAAAACCTGCACAGCTTTATCCCTCTGTATACAAATAAGGACTCTCCTTCCTCCAGAGGATGAGAATTAATTTCCAGAATGTTTCCAAAAAACTATGCCCTGAATTATTTGATAACACTTACATGAATCAGAACAGATAAGAAGTACACACTCCTTTATTTGCATTGACATGCTTGCTTTTAAACTTCTGCTGTTGTTCAAAGCCTTCTAAGATAGAGCTACTATGTGGTGTTTCCTCAGACAGTGTTGCTTTTGAAATCTGTGGTACCATAACACCAGTATGTAGCATTCCCTTGGTTTGCTGTACTGTAAAAACACTTGTAGAAACAAAAGCATTTTGTTGCAAACATACCAAGAAACTGTAAAAAATAACCCCTTAAAACAGTACTGGGGGAAGACAAATAATGTTATAGATTTTGGCAAATGATATCTAATAACACATAGTGAATTTGAACTTATTAGCCAACTTACTCTAGAACAAGACCACCACTTTTTGGATAAGTCTTGTTGAGAAAAATGGTCTATATACTGATTCTCAAAACAATGTATAGTAAATTTGGAAAAGGCTCTATTAAGAAAAAAAGTCAAAAGAAATTTAAGATACAGTTTAAAAAAGTAGCACTTTTCCATATTTCTGTACTGACATGGAGTCACAACATAAATCTACAATTAAGCATCTGGACAATGTGTAACATTTTTATTATCTTATATAAACACATCTTGGAGAGACCAAGTAAATATAAGCTATTCCTATTAGATGCACTAGAGCTGTATCGACTTACAGGAAAAAGTAATCAAGTTTAAGCTTATTTACCAGTCCCTACTATATTGACATTACAAAGGATTATGTTCCTCCAAATCACTTACCCAAACCACTGAAATACTCTTATTTGCCTGAGGATTTGCCTCTGTATACAAATACTCCATAAGTGTGTTTTGATTTTCTCACCTGCATGCCCAGACAAGATAATGCTCTCAATTTCTCCACAGTACAGCTAAAAAGAATCTGTGTGTGTATGTATCTGTGCATATAAATAATTATGTCCTGAAACTATCTGAAAAATATGGTCACAGTTTAAAATGTAATCAGAATTGCACTTTGGAAGTTACCAGCAATTTTACATATTACTTCAGTAAAGAAACTGGACCTCTACTTAAGTTTCTACCTGTTATTTCCATTCATTTCAGTTTTAGTGTAAAGATGAAATACTAACATCTTCATACACAATTTAATACTGACTTTCCCTCAATGTATTTGCTAATTTTAGCTGCTGCAAATTTTGCAGACCAAAATATGGAAGAGATTAAAGTGTGTCTTCACCTGAAACATGGCCTCTTTGGACCTAGAACATTGAAAAATCAAATAATATGCTGCAAATTATTTTCTCTGTCACACTTCATTTTATTTGGAAATATATTATCAGCTGATTCAAGGTTATTTTATATACAGGTTTTGGAGGGAGGGATGGATGGGAGAGAGAGGCAGACAAGTATTAGATCTAATCCCCCTGACTTCAAATTGTTAACTGTCAGAATGCTATCCCCATGTGTCCGAACACCTTCTAAAGACTTGACAAAAAGTACTGCTTAAGATACATTTTTCTGAACTACTCAAAGATGCATTTTTTGAACTAACTGCCAGCTAAGTGGTACTTTCAACTGCTTGCAGGTTATAGATTTGATTAAAAAATAAACAGTCAGTATGTAGAGAGAAACATTTTGGAGATTGCAGGCAAGAAGAACTTTTTTTCACCTCTGAAGCAAAAGTACTGAGAGTTGGGGTAGCAACACAGGTTAATAAAAGGTTGAATTCTTTCTTCAATATTCACTTACAGAGCCACATTATCAGGAAAGATTTAACAGAGGTTCTTTTTCTTGTGCTAGTTTCACAAGTTTCCATACTGCCTCCCACTGTGTAGGTTTTGTTTTCCTTTGATTAAGAAAAGAAAGCTCAAGTATTTTTTAAATTAGCAGCCAAACTCGTGCAACTTCATGCTTCAGAATTGGCAACAAGCCATGTAAGTTTCAAGTGTCCAGCCTTTTCTTTTGAAGATGGTGAGAAAGAGTTGAATATTTACACATGGCATTTTAAATTTTAACTCATTCAGGCTTAATGTCAGACTTAGCAGTCTTAGTTCGTTTCTCTTTCCAGATATCAGCCTTCTTACCACTCCTCTTTTTCCACATTCATATTCTTTTGCTTGGTCCACTTTCTTAATTTTTTGGACAATTTATTTCAAGTCACATCATTCCCACTGTCATAAAATCTGAACCTGGACACAAGTCAAACAATTAAAATCAAAACACATACTTCTTCCCACTCTAAAAGGAACAAAGTATTTTACTTTAAGACTTCCCAGAAAGTGAACATTTTTAGAACTGACTCAAACCTATCAACTCTTACCAAAAAGCAAGCTGCAAAAACTCTGTTAAAAGGTCACACGTGTGATGAAGCAGCGTGAACAACCAGCTGCTGATTTCAGAACTTTCTGATTTTGTTCAGTGTTTTGAAATCTTTCAATTTCAAGCTATGGCATCACAGGCATTTCTTTCTCAAAGACCAAAATATGCTACTTAGTAAACTGATGAACATCTCCTTATTTGCACAGTGTAAGGTTCAAAGTGTGACATATACTTTGTATGTTTCTAATTAAATCTTCCCATTCAATATTCATTTTCTATGAAACAGTCCTGCTTTGACTCACTATTCTGTTGGGAACTGTGAGAAAAATAACGAACCAATTTAAGAGCAGCCTTAATTAAGGGCAACTGGGGCAGGGGTGCACAGTGCTGTTGTATCTCACGAGTAGTGGGAAATACTTCTCATCTCTGAAGGGACTGATGACGTTTTTGGGGTGTGGAACTGCATTTCAGTGTTGAAAATTAATAATGAGAAAGACTTCAGAGAATCATCTAGGTTGGAAAAGACCTCTGAGATCATGAACTCCAACCTTTGAACACCACCTTGTCACCTGACCATGGCATTGTCACATCCAGTCATTTCTTGAACACCTCCAGGGCTGGTGACTCCATCATCTCCCTGGCAGCCCATTCCAATGTTTTACAACCCTTTCTCTTGTCTCTTTTTCTCCAGTCTAAAAATGAGGCTCAGGAGGGACCTCAGCCACTCCTCACAGGACCTGTGCTCCAGACCCTTCACCAGCTCTGCTGCCCTTCTCTGGACTCACTCCAGCCCCTCAATGTCTTTGTTGAAGTAAAGGGCCCAGAACTCGACACAGCACTCAAGGTGTGGCCTGTGAAGTCCCACCTTGAGGTACAGCTTCTGAAGAAGTAACATTCAATCCTACAAAACTTAAAAGAGTTTTGCCAAGTCTTAGTTTCCCTTAGTTAACTTGTGACAGACTATTTCCAGCCTTACTCATACATTGAATCCACTCAAACTGTCTGGAAAACCTGACAATGGGCACTGTACTTCCCTAAAACTTGCCATTTCTTTAAAGCTTTATTTCAGGATTAATTTGTTCTGCAATTAATTAACCCAAAAATTTCTACAATTCTAAGCATACACCAAAGCCCCCTCTCAATAATTTCCACAATATTTCTTTTACCTGCAGACATTCTGCAGAATCAGTGCAGGAACCAGCAAAAAAAAAAAAATAAATCTGACCTTTGCTTCTCAATGGGTCATTAACAAGAAACTGCACAGCACATGTGAATTTCATTTTCAATGCTGAGCAGAAGCTACAAATATTTACTTTAAATGTATATTTACATGTATATGTGTATTTTAAATGTCACAGTTTGAAGCAACTACCTGGAAGCCAAGGGAGAGCAGCTCACCTTGCATTTTGGACACTTCTGGGCATTCCTCTGCCCATGTTCGATTTCGTTGGCCCAGTGACGTAACAGCTTGTCTCCTTTCTTGTATTCTTTGCAGTTAACACCTTCATGCCAGGGAGAGTGGCACTTGAAACACCAGACAAATTGGCAAGATGGACACTGGATCTGTATAAATGAGAAAACACCACACATTTGCAAGCTGGGTGCTGATACAACTAGCGAGTCTGTTTTAAACCCACTGCTCTTCAATTAAGAGAACAGCTGCCCAGCAAAGATCTAACATCTTTTGGAGACTCTGTTTTTTAAAACACAAGAAGTTGTGGAAGCTAGCTTGTTCTTTTCCTTTTTAAAGAAGGCAAAATACAAAAGTAATTGCTAAGGCTGGGAAAGGATTCAATCAAATGAAGCACAAGTAGCTTGGTTTAAACACAGGCACTACTTCCCAAAGTGATTGTGTGCCTCAACTGACAAAAGGCAGAATCCAGAAAGCTTATTCAATTGCTTCCAATACATTTGTGAGAACACCTAAAAATGAGCTGGCAGTTTTCAGTGCAGTAGATTTGTCTTCTTCTAGGAATAAACTGCACTGCCAAGGCTATTAGAAAGTACTTGGTCTTCTGAAGGGGCTCTACAGAACTCTGCATGGGTTATGAAGCTTATATTAGAAATGGTCCTGGGAAAAGGGGCCATGAGCAAGGCTCTCATCCAAGAGCCACAACTACCAACGGGAAGTCAGGCACCTCCTTTTGCTCCTGATTGCGTCAAGGCAAGTTGAGGCTGTGCCAAACAGCCCACTTGCTACAGACCACACCTAATGGCAAAACCCACAAGCCATATTCAAACTGAGAAAGGATCTATTCTTTCCACCACCTCAGTTTTAAATCATTGTGTCAAACAGGTACCATCGTGATCACATCTTCTTCCACAGCCTGCTTATGGGTCTTTTTTTTTATGAAAAGCAAAGGCAGCTGCTGTATTTGCAGGAGTAATAAACAGAGGCATATTGTAGCTGCATATCTGACAGAAGACAGGCCTCCAACCTGGATCATGACTAAGGAAAGCAAGAACTACAAGCCACATTAGACTCAGGCACATCCAGGTTTCTGCAACATGTTCACTTCTGCTGTGTTTGGCAGCAAAACATCTCAGCAGCTCAAGCAACTGCTGAGCCCTGTCCACTATCCCCAGTTGTAGTCCATGTCTGGCACTGTCCTGGCTTGTATTCAGCTGATGGATGGGACTGAGGAATTCAATCAGCCAAACCAAGGGTTTGGTTATGTCTGTGTCCAGACTTGGTTCACCCCAAAACCAGAAACATCTGTACTGACCATGCATGGTGTGGGGGTGCCTCTCAGGAAAACTACATCCTACAGTGTAGTCAAATGTGAAGTCCCCTAAACATATTTCTCAAGTTCTCACTCCCACCAGGTGCTGTGCCCTCTGGTTTCATCATGACAACTGGTGTTATGCTTCCTTGACTACAATTAAGAGTCCAAAGTAGGTGCTCTATCTCCCTTACATATTTTTCTTGGGCTGGCCAAAATTATTTACACATGCAATCACTACACCTTGTTTAAAGGGAATCAACACATTAGTACTGAAACATGTAGATTACAAACATTACTAGTTTTTACCTGAAAGCTTGTCCAAGGTCATGATAAAGTATAAAAAAAAAGCAATACAAAATAGTGCCCTTTCTCAAATTCAATGAGCCAGTGGCCAAGATGCTGAATCAATGAAAATGTACTAACTTGCATCTCTGCTTCCCAGATGAATTCTCCTAATAAAACCAGTTCAACAGAAAGGAAATTTCCTGCTCTGAGAAACCTAAAGAATTATATATATATTGCTACTAATGAAACTAACACAGAGCACTGATAAATCTTTACACAATACTTAAAAAGCCAATATGCACAAGACAGTTATCTAACCTATCCTAACCCGTATCTCCATATCTTCCTGTTTTCCTTTTTCTTCTCCACTCCCTCCCAGCATTGAATTTATGTCTTTCAACAACATGTCACAGTGTCCTACTGCTGGGAATACTGAATATAGCATCATATTGTAGGGCTCAGTAATTGTTTATGCCTCAGCCAAAGATGGAGCTTGTAGCCACAAATAAGTGTTCTACAACCTGAAAACTTCTGTCAGTTGCAGTATTCAGACATTGAGATAGAACACGGTTGTTAAAAAGTACAAACCCAAATCAACAGGTCAGGAAGTTGCAAGTTAAAGCTTATTCCTTAGAGAAAAGGCAACATAATTTAAAGCACGAGTTCTGTGGGTTTGTTTTTTGTTTGGTTTGTTTTTTGATGAATATTAATTACAAATTAATTGCACACTCTTTCCATTATAGCATGTAGCTAAGTGGGAGCAGTACAGCAGCCACCAGGATATATATTTGAACTTACACACCCACACTGACATCAGGTGTTTCCAAACACATTAATCAGAAAGTACTGAAATACAGGATGAGGCTATAACCACAGGAACCCAAAATAACATTTCTTACCACAAATGGCCCTAACTGAACTAGCAAGAGCTCTATGCTTCATCATGAGTTTCCTCTTCCACCTGTCACCCTGACAGCACCTTCCTCAAAACTGAACTTGTAAATAGCTTTTATATTTTGAATGGGCCATTTCACTTCTCTGTGGGTTCAGTGCTTCCTGAGCATAACTGAAGCAAGCAAAGAAAACTATGTCCTCCAAGCAGTTATGAACCTTGTTTTTCTTGGAACTAGTGGCTGCAAAACAAACCCCTAAAACCATTCAAACTTGGATACAGTGTGATGCCCCTGTGCCTAAGAAACAGAAACAGAACAGGGCAATTACAGAACCTTTCACATTCTTATTCCACCTTTTCTCTGCTTTTCTGAAAGAAAAATCAAATATTGTTTTGATTCAGTAGTCACGCATGAAATCACCACAGCAAGGACACAGAAATGCTATCTACATATGATTTTAAACCACTAAAATATATTGCAGTCCAGCAAAGCAGACAAACTACATCTGCAAAACATTAACCTTGCATTTTTTCAAATATGTTTTTCCTCACACAAATATTTTCCCACTTATTTTATTATTTATATTGATCAGAATTGAGAGAATGGATATATACACAAACTTCTATGCTATCTGGAGATCAGCCTCCCTTGAAATAGAAAAGATTACACAACTTTGTGTTCTAATTCTCTTGGTTCTCAGCTTCTGAAACACTGACCTTTGAGGCTAACATTTTCCATTTTCTTAGCAAGCTTCTTTACTGCAAGCTACTTTATCAGTTTCCTCACCTCACAGAAAAAGACTTTTCAAAACTGACAGATAATTTCAACACAAAACACAACTAAATCAATGTGACCTGATGATAACAAAACTGACTGTACATGAAAAATATTCCTAGAACCTGAAGGTACAAAAAGCTTAGTGGGATTTTCTGCTGCTTGGTGGAACAGTTGCTATGTAACAGGATAGCCAAATTAATTACACAATTAACTGATTACATGAATTACAGTCTCTAGCTGCAGACACTGTCACTTTATTTGAAAATAAATATAGGATCCAGCCAAAACAGCTTCCTTCTCCTCATCATCCACCCATCCCCTCTCTTGAAACAGCTGAAAATAAGCAGCAACAAAAACAGTGAGACACAAAAACATCAACATAAACAAAAGCAGACTGGCAGGAATGAACAGCCGAGAGCAAGGAGGGAGAGCACAGCAAAATCATCACATCAGCAACTGCTGAGGCTCAAGGTAGATTGAAGTGATGTATAGCCATGAAGATACCTACTACTTAAAGTTAAAATCTGATCCAAAAGTGGGATCACATCAGCTCTATCACAGCATCTCTGCTGGTACAAATTCCTGCTAGTTCTAGAACAACTTCCAGAAACTCTTTAGGAGCTCAAAATAAAGATAACTTGTGTAACAACTGCATTAAAAAAACATTTACATTTCCAAACCCAAACACTCAAGTCCTTTTATGTGACTTATATCTCTTGATAGAAGTGAACAAAAAAACTTCATTATGAATCCCAAAGAGCAGAGTATTGCTTATCCATGGCAAGTGGCAGGTCAAAAAACTAACTTTTACAGGCAAAAGCCAGAGCTTCCTCACAGAACAAGTCTTACTCACTCCTGTAAAACCTTTACCATTCCATGCATAGGATCTCAACCAGCAATTGCTCATTTTTTTCCCATTTCCACTGCACTTTTGCATAACGGCTCTGAACAAAGGTTTGTTAGAGGCTTGTCTGAAACCACATTTCACTCTGAATTCAGGCTATATGGGAGAGGGCAAGTAATTTTTCAGAGTTATTGCTGGATCTACTTGTGATAAAAATATTTTATATAGACAATTAAATAGCTCTCTTGCAGTTCTGTGTGACCCTGTGTGGCATTAATGGTAGAAGAAAGGTTTGGACAGCAAGTTCTCATTTACTTTCCCTCCTTCCTCAACATACATGTTAACTTTCTAGGCTTAGTACATCAAGAACTGAATTGCAGCCAATTGAACTGGTGGACTTTAACCAGCAAATTTATAAATTTTCTGCGTCTTTAAATTTCCATGTTATTTGCAATTTTAAATACTGCATCAAATTTTAGAAATGGCATTAACATTTTAAAGTATCAATTCAAATGAAGTCTTGAATTTGAGAGTGCTTTCTCCTTGCAGTGTATAAAAGAGTGTGTGTACTGGCCGTGCTGTGATCCTACATAAGCTTCTGCCTATGTGTTATCCACACGACTTGGTTCTCTTGAAATCAACACTTGCAGTGCTGATTCAGAATTCATCTGGTACAACTGCTTGTTTATATTACTTGCATGTGAATAGGGCAGCCTCAAAAGCCTCTGGTCAGATGTCTCCTATGCTACACACAAATCTGTCTTTGCTTCCAAACAGCCTAAAATTCAAGACACAACGTGTACATGTAATCACACGAGAACCTAAGAAAACAGCTAATACTGGTCCACAGCTATGTACGCATGCAAATTACTCACATATGTACTCCATGTCATATACAGTCATCTTTTTAAACCTTCTCCCTGCAACAAAACTTCTCCTTGTGCTAAGCTTAACATAAATCACTAAAACTGTACCTACACCAGAAAACAGTTGAGGTTCAAGGAGTATGCTCAGGTCATGTGGACCATCTGAATGGGTGAATGGATCACCCATTCTGCTTGCCAGCATTTTCCCCATTATATTTCTGACTAGCATCAACTACATATACTTGCACATAACACTTGGGCTCAGCTCTTAGGAAACATTTTGCCAGAGTCTGTTGCCAGGAGATTTAAGCTCTGTAGATCACAGGGACATGCACACGACCAGTGAACTGCTCCTGGCTTGCACACAGTCTTCCATTCCTTCCCACTGTGGCTTGCAGGGCAGTTGGAAACATTTTAACTGCAGCATTTTAACTCATAAAAGAGCACTGCTTACACCCTGAGGAATGTTCTCAGATCAGGCAGGATTGTGATACAACAGCTTCACCACCAATGACCCACAGCTGTGGGACACTAACAGCTTCTGACACCTTAAGAGAGGCAGCTGCCAAAGCATTACAAGCTCTGATCTACCCTGGATTACATCTGATGCGTGGTGATGATGAAGTAGATGGGTGAAAGAGAAAAGCTTTGGGCAGAAGGAATTTTACTTGCAGTTTCAAATTTTTTCCACATCAGTGTAAGGTGACAAAAATTTGAAAACACTGAGTCCAACAGAGTGTGGCATATAATTCATGACCTACACAGATATGCACAAACAGCTCATAACTCAGAATTAGCTTTACCATCTCTTCAACTCCAATGAATACACAACCTTCCACCTTTTAATCTTCAGACTGGGCTGAATCTTATGTTGTGTAATTAGGGCTATCTAAACAGTCATCTAAACTCCTACTGCGAACTGGTTTGTCCAGGAAAGGCCAGCTCAATCATGAAATCAACCACAACAAATCAAATAACCGGAAGGAAAGCTATCACAGAACATGGTGCTGCAGACAACTGTTGTCTTCTGGAACTTAGATGGACTTTGAGCAGCTCAAAGCTCTTGCTTTTTATCTCTGATTAAAATCACAGTATAAGCAACTCTTCTAGGAAAAGAAATGCTGTAGAAATGTGGCTCCCCCCCCATTTCTCAAAGTTCTGCATTGTGAATGAGGAGACTACAGTAATGTATAACCTCTGGTAAGGAAGTGAAGAAATCAGAATCAACAAGCAGGACAGACAACAGCTCTATTACTAAGGAAGAACCAATGTCAACAGCCTTATGCAATAAATGCCCAAAACTCACTCACCCAGAGTTCCGGGGAAAACTTATAAGTTATGTGTATAAAATTATTGGTTATAGTGGTAACTCCCCTTTCCCAGTCTCTTCTGATTGTGATCATACTGTTTACATGTCAGAAAGAAAACATTCTTTAAATTAAAATCTATGTCAGGACAAAATTATACCACCTACCCAAAAAAACCCACAACAACCCAAAAAGCAGGCTGAAGGGTTCAACTGCGTGAACCGTTAGAAGTCAATGATGCACTGCAGATTCATATTCCTAATCACACCCTGCACACAGCTCCAGCGAAACAAAGAAGTTCATTTAATGCTCACCAAATGCTGTCCTACTTTTGCAGTGCCATCTAACCCACAGCCCCGGCAAGCATGCTCACTTTGTATTTGTTCTCCAATTTGGCAGGGGTAGGAATGTGGCCTCTCCTCCGGAAGGTTGTAAAGTGCTTGCACTGAGGGCATGGCTTGGTGCTGGAGTCAATGCGGCTAAGTTCCAAGAAGTATTTGTACTTGATGATGTCGTCATGGGGCAGGTTATAGAGGACAGTTGTTTCATCCAGGTGTTCGCTGCACTCTGTGATGGGGCATTTTATATCCGCTTGCCCCAGCTGCACCTGCACATGAAAAACAAAAAAAGAGCAGTATGATCTCTTGCTTGGAAAACTTAAGCAAGCATTGGTGAATTTTGTGAGGAAAATTAAATTCAAATACTGTAACAATCCAGAGGCTACCTAGCATATTGTCTTTAAATTATTTAATCTGTGCTTGGTGGAGTTACACCAAGCACACTGCAATTCTTCCAGAGAGCATATTCAAATCCAAACAGAAAACTAATTACCCTGATAACTGCAGTTATTAAACATATTCTTTCAGTGTATATACCATGCCTACACACAACACATAAACAACTCAAATCCTAACTAACAATGTCCACCCAGCACTCCATACTTTGGGTGTAATGGTCAGTGCACCACAGGGCTCGCAAGGGCTGTCAGAAAGCAGACAGTGGAAACATTTGCATACTGTTTCACTGCCATATGACCTGGGAATCACAGCACAAAGAAATTAAAAGTCAATTTAGGATCAGCGGCTCTGAATCAGGAACCCTGAGCTGGTTTCTGCTCAGTACACTCAGTCCCTCTGCAGTCCGCTTTCAAGAAGCTCTTTACATTCCTTAAATCCCAGAAAGGTGTTTGTAGTCAGGTGGGGTTGGTCTCTTTCACCAGGCAACAACTGACAGAACCAGAGGACACAGTCTCAAACTGCACCAGGGGAGATACAGGTTACATATAAGGAAAAAGTTTTTCACAGAGAGAGTGATAAAGTACTGGAATAGTCTGCCCAGGGAGGTGGTGGAGTCACCATCCCCAGATGTGTTTAAAAAAGACTGGATGTGGCAGTTGGTGCCATGGTTTAGTTAAGATGTTAGGGCATGGGTTGGACTTGATGATCTTGAAGGTCTCTTCCAACCTAGTAATTCTGTGAATTCTGTATATGCCATACTGCACATGCAGGAAGTTTTAACTGAGCTTGGGGTTGATCAAGCTAATACACTTCCCCAGAACTCAAGGGTTAAAAATTCTAAAGAACACACACCCCAACAACAACATTAAAAAACCTTAATAAAGACCACAATAAAACCATACAAAGAAGCTTGAGATTAACAGGGCAGAAACTGTTGCTGATCTGATGAGCCCTGATGGTCCCAAGCTGATCCGTATGTTGAGATATCCACAGCATGTTTCTAGAGCTCCTGGATCCAAGAACCATGCTGGACCCAGACCTGCACCGTTCATGCTTGGCAGGCTTTAACTACTCAGCCTCCATGCCAGAACAGCAGATCCTACTTAGTCTGGGAGCACCAGAGTTGCATTTGCTTGGCAGTAAGCCAAAGTTAATAAACCCTGCTGGATCTTGAGTCTGCAAGGACCCAGCTAGAGCATGTTTGTGTCTGCCCCAAGTAATCTTGAACCAGTGAGTTTTGACCACACAAGTGCAGCTGACCACCAAACCAACTCCTTCCTTATTGAGTATCTCCATGAAGGGATAAAGGGTGAAACCAGCATTTAATTCCAGGAATTGCTATTTGAAGGTTGGCAAGTTTGATTTCCCCACACTACCTGTTCTTTAACATGATAAATTAAATAAACCTGCCAAACAATACACTAAAGATAGAACCACCTCAGATTTGGATGCAGATCTCATAGCTGCATAGTGGTACCAGAAGACACAAAGACTCTACTAATGCAGCACTTGAGCTAAAAAAGGAGGGCAAAACCCTAAAAAGCAACACAACACGACCCTGTCATTATTGCTTTAGCAATTGAGCCACATGGACTCAAAAGGAATAATTTAGTCAGGAACCAGAGGACTAGAAGAATCATAACAACATGGTATCAAGCCCAAGGTTTACACTGATTTAAAAAAAATTCCTACTGCACTACTTCTGTTCTCTCAGCAATGTAGCTAAAACTCAGGAGAGCAAAGAGATTAGGTATATGCTAGAGATAGAAATGCAGGGTGTGGATGGTGGCAGCGAGTCTCAGACCAAAGCACGGCAGAGAACACCTCAGCAAGCTATCACTGCCACAGGGCCATGAGCAGCCTTGGCTCAAGGCACAGCCAGGTCAGGATGGAGGCAAATCTGTCTGCAGTACAGAGGAGAGGTAGCTCCCCAGTACACCCATTCTTAGGAGGGAAATTCCCCACATTTTATTTCCAGCTCTAAAAGGTTGGCAGAGCTCTGCCACATGGAAACAACCCCAAGCTCAGTTTGGCTTTTACATGGACGAGTGTCAGTACAGGAGTATGTACTCAAAGGCATAAAAAACCAAACAAAACCAAAAAGAAAAAAAAAAAAAAAACAAACCAACCAAACAAACAACAGAAAAACCCCAAAAATAAGAGAACAAAAAAAAAATCCCCCAAACCTCACATACTGGAGCTGGGGAATGCCAGCATTTTATACCTGCATGTATATATACCTATACACTGACTCACCGACAGTAGCAAGTAAAACTGAAACCAAGCATACAGACCATGGACTGTTGTCAGAAGAATCACCCAGTGCATCAATGAACAGATGACAATCAGTACAGCACTACAGAACACAAGCACACTGAACTAAGGGAACAATTTGCTACAAAAACACAAAAAGCTATTGCACTAGGATTAGTGTCAGCTTTTGTTTAGACAAGTATAGGTACACTTCAGAAGTGGATAGTCAAATTAATCCCACCTATGACTACATCTTGTCAAAAAAAAAAAATTAAGCATTAGGAAGGTATTACAAGAGCCACATCTTTTTGCCAGGAGTAAACTAAGCTACAATGGAGTAGCACTACATAATGAGAAGGTGCATTGTACCTGACAATACTTAAGCATTGCTTATATTAAATGATACTTAAAACAAACCTGCATTTATAAAACCAAGGAATACAAAGCTCAACATTTTCTGTACTTCATGCCCACACAGAATATGATTAATATATGTGGTAAGAGTCAGGTGTGGTTTCAGTGTTTATTTGAAAATATGTTTTACACCCACTTGAAATAAATAATTTTTAACCTCTGTAATAGTTTCAGCTTTTCAAGTTTGGCAGAGACTGAGCCTTTTCCTGTGTTTTGAATGGGACTGAACTGAATAGAGCTGGCTTGCTTATTAGCAGTAACTTCAATGGAGCCTTGTCCTACCAAAACAGTCCATCTTTGTGCATCAGCAATTGATGGAAGCTTAGCTTTAGAGGTAGCTTATCAGGCTACCTGCTGCCATGGACTCAGGACATGCAACAGAATGAGAAAGGAAAAACAAAATAAAACAATTTCTTATGATATTGGTACAAATAACTAGTTTTATTATTTTCCTTCATTTTCTTTTTGCTTTGAGGAGCCTTATCCCTTCAATATTAGCTTCCCTTAAAATCAAACCCCCAAGTTTTAAGAAAACCGCTGTGCATTAAGAACTTCAGAACCTTCAGTAAAAAGAACAGCATGGTGTATTTTCACAGCATGAGGAAGGACTCCTATGTCTAAGAGCAGCTGAGCTGCTGCAGTGCTAAATGTCAAGCAGCAACCAGCTTTTATACTCAGTTGTGCTTTACTTCTGTAAAGCATCTCAGGAGGGGCTACTCTGCTTACAATTGAGAAGGAGAAAGCAGGCTCTTTTCATCCTACAGAAAGGTAACATTTAAATTATGAGGGTAACAGTATGTACCTCCCCCTGCCAATTCCTGACATTTTAAGTGTTTTTATTGGTGAGGGGTAGGGAGAAAAAAGGGCAGGGGAAACAGAGACAAGACACACACAGACTCTACACTGATTTACTTACTGCCCAAGAAAGCAATGATACCACCAACAGAAAACAGAAACATGGCATGATACCTTAAGTCAGAAAATAATTTCCAGACCCTGAGCCTTTTTTTAAAGGAAATCTTTGTTAACTACACAGAACTCAAAGTTCAAGGCAGACCAGAAAAGCACTGATTTATACCTGCCATTTGGCCTGCCCCAGGCTGGATGTAACATAACATTTGCAGGCTGTACTTGTGCTGCTGTGCTGCAGCTATATTCCTTAAAGAAGGGGCCATTCTATTTTATAACATAGATCTACAAACAAGCATTTTCTAATTGAAACTCCATTCTTAGTTCAGAGATGCACATGCCTAATTGCTCGTACTTCTTAAAGCTGAAACTGAACATGGCCATGACAAATACACACTTCTGCAGAGAAATTTAATTTCTACCAGTGCACCACATTATCCCCTGTAAATTACCAAGGACGTTATGCATTTAAAAAAATATTCTGGAAATGCACAGATGCAAGGGAAGGGACAGTCCAGTCTAGAGGACTTTCATACTCTAGGTAAAGAAACAGTTGGATTAAAATTCCCTTTATTTATAAGCAAAATTATATTCCTTTCTAGTTCACTGGAAACATTTCTTTCATTTTCAATGGTAAGTTACAAAGTAGTAAAGAATTACTTTTCTTGTACATTGGGAAAGTGTGTCATTATGAATTTACTTTCTTTAAAAAAACCACTAATAATTGGTGGAAAATACTTGAAGCAATCACCATGATTCAGAACTCCACAATGGTAGGTGCTAACCAAATGAAATCCAAGTAGATATGATTCAAGAGGTGCTAACCAAAGACAGTCCAAACTTTTATTACACATTTTGCACCTGCCTTCAAGGCATTTCTGTGTTTTTAGCACTAACTTCATAAGTCTGGATCCCTGATTTGTGCCAGTGATATCCTGGCATTCTTCATCAAAATTCTTAGAAAAAAAATTAAAAATTCTGCTAAACACATTCTCTTTTTCAGTTAATTCATCCTCCCTCCTTACTCTTAAATGGTACAAATTCCCAGTGCTGCTGCAAGACAAGCAAGAATAAACAGCTAGAACTTAAGAGTAATTAGATCAGGAGCTACTTAAGTTGTCTCACTACCAAAAGTAAAAACATCATCTGTTTTGTGTGTGCCACCTCCTCCACAGAACATTTTCTGCAACTTCTTGCCTGTTGTTCATTACTTCACAAACCATACTCCATGGGGTGTTTCACTTTTAATCCCTCTTAAATTCATTTGTGAACAGACTTGCAATAAATTACCTCCTGAATGCCTGTCTCATTCAGCTGCTCCACCATCTTCTCTGACAACCATCTATAACATCAGTCAAGAGTCATCACTCCTCCCCTCAGGAGGGAAGGACTTCAGCAGCTTTTATAAGGGCATGTATCACTGTCCTCAAAAGAAACCACGAGGTGTTCAAAATTATATATTTGAACTGTAATTAAAATAATCTAAAGGCCATTTTATATTAATATAAAGTTGAAGCAGAGTCTTTTCTATTGTGTCACCAACTCACACAGACCAGCCCTGAGAGGACTTGTGAGGATGCTCCCCTCCCCATGTCCTCTGAGTCTTTGTACTCCTTTCACAAGTACCACACTTGAGGATGCAGCCATGACAATAACCTAGGGATTCCTGCTCCACATGACACTCAGAGAGTGCCACTAAAGCACAAACACTGCAGCCTTGAGCAGACACCACTAGTTTTGACAACAATTCATTCTCAATGAGTTTTGCATTTATGACCACACTGTCTACACTTAAAAAGACACAAAAAAGAAGTAAAGTCTCGGGGCCTTTTAAGTACTTGCTAGTCCCTCATCCTTCAGGTGAAAGGCACTCAAAAGCAAGATGCTAGAAGGGAATTTAAGTGTACGTAATTGCATCCAGCCACTATCACCAGCACATCAAAGATCTGAACTTTCTACTCCAAAAGCAAGTCTTCTGAATGCTTTACAAAGCATATTTAAACACAGCATCAACTTAAATTCTCAAAGGTCATCTAGTTTTTACAACTTCAGCCAGAGGCCGAGATTCCAGCTTCATTCATAACTCTGAGGACCAGTGACAGGAGCACACTTACACACATCCATGTCCCCAGGAGCACTGTGGAATGGTGCAGCTACACACCAGCGAGGGTCACAGCCAGCACCACCTGTGTGGGAAGAGACCAGAGTGGCTTTAGCCCCAGAAACAACCCAAAACCTTAACTGGCAGAAGTGTTCTTGGCTGCCTGGAGCAATACCCCACACCATTTTGTTTGTTTCCCATTCAAACTTCTCCTGAAGTCACTCCACAGTTACATCTACGACTCTCCTAAAAAAAGCTGAGGATAAAGTAGAAAGATATTCTTCAGAATGCACCTAACTCAACCAAATGTTTTTCTTAAAAGCCTCCTAATTTGCTTTCTCATTTGATGACATGGTGACATGTAGTTCTACTCCATTTTTCTTCCACGTAGGAGTTATAGAAAATTATTTATAGAAAAATAAAACTAACACTAAAATTCTACTTTGCAAGAAGTGAACAACTACCAACACGGAGAGCTCTCCCTTTTTGTCTTTTCATCTCCTGTTACTTCATTGAGCGAATTAAAAAAGGAAATAATTTTATCTTAGCAATGCATTTAGAAAAACTGCACTGTGTTAAATCATGCCCCTGCCTGCTCATCAAACCTAGTGCAGGTCACCAGCAAGCATGGAGGTTATGTGCTTTCTGTTCTAGCGCTCTGGAACCCGCAATGAGCTGAAACCCAGAGCAGAGGTAAAGCTTAGTTCCATGCCTGGATTAAACCAGGGCTGGTACTCCTGGATGGCTGGCCATTGAGCTGGGTCACACTCTAGCAAAGAGGCCTGCCAGGGTTAGATGGAAAGACTGACTAGCAGAATGCTTCATCTTGCACTCTCCAGGGCCCCCAGAGGATGTGAAAGCTGTCTTTGACCTCTCCTCCGCACACGTGTCGGGGGGCAGAGGGAGGGGGAAATCCCAGTGGAGGAAGTTAACCTAGGAAGAATGGCATAAACTGCAAACCTTGGAGGAATCTAACCCAAACCCACAGCCCTCAACATTCATTAAGAGAAGAAAAAGCACAAATGCTTTCTGATTTTGCCCAGGTGTGCATACTAGCAATGTAAGTATGCTTATGCTGATTCTTCTGTTCCTTAGAAGACACATTCACTTTTAATAACAGATCCAAAGATTCTCATGAAAGAAGAACTTTGAGGACAGCAGAACAAGCCAGATACCTGCCCTTTCTCAGCTGGAAAACAAGAGGCAGTTGCTCCTGCCTAGGAGACCAAAAGACCCCACATAAAAATTGAGCAGGTACAGGAAGGAATTTCAGTAAAGAAGCAAGGGCCAAGAAACCATCCACATACCATGATAAATTTAAATAACCTGGGCATCTCAGGAGTGAGCCCTGCTTGAAGGGTCTCAGTAGCAGTACGAAATACAAATAGCAAAGAAGCAACACCTTGCTGACAGTGATGGTTTGCTATGCTTTCAGCATGGATATAAAAACATCACAGCCAAGTAAAACAGAACCAGAACAAGCCAACTTGCACAGCTGATTCTTGTAAAGTAAGATAAAACTCTATCACAATTACCTCTTTAATTAACAGTCTTAAATTCAAAGGAGGACAGCTTGTTTTCCTATAGCCAGTGTAAGACTTGTAGAAACTGTAATTGTGTTTGAATTTGTTACCAGTCAAAACTAACCAAGGTATATTCTGCTCATGTGAGTTCTCTGTTAAGGCATTAACTGCAAGAGCCCATGCTAATACAATGGGAAGGTGAGGAGGGAACAGGTTGAACATGATAAGATAGAGACATAACAGCAGCCACTGACCACTCACCCTCCTCCTGCCACTGGGCAGCAACCCTCATTTTCAACATGCCTGAACTCCCAGAAGCACAGAAGTCATGATGCGTTCACTGTAATTAATTTAAATTCTTACTTCAGAAAACAAATTAGAAAGAAAACAAAATAACCTAAGTCCCCAAAAATCAAAATCCAATTCTTCCAATTAAGGAGATGAAACCCAAGTGTCCTCAGTTACTTCAGCAGGTAATTTTTATGTGTATGACAGTCTGCCACAGGAACAATGCTTAAAAAGGAACATAGATGTTTCCTTGTCTTGCTTATAATAGCAAATGATCTCCAGTCAAACTCCAACCTCCACCAGGTTCAAGCTGGATTAACCCAGGTTCAAATCTATTCCAATGGAATAATACTGTTAACTATTAACAATATTAGTATCACAATCAAAACCTTTCCCTTTCTTAATGATGGACAGAAAGTTAACATCCATAAATGATCAGAAGGCTGGAGCACCTCTCTGATAAACACAGGCTGAGGAAGTTGTTCAGCCTGGAGAAAAGAAGGCTCCAGGGAGACCGTAGGGCAGACCTTACAGCTCCTAATAAGGGTCTATGAGAGATGGAGATTTCCTACAACTGCATGGAGTTATGGGACAAAGGGTAATGGCCTTAAAACAGAAAGAAGGTAGGTTCAGATCAGATGTTAGGAGGAAATTCTTTACTGAGAGGTGGGGAGGCACTGGCACAGGTTGCCCAGAGAAGTTGTCAATGCTCCATCCCAGCAAGTGTTGAAGGCTAAGCTGGATCAGATTCTGAGCAAATTGGTCTAGTGGGTGGCATACCTGCTCACAGCAGAGGGGTTGGAACTGGATAATCTTTAATGTCCCTCTCGATCCAAGCCATTCTATGACAAGCTGTTATAGAACAGTGAAAAACATGGTCTCAATCTTCACTTGGAATCACCACTTTGGTCTTCGGATGGAGCAAAGAAAAATCCATAAACAGTGCAAATTCATCCTACAATTGTTTATGTTGCAAAAGACAAAATCAAACGTTCATTCTTCTACTATTCTGCTATGTAATAGTCAGGTACCCCACCAGACATGCAACCTGGAATAGGTTCCTAAGCTCTCATTTGCCAAGCAGTATTTTATTTATTTAAAATAAAATAGGGAAAATCACTGTATATTTGCACAACCTATTCACTAACCAGTATTACTGACTGAACCTCTAACACAGATAAGCCCAACTGATATAATCAGCAATAGTTAATCAACCCTTGGTTTCTCCAACAACAGCTGCTGTTATGTTTTACTGTTTTAACTACAGAAACATTACATGATGCCTGATATTCTTCCAACAGAAAGTGGTACTTAGCATAAAATAAGATAAGCTCTCATAATCAAGCAAAGGAGGCAGAAGAAGTCTGCTCTTGTGTATCTCATTACTACCTCCCAGAAGCCAGTTAAAAAACCTGACAGAGTTGGCATGGATGTAGGTGAATACTTAAAAACAGTGAGAACTTCTAACACAAATATCTCAGCTATTCTTTTCACCAACCTGATCACCTACATTCCCCAGCCCCTAGAAAAAGGACAGCCATTTTATAGCTATTCCTTCCTGCTTTCCTACAGAAATACACCTATAACTAGTTTCCATGCCTTTGCTAGTTTTGAGTTTGTGAGATTTCTTGTACATGTACTAACAATCAGCATCTTTATGCTTGACTATCAGACATGAAGCCAAATTGTGTCCTCTTTACTTGATGAATTTAATAAAGAAACAGCAGAGTTCCATTGATACAAGCAAAAGCAGAAGAAAGCCTGAAAAGTACTTTCCAAATGGCAGGTCATTGTCAGGAGCAATAGTAGACATTTCTTAGATTCAAGATATAATGTATGAGGTTAAAATATCATCATTTGTCTTCCCCTAGAAACAAGGTAACTTGAATAAACTTCTTTATGTGAACAAGTTGCTACAAAAGAGCTCCGTTCTGATTTGTAAATACTTACTTTGCTCTGCCTTTTTGAAAAGTAGCCCATCTCATTGTACCAGTACCAATTCATAATAAAGCCGGTTTTGATGAAAGGGTGTGCTAATAAAAGGTACTGTGAAGTGACAGAAATGGGTAAGTTTTACATGGCTTCAGTGATGGATGTACATGTTGACCCATTTTTAGGAATAAACCTGGGAAAGGCTAATGCAGAAAAAACTTTCAAGTTCTCCCCACATGTCACCACTTGGACAAACCCTGGATACTGTGCTATAATTGCAATGTCACACTATTTCAAGAAGTTATTTCTCACAGTGCACTGTAAGCTGGAACCACATTTCAAGTCACATTTAATGCAAGGATGGATACATGTGGATACAGCCACCACAGGGAGCAAATTACAAGAAAAACAAGTGCAAACAGCACAGCCTTCTCCAGAGAGCGGAGGCAAAAGCTTCAACACTGATTCTGATCCATATTTGGAGAAGCAGAACTGAAGTCAAGTGTCACCCCAGCTGGGAGCAAATTACCCATCACCACAGAGTTCAACTGTTACCTAAGATACCTCAACAGAAACCTAGTACAGAAGAAAAAAATATCTAAGTTGAAAGTACAATTCTGTCCCATTGATCTAATCCTATAAAGTGCTGCACTGGTCTAGTGCACAGTAACTTTTAAATAGTTTATTAAGCAGCCAAGCTATCAGCATTAATTCTCCTGATGATCAAACTCTGGTTATAATTCTGGGGTTGTTACTGTGTCAGGTCAGTTTATCCAAGAATATGACAGAATAGGGTCCCCACTGAAGCCAGAACCTCAGCTTGATTAAGAGACAGTTTGTGTATTGATTGCTGAAGACTTTGTCAAAATCAGCTAGAATCTTTAGATCATAAAACCATTAGAAACATCAAAAAGAGGGGGAAGCAGACAATATAGCTGGTGTATACCAGGAAAATCAAACTATAAATGTGTTTAGAACAATACATTCCACTTACCAATTTCTCCTAAAGCAGAGAAAACATGAAGCAAGTTCATACAAATTCCTAAAGACAGTTCTATCAGCTGACAATGCTATTAATATACTCATTTTTGCATCAGGTTTACAACAGGGGAAGAAAATACAACTTCTCATTTTTTTACAAATTCTCTTTATCAAGACAAAACAAACCAAACCCACTACTAGTTATCTCATCTGCTGTTTATATATGTGAATTTATGTTTAAGAGGTAAGTATAACACAATATGACCTTTAGTACAAACCTTTTAACTATTTCAAAATGTTGATACAGATTTGACAAAGATGTTGCAAGGCAGTGCTGTGCTCTGACAGCCTGCTTTTGTGATGAGGCAAAAATGAACAACAAAGAGTAAGTCAAGTGCCCCGGGTTAGACACTGGGCTAAAATCTCAGTGTTAACAGTGAGGAGAAGATTTGATTTGCGCAAAAGTACTGCTGTGATCAGATAAGGCTGTAGAAATACTTGCATATAGGAGGAAAAAAAAACAAAGAAAACCCAACAAAAACACCGCAACATAAAATGAAGTTTCCTTTCCCTGCCTTAACTTTTTAATCACTTTGAGGGTAACAGCAGTCCCAGACAGTGTATTAATATGGAAAGGTGAGAATAACTGTTGTTATCATTGAATTCAGATATTGCCAATCATCCTTTTTGGCTGGTTAGAGACTGACCCAGAACAGAAAGGAAAAAGAGGACTCCTACTGACACAGACTTCTCTTTCTGGATGGTGTGCCAGGTTTACCCTGTATTACCAGTTTAACCTGAGGCCTCCAGTTAAATGATCAAACACCTACAAGGACCTTGAAAGGTTTGGGGTGCAGGTCCAGCCAGACCTCTCCCATACTAGTTGTTCCCAGTATCCTTCCCCTGGTCTCAGACCCCTTCAGCCACTCCATCAGGTCACAGTCAGCCAAGACTGACATTATCTCAGACTGTTCCATGACTAATGGATAAAAATTTATTGAAGAAGTCAATGTAGCTTTCCCTTCTTTCTCTCTCCTAGTGATTTTGAGTGCCAAAGGCGAGTTCACAAATCACTGCAGTAAGTGGTCATCCGTGAGAAGTCCCCAGGGACTTAGCTGGGATTATCCTGGAGGGCTCTAATAGTACCAAAAAGGGAAAAACTGTCAACACAATTCTTTTACCTTCACTATTACATTATTGTCTCTCATTGCACGGCTCCTAGACTCATAAAAGTTGTAATAATCCTCTACTCCTCAAAAGCATTTCTATGGGAGAGTATCAGCTTCTACACACTTTTGTCAGCAAGGCGGAAATCACACACAGAGGAAAAAAACCTGTAACTCTTGATCAAAGGGAATAACTACTAGTAGCAGCAGGTAGTTACCTCACACTGATCAGCTGCTAGTGAGATATGTGCCAGGAGAGATCACATCCCAGGCACAGCAAATGGAGGGAGCAAGCAGAGCCCTGCAGCCACAGCTGCAGCCTGAAAGGACCCAGCCTCTCCTCTGCCCTGCTGCCTCTGTTCCTGTGTCTCTTCTGGTCTCTCTGGGGCAAGATTCCCACCCACCACACAGGTGTCATTCCTCACCAGGCCAGCCAGCCTTCATTCTCTGCATCAGAAACCTTCCTGGATGTCCACTGGAATGCAGGCTGCCTTCAGGGACCACGCTGTGGTGTAGCATCTGAAAACAAGGCGCCCTGTCCCACGCAATTTAATTCACCACAGCACCTGTGTACATTTGTAAACATGAGGAGAGACATCCTGCAATACCGAGTTCCTCAGTCGGTCACTGAAACACTGAAGATTTTGAGTGAAATAACCTAAATGTGACTTGGAGTTCTTTTCTGTTTGCTGGTTTTTTTTGTTTTGTTTTGTTTCATATTTTTAACCACAGGAGCAACCAAGAAAGTGGGTTTCCCCAAGGTTTATGCTCAGAATTCTTCAAATAACTGTTTACTAGGATTTCCCCCATAGATTCAAGTAGGATAGAACATTTCCATCTGGAAGAAACCAAGAAAATCTAGAAGTCTGTCTTAGGATTCTTCAATTCTAGCAGCAGACAAATTGCACCTGTGGTATAAAAATGATAATTTTAGTAAATTAAAAATACACTTCCTGAATTCACAAGGGACTTCACATGATTTTCCTCCTTAGCTACAACAGCAGACAAATATCTTAGGATGAAAGATCTTGGATTGACATCTGACTACCACAGAAAAGAAGTACTTTTAAGAGATCCTTGGAAAGACCCATTAAACTGCAAATTTGAGTGCAATACAGCAAAGAAGACCTGGCCAACCTGCAGAAATTGCTTGAGATAGAACCACACAAGTGGAACAAAAAATGACAAAAAAGTCCACACAAGTTGACCAGAACTTTTTACATAGTCTCAACTAAAGATAGGAGCACCACAATTCTGCCTATATTCCATGAACTTTACAATTACTGAGGGGTGCAAATTCAGGGAACAGAGAGAGGACCTAACAGCAGGAGTTCAAACATAGAAATCCTAAAGGAGAACATGAAAGGAGAAAGGAAGCTACACAAAATGTAAACATTTCCACTTTCATTATCTGACCTGTAATTTAACTTTTGTATGAGTTTAATTATCATCATATTCATATTATTACCATAATCAGTGTAATTCAAGTTCAAGGAAATTTGAACAATCAGGTACCACTTCCCCAAACTTACAGTTTTTGTGGGGAAAAAACCAATAATTTGGAATTTTACAAGTTTGCAGCTAGTTTCACATGAAGCAATATAAAAAGCAACATGTTTTCCCCAGAGAGTTAAGGCAAAACTAGTTTTTAAAGTAGTTTGAACTGGAGCCACAGTTAGGCATAATTCCAAGGATTTTTCACTGTGGTCATCATAGGACAATTATGACTGACCTGCTCTCCTAATTCCATTTTTCCAGTTTAAAAAAAAACCAAAAAAACGAAAAAAACAAAAAAAACCCAAAAAAACCAAAAACAAATCTAGGAGCAATTTCTTGTTTGCTTGGGTTTGCACCATGTAGTACTACCACAACTAATTTCTCTCTCCTACAACCAAAGACATGACATACGCAGATAATTTCTCTGAAACCGAAACCCCCAAAGAACAATTTCTAAAATGTGAATAAGTAGTGAGCAACAGTATGCCAAAGCAACAATAAATTTTTTAATGACATATGATGTGTTCTGTAAGTTGGGTAGCGAGAGCTTCTCTATTGTTAAAAAAAGCCCCTTCTTTTCTGGTGTCATTAGTGCAGCCCTACCTGCCCAGCTGTATTAGTCACTTCCTGCACCAGCATTTGGACACTTACATGGCATCAAAACACCTCTTCGTTCATCCAACACCATATACAGGGTTAACTGAAACATTAAAGCTGCAATTGGTCTAAACCTGTCTCCTGTGACATCACACGCAGGAACTCCACTGCTTCAGAAAGATTAGATCTTCCCCCGTCCCCCCACAACCAAATTTCATTCAAAGAGAGGAGGAGGGAAAAAGGAAGGAAAAGTAGATAAATGAAGTCTTAATCTCACAGTTATTCCATTATCTTCTCCTTATTTACAGAGTTTGACAGGTAAGAAAAGGGAGAACAAAATCTATCTCTTCTGCTAATTCAAGGAGATGAAGAGATGAGATTTGGTAAAAACCAGTGCAACAGTAAGATAACTACTACCTTCTTTTATACTTCCAAATTTCGCAAGTGTTCCACTTTGCAATCAAACCTATTAGTATAACAGAAGCACAAAGCTACTCAGCTCTGTCTTCAAAACCAGTGTGCTAGAATCACAGTTGAGTAAAAGAGTAACATAGGTTAGCCCAGAATTTCTGCAAGGCACAAGTAACAAGGCTTCCCATGACCATTCACTGCTTTAAACATATTTCAGTCCCTTCTCTAGCAGTGTGCAGTGTAGCAGGAACAGATAAGCCAGCTGTAAATTATGTGTCATGGAAGTTCAACCTTAAGTGTCTTAGCTGAACACAACAATGACAACAACAGAGCAAAGCATAGGCAGCTCTCAAGGAAATCTACTACCTGCTCTAAAGCAGTTCATCAGACAAAGGATGTGACATAATTGCAAAGAGCCTCCTGCAAGGAAGTCTCTCCCCTGGAACTGCCAGGAAGAAAAACAAAACAAACACTTCAAGACACCAGAAATAAGAAAAGTTGTCAACTGAGTAATTTTCACTTGAATGCCACTGATGAACAATCTATAATGGGACCAAGTTTGTCTTCAATTCTATAAATTTTTTCAGAGCGCTACTACAAACACTGCATGCCAAAGGATGACTGTGAAAAGGAAATTGCATTTTAAAAAGCTCCTGACAGTGGAAAGGAAACTTATTCAGGAAAGGGAAGAGGAAAGAGAGCAAAAGTTGGAAGCTGGTGAGAACAGAGGTCACTCTCCAGGATCTTTACAGCACTCGCTAGATAAACATATATCTTTTGAAGAAGCTCAACTTCCTGCCATAAATAAAGGTTTTATAACCCACTCAAAATACGTATCAGCCAGTCATTTATTTCTTTTCATCCATCTTATTACTTGGGCAGCAGCATTGCATTTTTCAGGTATTTCAATAGACCATTACACAAGATTATTATCTGATTTATTATTATAAATACAATAAATCTGATTATTATCTGATGCATTCCAGAGAGAGTTCTCATCAGTTTTTCCACCACAGATTACATATATGAAGAAATCCATTAAAGCCATACAACTCTCAGAAACATCTTCAATGTTTCACTTCCTGTTGGTGTCAGCATATATCAGTTTTCATGTTTATGCAAGGTTTATTCAAATCCAGAAGAGGGCTTGTTGTGATCCAACTGGTGCTCATACTGACTGCAGAGCCAAAATTTGCATTTATCTACAGTGGTTCTGTTAAATTTGTCATTCCAGACAGACTTCACAGGTGAACTCAGAGGCATGAAGTGATATAACCCTGCAGGAGACCGGTTTGGTCTGGTATAAACATAATTTAACAAGTACTGATAAAAAAAAAAAATCTTTCACACTGCAGTCTTCAAAGGTGCAAACACATACAGAACATTAAAAACATAAGGCATGTACAATGTACACATGGCTACTGAGCCTCTACCTCTATGCAAGATTTATTGATATTCCCTGTGGATCTAGCTTCTACATAAAGCAACTATGAAGAGCACAACAGCTTCAACAAGTTCATCTAGACAGTTTGCAGATGTATTTCGGGATGAGTACAGAAACTCAATGTTTACTGCATCTCAGCAGCAAAGCCCTCCCTAGGTACACCAGGCCAGGCATGCAGCCAGGTTTTCACCATAATCTCCAATAAATCATCTTGTAAGCACACTGAGCTTCCAAAGGACTACCTGACAGCCAAGATAAGTACTCTAGGAATGCCAAAATCCTTCCACCAAACTAGACATATATAGGTATTAAAAATCAGAAGGAAAAAAAAAAGAGAAAACAACAATTTAGAATGAGATATCGGGAGATAAATCCAGAATGATAATGATGGAGCCTGTCAACTGAAACACACAGCTAAACTACAGACTAACAGAAAGACAAGGACATTCAACAACCAGTTACTTCCTTCCAGTAATTTACAGTAAATTTGCCCAGGTGGTAACAGTTAGTTTCACAAAAAAAACCCAAAAAACCAAAAAAAATCTTTTTCAAAACAGACCCCACACCCAAACCACATGATTTCAGAGATTGTTTTTCAGTGTTACATAGCTCTTCCACCTTTACCATCTGTTCTGTTCATTGTTTTAATGTAAAAGCAATCAGTGGAAACTAAAACAATCACTGGTCTTTGCTAAATGTTCTCTCCCACAAGCTTCTTTATACAACAGCCTCCATGAATTCCCTTGGAGAGTAATTTCACAAAGGCATCCTCTATAGCCTAGGTCAACTCGGGTAACACCAATGCAGTCTCTGCTCTGCCAGCAGAGGGAAGGAATTACTTGGAAATTGCTCTGATTCAGCCAGAACAGTCTAACCAGAAACTGTCTCAAAAACTCTGTTTTGAAATTTGAGAGCTATTTCTCCTACAACCAGTGTGAGATGCTTGACTTTACCTTCCATACAAACAAAACAATGCCAGATACAGAGTACTGTTTGAAGCGCGATGCAAGCAGGTACATGTGGGGCATTACAAAGTATTTTAATGTTTTCAATGGTCAAGAAAAAAAAAAGTAACACCAGACAATAAAAATCTTCTACTGTTTTTTCATTGGACTCCAGCTTCTCAGAGTGAACTGAGAAGCATGGGTAGCCTTACCACCCAACTGGGCCAAATTCAGCACACACAGTGGCACAACACATGGAAAGCCTTCTTGTGAAGTGCTGGCTTTGCGAGCTGCTCTGATACTGTGCCTTTCTTCCCAATATCAGAGCCTGGAAAGATGCTCCCAAATCCCTCTCTGATAGAGGCTCATACTGATTTCTACCCTGACTTAATTCATTGCAATTTTAGAGCTTTATGTTGTGCCAAAAATTCTTTACAAGCGTCGACCCAAATTACCTCCTCTTGCATTTAGACACAACAGTCGTTTCTTCTCACAGCTCTCCTCATGCTCAAGTAAAGAGTTCTGCATCTGCACAACACTCTTTTTCTCCTTGCAGTCCTTCTTGGGTCCATTTTTCTTAAACCTGATTTATTTGGTTTACATAGCCTGGTTTGTGGGTGGTAGTGGGGAGGATTACAGGGGCGGCCTCTGTGAAGCAGCCAGAAGCTTCCTCCATGTCTGGGAGAGCCAATCCCTGGTGACTCTAAAGACGGATGTGCCACTTGCCAAGGCTGGGCCCATCAGAAATGGCGGTAACACCTCTGGAGTAACAGATTTAAACAAAAGAAATGGAGTTTCTGGAGTTCCACGGAGCTCCACAACAATGCAGAAATCCACCTGCAGCCCACAGAGGAGCCCAGGCTGGAGCAGGTGGATGCCTGAGAGGAGGGACTGCACCCTGTGGGAGAGTGACCCACACTGCAGCAGTTTGAGGAGGACTGGTGCCCGTGAGATGGACTCACACTGGAGAAGTTTGCAGAGAACTCTCTCCTGTGGGAAGGACCCCACGGTGCAGCAGGGGAAGGACTCCTCTCCCTGAGCAGTGGGAGAAACCCCTGATCTGACAAACTGACCATAATTCCCAATTCCCTGACTCCTAGCACACTGGGGTAGGAGGTTGAGCTGGGAAGGAGGGAGGGGAGATGGTGTTTTTAAGGGCTTATTTTACTTCTCATTATCCTGCTCTGATTTTGTTAGTAATCAATTTAATTAATATCTCTAATCTGATTCAGTTTTGCCCATGGTGGTGTTTGGCAAGTGATCTCTCTCTGTCCTTATCTTAACCCATGAACACCTCGTACTTTCCTGTCCAGCTGCAGAGGGGAGAGAGAGAGAGAATTTGGTGGGTATCCAGAACTCAGCCAGCATCAACCAACTACACCTGAGATTCCAAATGAAGTCTCACCAGATACAAGTGCCTCACTGCTCTCCTCTCTGTTCTTGAGCCTCAAACTGCATTCAGGTTTTTAGTGGTTTCATCACTATGAGCCATTTGCATCATCTTGCCATCATACACCCAGATCTGCTGTCTCCTACTAACATTCCAACAGCTGGACAAGCTCATACTTGAAAAATAATCAAAAACCTCCTCCTTGCTCCTTTTCACCATAAAGACAGATAAAACTCTTCTACATGGAAACACAATGAAGAAACAAAATTATAATTTAGTATCAGAAAACTTATCATCTGGTGCCATTTCACTACTTATGCAATGAAACAGGACCCTTCTCCTGCTCTCCTCTCCTTTCTCCAGACATCTCAAAGCTGCTCACGAAAACTCATGCTTCTAGCCTGTGAAAGCTGCAGTCACAGCCCCGTGCACATGCTAGAACTTTTCTTAAAATCTAGATTAATTTTAAAAAGAGGCTTAAAATTTTTATGGGGCAAAAGCAGTATACACACAGAAACATTTAAAAAAATAGTGAGAAAAAGTGGAAAAGAATATGCTGGAATAGTAATTATTAGGGGTTTTACTCATACCAAGAAATTGTATGACCAAGTTCAAAAGAACCTTTGCTATCAAAATCTAATTATGCATAGCAGCTCTTCCACTACAGTGCTGTACCTTGCTCTGTTGTACATTTTTAAACATCATATTTAGTATCAATGTGCATTTTGTGTCTTTGAAGAAAAAAAACCCCAACCAAACAAAACACCAAAAAACATCACACCCCTATCTCCACCCACCAAAAAAAAAAAAACCAAAACAAAAAAACCCCAACAAAACACAACATAGTCCACACAATAAAACCCCCAAATTCTTCTAGAATTTTAAGTTCTGCATCTTTTCACTTGCTATTCAAATGAATTAGGAATAACAAGAAACTTTCTTTGAGAACTCTGGTGCAGAAAAATCTCTCAAGAAAATAAGGACCATATTGGCATTGACAGGCTGCAGCAAAGTAAAGTTGTTGAAACAAGCAAGATCAAAAGATGTTCCCTCATCTGCAACACTTTTCACATAAAAACTTCACTTATAAGACTATCTTCTGAATAATGTAATTACAAAACATGGGGATAGTTTAGAATTCAGCTAGTTGAAAGCTCATATTTAATGATGCCACAGGCAGCAGAGACAAGACCAGTGGGTACCAGCCTGGGCTTGACTGGGTACCTCAGTGCTGTGAGCAGCTTGGAGTAACTGCCTGGACCCTGCCTGTCCAAGAGCTGTGGGTGCAGATGCACCTTCAGGCACTGCATAAGCTGTAACTTCCACCTGGATTGTGAAAGAGGAAATGATGCAGAGAAAGGACCAAATTGTAGTTTTGATTTCATCAAGCCCCAGTGAAAACCCCCACCTATCACCTTTGTGAACATGTAATTTTCAAATGTTTTAGTTTGCCAGGCTGCCACAGTTGCCAAAATAAACAGCTCGGCGTAGCACCTTATTCAGTACCACACTGTGGTGAAATAAACATTTGCATATTGTGCATAACACAGTTAGAAATTGGGTAAGAATAAACAAAGCAAAAAATGACTGTGAAAGGTTACTTTTTGAACCAGATCTTTTTTTCTGATGATGGACCAAATGATGCACAAATAGTATGGAACAAGTAGCAGACTGGGGTAAGCAGCACTGCTAGCTAAAATCACTATATGTCATCAGCTTTAGACAAGTTTCCTTTTCTTGACATGGAGAGAAAATAGAATGAGATCCAGAACTCATTTTTAGATCTTTAACTTACCAGAAGTGATAGCCTGGTCTTGTCTGACTACCTGTCATGGCTTGGGTGAGGTTCTCATGAAGCATTACACTCTGGGATAATTCAGGTAGGATTTGATGAGTTGCTTTCACTGAAAGAACAACAAATCAAGCCTTGACATGAAATACCTACTTTGCTGAGACAAAAGCACTCAGTGATGTCCATCAGTAACTGCTGCAACTCACTGCAAAGATTTATATCTTACTGACTGGGGAGATGCTAGTAATTTAAAATAAACTTAGAACTCCAAATAATGCCTTGAAAGAATGGCTATCTTCAGAAGTTTGAAAATTACTCTTTAAATGTTACTGAGAAATACAAAAGGCTGAATTTACTTTCCATTACACAAATGAGTGAAAATTTCTGAGTCTGCTTGATTTCCACAGCCCTTATGTAAATGGGGACTACCAGATATGTGAATACTTTGAAATATCCAGATTTCAATACTGTATTTCACTTTGGCCACTTTGAGGTCTAGGTGGACCTGTATATGTCTATGCATGTCTAACAGCAACAACACAGACTGAACTCCAGTACTTCACAACTCATTTTCTGCCCTAACCATATGGATTAGTTCATCACAAAAAAACATATTAACATGTAAATTTTGCAGTTGGTATCCAACACTAGACATCTAAATTCTGTGGGCTATCTCTGCTCTTTTACAGACCCATCCATTCCAAAAAACTCTGAGGGTGCACACTTTTTTGTATTTTTAACCTGCATGCTAATGCCATAAAGTTAACTAAACAGTTTCCAAGCTATTGCACAAATGAACTGCACATGCATGTGAAAAAGCACTGAGCATTTTATATGTTTGCTCCTTTGAGGCTTTTAAGTGGACAAATTTTACCCAGCACTGCACAGGTACACTGGAATGGAAAGGCATAAGATGTTCTTTCCTCAGTTAACACTCTCATAGTGAGCAACATTAAAATGGCTGAAAGGTTAAGAAGCCCTTCCCCATCATTTCTCTGCCCCCTTACAGCAGCAATAGTGAATAGTAGACTACAGTGAAGGGCTTCCTTTTGCTTCTGTGGGCAAGTGGCACCTCACAGGCACTCTGTAATCGTGTCACAGATGGAATGCTTTACCTACCTACTCCACCCACCCGGCTGCCAATGGGGTATAGAAGTCTTCCAGCAGCTCAGTAAAACACTAACCCATTATTTTCCTAGAAGTTCTATACTTTAAACCGTGTTTAGAATCCTTACTATTTTTTTTTCTATTTAAGGCTAGATTTATTTCCTGCCTGCCTCCATCCGACAGGGAACCAGAAAAAGAGCTAGTCCCATTTCACCTTCTGGCCACCAGTTACCAGAATAACTGGCCATTATTCAGCTGGAGCTTTAAATAGAAGCCAAGGATCCACCCTACATGGGGGCCTCCTGTCTTCACAATTCCCTTTTGTTTTATGAAAGCCTACCTTAAGCAAGTCCACCTTCTGGAGCAAACCAATTCCTACACGATCATCTTGCCCTTCCCATCCCCACAATCTTCTTCTCCCTTTTCTTCCTTCCTTGTACTGTGTGAGCCAGTGTGATACCCCACAGCGCCACGTCACAGTGAAACAGTTTGGATAGGACTTCCCTTTCCTACAAGCTAAAGGGAGAGAGTCACTCAGATCCCCATCACACATCCCCAGGCTGATACACCATCATTCCTACAAGATCAGGAAACCAAACCAAGTAAACTAGAGAGGTAACTGCATGTGCCGCCATTCATATCATGCTTGTGGTAGAAAACAATACCCAATGCCATCAGGATGATTAAGCTTGAGAAAATAAAACTTTGCCCCTTCTATTTTCCAGTACAAAATCTTATATGGTTTGTGTTACACTTAATAAAAGCACCACTCCTGAAAATGAGTGCTCTGCAGTCTACTTAGATAGCTCAAAAGGAAATGAAGTGTGATAGACTTGGGAATTTCTTTACCTTTTCATGGAATTCTAACACAGAAACTGCACAGCCTTTCTCACAATTAAGTAAGTAAATGAGAGCAACAGCACATCCCAATAAGGCTGCCAATGAAAATATGCATCAATCTCAAAACAAAGCAGTGAGGTAGTATCCAAGGTAGATGTGGATTTGAACACGATATCTAAGCCATTTCAGTTTTCATTCCAAATCTGGCCTGAACTACTGTTAAACTTCTGACCTTCCACACTGAAATCCACGCAATTTTCTTCTTAGTAAAGTCTTGAATTCTTCATCCTAATTTTTAACTTCCCAGTAAAATTAATTTCTTTGCCTTACCAAAATTTTTTCAAGTACTTAAAAATGGACTCAAAAATTAAATAGCCTCTTCACCACTATGCAAATTTGTCACTTTTTTTAGTATAGAAAAAGTAGTATTTGGTTAATAAAATCCTGCAAAGACTTTTTTAAACTATAATTAATCAAGAAAGTACTTTACAAAAAGGAACAAGAGAAACATAAGCACAAGAAGATAAAGCATACGGAAAGCCAGATAAACCTGGGTGGGTAAGTAATGCCCTTCTTCAGGGGGAAGCCGCCAGTTTAAATTCTTTTAAAGAAATTGCATCCCTCACAACTCAATCATTTTGACAATGTACTGACATCTGGCCATTTAAAATACATACTTTCCTCAAGCCTGGCTGGTTTAGACAGCAGGAAGCGAGATATTTGTACAAGAAGAAAGGAGGAATGAAGGGCCAAGAGGCCCCAGAGCAGCTGGAAGAACAGTTGTTCTGGGTGGAGAAGCAGGAATGGAGCAGAGGTGAGCTGAAGACCTTCCCAACTCTCATTTAACTCCTTCATTTCCTTTTGTTTGGGCAACTAAACACAATAGTGCAGTTTTCCACTCATTTAATTTTACATGCCCTGGACTGAGTCCATACCTGTGCCTGGTAGCTCCTGTGAACAGCTGGTGGGAGCAGTGGAGGAAAGGCATGCAGTAGATGATCTCCTGATGGCTCAGCCTGTCTGTGGTCCCCAATGCCAACACCACCGACAGACCAGTGAGGTGCAACACACTGGTTGTGAGAGACAGCTGACAAGGAGGGCTTCTGCTTCATAGAAATTACGCATTTTCAAAATTAGATTTCAACCCCAGCTGAAACAAAACCAGTTCTTCATCTCTTGCTGCAATTTCCTATTCATAGGAAGACTTTACACTTCAACTTTACCATCAACATCAGTGAACTCATGGTACCACTGTAGCATCCACCGTTTCACTCTTACCACTTGCTACCAACATCAACCATTTCATGATGCCATTTATCCTTCCCTCAGGAACTCAGGCCTTTTTCCATCAGCAAAACCCTTCCTGTAACTGTTCAAAGGTGACAATCTTTTCTATTCTCAGTGTCTTGGATCCCAGAATTTTACTGAAAATGCTCTTAGCTATAAGAACAGACACTATCTTACGCTTCACTTCATAGCAGCATGGCTAAGAAAGGACAGCCACAATTCCAGCTCTACACCTAGCAAAGACTTATCCAAACAAGAGGAAGTCACAGTTGGTTATGTAGAGTAAGCTTGAAGCTACCTCTGCACAGGGAACAATCACATGCAGTGCTCATACGCTGACACAGCACTTAAGCCTACAAACACTAGGCAGTATTATCATTTAAGAACATTGCTCAAAACTAGTTTTCTTTAAAACTAATTTCAAAGCATTTTCATCAATGCTAGATTTTGTAAACTGTTCCAATCTTAGGTTTTGGCACAAACTGGATTCACCAAGAAGGATTCAAGATGGACTAAAAGTCTGCCATGTATCTTGTCAACTTGAAAGACTAACCCTCACAATCTTAAAGGCATCTGGGTATCATCCTGAACGGTGGCATCAAAAACAGCATTTTGACACTGGTACTGCATATAACACATCAGGAGAGCATGACAGACTTTCAGAAGCTGCTTGCTGAAAATGACATAGAAGTAGTTTTTATAGGCTGCCTGCATCTGATCAACCAAGTGTATCTGCCTTCTCCTCTGCCCCCCAGGAACACAAGCCAGTGTGTTGCAGTGGCTGAGACTGCTGATTTAGCTTAGAAAGCCTGTAAATCAGCAGGTTTTCTCCTCCTGCACCTCTCTTCCTCCTTTAGAAACTTCTGCATTCTTGCAATGGCAGCTGGAGGGGCGGTCGCTCACCCTACCATCGCCTCCTGGCAGGCAGTTTGCAGCCGTCCCAGCAACTCGGTAGCTGGTGTTACAGCAAGGTTTTAGAATCATTACCCTTGCAAACACAGAGCTGCTTCTGCGCTGAATGACACTGGCCTTTCTGAGCTCTGGTTTGACTCAGGGCACAAGCAGTTCATTAACCATCAGATGATTCAGCACTTGGTGCCTACATTTCTGCTGGCTGGTTTTCATCAGCACACTACAGCTTTGAAGATGTATCATTTATATGATACCATCAGACACCTGATGAGACACAGGTGTCAAGGCCCTCCAGCTCCAAGCCAGTACTAGTTTTATGTGATGCAGACTGCTCCTAAATTTTCCTCTTCACTATGCAGCTTTATAATCACATTCCCCACAAAAATCCTGACTGTAACAGTCAGCAGCTTTTTTTCTCCAGCTCTTTGAGAAAGAAATCATGCACAGAAAAGAAAGGAGTCAAAAACAAGATCTCAGGTCACAGAAAGACTGAAGTCCTGAGCAGAGGGAGGATGATCTCCACATTTCATGCTCAGAAGAAAGCAGGATTCTTGTCCCAGCAAAGCTAACCATGCATGAAACGCTGTCAGATGCAGTCCCTCCCCAACCCCAACCATCCCTTCTGATTTATTCATGGCTACTAATCTCATTAGAGTTCCTATAATTAAAGCAACATAAAATCTGATGAAGAATACAGT
Organism: Cinclus cinclus; assembly: GCF_963662255.1. NCBI lineage: Eukaryota > Metazoa > Chordata > Aves > Passeriformes > Cinclidae > Cinclus > Cinclus cinclus. Next base: position 51,314,578 of record NC_085048.1, on the reverse strand, counting down.
ATAGTCACTCAAAGGCTTTTACTGTAAGAATGACTACTCAAACAGAGTTACAAGATTTACAAAATAAAGCATCACTAATGAGCACAGGATCAAAACTGGATTATCAAGTTTCCCTATTTGCATGTACAAAAAGCAGGCGGAGGCTTCTACAAAACTTTTGCAGCCATTTTATAGGAAAAGTGAAATGTTCCCTCTGATGTAAAAATACAAGCAGCCCAGAGGGGTTAGGAAGTGAATTACTTTTTTAGCAAACCTGAGTATGCAGTTTCTGAAATAACCTGGGTTTGGGCCATGTATAATGGAGAGAAAGATGGGAAGTGAAGGAGGTGAAGGAGATACTGATGTAATATAACACCTGTGAGATTAAGTGTCCTGTTTCTTGCTTCCCTGTCCCAAGTTTGTACGCTAGATGACAGAGTGCAAAAACCCACAGCTCCCAGCCGAATGGGAAATGATTCTTCCACACTTTTGATCCCAACCTCACTCAACACATAGCTGAGAGCCCATGGAGGCCATGGCCTTTCAGACAATCACACTCTTCAACCTCACCCATTAAGCATAACAAACAACAGCTCTGGGCTGCATCAGTTCCTGGAGACAGGGCTTGCTGAGACCTGACTCAGGCTCTGTGGGATCCACACCAGATCCTGAGCTGTGAAAGCCACCACACCACATCCTGAGCTGCAAAAGCCACAACCTCTTCCACAATAACACATCACCCATACCTATCAATTACCGTATCATCAATTTCTTGGAATCCAAACAAAAAAAAAAAAAAAAATCACAGAATTTTTTTGTAAATGGTAGATCAACTGGTCATGGTCAGAGCCTGAACAGCCCTGGGTGCTCCATGACTATCAGGATGTGAGACAGAATAGCTAAATTGAGGCAGAAGTTACGTAATTTCCCAAAGTCAGGCTCCAGATCAGCCTGGGCATTCCAGGCTTGCCTGCTAAGCTTCTGCTCCAGCCACTAAATCTTTGAAAGGGATTATGCAGCAAGGTGCCAGTGATAAGAAAGACTGGACTTGACCTCTAAGGACCTTCAGATGTTACCCTCCATTTTGAGCATGCTGGTAACATGGTGAGCAAAAATGCTGCAGTTGGAGAATTTTCATCTTGCATTCCTTTTAAGAACGCCTAAAATTTCAGTTGATTTTCTAATCTATAAATGGCTCAAAGGCAGAAGTTCTGATGCTCTTTTATATTTGCATATAAGAAAGCAGGGTGCATTAACAGAGTTTTTACTTTGCTACTCCACTAAACATCATTTCAGGAATCACAATGAAGCCATCATGAAGAATACAGCTTTCTTCAGTGAGAGAACACACACAGACATCAAAGGCAACACAATTATTTTAAGTGCTATACTTCTGCCAACATAGTCCACATTTTCAGCAGGACAGACCACTCCTCCAGAGATGTAGAGTCAGCCAGGGCAGAGATTACTGTTTCTCTGACAATAAAACCAGATCTAAACTATGCACAATGCTGCTTGGGATTTTGTTTTTCAATTATCTTTTGTTTGTTTTCAATTTCAGGTACATTCTTAAATCAGGCTGATCATATCCAAAAGTAAGATCTGAAATTTTCAAACAAAATCAGCTTTTCAGCATTTATTCCTTTTGAGCTTCTCATAAATTTTCTTTTTAATTTCCTACAAAAAAATGCAAAGTCTCGAAGATGAAAGGTAATGATTTCTAACCTATACTGGCTTTTCATTCATCCTTCCCAGTAATTCTTCTAATATAACTGACACGGAGATGACTTTCTCTCTCCCCAGGATGACTCACAGGGTCCTTCCACAGCACAAAGAGAAAACAGAACACTTCTTTTCTTCTTGAAGAAATACCACTTTCTTGTCCTTTTCAAAAAGGAAGAAAAAGGAAGATAAGGGAAGAACATATTGGACTGTTATTTGTTGCATTTTGTTTCATTTTTCCCTAACAAATTTATCAAGCAACTGAAATTCTGCCTGGTCATAAAAGCATCTGTAACAACATACCCACAGAAGTACTCTGTGAATCTCACTCCTCAAAAATCAGTATCCCTGCCCCACCTCCAAACTACAGCAGTAAGTATCCATATGGCTATGTGCCATATGGGTACCTCTCAACAGCAGCTGGGATCAGCTTTGCAGGTGCTTAGCAATAGTAGTGACTTCCTTGAAGGAAGCATTCACATCCATTCCTGCATACACATCCATACACATCCTGGCCAATGCCAAATCCACTTCACAGCACATATACCTGCTTCCTAGGCCAGCCAGCTATCTCAGCCACCAAGCTACTGCTTCCTTCTCCCAAGAGTCCAGCCTAAACTAGGCAGAGGAGTTCTTCAGTATGGCTTTGGTGCTCTTCAGTATACCAGATCATGTAACTTCCATCACATCACTGTAAACTGCAGGCACCTTCAGAACACAGGGAATATCACCCTGACATCACACTTGTCAGTTTCCAGCTTAAATTGAAGTCAATATTCTGACATATGACCTCAAAACGGCACAAATGTGCACTGACAATACAATCTAAAAATTTAGTGAGAATTTCCAGTCTACTGCTCATCTAGAAATCAAATTATTCTGGTCTCTGTGCAGGAAGTTTCAAGAAGGCTTATTAAGTGTTCCCGTGTTTCAATGTTACAGAAAATACACAAAATATAACTCTGACCATCCACTCCATCAGCTCCCAAGTTAAGCCCTTCGCTGTTACCTAAACATATGAAAAGTAGATCATAAAAATGCTACTGAGTTTACCATTAGCCAGAACGAATGCTACCAGCACCAGCAAATGCTGCATAGGCTACCAGGGCCCGGAGAGGAGAAAATACTTGACTTCTGGTAGCACGTGCAATTTGCAAGCAGTGAAATGTACTCCGGTCAGAAGAGGCCTGTCAACTATTTATAGAGTGCAGGGGTAGCTGCAATCATCCGTTCCTTCCCTAAACACAGAGCCCAGCAGGAGCACAAATTGCCCCAGCACAGCACCAAGCCCGAACAGGTGTAAAAATTCATTCCACCACCAAACTAGCACATCTCCACCAAGCACATCCTAAAAGCTTCTGCTGAATAAAAGCATAAAGGTGGTAAGCAAAGGGTTTAGGTGCTTTTGTTTTCACCATATACACCATACTTCTCCCATTGTTCATGTTTAGGGTAAGACTACACTAGCAGCAGAAACACACAAATATTTTGTGGTGCTAAACGAACTACTACAAACATTAGTGGAGACACCTTAGTTATCAATCTGCTGATTTCAGTTTGAAATAGCAGTTCTGACTGATAAACAGTGATGAACACGTAAGCACCCTATATGCCAGCTATCTGCTCCGGACGAGCAGTTGTCTGCCCAGGATGGAAAAGTCGTGTTTTCAAATTATTTTTTTTTTCTCCAAAGAAGTTACTGCTTACTGTTGTTGACTGCAACTGTTCACCAATAGTCACAGGCACGCTATTTCAATCTTGCATAATAGGCGTAACACCAAACACGATGTGTTCTGCGAGGAGCAGGCCGAGCGGCTGCACCAAGGGCCCGAACATCAGCAAGCCCAAGCAGCAGCGGGCAAGCCCCCGGCTCCAGGAGCCGCTCCGGATGTAGCTGCCAATGCTCCCGAATTCCGCTCCTTGGCCTCCTCGTAAAAGAAAATTGGTGCCGCCGGTCAGGTAACAGCATGAGTTTGAGATTTCAAAGCGAAAATCCTTTTAAAGACGGGAAGAACCCGAAAACGCATTAGTGACCGTTCCGACCAGCTGCGCACGGACGCGCAAAGCAGCGCTCCGGGAACGGGCGGTCGCGGCACCCGCAGCTCAACGCAGGTGGCGGCCGAACGCGTTCCGAACGGGACGGGAAAGGCTCCGTCCCGCTCCGCACCCCATGGCACAGCCCGGTTCAGTATCCGAGCATGCGGCCACAGCCCCCCCGGCACACCCCGGGAAGTACCTGGGAGCTGAGGTACCGCCGGAGGCACTCCTCGCACACCGCCTTCTTGCAGCAGGACAGGGGCTTGATGGGCTTCTCCTCCAGGCACACGCGGCAGCTCAGCACCAGCAGCGGCCCGAACTCGCCCGCGATCAGCCCGGAGAAGGGCTCGGGCAGCAGGTACAAGTCCACCACCTCGATGCTGCCGCCGGACGACAGCGGGTCGTCGCCCGACACCACCCCGCGCCTCGCCGGGGGTTGCCCCACGCCCGGGCCGCCGCGGGGAGAGCCGGGGGCCGCCGCCGGCCGGTCGTTCTCCACGCAGTAGACTGTGCAGTACACGTGCCGCCGAGGGGGGCGGCGGCGGCCGCTGCCTCCCTCCGGCCCCTCCTCCGCCGGGGCCGCCGGCTCCCCCGAGCCCGGCGGCTGCTCCGGCCCGGCCGCCGCCTCCGCCTCCTCTTCGGCCCCTCGCCGCTCGGGACCGGCGGCGGCCGGCAGCAGCTCCCCGACTCGCACCGGCCCGGCCGCCCCGCCGATCGGCACCGCCTCTCGCGGCGAAGGCGGCTCGTCCGGGCCGGGCTCCCGCGGGCCCCCGGCCGGGCTCGGCGGCGCGGCGGCCGCCCGGGGGGCGCTCAGCGAGCTCTGCTGCTCCCCCATCTCCGCCCGCCGCCGCTCCTTCCCATCCAGCCGCCTCCCGGCCCCGCTTCTGCTTCCGGGTCCCGAGCCCCGCTGCGCCGAACCCCGCGCCGCCCGCGGGCACCGGCCGCCGCCGCCCGGCCTCCCCGCCGAGGGGATGCGGGAGCGGGGAAGGGAGCGGCGGCAGCGGCGGGTGCCGCTCCGGTCAGCGCAGCCCGCGGGGTGCCGGCCCGGGCCCGAGCCCGACCCCCATTCCGGGGAGGACGCGGGCAGCCTCCCCTGGTGCCGCGGGGCAGCACGCCCGGCCGCGCCCCGCAGCCGCCCCGGCCCGCCCCGCGCGTCACCGTCCCCCGCCCGCGGCGGCCGCCCCGCAGGGCGCGCCCGCCTCCCCCGCCCCCGCCCGCGCTGACGCAGCTCCTCGGCTGCGCCCCTCATTCAGCCGTAAACACGGCGTGGCCGCCCGCACGCCACCGGTACCGCGAGGCGTTGTGCTGGGCCCCAGGTTCCCTCCGCCGTGTGCCGGTACCTGCGGCCCGGCCGCAAAGTAACGTCCTCTGAGTAAACTGTGAGCGTCCGATTAAAAATCATCCCCGAGGGAAAAAAAAAATTGTAATTAGCATCATCAGTTCTACTGTGAGAGCCGCGCGCTAACATCAAGCCAAGAGAGTGACATTCACAAAAAATAATTGAAACTGTTAACAGTTACAAGAGTATCCACACAGGTCCAAAATCGGTATTTGCTTCTTCAGGCACGCAAGGGGATTAGGGGGATGCATGCACATTCTGCTCCGAGAGTTCGCCAGTATGCCTCTGCTTGAGGACGGTAACTCCAGGCCTTGACGTCATCATTTAAATCATCACGTAGGGAAGATGTCCTGGAACTGATGCTGCAGTAACTGAGTACCTTAACATGGATTGTGCAGTTTCCATCCTGAGCTGTGTGTTACTCAGAGGTTAATTAGTTGCTCTGCTGGAGGGGTCATGGCGTTGTGCTGAACTAGAGTGAGAGGAGGACATCTGCAAGTTGGGAGATGACAGTCATGGACATCATGGCTGTCAGCATGTCGTACCCCAGTGAGCTCAGGATCGCAGGCTCATGCAGGGAGCAGCTCCGTGCGTTTGCCTGGCTCTGTGTTTGAGCTCAGCAGCCCGGCTGCTCAGCTGCAGTGTCCCTGAGTGCTGGGCATTGAGGACACTCTATGTGGCCAGTCCAGCTTTGGAGGTTCCTGTCCAGCATTGAAGTATATGTGCACTCTGGCAAGGAGCTGAACTTCCCAGAAAGCCGCACAGGGAGCCTGCTCTGCCCTGCTGAAGGCTGGCAGTGGGGACACCGCTGGCTCTGTTTAACACAACAGCTTCTGGCCTGGGGGGCTCTTCGCCATGAAACTGCTGTATTTCTTGCTAACCCAATTAGATTTGAAAGTCAGTGGGTATGAATGCGATGTCAGACTATAGCTACCCCTCCAGGAAAACAATGTAGAGGAATTATCTATTTTAAACAATATGAATAACTTTTCTTATTTGAGCCTTTAGGGATTATGATCCCAAAGCTGACTTTGGAAATATGAAGTGTAAAATTTCTAATGGTTGAATAAATACTTGAATTTTCTGCAGTCCTACTATTTAAGAACTTGGAACTTAAAGTAAAAACTAGAATGATAGCATTGTTGAAGAACCAAAATGTTACTCCACTGTTAATTTGGAAAAGTATGTACTAAAGCATGACAGAGGAAAAGGGCTCTTCGGGAATTCAGGATGGCAATGATAATCATACTTAGCTGAGGGGAAGTATAAAGCAAATAGGAGTTACAGAACTGCCTGTGCCCTACCCAGCCTATGGTTTAAGGATGGGTAGTTCAATGGCCTGTGCCCAGCCATGGGTCCTGCGGGTCCTGGCTGTGAAGAGTGAGCAGATGTGCCAGCCCAGCTGCTCCCAGGATCCCCCATTCTGTCTGGAATGGTGGGATTGGCCCTGGCTCTGGCTGGCAAGCAGCCCCCAAGTGGACTCTCCCACTCTGACAAACATATCAATCAAGTCTTTGCCATATTCTGTGTATACTCTCTCAGGCATATTGAAAAAGTATGAAATTCTGTAGTAGTAGGCAGAAAAAAGTATAGGTTTGATGTAAACATAATGTGACCTGCTAGCATGTACTGATGGCCATTCCCAATGTGCCTTTACACAGACTCATATTTGAATGACATTAAGGGAGAATTTTCACAAAAAAACCACCCTAGTTTCCCACCAGCCGCCAGCAATCTGACAAAATAGGATTTTGTGTTGCATGGCCCTTGCTTATTCTGCAAGACAGCTGGTGAGAGAAGGAGCAGTTACTGAGGGGTACTGGTTCTTTTGCTTCATGCACTGCTGGTGGGTGTCTGGGTACACAAAGCAGGACTGGGATGAATGTGTGGATTTCAAAGAATCAGCTGCTGCTGGCTGACAGGCTGCAAGACGTGTCTTAGGCTGGACGTTGCCCAGGTTTAGAGAAACCGTAAGTCAGATTTGCATCCAGAATGCATCTGTTGCTAAAACCTTCTTGGTTTAAAATGTGATTTTAGATCCACACATTTTAAACTCTCTGTGGAGCATGTCTAGTCTTATGGAAGACATTAAAAAATAGCAGCACTTCTGGATTTGCATAATGTAACATATTAAAATAAATGATCTGACAGAGATAAACCTTTTTATCACCAAACTGTTTCATTTACAAGAACTTCATTATGTTTGAGCACAGTTGTATAGAACTGAACCTAGCTGCTTGAAAAAGCACTTTTCTCCCTGTAATGTACTGCCAAGTCAAACTCCACAGAGATTCACACATTTGAACTCTGCAAATGAAGTATGAAGAAGCAGCTGGCAGGGCATTAATTGTCTGTGAGAGATCCCCAGTTTTGGAAAGCTCTATCCAATGTTGTCCACCAGAACCTGGCTTTGCTTATCTTTGGGAACGCAGCAAATTCCATAGTACTTTTCCTCTCTATTGAAAAAATTGGAGGGTTTGGTTTGAATAGGTATGTTTATGGCTGGTCCTTTTACTCATGCCTGATTTTAAAATTACACATCTTAGAACCAGGGTAGACACTTGTATTTTCAAACAATGACTGTAATTGTCTGCCACTGTTCTAGTAATGCCTAAATTTGGGATTGTTTTGGTTTATTATTGTTATTAATTATTCACACTGAACATAGAAGTTGTGATGGCCATTGCAACAATTAATTACATTTGTCCAAGTTTGTAAAATTTTCCAGAGTATTATTGCCTGAGAATATCTATCCTTGTTTTCTCTCAGTTCCTTCTTTCATACCTTCCTTTCTTCCCTTTAATCAAAGAACACAAGCTCATGTAAAACTTCAGCAATAGAAAGTACTGGGCTATGCAGCATGCAGGCAAACTGCAGAACTCATTGCTACACACAGTCATGAAAGCAGTTCTATTATGAATTACAAAATTGGTTAGATACTTTCAGCAATACAGCAGAGCTAAAGCAGTCTGTGCTGTTTGTGTTATATATCTATCTGTGTGTATACTTATATATGAAAGGAGGACTTAATTTCCCAGGACTGTAATTCATGAGACTTCTTGAAAATTACTTTTACTGAAATTAATTAATATTTTTAGGATAAGTAAGTAACATTCATTCTTCTGGATTTGTGCTGATAGCCTCTGAGGAAATGTGGAACCTTATTTTTCTATGTAGTAAGTGAGTAACTGGCAGTATTGGTACTGGGTCATTGGGCGCAGAAATTATTTTTTGAGGGAGATTGTTGGGATTCTGTTAATCTTTTAAAGGTGAAAGATTCATGTATGTTCTACAGAAAGTGTAGGTTAGAAAAAGGTATGCACCAGAATAATTTTTTGTGAGCATCCTAATTAGATCAGGAAGAATGACTGTGTGCCTAGTTTAATTGTTACAGTATTTATTTTGAAAACAGTCTGTGCCATTATTTTTATCTAGCACTATGGAAACAACCTTCAAAACATAACTGTGTATCTTACACATTGCTTAAACAGATCAAGCCCTTTGTGCTTAGTGCCAACATCTGGGCTAAGGAGAGAAAATGCTTTTCTAGAATTTATGGATCTTTCCAAACAGATTTATCAATGTCTCAACTCATATTTTAAAGGGTACTTAAACCCTGATGCATCCTCCTTAATTGCTTCTCTTGTTTTGAAATCTTTGATTTTACACTCTTCTTCAAAGTCCTTTTTTACACTTGCAACACTGTTTTTATTTTCTTGGTTTTTCTGCCTGCATCACTATTTTTTAGTATGTTTATCCTTTTTCCTATCACATCTTCACTTCCTAAAATTATCACAAAGATCTGTATTTAGCCTGCAGCTTTGTAGAGAGACTCATGCCTGTCTTTGTATTCTAGATATTGCTGAATCCAGTTTCCCACTGAGGGCTAGACCAATCAGGAGCATAAGTTGATGGAAATTACTTCGCCCTCCTCATCTCTCAAATCTTTTATTCTTCCTAGATTTTCTTACCACATTATTGTCCCTTACATCAACTGGGTTCATAAATCAGGAATCAATTTCATCTTCAACAAATGCAAAGAACCACTTGAGTGAAGCAGGAAACTTGCTTTTCATAGAACAGTAGTATATATTTTTAAGTTCTTGAAGTTAAAACTGAGAAACTAAGCTGGGAATCTCATGACCATGGCTTGCTTCCCCTGGTGAATTTATTCACTGCTTGTCCCAGAACCACACTGGACTCAAGCTACACTCCACGTATGCCACAGTCACCATTTTTTTCCTTAACAGGCAACACCCAAATAATTTATCAGCATTAGTCTGGAATGAAATGCCTCGATGCACAGCCTGGGTGCAATGCAGTCATTTTGGGGAAGCAGGAGTTACTTAACCACCATCAACAGCAGTACAGCCATGAGACTGTTCTAAATTACACATCAGTTTAAGACTCTCTTAAAGAAATAATCCTTCATTATTGCATTACTTTTATTATTATTTCTTTGAATTTATTTTTGTAGTAATAGTTGGCCACAGGATTACCTGACAACACCACAGTGCGAGTAAATTCTGCTGAAGGGCCAGTATATTTTATAGCTGTTATTGCTTTAATTAACTATGCAGAATGACACACAAATAGAATGTTTTGTAAAATAAAGACTTAGCAGCTACGTTTTTGAAAATATTGTGACTCATTCTCTGATGTGCAAATTGCTATCTTTTCCTTCTTAGCTTCAGGCCTGAAAAGCAGTTGAACATTTGTTAAAACAATTGTCTACCCTTATTACTGGATTATCAAAATGTGCTTTTCTCATTTTGTACTAGAGGGTTTTTTTGCAATGCAAATAATTTAAAAGGATTTCAGAAAAGAAGTGAAATTAAGTAATTAACAGATCAGACATAATCATGATCAGACATTGGGGTTACAAAGAGCTATTCAAATTAGCTATTTTTAAATTATGCTGCTTTACTTCTTAAAGCCAAATTTCAGAATGCTTTTGAAGACATCCTTAAGTTCATCTCTGTAATTCAGCAACCCCCACTGTTATCAGCAGAGACTCCCATTGCACGCTTTGTGACTCCATGGAGACTTACCACGTCTGCACAGGAAGCTGCTGTAACAAGTCGAGCTGCTTTCACCAAGCAGCCAAGCAGGGATGGGCAGTGAGGTCTTGTGGTGAGGGCACTGAAGTGGGGACCTGGGAGGCACCTATTTTCTAATCTCAGCTCTGTTACTGACCAGTCGTGTGACCTTGGATGAGATACTCCTGTATCTCTGTTTCCCCTTTTACCCTTTGCCTGTCTCCATTATTTAGGCTGTAAGCCATGTGTGACAAGGAGTGTTGGCAGCTGCAGAACTGTGTGACCCAGTGAATCCCCTGGTCTTGGCTGATGCTCGAGGTACTACTGTATCACAGACAAAACACAGTCATTTCCTCATCCAGAGTGCCATGTGAAATTAGCTCATTAATAGCACATTTTATAATTAAAAGTAGAATTACATATGTTCAGATACTTCTCTCTATTTTTAATTCATTTGACTGTGGAACACCAAATTCACAAGAATTTTTCTGCTGGGCTGTAGTAATTACTGAATAGCACTGTGTGCCGTGAGGGTTTTATTTGCACAAGCTAACAACAGGAACTTAACCCACCTTCAGCCTCATGCTCTCTTTGTGTAAGAATGCAGAGATCTAAACATTTTTCCTTACTCAGATCATGTATCCAGATTTTCAGTGGAATTTTACCTAGTATACCAAAACAGGTATTTAGTAGGGTATGCATGACAATTACACCAAATAAAGAAAGCCCAGAATAAAACCTAATTCATTTGCAGGATTGAAATACTGTAATTTCTCTCCACAAATTAATTTTTGTTACTGCCACAAGAAGTAATGTCTGACTACACTCAGTAAGTCATTCTGCAGAGTGAGATAATGCTGGTTTCATAACATCACAGGTCAAAACACAGGTTCATTTTATGGCTTTGTCCCTAATTTGCAAGTCCCTGTGCTTTCCAGCCTGTAAAGCTGGCTTCACTGTGGAGGTGCCATGATAAGAAAATCTTCTCAGCTGGATGGAAAAAAGGAGTCTGAATTATGACTCTGCAAAATTAAACTGGTGATATATTGATTATACGCTCAATTGATTATTCTATAGATAGCTGGACGGCAGTGGGGATTGAGAAGTTTCAAAAATGGAAATGGGCAAGACAGCAAATTGCCTTAACAAAACTTAATACTGAACTTGCTGCTACACAGATCCAGTACGGGACACAACACAATTTCAGGAGCCACGTATTTTCTGAAGGGCTGCTAAAATACATCAATTAACAGGGAATCAGTTACATTATTTCCTTGAAAGGTAATTTCAATATTTTTTTCTATGGATTGTTTTCATGGAACATTCTTGACTTCTCCACACTTAATGTAAAGATTGATTCTTTAAGCCTTCATTGCATGCATAAAAAAAGAAGTTATTGGTAAATGGCAGTACCATTTGGACTTGCTGTATATACAGCTGAAGACCACACTCTTGTACATACATAAGTAATGAGTCTACACACAGTGTCATAAATATTTTTGCACATAGTACTCAGAAACCTTGAAAAAACTGTTCCTAGAAGTGTTTTCCTATATTCTCTTACCTAGCATGTCTTGTTTTAAAACAGGCCCAAATGATACTATTATAAAAGTGCCGGCCAGCTAGAACAATCTCCAGATTGCAGTGGAAAGCTGTTTTAAAAGAAAAGTACAGCAAGGAACCTGATAAATGAAACTGAAAAATGGTTTGCACTCTCCCTTCTGAAGTTGTTTCTTAGTAGCCATTTTAGACACAACTTCAGTAAGTCATGCCCTAACAAGGTTAGTTGTGTGGTGTGCAGATTAGGTCCTGGATGGAAATGTAAGAGCAATCCCTGGTGTAATGAAAGGGCATCGGTATACTTCTTATCCTAGGAAAGCATGACTTGAGGGAAAAAATGTCACATTTTAAGAGACTGTCTGGGCAGAAAACAAAATCCTTAGGCTGTCAGAGTGGAATGGCAAGCCAAAGCTGCTGCAAAAGCCTTGCACTTTGTATTGTGGTTCTGGTATGCTTATCAGCAACGTTAAAAAAAAAAAAAAAGTCAGAAATGCCAAGCTATCACAGGAGCCTTCCCAAGGAGCTACTCACGTGGCTGTCTGCTGGGAAATCAGCTGCTGTGGTGGGTTCTTGTTACATGAATTTCTGTTTATGAGGACAAGAACCAAGCCTAACTTAGTTGATGCAGCTGCGGAGCACACAGATAAAAACATTGATTTCACTTTAAACCTCAGACAAACTTGTTGTAGATTAGTGGAGAAAATTGTCACCATCACGTTCTTCAGTGCCAGTCACAAGTTTAACTTTTATATGAACAGTGGCAGATTTTATAAAGAAATAGTAAATATAATTGCAACGGTGTTCTTTCTATTAATTAGATCAGGAGGTATCTGGCTACTTATGATTGCTTGATTTAATGTGATCTCACCTGCTACTTGGAGTGATTTGATCTGCTTATAAGACAGAGCATAAAAATAAAGAGGAGGGCAACTGTGTAGTTGCAAACATATTTATCTTTTAAGTTTTTGTTGCCTATAAACCTTTTGGCATGTGTAAAAGTCTAATGCTAGAAGACCAATGATTAATTATGTTGTGAAACAGCTGTAGACTTGCTTTATTCTGAGGATACTAATGAAGTGCACTTATTGAGTACTTCTTATTTTCCAGTGAAAACATTTATCTGTGGTTCTTTTGGGACACAACTATAAAGTAAATGGAATATTTCAGCTATGAATTGATCTGAACACAGCACTAACAGCATGATTTCAGATCAGTGAAATTAAAATGATGCAATTCAGAGCTAGCAAAGGTAAACTGGTCTAACTTGCACCAATGCCCATGAAAAATATCCAAACCAAGATGTGTTTATTTAAATAAACACAGTTAGCAGTGTATGTTAACATAATGTACTTCTTGTTAATGTCTTCTCAGCTTCTTTAAACACATCGACAGTATAATAAACTGGTCTAAAATATCTAAAATTGGCTAAGTAGATGCCTATTGAAAAATAGGTAAAACATTTATCCTGATGTTGCATAATAATATTGTTTAAAGCACATTACATTGCAACAGAAGTAGTATACATGCAAAATAGATGGAAAAACTGGTAAATTGATTCAAGAAGTAACTATCAGTAGGGAAGGATCATCAGGTGGGGCTGTTTCCAGTAGAGTTCAATGGGGATTTGTGTGAGTCCTGGCATTGATCAATTTCATGAGCAGGGAGAAAATCTATAGTGAGTAAAAGCTAGTGAGTAACAGTAAAAAAAGCCAGCACAGTTTTGCAAAGGAGTTTAACTTGACTGTGTTAGGCTTGTTTCAGTCAAGTGTCTAATATAATAAAAAATAAACTAGTATATTTCAAGATACTAATCCCATTTATAACAGATTTTCTAGTGCCTAAAGTCTTCAAGAATAGATACTTTTCTAGAAATTGTCTTTCCATCAAAGATATATGAAGTGTACTTTGTATATATCGATTAAGTAGAAGATGAGACTCAAATCTACTAGAAAAGTCCTTTTTAAAATTGTGTTTTATGGATCTGTTTGTTAACAGCAAAACTCCTGCACATTGATCAGAGCTGGTAAAAGCAGCTGTTTGTTGTCACCTGAGTGACACCTAAAAGGCATAGTGCTACTGCAGGACTCTGGGCTTTTTCTGTGCAGCTGTGTTAAGCATGAGTTAGAGTCCCAGCTCTGATGGAGCACTGGAACACACAGAAATCTTACTGGGAGCAATCACAACAATTCCTGCAAACAAACCATTAAGGAAGCTTTTTCCTGGTTAATAAATTCACTTTCAGTTCAAATTTTTTACCCTGGGAGTTATACTGAAAAATTTTTGCTCTCACATTTGTGGATGCTAGCAAAATTTCAGCTTGTGAGTTTCTTCTACAACATTTTGAAATCTTTATACCTTCATTAAGTACCAATGAGAAATTGAAAGTGAATAATAGTAAAGCTTATTTTTTTTCCACATACTTTTTATTATTAAAGTGTGTGTGACAGAAAAGAATAGCACCACTTCCCCTGTAATCTTTATCCTTTTCCTGACTAAATGCTTTCTGCTAATACAAATCCCCAAGATCCTGACCTTTCTTTTTTGCTTTCCTTCCCTGCAAGCAGGGTGGAGGAAATGATTCCTGTCACGTAGCCAAAGGGGGCATATTTACATGGCTCCACATGATGTGACAAGGAAATCCTGTTGCAGAGAATTCAGGAGGGGAAACAAGTAGGTGGCCAGTTCTCTCTCTCTTTTTGTTTGTTTTTTTTTTTGTTGTTGTTTATTTTTTTGTTTTGTTTTGTTTGTTTGTTTTGGGGTTTTTTTTTTTTGGGTTTTTTTTTTTTTTTTTTTTTTTTTAAGTCGTGCCTCCACTCCTCGACAGGTTTGCTTCCTGAAAAGTTACTTCTGTGACTTTATCAGTACAGATCTTTTTGTTTCTCAGTTTGCTTTCTCCATTTTTGTGCATGGATGTTTCCAGGATGTTATTCTCTTGCCTGATATCTTGCTGTATATTAAGCAATTGTGGTGTTATCTGCTATAGATTTTTGCTTTGAATACTTTTATTTTACTTGTATTTTTATTGTTCCTCCACTAATTTTCTCTAAAGCTCTGCACAAAGTAAGGGACCACTGTAAGAGCTTTAATTCTGGCCTCTTCTAGGTTAGGGAAAAAAAGCCTTCATTACATACAGGAGGATATTGTAATTTTAAATCCTAAAGCAATCAAATAGCTTTGGCTGTATCCTAGAGGAAATCAAATATTAGGGGTTTTATTTTAAAATGCATTTAGTACACATGGAGTTCTATAGTTAATATTTTCTAGATTGTATTATAAACAATACATGAAAACTCAGTGTGAGAGCTTTCCTTCATCTGGGTTAAATAAACCACGGATGAATTCCCTTTCCTACTGACTTTGAGATCTATAATAAAGAAAAAAACAGTGAAATGCATCAGTTGACTAGAAAAGAAACCTTTCATGAATGCAGAACATGGTGTAAAATCAACATGGAGCTTATGCAAAAAAAGCAATTTTAATAAATAGATGAGGCACTAAAAGCTAAAGAGTGATTGTTAAGAGAGAATGATGGATGTCAGTGTCATTCTGCCATTTCAGACCCGGAACATGCTCCTCCAAGGGCTAACCATGCCTTCTGCTGGCAGCCAGGTCATGTGTGTGTGCTGGATCTGATCAGAGATTAAGAACAAAAACACTTTCCCATGGTAGCATTAGTTTTGATCCACAGTGCTGTCCATTAAAAGCTTTAAGCTTTGAGAACATTTGGGTCCAGATCCAAATGTTCCCTGCCTCATGCCTCAGAGCCACTGCTATTTTTGTGCAGACCATAGACTATTGAAAAAACATCTGATTTCAGAGAGGAGTTTCCTCTAAACAGAAATATTTTTATATTTTTTTTCCAACCCCAGAATTCTTCATACTTATTTTGGTCTGTCTCCTGTCTTTCAGAAGGACATAGAAGAGACACAGTAGGCCCTCAGTGATCAAATAAAATTTACCAAGATCAAATGCTGGTGCTATGTTTTGCCTTTTGCCAGGATATGGATTGTGAAATTTCCTAGTCTGGCATCTCCAGCATGGCACTAATTTAGAAACACAAAGGACTAATGGTCTTGTCATACCAGTCAGAGAGACTGTGTAACAATTGCTAATTTTTTTTGTGATTTTCTTCTTTCCAGTGATACTGGAATTTATCCCATGCCAACAACATTTTTTACTTGCTTAGAGATGTTTGCAACTGAAAACCTGACATCTTGTGTTTAAAGGAAGAACTACTAGGACAACACTGTCAGGCAACAACCAAATTAGACATCCACAGTATAGAAGTGTACAACTCTTGGAATAGAAAGCTTTAGAATATAATAAATATTTTAAGAGAAAAAGAAATCTTTTACATAATAATAATAAAACCTTTGCATTTCTTATATTAGGAAGAGTAAAAATGTAAAGACCTCTTGTTCTGAAGTCCAGCTCTTTTACCTCTCTTCATGCAATATAAAAAAAATTAGAAGTGGAGTACAAGGAAAAAGGCAAAAAATATTAAATGTATAAATATTCTTTGGATTTCCTCTACTTTACTGGGGGAAAAAAACCCAACAAAATACTCGATAAATTGTAATTCCTGTTGCAATTTTTTATTACCAGTTCTCTATATCTCAGAAGGTGAAGGAACCCTGGAGGTGAGGCGACAATTTAAAAAGACAAGACATACAGTTCTAGTCCTGCCTTAGATTTCTAAAAGTGATAAAACACCAGCATAATGATGGAATATCAAGTTTTAACTTTTATAATATCAGGGTTTTCCCCCTTGCAATTTACTTTCAACAAATATGTAGGGAATGGTGACTGCACCCAAAAGGTCTGAGCCGAATGAGAAAGTGGCACTATGAGAAAGTTCACCAAGGCTGCTCATAAAGACAGGACCTTGGCTGTGGGACCTGTGATTTGGGGAGGTTTTCCACGTGCCCCTGGGACATGGGACCAGGGCTCTGCAGCTGCATGGTCTGTTTGACACCTGCCCCATGTGTGGCCCTCACCTCGCTCAGCAGTGCTGTGGGACTGTGCTGGTCCTGCTCTGGGGATGGGACACTGCAGGACACAACACCTACATCTAGTGGGATGAAAGGTGACAGCGTGTGCTGCTGATGTTTTAAAGTGACACGGGTTTTCTTATACAGATTTGCTCAGTTAAGCTATGAAAAATGCAACTTCAGTATATTTGACTGCTACTTTATGAGGCCATCAATTTTTAAGAAGGTTTTATGAAGTCTTTATCTGGGTAAACATAGTTTTTAGATGACTGTTGTCTAGTTTTAAGAAGAGAATAAAAACTACAAATAAAATAATAAAGATGGGAAATTATAAAAACTCATGAGGATTTTGCATATGCAAAGGTGAAGATTTAGGTTTGAATTTGACTGAGGAAGAAAGGGAACTGTAGATTTCTAAGATGAATCACTGTCCCTTATTCATCATAAAGTTTAATTTTCAAGTAGTTTAGTAATAATAAAAACCCTTAAGGATTTTGTGTGTGAGGTGAAGATTTAGATTTGGTTTTGACTGACAGAAAGAGAGGGAACTAGATTTCTAACATGAATCATTGTTCCTTGCTCATCATAGAGTTTAATTTTCAAATAATTTAGCCTCAGATTACTGGAAACAATTTCTGGTTCCACTCTAGATAGTGTTGATGAGACAGCTGTAGATTTAAGGGTCATTAAAGAAGTCTTATTCATAAAAGTATGCACTTACCTTTAATCACATATTTAACTCATTGAAGCTAATGGGGTTTAAAAATGTTCTTCATTCCTTTCCTTTTGCTTTCAAGAGAACCTCAATATTTTCTTCAACTCTAGATTCCCTTTAACATTTTTCTTAACTGGGGACTTTCCCATTTTCCTGCTTTGAAGAGTCAGCTTCTAGGTCATACCTTTTGGCAGGCACCAACCTCCTCAGAGCAGGGAGGGGCAGAGAGAGCCAGGATCTAAATGGGAAGCAGGGCAAGGCTCTACCAGCTCCCTCTACTATGTAATGGGAGATACACTGTGGGCACCACAGGCTCTGCTGTGTGCCTGTATAGTGGATGGTCTGGAGCCTCCCTGATAAATCCACTTCTGAATTCCTGCTCATGTGACACAGGTGACAAGTACTGCACCTTGTTTTTCCTGCTGCAGGTAAAATTAAAGTTTCTATAGATCTGGAAAGAGGGGAGTGGTTTCCATTTTTATTTTTCTGGTATAAGTGCATTTTATGATGAAGTATCAGTTAGGATAGATGTTTTTCAGTCATTTGTCCTCAGGATTCCTTTAGCTCTAATGTATTTTCTCCTCTGTAGGGCATTTCCCACTTCATACCTCCAGCAAAACATCTCCAAAAGTACACAAGAGAGTAAAACCTTAATATTTAATTTTAGAAGATTTTATAAAGAACCATAATGATGATTACTGTTTACTATTTTATTTAAAGGAGAAGCTCCATTCAGGGACAAAGGAAAAAAACCTGTTTAACAGAGCTAGTCAAATGACTTTCCAGGAACATTAACATCAGTGGAGATCCCGAGTGACTGACTGAAACTTCAAAACATTTGGCTTCTGTGTGTTTATTTGGTGGCAGAAATGTTGAACCCTTTTCCAAAATTATTTGGAAGAGACTTAGTAGTGGCTAATCTGTGTTTTCTGTCAGTTTTTCTATTCCCTGTGAAATTCAGTAAAGCTCTTAAACTCAGGCATGGTGTAGTTCTACCCACAGAATAAGAAAAAATAAATAGGTTAATATGCCTTAATATATTTTGAATATAAGGCCAAGATGGAGACCCATGGGGTCATCAAGGAGAAACATGGGTAAATGGATTTTATCTACTTCTGTGTAGACCAATAAAGAAATTATTTCTTTCTTGCTATCCATCAAACAGGCATGTTCACCTAAGTTTTTACTTACCAAATAACTGGTGTGTCTTTTAAATTAATTCTTATTTATCACTACATCACTGGAAGGAAAGAACATGTTTCAATTTTATTTTTCTCTGCTAGCCAGTAGATATGTCCTGATTTGTTGCCTTAAAACCTGGAAAGTAAGAGATACAATGGTACAGTTCTTAATTATTATATTACTTGAACATTTGAAAGAGCTGAACTTACTAATTGAGTCCAAGAGTTAGAATTATGCCATGTTTCAATTTGTACCAGTGGTACAGTTATCCGATTGGAACACTAGTTCCAATGCCCTAAATATTTTTTGCTAAGATATGCTGGCATTTTTTTAGAAATTGACAAAAAATGGCTTTGTAATTCAAAGTTTGCCAAGACTTTGAATGTAGTCACTCTCAATAAATCTGAAATTGTTTTATGAACTTAGGCAAATGGAGTCATCCGTGTCCCCTGTATGTCTGGACATACTCATCCGTGTCTGTCCTACAATCTTCATGCTGCATTAAAATGTCTGGTTGGAATCCCAGTGCAGTTGTGACTACCCCATGTTCCTCTCAACATGTTTCAAAATTACCCTGTTGTCACTGGAGACACTTGTCTGCACTGAAAAGAGCCCATACCTGAGTGTGCCACTTACAGGACTGGCTCTGATTGTCCTCTGTCAGTACCACCCTGTCTTGGCCCTGGTAGTAGCAGCTTGGGGTCTCGGGAGTTTTTCTCAGGACTTGTTTGTGCTTCCACATGGTGAATGCTTGCTTTGCACACCAAGCTGTCCCCATCAAAACCCAAGGACCAGAGAACTGTGGTGTCCCTGTCTTGCTTTCCAGGGGCCCTACCTTGTACCACACTTAAAAGAATACCCATTCCTGGACCAGGAGAGCTGACCAGAGCCAGGAACATGGCTGTGAACACCTCCTCTGAGTTTATGGGCAGAATAAGTATAGGATGGCTGGGACTGTGAGCACAAGTCCCCTTCCCAAGAAACCAGTCGGGGGGACAAATGCTGCACACTATTTCTGGTAAGAGACTGTCGTGGTTTAACCCCAGCCAGCAGCTAAGCACTGCAGAGCTACTCACTCCCTGTTGTTGGTACTCAGTTCCCAAAATAAATTTGTTCTTTTCTCCCACAGAGGCTGAGGTGAAGAAGTTGTCCTCGATGATGCAGAGATGAGCCTCCCTGCAGGCTCTGTGTCCCAACACAGTGCAGAAGTCATAAGCAGCTGCTTTTGACAAAGGAGTTCCTGAGTAACTCTAGAATAGCCTGAAACAGGTTCAAAAGAAAGTAGAGCAGGCCTTAGGCTTAGCACTGTTTCCAGGTTTGCACCCCTGAAGAAGCCTCATTTAGCTGCTCTGCAAGTCACCCAGCCAGACCTGAGGAGGTGTGGGAGACCTCTGCCTTGGCTCACCCCCCTCAGCTGCCTCCAGCAGCACCACAGGGCTCACTAAGAAAACCAGCACCTGTTACTCCTCCTTAAGGACCTCCTCAACACACTGTGTCTTTATTCTGGTATAGTAGGAGTTTTCAACCCTCTTGCACAGAGTGTTTAGAGGGATACCAAGGCACGGGCTCTGCTCTCTGTTTCAGCAGTGTTTATGGAAGCAAAAAAAAAGCTAAGGAAGTTTGCTGATGACACAGTTTGAAATTGGAAGGAACTGTTGACTGTCTCAAGGGCAGAATGGCCCTGCAGAGAGATTTCAACAAATTAGAGAGGTAGACAGTCACCAGCCACATAAAGTTTAAGAAGGGCCAGTGCTGGATTTGGCACTTGGGATGGGGCAGCCCTGGCTGTGTGTATAGACTGGGGAATGAGAGGCTGGAGAGCAGCCCCGTGGAAAGGGAGCTGGGGGTCCTGGTCCATGGCAAGTTGAACATGGGTCAGCAGTGCCCTGGCAGCCAGGAGGGACAACCCTGACCTGGGGGGCATCAGGGACAGCATCACAACTGGGCAAGGGAGGGGATTGTCCTGCTCTGCTCTGGGGCAGCCTCACCTTGAATATTATATGCAGTTTTGGGTGCCACAACATAAAAAAGACATTGGACTATAAGAGAGTGTCCAAAGGAGGGCAACAAAATGGTGAAGGGCCT
The DNA here is from genome assembly GCF_963662255.1 of Cinclus cinclus. Taxonomy (NCBI): domain Eukaryota; kingdom Metazoa; phylum Chordata; class Aves; order Passeriformes; family Cinclidae; genus Cinclus; species Cinclus cinclus. Next base: position 51,293,929 of record NC_085048.1, on the reverse strand, counting down.
CGAGGGGAAGCTGCATGAGGGGCAGCTGAGGTCACTGGGTCTATTCAGCCTGGAGAACAGAAGACTGAGGGGAGACCTCATTACGGTCTTCAACTTCCTCGTGAGGCAAGAAAAGGCTAGGTGCGAATCTCTTCACTCTAATGACCAGCGAGAGGACTTGATAAAGTGGCATGAAGCTGAGTTAGGGGAGGTTGAGATTGGCTATCAGGAAAAGGTTTTGCACTGGAACATGCCCTCCAGGGAAATAATCACAGCACCAAGCCTGACAGAGTTCAAGAAGTGCTTGAACAATGATCTCAAACACATGGTGTGATTCTTGGGTTGTCCTGTGCAGGGCCAGGAGTTGGACTTGATGATCTAGATAAGGCTCTTCCAACTGAGCATATTCCAAATGTTCCTCTGCAACCCCTATATTCTCTATCTGTCTTCTTTATGTCCTTGCACTCCAGAAGATTTCCTGAGAGGATTCCCTTCTCCAGCCTATTGGTTGGCCCAGAAAAAGAGGACTTTCCCATGACTAGGGTCCATGCCAAAGGCCAGTAGAGGGAGAGGCAGGTGGTAAGGAGAGAGCATTTCATAGTAGGTGGCACTTACCCTGGTTGCAGTAGAGTGGGGGAGTGGGGCAGATACAATACAGTATTTTCTATCCAGAGAAAATAAAAGGGTGTTAGGCTTGTTCCTGTGTAAGTATTCATGCATCTGGGCTATTAGCAGAACTGGTGTCTGTTTACAGCGACCAGCTGGCCTAGAATAAGCTTCAATGACTTTTGTTTTCTTTCAGACTGGGGGTAGGAAGGAAAGAAAAACAAGGAGCTGCCTGGAAACAAAATTAGAGTCAGACACACACACTTGTGGGATGCTGGCCAGTGAGGCATGATGCTATTATTTAGGGCTTTTCCAGCTCTGCTGAAACTGGCTGCCTGAGAGATGTTGCCAGCTGATAATCACCAGTAAGAGAGAAGAGCTCTGGATGGAGAATGGAGGGGAGGTGCTGCAAGTGTGAGGCAGGAAGCCACGGGAGAATCCAGCCATTGCAACTATGCTACCCAGGAAGGTCACTGTCAGGCTGGTGTGGGAGAGGTACCTTTTGATTCTGGCCATAGCCCATAGTCCCCCCATGCTCATCCCTGGTGAGAAGAGAATGTTGGCTCAGTGGGGCATCTCTGCACAGCTGTTCTCCTGCAGCTGCATGTGGCAGGGAACTGGGACTTTGCTGGGTGCACTATGAGTGTCAGGAGCTCAGTACATGTGTGAGCAGTGTGACTGCTGGTCAGGCTGTGCTGCTTTGGCTGTGCTGCTTTGTGGATCCTTCAACAGACATGCTTTCTGTCTCCTTAAGCCTAGAGAGTGTGCAGACCACCTCAGTAGGTGGACATCTAGGTGACCCATGGGGTATTATTCCCCAATAATCAAGGTAGAATGTTCTTTCTCTGATTCTGGTTAGTTGTAGTCAGAGGTTGCAGGAGTTGCTCTTCTGCAGAAAGCAGTGGAAGAGACAGCCTAGGAAATTGTATTAACCCTGTCGTCTTACCTCGCTCTCATGCTTCCAAACCTGCTTGCATACTATTTGCTTTTACTTTGACCACCATATGTATTCTGGTTTAGCAGCAGACTAAATGTCTAAAATGCAGTAATTAGGTAGCTACGATAGAAGTGAATATGTAAAAACCTTATTTAGGAATAGGAAACATAAATTTCAAGTCAGTCCTTGAAGGCAAAGAACACTTGACCAAAGTAGTTCAGATCCATGCAGATGTCTGTTCTGTTTAAGGTGTTCATAAACAACAATAATTAAGACAATGTCAGAGATTGAAGATGACCCTAATTTGTTTATGGGAGTATTTGTTTATTGAAGTAGGGCTAATTGTGGGTTGCAGGAAGAATTCAGATGAAATTCAGAGTAGGTATGTGTAAAGTTCTTTCCACTGTGAGACATGAACCCAACTTCTCAACCAAAGGAGGTGGATGTTAAAAGAGGAGCTGGAGCAAGTTGATAGAAGATGTACTAATTTCAAAGAAACTCTATCTAGCCCTGGAAGTCCCCATGCTGGAAATAATTGACGTCTGGAAGAGCTCTAAATGTGTGCATTGCATATACTTGTCCTGTTCTTACTTTTTCATGAGCAGTTTTTTACGGCTACTTTTGGCAAGAGCACAATGGGCTAGATGGACTCTTACATAGCATACATTATACAGAATAAATCATGAGCATGTGTAGCATAGTGCTTGCTGTTCCTTCTTGTCTTCCTACCTCCCTACTATCCTCCTCTCCCTAATGCAGGAATTATGTAAAAATCCTGATGGTTAAACAGACTTTTAAAATTTTCAGCAGCTGCTATTTGCAGAAGGGAGGAAGACAAACCCAGGTGTTTCCAAATGGAAACTTTTAAATTTCTCATCATGCTATCTTAGCATTCATTGGATGGAGACATAGACAAGGGACAACGTTACCTTCATTGAGAGACAAAAAATGACCAAGACAGAGAACAAACTGCTCCCTGTTAGTGGAATGATTTAAGGTTTTATTCTATACAAATGGAAACACTGATGTAATTGTGATAGTCGAAGGATGTAGATGCAGCAATATTTGAAGAAGAAATAATGGCTTTTGTTAAGCTGACTGACACATCAGCAAAAGCCATCAGGCAGTGCTGGTGCACAAGCTCTGTGGCCTTGGGCACACAACACTTCTCCTGGGCTCAGACAGATGCCTCTGTCTGGGACACACTGGCCTTTCTTTACGCTGAATTGGGAGCTGTCCTCTGAGATGGGAAGAAAGGCTCCTGTGCTTGCTTGTTTTCTGTAGCACTGCCAGCTGGCCTAATATAGGAGCTCATGCCTCGCTTAACTTGCTGCTATCTGTTAGGGATCTCACAATGAGTTTCCAGAGATTTCTACACCAATTTTGGATATTGCAAGGCTGTTTAGATTTTTTTTTTTTTGCAAACATCTGTGCACAGCTCACATTGAGACATCATAATAAGGACTTAATTAAAATAAAGACTAGGGAACCCAAGATGAGTGACTGACAACAGAAATGCTGGTATATAAAGTAGTCAGTCACAGATTATGAAGATTTCCCTTCATCCAGAAACCTGTCCAGCTCAGTCTCAGGACAGCTAGCATGTGCTTTTAGGAGCCCTCTGGGGTGAGCAGTGCTGTTGGCTGTCTTGGGAAGTGGAGATGAAATACAGCAAGAGCCACAGCTTGTCATGTCTTCAGTTGGCTTAAGTTTGCTCTTTCAAGTGATGTAAGTGCAGCCAGGATGGTGCCATATTTGCTAAACCACTTTGCAAACTGAGGAATGCAAACAGGGAAGAATCAAGGGATTTACTTACCCTGATGCAGAAAGGCAAGTCACAGCTCACAGCAGCACCAAAGTTCTCAGTTATGTCCAAGTCCAAATAATGATACAAGATCTGTATCTTTGTGTGTGTATCCTGTTGTGGTGTGGTCAATTGTCTCGATCATGATCACTCAGCCTCATTAAAACTGCAGCATAAGAGAGCTGTACTCACAGTCATCACGCTGTCAGGGGTGGCAGCTTCGGCTGCCTGCTTTTCTGCTGAATCACTTTGATGTGGAGCTCCCACATCTTGAGTGAGCTATCTAATAAGTCACCTACTGTGTAAAACCTGGATGTAGTTCCTCCTCCCACTGTATTTTTAATGAAAATAGCCATGACATCTGCTTTAGTCAAGCTTTCATGGACATAGCTTGTCTCATCTCATAATGGGGCCTGGGAAAAAAAATAAGAGCCAAAATGTACCTAGGTTACTGAAACAATATGTAGGGAATTTTTAAATCCAAACAAGGTTTGATTCAGCCTTGACCAGGAATTTAATTTCATCTAGTGTTGGCCATGCAGAAGGGAGGCATCTGCTCTGGTTCTGACCTTCTTGCAAGCAATGGAGAAAGTACCCTGCAACAGGAAGGCAAGTCATTCCCTCTCATCTGCATCCATTTTTAGGGATGGGGCAGGAGGAGCCCGCTTTTCTTCACTTTTGTGGGTCTCTACAGCAAGTCCAGGTTTACCTTGCTATGTACAGAATTTCACTGGTGCCAAATATCCAATACTCACACTGTCTCACAATTACACATTGTATGCACAGGCTGAAAAATGTAATGGTCGGCTAAAAAGCAACCATAAGTAATTACTCTTCTCTAAGAAAAAAAGGTAAAAAACCCATGAAGTATTCCCTCTTAGGTAGAAGAAAAATCTAAAATACTTCCATGAATTAACTGTTGGCCAGCTGCTTCAATCTAAAGCACCAGTTTCTCATAACCATATAAGATAAAGTGATAAAATCTGCAAAGAAATAAAGACATATGCATTTCTTTCTCTTCTGATTTAAAAGACAGAGTGTGTTTTCTTGGAGCGTGCTCGTCCAAGCACACCTTAAGTATTGACAAAAGGGATCTGTAGTATGCATTTTAACTCTGATAATGGCATCAGAGACATCTCAAATGCTCTGCCATAGTTGTATTAGTCTCTAAATTGTGCACTGCAGAAGACATAGGCTCCCAAATCTCAGTTTAAGAAAACAAATTATCTGAGCTAGATGAAGTACCCTGCATGGGGGAAAAACAACATCAGCACATATGTTACAGTTTCAGACAACAGCTCAGATTATTCATAAAGGCATGATGAGTACTCCAGGTAAATATTGTTGGAAGCTTTCTTTTATACTTGAGGAAGCCTTTATAGTGGATTCTTGTGTTTAAATCTGATTAAGTAATCTTTTTGGTTCAGATTTTAGAATCTGAATAATAATTCAGAATCTGAATAGTAATTTAGAATCTGAATAGTAATTTCAGAAAATTATCTCATAGTGCAATGTTTGAGTCTCTGTAATCAGATAGAGGTAATCTTAAAAAAGTGATAACTTCTGGGGCATGCAGCCATTACTGCTACACCACTTGCAAATAAAGTTGTAAAAAGTCTAAAGAGAAACAACCTGGAGCAGACTCTGTGCACAAAATAAAGGGACAAGCACATATTAAGGCAGGAATTCTATTATTCTTTTTTATCTCTAAAATCCATGCTTCTACTGAACAAACTAAAATTATCCTGATTGCTCTCCAATTCCTGTTTTTCGATCTGACCTATCTCAGCAATTCCAGGAGCCTGTTTCCCTCCTGGATTCTTCTTCTGCACGGACTAACACTTATGCCACTCTGATCTCATTAATCTTAGGATGTGTTTATGTCACACAAAGCAATCAAGAATATTTGTAAGATATATTTCTGCAGCTGGAATATACAGGTAATATTAAGAGCATCCATTGATGTTGGAGGGATATAGGGCTACTTGCAAAACTATTTAGAAACTTTTAAAAAATAGCTGACATTAAAGTTATTTTCTCATTATGCCTATATTCTTTTAGTCATCATTCCGTGTTCAGCTTTGCAAGTCTCCTGTAGTGAAAATCAGTCTAGTCCTACAGCCCCCTCTCCTGTGCCTTTTTCATCAGTGCAAGAAATTCAGCAATTTGGTCGGCTCTATAACATTTGTTTCTTGTATACTTGTGTAGGGACTTAAAAGTTTCCTCAGTATCTCAAGTTTGAATAGTTAATAACTAGTAGTGAGTTTGTAGTCATTGAACTTCAGGGTGTTGGGGGAGTACTATTAAAGAGAGCAGCTAAAAAGGAGGCAGAAGTAGCTACATTCATTAAAATACTTATGAAGATATAGATCATCACCTGCTGTGTTATTCAGAAATGGCTGAGTAAGCTAAGTATTTAATTTTCAAAGGGAGTTCATTAGAACCTGTTTATGCTTATTTGTCTGTCTACCAAATGCCAGCATTTGCCCTGGGGCTTCTAAACACCTTTGAAAGTCTGCTGGAGAGCAGCTGAATGTCTAGGCTGTGGTGGCAACATTAAAATAGTTGAGATCAGGATTTAATTTCTCAGTGTCACCCTAAAGTCAATCAGAACTTTCCTAGGTAGAACTAGAGATTAAATCAGGGATTTAATTATGAAGCTATCATCCCTCAGATAAAAACTGAGGCTAATTTTATGGTTGCATCTACTGTACAGATGGCTCTTTCTCAAAAGCCACCTCTGCCCTCTCTGTCACATATGGACATACAGACACTGTGGCTTCCTTCACCCAGGCAGTGCAGCAGGCAGCACAACCATGGCACAACCAGGCAAACTCCTGTTCAGCCAATAACCCGTGGAGCCTTCTGTTCCCTGCATAAAGCTTTTCTTACATGCACATTTCATCCCAGTGTGCTACACTGCTGATTGTACCGTTGTTTTTATGAGATGTGTGTGTGTGACACACAGATACATGCAGCAGAGCTGGTGCCATGTGCCTTCTCAGGTCTGGAGCTGTCTCACCTTGCAAACAGCTGGTAGAACTAACAATATATGCTACTACTACAGCACTGCCTTAACTCTTAGCTTGGTAGCATCAGCTTTGCTTAGCACTGTTCAGTACTACTCAGCCCCAAACAGACTGATAGACTTCTAACCTATTGTTACATACACTCCTTATAACAAAGATGTCACTTCCCTTGGCAGCACTGTCCCTTACACTGAACTCTGAGCAAACAAAAGAGTGGAAGAACAAATGTATAAGAAAATACATGGAAAACAGAGGTGAAATGACATATTTTATCTTACATATCACAAAATCCTTGCAGAGGGACTGCAAAAAACAAACAAACAAACAAAAAAACCCAGAGAAAATATAATTCATCTTCCATAACCCAAAATGATCTTGTAAGTAGGGAAAAGCCACAAGAAGATATGGTATAACTGGTGCAAGTAGAATATTCAAATTATTTGGCTAAAGACAGTCTTTGCTGTACTTGTGGGTTTGTGTTGTTCTTATAATTTGACCAAGTTTGGAAGAGTTTTTCACACAAATTATCAAATATACTATGTTGAAACCTGTCTTCACCTGAGCTGTAAGCATCTGTATACATTTTTAGACATTTTTAATATCCATAAACAAATTGTTACTACCAACTGCTTGCTATAATGTTTGTTTGTTTGTTTGTTTGTTTTCCCTTTCTTCTTCCTGAGAATGCTGCATGATATCAAGCAGAGTTTGACAGATCCTGGCCAGGGCATAGCACAGTGTGGCCAATTGTGCCACTATGGAATAGTGGTAACATTTGTTTTTCAAAATTCTATCATCCTGTCATTGTTAGGGAGTGAAGTTCTCATTAGGGATGAGAAGGTCTCTAGATACCTGCCCTTATTCTTCCACAAGCTACTCACCCCATGATCATACTCTCATGGAGACTGAGTCATACCCCTAAATTGCTCATTAATCTTAGACAAAACCAAAGCAATATTCCCAGGAAATACCAATAGAACTATTTTAACTAACCAGTGATGTTCAAGACACTGGAAATTTGTTGTAATGAAGGAGAAAACGCCACAGAAGAAGGTAGGGGAGGTGTCACCCTATATTTCCTTCACAAAAGCCTCCTAAAGGAAGAAATAGAAGTGTTAGTTGTCTCCAGGAGATGGTACCCAAAGTACAGTAATGACTTAATTACAGGGCCCAAATACCAGATTAAGATCAAGGTCAGTGTTTTTATAAAAAAATCTCCCCAGACAAAACATACTACTCACTACAGAGCATAACAAACGGAAAAAGGCAACTCCAAGCATTAATATCTGCAGCAAAAATTGCATGGCACAGATCTGATAGACTAATATTGAGAACATATGAATCAATATTGTGACCTGCAATTGTTAATAGATATAAATCCTTTCTAATATACTCTGGTAATCTGCTATTCTCTCAAACTCTTTGAGCCTCATGTTGGGCACCAAAAGAACTGTTGTGATTTAATTTCAGCCACTGCACAGCTGCTCACGCATTCCCCTACCTGAGCCTGCAGCAAGTTGGGCTAAAAAAAAAAAAAAAAGGTAACAGGGAGAAAATCTGTTTAAATAAGAGGAGGTCAATAATGGCAAAGTAATAATAATGAAAAAGAAAGTAAAATAAAACCCAAAAAAGATAACTGGTGCAAACAAAAACAGTTTCTCACCACCAAAAATTTCTCACCACCAAAAAACTTATGCCCAGCAAGTCGCCAGAGAGTGACCCCCTGCCCAACCTTCCCAATAGCTTTTTGTTGAGCATGATTCCAGATGGTCTGGAACATCCCTTTGGTCAGCTGGTGCTATCTATCCTGGCTGTGTCTTTTCCCAGCTTGTCCACCTCCTTCTTGTTAGTGGTGTGGGGTGAGAAGCAGAAAAGGCCTTGACTCTGGGAAAGCACTGCTGAGCTGTAACTAGAGCATCACCTGTAATTAACACTGCTTCCAGCACAAGTCCAAATCATAGCCCCATAGTAACTACTATGAAGAAAACGAACTCCAGCCAGAATCAGCACAAAACCCCTTGTCTGCCCCTGCTGTCACAGTTTCCCTTCTTGTTTTCTGTTGCTGGAGTAGAGCAGTGCTATTCTGCTGAGGCTGCAGCATCACAAGAAGAGAATGTCATGCTTTGGGTGAGGGAGGTCTTGACCTATATCAAGCCCGAGTGTAAGATACCCCAACAGTGACTCCATGATTAGTACATGTGGATCTGTGTGAAAAGCTGCAAAGAGACATTTCAGGAACCACCGATGTAGAGGTCATGGAAAAGTTGTCATGTACTGCCTGTTGTTGGTAACTGGTTTATCACTGCTGTTGACCCAAGCATTGTCCCGGATGGCAATGGTGACAGTCAAATCAAATGGTTGATTTGAAATGAAAGCTAATTTGATCCTAGTAGCCACTGCTGGCAACCAGGAGCAAGCTGATGCGACTGGAAGCTGTTGCTGTGATAGGTGACCTGACACTTCTGCTGCCTGCTCGCCACAGTGGAAGTGTCCCCAAACTCAGTTTTGCTGAGTAGCTGGCCATTCTGTCAGCCGCAAGGCTCCCAGCTGGGGGATCCTCCTACTGCTCCCCACCAGGACCGAGTCCTCTTCTGTACTACGCACCTTGAGAATCCTGTCTGGAGCTGGGAGATGTTCTGGTTCGTATTCGGAGTAAAAACTATTTTTGAGAATGTGATTTAAATTAATAGTTTTTAAACAAAAACTTGGCATGAACTCTTGAGTTTCCTGGAATGTAGTTTTTCATTTCCTATCTCATCTATCAATATCTGGCCCAGGTTGTGGAGTGGAAGTTTAATGGTGATGACAATCTAAATACCTCCTGCTGAAGTTACTCTGTTTCCCATGAAATAAAAAGGGCTTCACAAGAATCAGAAGACAAAGTGAGGACTCTTGTAGCTGAATAGCTGGGATAACCTTATGTTTTCCCTTCTTGGCTCCAAGGACTTCTCACTGACTTCATACTGTGTAACATGCAGGCATGAATGACATGAATAGAGATGGCTCAGAGGAAGGATAGGAACTCAGGGACTCCTCTGTCGATAACAATCCCTATCATATTTCTTATGGGTTTTCTTCCCCTCTTTCCCCAGTGTTTTCTTCTCGTTGTCTATGCTGTAACTGAAGAAAAAGTAGATAGGAGACAAATTTCAGTTTTAGCAAAGGCACAGGATTTTGGGAGGCTGGAGTTGTTAAAATATTGCTTTTAAAAATCCCTTCTTGGGAGAAAAAACATTGTAAACTCAAATACTGCAGTATCATTTAAATGTTTCTGACCATTTTAACTAGTAATTCAGGTATATAAAGAAAATGACATTTCTATACATCATACTTTTTTAAATGGAAATTCATTAAAAATCATCATATTCAAAAAAGTGCATGAAAATGAAATGTAGCATTAGAAACATCTTAAGGACTATTTCATTTGCCAAATAACTACTGCAGGGTTTTTGTGGAGGGTAAAAATTCTAGTCCCCCTTCCTGATAATAATAAGATTAGGGTGGGGGGAAGGGTAGACCAAATATGTATTTTTATCCTTCTTTTTTTTATGTTCTTATGAGTCATTACTTTCTTCTTCTTAGTGCTTCTTATGAGAGTCTACATGACTTTACATATTCTCTTAGCTTATTTATGGATGCATTAAGTATTTTGCAAAGTTCAATGCATCCTCTACCCACCAAGCTACTCAAGCCCTTTTATTACTTTGTTTTCTGAATCACTAATCACAATATTTTACCCTACTCTGATCATTACACAAAAGTAGCTATTATATGGGAAGAGAAATATGGGGAATCACTTTCACTTATTTTCCTGGAATGAAAGCCTCATTAACAAGACTCATTCTGCTTTGGCAATTGCTCATTTTAACCCTGGCCTGAAAATATATAATGTTGTGTGCAGCACATCACTATACCTCAGAGACAGGGTTTTGTTATGTATGGTCCCAGTGGGGTGTCTATCTCGACGGGACTCTCATACCTGCTGAGAGTCTCTAATGTGATTCAAAGACAGGAGCAGGGTTAAAAGCTCAGAAAAGAAGTATCAGTTGTATTTTATCACTGCACACAATCAGATTGTGTGGGAATAAGGTAGCCATGAATAGATTACAGTTTTCAATTAGTAGAAAAGGTCTAACTGTGTGAGAGAAAAGGTTCAGAGACAGCATGTTTTGACAGCAACACAATCTGACCAGTTTTTTTTTTTTTTATCACTTGGGTTATTGAAGGACACGGAGAGCTCATCTGCTGCACTGTTCCTGCTCTGAGGATGCTTGGTTGCAGAGTTGTAACTGACTGTGCCCTTGCCTTGTTTCTCCTGCCTCCATGCTGATTTTCTACATGGATTTAGATACTGCAGTGGGAAGGTTAAACTGTTCTTCTGATCTTTCTTGGTCTCTCACACTGCATTCCCAGTTCAATATCTATCACTATCTTTCTCTCACAGGAGACTTGCACTGCTCTCTCTGATCCTGCCCTGGACTGCTGTCTCCTGTGCCTTTGTGGTTACCTGAGAGGTCTAACTTATTTGACATGCCTACAAACCTCTGGGAGCAATAACTTTGCTTCAGAAAGAAAAGTTAGTGCACAAAAGAACAGACCTTAGTGTAACAGAGTCATGCACATTCACTCCTAGCTTAAAACTTAGACTTTCCAAAGCCTTGAGTCCCTGACTGCTGCCTTACATAATGGCAAAACTGTCTCTTTGGTCTGAAATTTATAATTTAAAATACAGACCAGTTCCATAATCACTTTACTTAGATCAAACCATGACTGCTTACCTGTCTATAGCCTTCTGATGGCAATTACTACCTCCAGCAACAGTAAACTGGTCCTGCAACGTGATGGAGACAGACTAGAAGAGCTCTGAATTGAATTGCTCCTAACACTGTTTTACAAATGTAAAGCAGAAATCCCACAGCCTTTTCTGTTTGTTTTTCTAAACTTTTATTTTTCTCTCTTGTTACTAGGTTAATAAAATCTTTCAGATGGGAAGCTTAAACAATTTCATGAAAGTTTTCATTGTTTCTGATCAGAACAGGGCAGCAATCACATCGAGGTGTCAAGGACAGAAATGGAAGTGTTGAACAGGTAGCATTACATTGGATGGCTGGATGGTATTCAGACATGTGAACTAAGGCTCAGGTCCTGATGGGGGCATCTCTAAATCTAAATCTAAATCTAAATCTAAATCTAAATCTAAATCTAAATCTAAATCTAAATCTAATCTAATCTAAATCTAAATCTAAATCTAAATCTAATTTTAATATCATGTGAGCTTGGTGCCTAGACTTTCATTGTTGTCAGTTATTTTAGATGTCATTGAACACAACAGAGAAAGGTGTGATGTTTGGGGATAAAAGTCAACCAAAATCTCCGTTCATGATATTGTCTAGTGCCTTGATTCAGCTGTCTGATTACAGGAATCTAATGTCACTTGAGATGCCCTCAGTGGTTTGGCAAATATGGCACATGAGCTGCAGAAGCCCTTTCCCTTCTGGAAGAACAGCTGGAAGTCAGTGGGACACTTCTGGGGGTGTTCCTTGTGCTTGATTCTTGTGCTTGAGCGTTTCAACAAAAATACTGAACCCTTAAATTCCACTGAAAGCCAGCTCACATGCTGAGGTTTAAATAGGTTTCCTGTTTTCAGGAACTGATTCATACCTGTAAGTGGCTTTCCTGGCTATGAGAATACTGGATGAGAAGTTAGGCATAGCTAGATGGCTGCAGGTCCTGCAGGTGGGGAAAGCCTCCTGCCATCCGACGAGGATCCTGGGGGAGTACTGACCCCTCCATTCCCCACTGACATTGAGTATAAGGGAAACCTGCTGCCAGGAATCAAATGGATAATGAGCCTAAACAAAGGCATACAGTGAGCACAAGGTCAGCTCCTGCTTCTTGCAGCTCCTGAGAAATCTTCAGAGTCTGAGAAGAGGGACAGACATAAAGCCCAAGCTCAGCAGAAGTACCACAGGGGTTCTGCAGTGGTTTCTTTCTCCTGTGCTGGCTAGCTGAAGGTCGTTGCAAGTGTACATTTTGCAAGAAATGCCTTCAGCTTCTACTCTCTCAGCAGTAGATGGCACTCAGCAGTTAGCAAGAACCACAGCTGTTTATGGCATTTTTGATCAGTAAGTAGACTGTTTCTGTACTCAGTGCTATGCACTTTTTATGACTTTAGATCACATTTTCACAGATTATACCAGTCTTTCAAAATTTTCTTAGTTATAAAGAGTGAATGATATAACAAGAAGCTGGCAGATCTGAAAAAGAGCCTCAATATATAATAGTAGGCATTAAGATTCTTTAATTAAAATTACAAATATGGCCTGCAATGTCAGTTTTCTCTGTGAAAACTCTGATCCAATCTTGATTTGCCTTAATTTTGTTTATAGCCATAATTTCAAATCAAGCTCTTTAGCACTATTTTGAGCTGAAAATGACACCTTGAGGCTATTGACAGGATACATTTTCTAATTTAATAGTGTATGTGGGAAAATACCTTATGAAGAATGAGATGGGGAAAGGAAAAGGTGATAGTGGGAGAATCCCAGGAATTACTGATCCAACGAATAATGTGAAGCTATCACATGCAATCAGGAGGGTGAGCAGACATGATAGCTCTTTTGAGAAAAGACAGGTATTACAATCTCACCTGTAATGCTACAGCTTTTTCCCTCAGGTCAAAGTAGTTAATCCCTCTGCTGCATGTCTCATTCCCTTTGTAACTGTGTGATTATTAGAGAAAAGCAAGGGGAGAGTTGATAAGGTACTTTGAGCTCTTGTAAAAAAAAAAAAAAAAACAACAACAAAAAAAACAACCATTATGGACCGGGGTTAAGATTTTTGATGGAGTCAAGATAAAATAAATCTAAACCCTCAAAAAGGGTACAAGAAGACCAACAGGGGCAGATCCTTCTATTTGTGTCCAGTACAAAAAGTACAAAGGGCTGATTAGACTGTTTTGAAGGGCAGTTTTAGTATCTTCTTTTGCGTATACTTGCTGGGTCTAGCTCCTCCCTTCTTCTTTTATGAAAAAGAAATGAGCAACAAGCAACCTTAGTTTGGAAGGAAGACACTCTGCCACAGTCATTAACTGCTTTTAAAAATAGAATTGCAACATTCATGAGTGAAGGAAAATCTGTAGATGTCTGTGTTTGGATTGCACTCACACCTTTAATTACAGTGTCGCACAAAATTGTAATCTCAAAATTAATTCAAATTGAGTTGGAAAGGAAATCTTGTCATGCAGATTGAGAGCTGACTGCAATGCCATAATCAAAGGGTGATAGTCCAAATCCAAATATGGATGTACCTCATTCAGACCCAAAGGCTCATGGTGATTTTCTGGACTGATATAATTTAACAACTTAGTGAATAATCTAAAGTGACAAGCAAAGGTTGTAATTGTCTCTTGGCTGAAATGCAGGACTGGAACAGAGTCCCTAAAACACAAGGTTGATACACAGCCTGAACCATTGATTTGGGCTGGAAAACAACTTATGTGCTCTGCAAATTGTGGCACTATGGGAGTATTTTATCTTCTATGCAGCAATGGGTAACATTGATACTATAAATACTGTTGAGATATGTAGGTACTGGGAATAAATGGAAATACCCAGGAAGACAAAGGAAAATGGTGAACAATAATAACAACCTGACCTCAAATCTCAGAAAAACAAAGGAGGTACCCATGGGGAGTATTTACTTTTGTTTAGTTTTTTTCTTTTTCTTTTTTATAATATCCTTTTGTTGGATCAGGTTAGGCAAACAACAGAATGCAATTCAGAATAAGACACCGAGGAAGTGGGTGGGTGCAATTTAAAAAGCATGTTCAGTGGGAGAGAGGAAGGTAGGAACACTACAGCTGAAAGAGAACTATGGAAGATGGCAGACAAACTATGCTGATCTGAGGGCTTCTGTAAACATCTTGTCATACTCCTGCTGTGAAGATTCAAATCATCACTGCAAACAATGTAATCAATAATATTTTATTGAAATAAACGTGCAAACTAAAACTTTGGATATATAAACAACTTACATGATGTATTTTGCAACGTGTGATTACCATGCTTGTGCTTATCACAGTACAGTCTCCAGATACAAAGATCTGCCACAAATACAGTCTCCAGCTGTATCTTTCAGGCACTACATAATGTCTAGTGTCTCAGAGACCCAAGGAGTTACTCTCTGAGCAATGCTGAAACCTGGTTTTAATGTCTGTCTTCAAGGAAAATTGAAGGGTGGTATTAGCCACTCCCTCAATTTCTTTTCAAGCCTACTCAGCTGTCTATCTAGAAATACCTCCCACCCAAACCCCACCTTTATAGGAATCAAGTAGAACTGTGATCTCTTCCCACTTGCCAGTTTATTTTAAACAGATTCAGAAGTTTTCACAAGAAGGCAGAAGTACAAGTAAATCACAAATATGTAGTTTTTGTTTGATTTGCAACATGTACAGAGTTTGTCTGTGAATATCTTCAAAATGCACTAAAAATTCAGAAGTCATGCAGAGCCAAGGAGTATGACAGAGGTCTGCTTGGTCAGAGACCTAACTGATTTGTTACTTAACCTAAGTAACATAACATGGTAGCTCTTCCCTGTTGATGTATGCCCAAGCCCTTTAAAATTGAGTTCGCAAAAGGCTCTATAAACTGTAGAATAATCTTGTATAAAATAGTGAGGAGTCATTGCTCAAAAATGTGTTAAAGGGCAGAGTATTAGGAGATACTAATTTCAGAACATCTGAACATGACGCATTTGTAAGCAGGCTCTTAGATTGCTCCTAAAAGAACAATTATTTTCTTCCAATTATACTGCAACTTGCAGATGCATAGGCCAGAGTAAATGTGGTGCTGCATTCTAAATCCAGCAGACTAAGTCTGAACTTGCCTCTGTACTCTTGCCTGAAGTATCTTCCCTTTTGGCAAGAGAAAGGGGGAGGCTGGATGGTTAAGGATGGTTGTGGGGTGACACTGGGCACAGTGGAGACTGTAGTTGTTCCTTACTGGAGCTGAGCTCCAGACCATGGGCTGCTGCCACCAGTGCAGAGATTATGGGAGCTGCTCTTTCAGAGGCTGATGGTGTGTTGGCCTTGAGCCAGCATGTCCTTCATTCACCTGTGGATGGATGATTCAGAAAAGGCCAAGAAAGCCCTTTTCTCCCTTCCATGATATCCAAAGTGATTTAATAAATCTGGTATAAAACTGTCGAACAAGTCTTGAAGCGGCAGCCTGCCTTCTCCCACTAAAAAGATTCACAGATAAGTAGCAACTTACCTTGTTTCCTTTGCTAATCAAACTCCATGACACTAAGCAAAGTAATTGTAGTGGGTGTTCTGGGAATGAAATATATTTACTGCTTGTTTTTAAAATCTTTGTTTACAGGACCTCAGATAGTGTGGCTGTGTATGATTCATAGCAAATGACCACACACCAGAATTTTAAACTCTCCTTGTATGGTGACTTGCTTGGTTGCATAGAAGGAGAATATTTAGCTTTCTGCTGTAAATATACTTTACAATTAGCATTCTTAAAACAGAAAATGGGAAATGCAGCATAGCAAGGTCTGTTAATATTTATATAAACACCATTAAAAAAGAGCCTTCTGTAGTGTATTCTCCTTGCACTTATGTTCCAAATTGACCATTCTTTTCATCTTAGAAAATGTTTTCTGTTATGACATCTTCCCTATTTTTTAAAATGGTTATGGTTTCAATTCCATTTTGATGACATTGATAGGCATCTGCTGCATTTTGAAATATGTTCAACCTGTTACTTCATTATTCATTGCATTGTAACTGCCTAGAAATGAATGGAGGATTCTGCTGTGCTTGCCATTGTACAGTTGATGTAGAACCTGATTAAACCTACTAATGTGATGCATGCATGGCTGGACAGCTGCTCTGGATTTTTTTTGGTCCTTACAGAAAGCACCTACTTAGGCACAGGGTGGCAGCTCTTTTGAGCAGACAAAAAGTTTTGAGTTTAGACAAAAAGTAAAACTAATTTTTTGTAGGCCATTTATTTTACCTATTGGAATGAAAGATGTCTTCTGCACATTTAAAAAGAAGGCCACATATTTTTTGTAGAACTAGTTAGCTGCTTCCAGAAATGCTTTCTGTCTTCAAATCAGATCCACAATGGTAAAAGTAGTCTAGGAAGATCTGAGAGAAGGTTTGTGTCCCTGCTACCTGGTCAGTGGCGTCACCAAGGGACCAAGAAAGCAGGGGTGAAGAAACTGGTGTAGGTATCCTAAGCTTTCCTACTCACAAAATCTACTTTTCTTATTATCCCACGATCTAGAAGAGAGACACTGGATCTGTTATATCCTGTTCCATGCTCAGGATAATTTTTTTCGTTTTGACAACCTTCAAAAGATCTGTACACTTAAATGGGTATTGGACAGCACTGAGATGAGACATGAGTTGTACTCTTGATAGACAGGTCGTCTGCAATACTTTCATGAGTTAACTCTCTCCCACAACAAGCATACACATGCACAAACAGACAAACACAAATTAACTCAATTTCTGCAGCTAATTCCTAAATATTTTTGTGTAGATGTGGTTCTTGGCATCCTGTACTGAACTTCCTTATCCAGCCCTCTGAGATTAAAATACCTCCATGAAACCAGAAATGGATTTAACGAAATTCTGCTTTAAAATTTCTACTGAAAATCAGTGCTGAGGTTTGTGCTTGGATGATGATAACTTCTGACCTCAAGACAGACTTATAGATCTCCAAAGTATACATAATTCTAACAGAATTAGCATACTATGGGCTATGCTGGAACTCAGAATAATGACATTTATCCAAAATGCATTCAGTGAAATGTTGGTATGTCATTCTGTTTAACAGTTACAATTAGCAGAAATTCATTTGTTTGCTTCATTTCCAAATGAAAAAAAATGCAGAAAGACAGCTTTAAAACTGGTACATAAAACACTGAGGGGAATATATCATGGGCTAGTTTTTTCTGCTATTATACTTATAAATCTTACAGTAATGATTTTTTTTTCATTAAATTAATTTATGTTCATGGTTTTTTCTCTTATCATCTCTCATCCCAATTATTATTTTCTTTTTGTAATACTCTTGTTAAGTACTTACAATCCTGCTGTAATCGATTGCTGCAGCATTTGCACAGCTGAAAAGAAAACATTACTGAATTGTCAGCATGTTTTCAACTTCAATAAAGTTGACAACCTGGAAATCAGCTGTACAGACTGTATTACTACACCTACAGGGAATGTCGCTGCAGAGAGCACTGGTAGAGTGCCGCGACATTCCGGGGAAGCGTCCTGAGAATGTCAGCCTGGTGACACAGGCACTTCTGCGCTTCCAGGCGAAGTGATTAGCTCTTCTGTGAATTTTCTTCTTCAGCCGATGCTGGAGAGAAGGACGGGAGCCTTGTATGGTGTTCCAAGGAGAAGCTTTATTTGTCTTCTTCCTCAAAGGGTACCAGCTCCAAAGGACTGCGTGAGTCGGGTTTATACAGGAAAGCTAGGGGGCAGGGTAGAGCACAGGCAGATCAACTCAGGGCGCAGGGGTGGAACGAGAGGGGAAGGACCAATGGGATACAAACAATCTGCCTGGAGCAGGGAAGCATGCTGGGAGGAATCTGTTCCTCAACACTAAGAGAGAGGCTGGCACTAAGGCACTTCCCTCCAAGGGAGAGGGAGCTGAGTTTTCCTCAGCTGGCCCATTGGCCTCCACAAGGGAAATCTGAGCTATTTTTCTGCTATTAAATCATCTTAACAGAAAACATCATACTCCAGAGTCAAGTTGCTCGGATCACACTTTCACATTTCCTGAATAAGTTGCATTGAGAGAATTTGGAATTTGTGTCATCCATCTCTCTGGAAAAAAAAGCTGCTCCTTAATCACTGTTTGAACTAGTGGTAGATTATCAGTGTAGCTGTGATAAGTTTACTGAGGACAACTGGTTTTGAGATTAAGTTTGAGCTCCTTTTACACTGATTTTAAGAACTGAAAATTTTAAGGAACCGAGAGTCCTGTTCAAAGAGAATTGACTTTGCTTAGTGCTGCTTAAATTACATCTTAATTTCATTAAATTGTGTTCTTTTGGAAATGTCATGTGCACACAAGCAGGTTGTTTTGATTTTTTTCATAATTTGCCAATTCAAACCATATTGCTTCCTCACAGGAATGTTTTGAAAGAGTGCAAATGCTAAAATTGGTACAAATGAAAGGCAGTACAGTCAAGGAGAATTCTTTTCCCTGAGAAAGGAAGAAGAAACTAATTAGTGATGCATGACTAGACCTTCAGGATTAGGACAAAAGTATTTCAGGATTTGGTAGAAGAAAATAAATTACTTGATGCTAAGTTTGCAGCTGTCTATGCAAAGTTTGAAGGTTAGTACGGAAGAAAGTAGAAAGGTGCTACTTAGAGAAAAGTCTAATTAGAGTTCATCAAGATGAGCAGAACTGAACCATGGGAAAAGAGACAAATTGTTTCTCAGACATAGGCAAGGTGATATTTTCTATAGGAAATAGGAAACAATCTGAAAGTGAGGCAAAGGGGCTTCATGGAACAATTTTAGAGACAGACACAAAGAGATATGCAAAATGAATGGTTCTTGGGCATCAAATGAATTTAAATCAAGAAATATAAATAGAAGAAACAAAACAACAGCAGCTGCAGTAGTCAGATGAAACCTCTCTAAGAGAAAAATGAGAACAATTTCAGACAGGGGAGGACACAATAAGGGTGAACAAAGACAGGAAAGGAGCCAGAAATTACTTCCTGGGTGAAAAGAATCATGATATATATGTGATATAAGTAATATTAATGATATATATGTTATGGAAAGCCATATAGCCGGAAATAAATGAAAATAAAACAGAAAAAAACCAAGTATGGAGGCAACAGCAAGGTACAAAAAGCAGTTGAAGGAAAGCATGTGGCAGAGCACAGTCTCAGGAAGTGTCTGTTGTTGGATAAGGATATTAATGAAATGCGTAAGAGCAAAGGCTTCTGCATGGAATAAGCAGAGAGAAAAACACAGTTCAAGTCCTTGCAGGAAGGGATGGAAGATTTAGCAACAGTGCAACCACTTTCATTTTTGCTGCAATGCAGCATGAGGAAATGTACATAAGCCTCATGGTTGTTACCTGAACTGCCCTGCCAGAATGGGCAGAACAACTCAGAATGTTGAATCTAAGCCACAACATCCATATAGCTTTTGTCAGCATGGCTGATAATGTCATAAAGGCCTACTGGGGAAATGCAGGTTTAGATTTAAGAATTTAGACAGGTCTTGATGCCTGCCTGATAGCTGTGACAACAGAGTTATTCCTAAGAATATTTGTCTTAGCTTCAGGAATCATGATAGCAATTTTATAGTCTATGGGATGCCTTGGAACTTGCCTTCCAGCAGAAAAGATTGAGGAAGCTTTTCTTGGTGTGTTTAAGGGATGCCTGATGCCTCCCAAACTCCCAAAGATTCAGATTCTAAATGCAGTGTGACAGGGGACAGCAGCAGCACATGGCTGAGCATAAGTGAAAAAGGGGGAGCCTCAGCAGCTGGGATTTCCAACATTTGTGTGAGATAAAGGAGTACAGGCCTTCTGTGGCTACCAAAATCAAATATCAAAACTAAGGGTCTCTGCTGAACCTGAGCTACTGTGCTGCCCCCAGTCATCTCCCTTTTTCTGCTAGGTTATGTCATTATGCAGGACCTCATCCTTGGGCAAATGTCTCACTTCTCCTTCCTTCTTCCCTACAGCCCAGCTACCAAGCCCAGTCCAACCAGCCTAAAGGACATCACTTACATGCCCACTTCAGCAATTAAAGTCTGCTTTGGGTCACCATGTCATATTGGAAAATCTGAAGAAGAAATTGACTTTTGTCTGCCTAGAAGACAAGTCTCCTGGAATATACCTTCTCCTACAGTCATATAACAGAAGTCCAGAAAGGTTGCAGTGAAATATTAGGTGGAATAGAAGTCCTTGCTGTTGACAATCTAGTATATAGACATGCAACAAAAACCTAATGGCAAACTCATAAGATGGAGTGCCATCTAAAACTGAATCGCTGCAAAATAAAAGTAGGTGTCGTGTGAGTTACTTTGGCCAAACCTTCAGAAAAAAATACCTCTGGACCTGTTCAAACAAAGTGAAGACAATAAAGCATTCTCGAATCTCTAACTTCTTGCTGGAAAAGTCAGAATCCATAATAAACACAATGGTTCACCTGTTAACAGATTTATACAGATCCTTGTTATGAAACCCGAAATAGAAAACACATCTTATTGGGAAAATCTGATGAGAACTTTGAGAATACAGGGGCTGCATCATTTTTAAACCACAATAAATGGCAGCATCAAACTGACTGGATGTGTTCCAGGGTATGTTCCTAGAAATTCAGGTCACAACACTGTAAAGGTAGATAAGCTGTAAATAGTGGGTGATGCAGTATTTTACAGAAGACATTTTGGGGGCATAAGAATTGAGAGCATAGAACTATCACAGGAAAATTATACTCAAATAGAAAAGAATTTACCACTGTCACTGGATGTCAGTACATAGTGTGCAGTATAGCTGAAATAGATTACAAACCTTAGGGGATATTTTTGACAAATCTTAAGCTTCTGCACCATCTAGACTTTGCACATGATCATAAACCTACAAAGCCATGACTTCAAAGTGAAATACAAGCCCAGAAGAGAAATTCCTGTAGCAACATGAACTGGTGTCTGAAAAAAAAAAAAAAAAAAAAGGAAAAAAAAAGCCGTGGAAACGCTAAAGAAAAATAGAGAACATTAATATGATGAATCTTCTAAACAAATAGGTCAGGATGACTTGTTCCAAACCAAGTTCTCCTGTCCTATCT
The DNA here is from genome assembly GCF_963662255.1 of Cinclus cinclus. Classification (NCBI taxonomy): domain Eukaryota; kingdom Metazoa; phylum Chordata; class Aves; order Passeriformes; family Cinclidae; genus Cinclus; species Cinclus cinclus. The sequence goes on along the minus strand of NC_085048.1, from coordinate 51,272,724 downwards.
GGATCAAAGTAGTGTGAAAAAACAAAGTTAAGCTTGAAAATGAATGTGAAGAAAGTGGTGACACTGAAGAAAGGTCCTTCCAGGCATCTGCAAAGATTTATGGATCTGACAGTGATGTTGCAGGAGGTCTGAGGATCAGACATACTTCACCAGCTTTAAATGTGCGTGAAAGACAAGACATGGTTAGGACATGCTGATGATTTGCATATTTTTTTTTTCTTTCATAAGGCAATAATATGTGTATAACAGCATCTGAAGCATTTGAATAAGTTGATCTGCATTAGTGAATTAATAGATACTTCCATTATGAAAACTGCTAGAGGCAGAAGCAGAGGCTCTTATACTAACAGATGATGTACTTTAGAGAGCCCAGGAGCAGTGGATAACTGATCTAGAGGATATCCTTAGCCTGATTATTATTACAAAAATATGTTTGAGGCAGCTCCAATAGACAATGCAGTGATGATCTCTGGGTGACACAAAGGCGATGTTAATGAGCTAAAGCAGCAATAACAACCTCACTTCACACAATGAACCACAGGGTAGATTTGAAAAATGTCCAAGCATTAGTGTTTGGTTTGTGCGCAGGCACACACAGACCAATAGGGGCAGAGGCAGCCACTGGCTCTGCTCACCCTCCCTTGGGCTGGCTGAAGGGCACACAACTCTGCCAGCAGATTCTGATACTGTTCCAGGTGGTCAAGAGTGCTACCTCTTTTGTTTTATTAAGCTGTTAAAACACACTTCTGGAGTCAAACATTTCATCTTCACAGGCAAGCAGAAAGTGCAAAGCTGTAACCTCTGTGAAAAGACTGTGTTTTCCTTCCCAAAACCTCACACCAAGGTGAAATAAAACAGCTGAGGGAACAAAGGGAAACAGAGGGGAAAAAGTAGAAATACCACTCGTGATAAAAGGGCTAGTGTACAAAATTCCTTCCAAAAGAGGATTATAAGAAACAGTGCCACTCCACTGAAATAGCTGAACACTCCGGGCCGGATGTTTCTGAGCCAAAGGAGGGGCTCCTCTCTGGTAAATCACAAATGCTCAAGACCTACTTGTGTCCGTATGACTATTGCAGGTGTTGACCACACAGGCTCTGTTATGTGTGGAAGGTGATTCCCATCAAGCCATCTACCTCTGAAAGAAAACCAGCAACACAGCTCACAGCCTTGTTTAACATAGTGACTGTATATAATAATGTGCAGAACAGACCATGACACAAGTGTGGGAAAAATCCAGACTTAAAAATTAGAGGACTTTTACAGTGCCTGGTGAGGTGTCTCCCCCCTTGGCTTAACCATATTAATTCCTAGCATCCTTATATTGATTCAGATCCTGTGGTCTTCTTGAACTTCTTCCCTATGAAAACATGTGTACAGAGCTTCAGAGACCCTGAAGATCCATTCACTCACAGCATGAGACATTTGCTCTACACAGAAAGCCTCCTAAATGCATGTCCCATGGCTGGGCTTGTATTCCCCATGGAAGGAGTGAACTGCATTGTTACACAGACTCAAATGGAAGCTGTGTACATCTGCATCTGGGTAGGAAGTGGGGGAACTAACTTGTTTGATCCTGTAAAAGACCAGGATATTTCTTGATATGAAATATTCTCACCTGTGTCTCCACCTGATCTAAAGCTCCTTTACTCTTTAGGGCTCTTCCTCTGCCATGCATATGTCTCCTTTCTAGTACTCGCCTTACTTTTTTAGGTCTTGATGAACTTGTGGTACCCTTCATAAGAAAGAGGTAGAACAGCACCAACCACCTCCTCAGGGTGTCTAGGAAGATTCATCCTACACAGGAGCTCAAGATCTAGCAATTCACTGTGGTAAGGTCCTCCAAATCTCACAGGCACCGTTTGGGTTGTTCTCTATTCCAGACACCTTACTGTCATATATCTTGAATTGTTTCCTACTGCCATTTATGTATTCAAGGCAGGTACTGAGCTGCATGCTGATTTAAGTATTCTACAAGCTGTGATTCTGGAACAGCATGTTTTTTCAATTTTGTATGCTTAATCTTATATAACAGAGAAATATAGAGACACTGAGCTTATAAGAAGGGCCATGCTTGCCTTATGTGAAAAGTTCTGTTTACTGGCTGACAAGGATGGCTGCTGCAGTTCAACAAGAAGCCACACTTGCCTGAGTCACAGAATGGCTGAGGTAGGAAGGCACTCTGGAGATGGACTACTCCAACATACGGCTGAGCAGGACATAGAGCAGGTTGCCCAGGGCTGTTTTCTCATTTGGTTTCTGAAATGTCTGTACATATCAGAGGTCAACATTGTGACAAACAGCCTTTCACTGACAAGGAAGTTCAGGGCTGCTAAAACTATCTTCAATTAAGTACCAAAATTGCAAATGATGGGATGAAAGAATGATGCACTTCCACTGCAAGGGATCTTTTGCAAATAAAAAAAAGACACGGTAGCAGATTTTTTCATCAGCTTACAGTCTTATTTGGAAAGACAACACCCAAGAGTGGTGATCTGCCTAAGGAATTAGGCTCTAATTCTGATGAGTGTGAAACTGTCATGTCAGCTTTGCCAGCTGAGCAAATCAAACAACACAGCCCAGACTCAGTCAACACATGAAGCAGTTTTAAGGCGTGCTACCATTTCATTTCTTTGTACTGAGTTCCAAAGCCAATAAGTAGTTCCCTGACTTTTTTCCGTCAGTTTAGGGAAAATGTCTCCTCTTTAAGTTTTCTTCCATTTTGGAACCTATTTCAGGCTGGCCTCATAAATATTAACCATTTTTCTCTTCAGTTTTGGAAGGTCCCTGGAAGATGCTGATCGTAGCTAGGGCATTTCTCTGCTGACCAATCAGAACAGGTAACAAAGGCTACCAAGCTGGTGGCTAGAAATAGCCCCTGCTCTCAGCTAAACACAGGAATCAAGCAGGTGGGGACAGGCATAGATGGCCTGGAAGCTGAGTGCTGTACTGACTCTGACTATCGGCTGACAGCATGACTCACTGGTGTGACTCAGACCTGCAAACCCATGTGTGAAGAATGCAAATTCCTCAGGGAGAGAATGCCCCAAACTCCCGTGTGCTGCATTAAAACTCTCCAATTCCCCAATTAACATGTGCCACTGGAGTTCATCTACAGCAATGTGAAGGCTGGCATCTGCAGACCTCATGTGACAGAATGCAGTATTGCAGCAATGCCAGACATTACATACCTGTAACACTACTTTTTCAAGAGAATAATTGTGAGCAACCCTTAAGTAATGCTTCTTGGTCACTATCAGCATGTTCCAAGCCTGAGTTCCTAGTAAAAGAAGGTTTTTAAAGTTTTCATTATTTTGAAATCCTGTGTCACTTCTTTCAGGCTAATCTGATCCTAGATCACTCGTTTCAGAAGCCAGTGCAGTAGGACAGCGCTGTCAGCTGTCACAGCCAAGAGAAATTGGAAGAAGACCTTTGTTCTGAGTCTGTCATTGCATGGGTTAGTAATTTGTTCCTATGCAACACTGCTGATTTCTATTCTATTCAGAGCAGTTAAGACCAAAGCCTGACACTAATCTGGATAGAAGTTAAAATGAAGTTAGGCTGTTCAAGATGAGAAATAAAAGGGAAAAGACTCTGAATTTTTACTCAGACAGCTATTAAATGACTTGGTGCCTGATAGTAAGTGGTACCTGCTACTTGGGGAAAGAAAAAGATAATATAAATGCTGTAAAAAAATGATGAAGGATTCTGAAGTTGCTTATTTAAATTTTGACTCTGCAAAAGCTGTTTTATAGAGAAAAAAAATCCTACTTTTGTAAAATCAGTTTAGGCTCCCTATCTTCAATTTCAACTCCCCATACCATGCTACAGCTGCAGTACATACTACCAGATACCTTGAAACCATCTCCAAGCCACCAGAGTACATGTACCATGCACACACCATGCCCCTAGATTTAGGTCCTATTGCCAAGCCCAGGGGTAATCCAGACCTCCTCACAGACCTTTCCCTCTTTAGTAGAAAGTGTCAGCAGCAAACAAACCATGTGCTGGTAACATTTCTGCAGATAGCTGTGCACAAAAACCAAAGCCTGATGGTTACCATGGGATTATCTCATTAAGTTTTTACTGAATATACTGCATCTTTAATGTCTGTTAATCTTTTCTAGTCTTCTCCCCCTCCTCCTCTTATCTTGTCCTCTGTGCAGGATCTTGAATTGTATTAAACCCCTGAAAGGATAAGGGAGCTGTTGTGCTCTGTCACCCCCTAGTGTGGTTCCGTGGTCACATTTGGCTTGAAAAATCCCATCTTTCAAACCTCTCCAAAAAGGCATTGTTGTGTATTTTGGAAAAAATCAGCCACTGCACCTGTTGTTATTTATGAATGATCATAAAAAGCCCTGAAGAAGGAGAATACTCAACCTGCTGTCCTGCTGAGAACTGGATCAGGTTCTTGTTCTCCCTAAACCACCTTTGTGTTCCTTTAGCAAGTGCAGGAGTCTTCAGATGGATGCTTTTTACAGTTGCTCCTGTGAAGGGCTATTTACACTTCCAGAGAGGTACCAGAGGATCCCAGTAGCAAAGATGGTTATTATTTCACAAGGAGCAGTTCTTTCTGGTTTGTGCACATGTCCTGTGTGCCCAGGGTTGCAGGAATTGTCCCTGGGGAGGACTTGGCTCTACGGAAATATTAATAGCATCTTGAGTCTCAGTAGAAAGACTTCTATTCTTCTGGATTCAACAAAGAACATGGCACAACCCAGTACACCCAAACCACCAGGGAGGCTGGTGCCACATTTTAATGCACATCCTTTTTTACCTGAGGGGTTTTCTTCCCCCTTAGCTCCTCAAGTAAAAGAGCCTGAGTGACAGATTTTTTCCACTGTTGTCCAAATCGCCAGTATATTCCAGACCTGTCAGAGGATTGTCAGCTATTGCATTGTTCTCCTGCTATAGATGTGCCTATTTGGAGACAACTGCTAGCCTGGGTCAGGCTGCCTGCACTGGCCCCAGGTGTTCTGTGGGCTATGGCACAGAGCTGCTGCTGCTGCTGCTGTGAGCCCGCAGTAGGTTTTAGAGAGCTGGGAAGGGAATTATGGTGACTTGCTGCTGGCACATTCCTGTTAATGTGTTTACTCACTTTCTTCAGGATCTTATGAGAATTGCCAGTGAATTCAGATAACTGACAGGATCTTAGTTATAATTAGTAGCAGCTTCCATTCTGACACACGGAAACGACTAACAGCATTTTTCTTAAGGCAGAGTTGTTATCTTCTCCTCCAGAGAGGTACTTAAAAAAGTACATTTTCTAGCAAAAAGCCTTTCCCACTTTTTAAGACAGATGGAAGAGGAAGGGATTCTGGAGGGATGGAGTTTGAGGGTAAAAAAATTATTGTACAAACTGTCACAGTGCGTGGGCCTTCACAGATCAGCTATTTTTGTTATTACTGGCATGCATCCGTTATATCAGGAACTCAAACAGTATCAGAGCAGATGTGGATGAAGTTTATTTTTCTTTGTTCATAAAAGCTGTGAAAAATCACAGGGAATTTAAGAGAGTGTAATACCTGTGGAGACCTGAAACTCAAGGGCTGAATCAAATTACTGAATTTATTTAGCCTGATGAGCAAAGTGTACCGGTCCACAGGGTCTAATCACAAGGCACTGATTTTCAAAGGTCCTTTTGTTTCACTTCAGAGGAATTTGAAAAGAAAAATAAACATTAGTGGGCATTAAAAAAGGCCCAAGAAGCTAAATTCCCAAGAAGAGTTTAAGATCTGCTGACTTTCAGTGAAACTGAGGGGGGTCTGATTTGAGGGTAACTCTTCTCACAAAACCCACAGAAATTTGCTATACATGCCTGCAAGTCCTACTAGGGATCTGCCTGGTCTCTTCCTCCAGGTTGTGTTATGAGCTATACAGAAGAAAAGCCAATAATTCAGGGACAAAAATTGAACTATGAACTTCCATTTCACAAACCTGGGGCCCTTTTGAGTGCAAATGACAGCAAAGGAGATACAGGAGATGATCTGGGACAGTGACCAGCCAGCCATTTAAGTAGAATTTAACAACCTGAGATCAACAGAGCTTCTGGCTATAACTGTATGACTTACAGGACTGAGGAGCATTTTTTTTGTAGTGTAAGTGGTTTTTAAACCTGAGCTTGGGGATGGTTTTTGAGATTGGTCCTGATGGTTAACTTAACAGTCTAAACAGTATGCTGATGTTGTAGAATAATTTATTGTCAATTTTTCCTGCTACTTCCTTTAATTTTTCTGCATGTAATATGATTTCTAAATGTAAAAGGTACCCCAGTGGTATGAGCAATTTCAAAATAATAAATAAAACATATATTTATATCAATAAGCATTCATAAAAGTGATGACACTAAATAACTGTGTATGTGACTCAGGATGTCTTCACATCCATAAAGGAAGTTTGAATATGTTCAAGTCCAAACAGTGAATTATCTCTTTTTCACCTATAGTTTATTATTCAGAAGTACACCTGAACTATAGCTTTCCTAATGCAATAAAATTGGAGTGTTGTCTTGGCTTGCCAAAACTACCTCCTCTAATTGAACTTGCTCTTTAGCAAGTGCAAAGTGAAGCAAGGCAGGGCTTTGCCAGCTCAAATGTAAAAAGCTGTAGCCAGACAAAAGTCTGATTTTCTCTTACAAGAAAGACATGATCTGAATTAAAACAGAGACTTTGGAAGTGATTCTTACAGATGCAGACTTGTTCTTCCTGGTGGTGCCAGGAGGATGTGACTCTGGGATGATACCACTGATCAGCTCTGGGTGCTACTGGTGATGGAGCTAACACAGGGAGTGGGAGTTTTTGGGGCTCTGGCAGAAGCTGGGAGTAGGGACATAGATGTTGCTGCCCTTCCTGGTTGCCCCTGCTTGAAGGATTCTCTACTCCATTTGTGCCTACATCTGTCCCTGCTCAGGAGGCTCAGCACCACTGGCATGCTGGATGCCTTTCCACTAAGGATGTAGAGAACCAACTTAATTTTAATTGTCACTCAGCAGTGGTTCAGCTCAATAACTCAACATGCCCATGACAACTGAGACTGTTGGGGGGCAACCGTCTCAAGTGCTCAAGGGTGAGAAGGACAAGCCCAAGGTCTGAAGGAGCAGTGCCAGTTCCTCATCTATATCCTTTCACAGGGCAGAATATGGGCTGTACCCATCAGTGACTGTCAGGGTAGGAGTCCCACCCAGACCGAGTTTTGTCAGGAATTGCATTTCAGGCTGTGAACTAATGAACAAGAAGCATTTTTGCACAGGAGAAACTCCAGACTGAGAAATGCCTTTGGCAAAAGTATTGGATTTCTAGCAGCACTGGATATTTTTAGACTGTCTTTTGAGGTGGTGCTTTATCTTTCTGTTTATGTGCAAAAATTCACTGCTGCTGAATTAGTTTGCTCAATGGAAATCTTATCAAGTCGGAGGAGCTCTGTGCAACTGAGCAAGAGGCTAGAAGGATGTGAAATACTTACACTGAGAATTCTGGGTTACAATTAATATTTAACATGTATTTATAAAGGGAAAAGAGGTTATGTAGCAGATTCCTACTATAACATTAGCCAAATAGCTATGCAAATGTCTTTTGATTTCTCCCTAATACTCATGTTTTGCAGAAAGCCTCCCAGAGTGTTAATCCCCTGGGTGACATTCATTCACATGAAATGAAATACACAGAGGAGTGGGAATGATAGAAAGATTTTACTGGCACAAATGTGGCAATGAGCAAGTTATATGGGTCAGCAAAAATGAGTACAGATAAAATTTTTATATCGCCAGACTATGTATTTCACAAATGCTGAGTGTGAAAAAGGGAAAAAAATTCTCAATTTTTGTAGAGCATTTAAAAACTATTGACGGCAATGACAGTGGGTTTTTGTTTTTCAAGGAAAAGAAATATTCAGGCACCTTAATCACAAAATGTGAGATCTTGAAATCACATTGAAACAAACAGCAAAATTCCCACTGGCCTTAATGGAACTGGGATTTCATCCAAGTGGCCAACTATAGGAGACTCAAATAAGGAAAAAATAATAACCAATGTATTTTAGAAACTGATTTTTTTTCTCTCTCTCTCTCTTAATATGCAGACCTGCTATTTTCACTCCAAAGGTTAGTTCTGAAACTATCTCAGACCAAAAAGAAAGATTTTTGCATCCTCTTGAGATGCTGGGAGTATTTCCAATGGGGAAAAAAATGTGGCTTGAATGAAAGGTAAATCACAGAATCAGAGAATGGTTGAGGCTGGAAGGTGCATCTGGTAATCATTGAGTCCAACAGCCTTATTCGTGCATGGCCACCTACAGAACATTGACCAGGACCATGTCCAGTCAAGGTTTGACAGTCCCCAAGAATGGAGACAGCACAGCCTCCCTGGGCAATCTGTGCCAGTGCTTGGTGACTCGTGACAGTAAGAGTTTGCTATGTTCAGAGGGAACCTCCTGTGTTTCTGCGAGTGTCACTGGGTATCACCGAGAAGTCTGTTATAGTAGGTTTAATAGGTAGGGTGGAGTTTTCTAATTCCACTGGGGAAGGCTGTCACATGATGCAGACTGATAGGGGTCTAGTCATTGGGTCTGTGATCTTTCACTTTTCCTGAGAAATTGTTCCTAGCCAACTGAAAGTGAAGTAAGAATTTGACCACTGCTGCAAATCACCTGCAAATCACACCCATGCTGCGTGTATGCACACAAGTTTAAAAAATTAAATAAATTAGATGTTCATTGTTCCTGATAGTTTAAAATAAAAATAGCTCCCAAATGAGACTCAACACTTTCAAAGAATGGTTTCCTTTCGGTTTCAGTCCTTCATCTTTCACAGACCTCTGTTGTGCCCAGTATCTGCCATTTTGAAATCTGTGACTTGACCTAATTCAGCCATTTCTATGTATTGATTTTGAAGCACATACAGTATTAAAATAGAAAATCATAGAATGATGGAATGGTTTGAGTTTGAAGGGACCTTAAAGATTATCTAGTTCCAAAACCCCTGCTATGGACAGGGAGACTTATCACTAGACCAGATTGCTGCTACCTGCTGGGATGAACTAAACAGCATGGAGCCCTTGTCTTTGTGTGTCTCTGCTGCTCAGCACTGTAAGTGAGGTAAAAGAAATAAGTACACTCTTTGCATTTCAGCTTCAGTTTGATGGTTGCCTTTTCTGTATGTGCCGATTCACTCACCACTCAACCTGGTCTTGAACACTTTCAGGAACGGGGAATCCATCACTTCTCCAAGCAACCTGTTCCAGTGCCACACCAGCCTCAAAGGAAAGCATTTTTTCCTAATATCTAACCTAAGCTGCCCTCTTTAAGTTTAAAAACCATTCTCCTTTGTCCTATCACTCATTGCCTTTGTAAAAACTTCTCTAAACTTACAGAAAAATTAGTGAAACTGCTGAATTTCTTAAAACATTCTTGCATTATTTTCCTGGATTTCAGCTACAAAATATAAGGAAGAACCAACGGGGGAACAGTTATTTAGTGTCAAGAATATTCAAAATGTTTTTCATAGTACGTTTCTGTCTAAAGTTTAAGCAGGTTACGCTATAAAAGAACTTATATCTTTGCCATGTTGAGCAGACACTAAAAGCAAAGATTAAATGGAAAACACATCTTCATATTAATTATAGATGGCTAGTGTTTCTCAGGACCTGAGGGAAATAAACACAAGTTCTCAGCACCTGAAAGTTTGGAGTGTACTGCTTTAAAGCAGCAAATGTGGACAATTTACATGCCTAACATGCCACATATCGGCATGAAAACATTTGTCAGACATTGATGAATGAAACAAGGAGAATAATGAAGAAAAATGACAGTAGACAAACTCTCCAGAGAGCAAAATAAACAATGTAAGTGTTTGGTAAATAAATCCCTGCAGAACTCTTAGAAATGAGTCACTGATTAATTGAATCAATCCATCAACCTTTTGTGATTACATCAGTATGCAGCCCCTTTGATGTTCTTCTTCTTCCATAGCTACTGTTTTAAGTGGCTTTAAAACGTAAGATAAGATATAATATGTCTATATGGAGCTACCATGAATTAAGTGCATACCCTAGTAAGATATAATTGGCTATTCTTTTACTTAATTCTTATACGTAATGCTGTAAATAACCATATCACCTTATAACTTTACTCCAGGTTCTTGTTTACCTGCTCTTCTCCTTTTTCTGATTTGTTTTTGTCACCAACTTCTTCAACTAACTGAAATTTAACAGCAGAGTGAGACTGAGATAATATTTTTATTTTTTTCCCTAATTGAAATGTTCTCATTAACTTACTTTATCACATAAACCCTTTGGAGAAAGGACTGTCTTATTTACTCTGTTCATAGATTGCACCATGCTTTTACATCCAGTAATTATCAGAAATAATAATTTTTGTGTATCAAATGCCTGCCTAGAAGAAAAACACTTGGGACTTTAAATATCTCAAGAGGAGGGATAGGAAAAACTAAGCAGAAAAGGAGAGAGTCTGTGTATAGTTATGCATCTGCACTATAAAATATAGTCAAATAACATGTGTGTGTGCATGTGCATGCATGTGTAACTGAGTGAATTGAGCCAACATTTAGCACAAATGCACACAGATGCATCAGTACTGAGAACCCCTGCAAATTAAAGCAATTGCACATACGTACATGTTACTTGTTCTCCTAGGAGCAAAATATTCACCTGCATGCATAGAAACCAACTATTTAAATGTTTTCAAAGGGAAAAACACCATCCTGAGACAATTTTTGAAGAAAATGAAATGTGAATCTAATCCAGTAAATGTGTTCACAAACATTTTTTATTAATTTTCTTTTAATTCACCTGTGCCTTTTGTAGCTCTGGATATTTATGACCTTCTGTGTACTCAGTGGACTATAGCTCCAGCAAATGTAATTGCACATGTGAAATTGATTCCTACCCGGGCTTGCTGTGTCTCATGGCTTCTGTAATGCTGCCAACCTTTACCATTCTGTTAAATGTTTCCCTGTCTGGGGCGTTTTTGAGGATGTACATAACCTTGTGCTTCCTCTTCTTCTCGTTTTGCACACATCCTCAGTGACACTATCCTCCAAGGCTGCCAACATCACCTTTATGTGAGTTGGAAACAACAGACGTGACAAAGAGCAGTAGGTAATTTTGGGAGGGTATTTGGGGTTGTGTTCAGGAAGAGAGACAGTGAGAATGGGACAAGAAGATGGTGACAGAGAGGAAGAAATTAACTAAGTATGAAACATCTGTGTGGCAGAACTGGAGGCTGTTGGAGAGCACATGCTGAATATGAACATGCTTCTTCACCATAAGCTCCCCATAACCTATTTCCCAGAAGGAAAAAGGCAAAGCTGGGAAAGGGATAAGGTACCAGATGGCAGTAAAGACCCTTTCCCATTGGTGAATACAGAAGTGTGGCTTTTGTACAGATATAATTTTGGATCAGAGATTACCACAAACATTATTTGTTTTTTAATTCTCAAGTTTCACAGTGCTCCTATCTATCCAAAATAATAATCCCAAGGCATTTGGAAGTCCCAGAGGTAAGTCTTCTACTCAACAGAGAGCAGAAAAGGTTTTTAATGGATTTTTTATTTAAAAACGTCTTTTGTAATCTTGGCAGGATTTGGAAGACACTTGTAAAAGACATAATCTGTTTCAATTGGTTTCTGAGAGATGAAGGAAAAATGTATTTTTAAAGGACCCTTCTTTTGTACATATGGAGAGATGTGCAACAAATGTATATATGATGCTACTTAGAACTTCACATTTGGTACAAACCACTCAGCTATGCCAAGGTCTCAACTCAAGCTTCTCTTGTTTCTCTTGTTGAAGGTCTGAACAGAGGGACTTAGGACATGAGATCAAACACAGCTGATTTCTCCAGTCCATGCCAGGAGATGAAGCATATTGGTGACTACAGGAAGAAAATCTCTTTTACTGATTGATTCGGTGCTGTGCCGCTTCTGTGTGTGAAAGAATAATTGCAGTCTAAAGGGCAGTTTCTTTTATGCATTGAAATTGCATTTAATACTGCACATAGCTTGAAGCAGACCAATTAGCTTAACAACTTTCTTCATCTTTTTCCAAGGAGTGGTGGACACTGCAGTGCTGTCTGCAGTATTGCTGTGCACTAGTTCTTCAACAAAACCTGGCTTACCTTTATTGTCTGCTGTCAATCCACATGTACTGGGAAGAAGCCAGATTCAGAATAGCTAGAAAAAAACTCAAGAACTCCATCACTTTCATCTCAGCTACTCATTGTAGACAGTCAGCAAGAAATACATACACATAGACTATTCATGGGCTTGCATCTTTGTGAGAAAAGTCCTCCTCCTCTTAGTATTTGCATTTAAAAATAAAACAGAGGACTGGAAATGAAAATATTACAAACTGGAGTGATTGCTTTGGCTACTATCAATGTGCTCAAATGCAAGGTGAGCATGTGAATGATAAAAGCCTGCAGACACTGAGTTAATGGCCATTCCTACCTGGCAGCATCTAGTGACCAATACATAACTGTGCCAGACTTTGTCAAAATGCTGTACAGCAGTGGAGTATTTTTAATAGTACTTACATTAAGCAAGTGGATCACAAACCATTTCTCCTTAACTGACTGAAAAGTATCACTTGAACTCTTAAGACCTAAAAATTCCTCATGAAAGAAACCCTCTTTCTAAGGAATCATCATAAGAGAGCATGACCGAGTATCTCAAAATGTGTATCATTCTGCTCCACCTTTATTAAATGACCTCAGGCAAGCTGTCAATATATGTGAGCTCTATAAACACTTTGCCTAAGACAGGATTCCATCATTTCACTGTAGGGAAAATAAATAGCATATAAAAGAATATGAATGCAGAGGAAATATCCATGTTACATAGCTCCTTCTTAACAAATATTATTTTTGCAATACTTAACACTGTTGGCAACTCTATACCTATCATGGGTTTAAAATTCCTGATGAGTGGGCAAAACCAGACCTGTTTTCTAAGTAAAGAGTCTGTTGCAGTCAGCCTTGTAAAAGAAACATTTTAGTGTCAGTGATAATGAAAATACCTGGTACATATGACAGAGTTAAAATGCTGTCATGACCCAGCAATTTCATTCAATACTGTCACATCCGTGCACTGCACAGAACAGAATTGTCATCATGTAAATGTAATAGGATTCTTTATCCTGCATTGTTGCTCAGATGGGAAGAGTAATTCTGAGTTTCCTGTAAATTCTGAATAGCAGCAGGGGGCCATGTATAGCTTGGAAACCTATATTTTTCCATTTATTTTTTTTTTAAATGCAAATTACACTAGTAAGTCAAAAAATCACTTTTGTTAAAAATACATTCAGAATTAACAAATGTCAAACAGAAAAGAAAAAAAACAAAGACACATTTGGATTGTACCTCTTGCCTTCTGAATATTTTAGTTTATAACAAAAGCCCAGCCTAGAAAAATAACATTCTTTACTGGATTTTGAGGAGGATACAGCTGTACAAATCAAAAATGCCATCCAGATATTCTCATATTACTGTGCTCTAAACTGCTTCCAGAAGAGATCTGTCCAGTAATCATTTAGCTGAATAGTCAACAGTCCTAATTTTTTAATGGTGGTGCTCTAATTGCAACTTAAGCACGGTTATGAATGCCAGCTTCATATAGGTATGTATGTATGTATGTGTGTGTGTGTATATATATATATATATATACATATACATACATACATATATATATATATATATACATACTGTGTGTATGTGAGTGTGTGTATCTACTCTATATGTAATATATGAATACACATTTATATTGCAATCCATAGTAGTTAGATGTGCTTCCTATTTCCTAAGCATTTTACAAACATTAACAATTCAGACCTCACAAAAAGCCTGTGAGGCACATATTATTCCCGTATTATAGTTGGGAAGACTAAGACACAGAGAAATTAAGGCCAAAATTTTCTAAATTAAAATTAGGCCTATAAGCTACGTTTAGACACTTCATTAAATTGTCTGACTTCTAAAATTGCTAACTACCAGTAGCCGCTGTTCCATGGGAAATCACTGAAAGGTATGAAAAATTATCTTCTGAAAATTGGATTGCTGCTTAGGTGCCTAAACTGGTTTCTTTTCATGTTAAAAAATGATTTTTTTTAGAAATATCATTTTGATTAACTGGTATACAGGGAAAGATAAAATAACCTCTTATGACATTTTCATCCCATTTAAACCTCTTCATTTTGTTTGATACTATACATCTGTTATATTTAATACCACATAAAAGTAGAAAGTTTTTAAATTTTTCAAGTTATGGGAAATTTTAGCCTGTCACTTGGAAGTTGCATGGAGTTTCCAGGAGGTGAAAAGCAGCTCTATTCAGTAGGAACTTAGATTTTCAGGTACCCAAGTATTAAAATTTAAATTTGAGATCCAACTCAGCAATGAATGCTTTACAGGATCAGGCCTAGGGGACGTTCATGTTTCATGCATGAAATTCCCAGCCGCATCTGAGATGGGAACCCTTGGTCCACTGCATCAGAATCTTCCTGGGTGATGCAGCCCCTAACAATAGTTAGTCCTGTGTATTTTATATACATAAACTTACACACACATTCACACACTTACATATATATATATATATCTATCTATATCTATATAAATCTCACTGAATCAATGTAGGTATAGCTCCTGAACATGTCCCGTATCTTGTGTTCACTGGTGAATGCCTGTTCCTCTGTCATTGTCCAGAGCTGCTGCTTGTGACACTGTACATCCATGCAGACACAGCAAAGGGCACTGGCTCAAAGGGATGGGTGAGTGGTGTGAGTGCACAGGCATTTGGAGCAAGGGTTTGGCCAGCATGGAAAAGAGAGTTGCTCGGGGGTGCCTCGAGCATTTCCAAGCATGGACCTTCCCTCATGCCCTCAAAAGCTACGTGGTCACCTCAGGTGTGGTAGGTGCGTGCGTTTGTCTATGCAAGTTCTGAGCAAAGAAACAATGACAATCCAAGTTCCTGAAAAACCTGAGCAAAATATTGGGTTTTCCTAATGAAAGCCATCTACGTTCTTGAAAATACAGATCAGATGCAGAATAAAACATATGTTCCTAGGAGTTCAGAGTATTTCATATACACATTGACCTACTAGCAAAATTCCCAAAGGCATCTTGTTGCCAACTACGTAACAGCACAGAGGTTTTTTTTTTTCAGCCACAATAGTACAGGAAGATAAAATACACATTCTAACACACAACAGATCCCCCAAATATACTACAAAAAGGTCTTCAGTATTTCTTCAACTCAACTAGTCCCTCCCTGCCCTCTCCAACCAAAATCAGAAAATAAAATATGTGGATCCCTTATGGTGCAATTAGAAAAAAAAAGTTCACTTACAGAGAATTTTTAGTTGAAATAAGATATAAAAGAGTAAACATAGCTAGTACATATTCAGTTGGCCTTTGTTCATAGAAATCTGCAGATGTGTCTGTAGTTAGTAAAAGATGTTTAGAGATAGCTATAAAAGCACCTACAGTGTGATAAATAAAACCAGCGGGATTAAGAAGCACTGTTTCTGCTGCTTATTTCCATTAAGTTCAATTATTAGTTTCTGTTACCCCTTTCCCTACCTGACCCCCAAAAGGTCTCATTTATTTCTTTATTTCTTCATTTTTCTTTTTAATCATTATAAACTGTTTCTTGACCACTGTGGAGCCCCAAAAGTAAAGCACTTATCAGACAGCTGGCAGCTTTCTACTTGGTTGCTCTGGAGCCATGGAGCAACAGAGCCTTATTCCCTGACATGAAAACAAAGCAAAACCAAACAGAAGAAAACCACTGATTTAGAAATCGTTCAGAATTAACAGCAGCATGTTAACTTCAGAAAGCTTGCACGTAGTTTCTCTAATGTGCAACGCAGTTGGGTTAAGGCAAGTATGAACTGTACAGCCTTCAGGGCAAACAATGCGCTGTCTATTGACTTCTGCTGCAAGGTCATCCTGGTGTTTCAGTGTTGTGTTGTCTGAGGAGACTCAACATGGCCCGGAGTGTGGAGGAGGCTCCCACAGCACTGACTGGGCTGGGTTCATGTCTTAATCCAGATGGGCCGTGCTGGCGGTGGCGGGGGAAAGAAAGGGACAAAAGGTGGCACCAGTGCCTCTGCTGTGTCCCTCTGGTGCTGCGAGGCAGGAGGTCCAAGGAGGGAGTCTGGGGCATCTCCTTTAGTACCTGTTAGAAAGAGAGGCTGAAGGCCTCTGTTGTTTTCTGTCTCGCTGTTCAATGAGCTTTTATACACTATTTGTAGCACAAAAATTAGATTTCTTTTCTCTTTGAAGAACCAGGAGGCCATCCTAAAAGAGATTTTTTGAAAGGTCCTCCAGCCCATCTTGAGTAGTCCCCATGTTTATTTTGACCTAGAAGAAAGACAGAGAAAGAAAAATACTTATAATCCACCATATACTTATCTGATCCCTGCCCTGCTGCTCTGGTGCCCTTTTGCAAGCAAGTGTAATCCACAATCCAGTAGCAGTTCAGATACACACGGGATGAAGAGGACAGAAGGACAAAGTGTTTACTCAAATAACTGCTTGGCTCTCTCTGGAACATAGTCAGAGAAGTCAGCACAGGTTTTCTAAACAATCTTAGTCAGGAGTTATATTTAATTATAATCTTAACTGTATGTCCATGGGTCAACTGGAATATGACCTGATTTATACAATCCATCAGGTACGTAGTTGTCTTTGTAAAACCAAGAAGTGACACGGTATGAGGACAGAAGGGATGAATTGCAGGTGCAGAGGAAAGCTGCCCACGGCTCACTCACAAAGTAGAGAGCCTGTGCAAGTGCCACAGCCTGGCCAGCTTAACAGTGTTGTCCCAAACCCATGTTTTGCGGCTAGAGTTTTTGGTCTAAAATGGACGAGATGTTGTTTGTTGATAATGAAAGCTTAGGTGATAGTTTATTTGAATGTGTCTGAATCTCAAAACATGAGGAGATAATTACACAGAAGATTTGTGCTGCATGAACTTGCTGAGTGTTATGGTGGTTATACTCAAGGTGCTAGTTTTAGTGCCTTTTTTGTGTTTCATTTATACTTTAAGTGAATGTTGAAGTAGGTAGCACCTCCAGTATGTGCAATGATCTAGACAAATGCCTATATATATGTGTGTGTGTATGGGAGTAGAGATATTGCAAATACTCTTAGGCTTCACAATAGGAGGAAAGCATGCTTCACTTCAGGGCTGCACTGCTTTTGAGCAATTTCTCCAGTGCATTAGGCATCAGCATCAGACATGCATGGGGTTTTTTTTGCTTCACTTCTTCTTTTCTCGAACAAACAAGTTCAGTGTGAAGAACATAAAGAAAGGTCTCTCTCCCCTCCCTCCTTCCTACTGTTTTTAGAACAGTGATCATGCAGTGCAGTCTCGTTCCACACCTACAACTGTGTTTTTTCATGTGCAGCAGAATCAGTGTCAGGGAGTGTTTAGTCACCTTCCTCGGTCACCTCCCAAGAGGAAAATTTTGTCTTGACAATTGATTTCCGCCATCTTATTGTGTCCTTCTCCCACGGTCTGGAAATGAGCACTTGGCATCTCCGGCACAGAATGCCAGGAAGCTGCTTTTGAGTACATCAGCTGTGGCCACACTGCAAGGAGGTACATGAGCATCGGTTCTGTCCCGTTCTGTTCAAAAAGCGTATTCGTTTTGAAGGGACTGTCTAGGCTTCTTGGCTTGTACAGCATAGAGCACACTGTTGGCACTTAAATAATAAAAAAATCCCATTTATAACAGGTAGAGAAACGTCACCGTAAGAATTCTTCCCCAAAACATCAGTGTTTTATTTAAAACAGTCTTAAATTGCATAATTTTTTTCACTTTAAAAAGTAAACTGATTTAAATTAAATATGAAATTGGAAGAGGTGATAAGGAAAACTGTGATTGGAATTCAAAGCCTAAAATGTAGAGAAAAAAACTTCAATGTGAGCCTGAATCTAATAATTCTAGATTATTAAAGGTAAAAGTAGACAGAGATAATTACTTCAATTAACTAACTAAAGATAATATTTCTTTTGCAGAAACCAAGATTTTTCTTTTCTGCAGATATCCTGTTCATTTAAGGTAGTTTGCAGAACTGATGAAACACCACAAAAAGCGACAATGTGTCTTGAAACTGAATTAGAATGTTCTTAAACGTAGAGCCTAATTGATGAAAATCACAAATAAAAGTAATAAATCTTTAGATAAAATAGTCCTGACATAAAAGAAATATAAGTATGAGAAGCCTGAATGAATCAATATAATTTACACATGTAAATCAGCATAGGTTCAACATAACCTCCACATTAACAAAATGAACTCCTAACTTTAGCACACAAGAAGAAACTGGTTACCAAACAGTATGTCTTAGCAGTTAGCAATTACTTAACCCAGCATTCCTTCAGAATAATAGTTAAATGGTGCATGTATAAAGGAGTAAAAATTGATTTAAATCACTTGGATGAAAAACTGTGTGACTTCCAAAGAAATACGTTGCTGTTGATGGACTTCCGTCATTGCAATCCACTAAATCAATACACATCAGCAAGCAGTACGTGGATAATGACTGAGACCTAACAAAATTCTGTATGTCTTTAAGATTTATATTAGTTCTGTATATGAATCAATCTGGTAAACATATAGGGGCTTCTCTGTTCTGTATTACTGAACATTTGAAATTTGTATTTTGAAAGAATCTGAACAACCGTTAGAAGTTGATAATATTTGGTGAGGTCTTCAAAGAGGAGGCCATATGCTCTCCGTCCATTTTGCAGCATGCCCAGCACAGCACAGCATAAAGAACTGCTGTTGTGCCTCTGCATATAGTTAGCAATCAGATGATTTCTCCTGTTCTGTCTCCTGCTCAATTTCTCTTATAAATCCAGAGCTCCATATGAGATGTGCTCCGAGTGAGTCTGAATAGGAGAGAAAGCATGACTCTCCTCTCCTCTCCTCTCCTCTCCTCTCCTCTCCTCTCCTCTCCTCTCCTCTCCTCTCCTCTCCTCTCCTCTCCTCTCCTCTCCTCTCCTCTCCTCTCCTCTCCTCTCCTCTCCTCTCCTCTCCTCTCCTCTCCTCTCCTCTCCTCTCCTCTCCTCTCCTCTCCTCTCCTCTCCTCTCCTCTCCTCTCCTCTCCTCTCCTCTCCTCTCCTCTCCTCTCCTCTCCTCTCCTCTCCTCTCCCCATTAGATAATTATTTCCTATTACACATACTCTGGAGTTGTTGGGCATTGTACACTGGAGATGATAATGGCCAGAGAATAACATAAAGCCCTGCTGTACTTTTTTTTCCTTTCTTTCTTTCCTTCATTACTATGAAGGCTTACATTGGTGATATTTGGTGAACAAGCTCTGTAGGGAAATAAACTTTCCTCCCAACAAATAAAGCTTCAAAATACCAAGTATGGCCTGCTGTTATCATATCAGCATGTTTTGATTCCTAATACATAAAATTGCTGTAAATAGTGCTACAAGCAAATCAAACCTTAACTTGATTAACTTGACATTCGAATTTGTCACTCCACTACCTAATAGACTGCTACATTTGCAGAGCAACTGCAATGTGAATACATATGCATGTGTTCCTGGTGTGCCTCAGCTGTAAATAAAGAAAGGTATTACTAAACGCTGTACAAGTCTCTTAAGGACAGATCCTAGCAATCCTAGAGAACCCTGTCAAATGCTATACAGTCAGAGGGAAACATGAAGTGTCTTTGTTTGACTGCGGCTGGGACATTGCAATACTTTTGTGGGTTGATTGGACAAACTGTCAACTCACATTCTCATTTCTGTCTCTCAGTTAAGACAGCTAAATCACCTATACTCCAGTGAGCAAGCAGCATTGAAATGAGAGAGAACACAATTTTCATGGATTAATCATCTATCTCTTCATTTTAGCTACAAGTTTAAAAATATTGCCTTCCATTTTTTTTTTTTCCACAGGTCTAGCTTTCCTTCCAGTCAGTATGAAGATGCACAGTAAATGCAATCTGCTGTTCTGGAAGAAACACCAAAAGCATAGAGAATGGGATAATAGCTAGAGGGCTCCATATGTTGATGACAAGGTATGGTATACTGAGAAAGAGATAGGATTAGAATTGCTCTGAGTACCTATGTACCTCATATAATACTATGAAGGAAATAACATTTTCAAAATGTGTAGAACTGTGCCAAAAGTGCAGGTGAAAAATATTTACTTGAGCACAGACAGATGGGATGCTGAAGTTAAGACGGCATTGGAGATACACACCATTGTAATTTGAGATTATTAAGAAGCCCCTAGCAAAGCTCCTGAAGGGCCCAGTTCCAAACACCACCACAGAACAGATTGCGCTACTGATAAAGGAGTAAATGTAAGATTCCATGAAAAAATACACTAATCCATTAGCAAACTTGCTTCCACTAATCAAAAGAAATGAAATTGCATTCAAAGGTGAGTGAAATTATATGTTGGGATGGCTGCTGTTTGCTTGAACTTAGTCCTTTTTCTTAAAATAAATGTACAGAGTAGAAACAAAGTAAAAAAATGTAACTGTTGCCCCTTTATGAGCTGTTTGGTGCTGTGCTTTTAGTGTGTAGGGCATTGATGGCAAATAAAAAATATTTCAAAAGGCTGTAGCAGTGAGGTAAGATTTATCTGGGCAGTCAGAACTGCTCTGAATTTCAACTGACATGAGTAAAAGAATATTTGGAGACGATTATTCCTGGGCTGGTCTATGGTGGCGTGTCAGCTCTAGTGTGAATATACTCCAGCTGTGTGTATGAGATGAGATTTGATTATCGATTTAATTCCCAAATATATCAGACTTCACTCCAAGATGGAGTAGTCACTCAATGGTTAGGTAAAATACTGTCTCCTATTCAAACTAGTTTAAAAAGCCATATGTTGTTACATTTTTTTTGGCTTTTTTAAATGTGGAAAGTGGAAATGAGGTACAGAGGTGCCTTGGTGAACAGATGCTCTGGTAAGACAAATGCTAAATGCATCCACTAAATTAGCAAGTTGCTGAATTTCTGATAAAACTTAATAAAAATTCACTTTTTTTTTCCCCCCAACCAAGGCTTGTCATATATGTAGTGCTTTATACACCAAATTGTCACTGTCTCTGAGTGGAACCTGCTCAAATGAAAATAGAGAAAAACCATGTGAGAGCTGGCTGGATGCTGTTTGAACAATTGTGACACATGATATCCTGCCCAAAGAAACCATAATAATTCAACACAGGAGTAATGTTGGTGCTTAAGCGTAACCTGAATTCAGTCCATCAGAAAAGGCTTCTGCCCATTCTGAATTTTTAAGTAAGTCGTGCCATCTTTCAGCTTAATGATCCTTTAATATCAGGCTGCCACTCTGCTGAATATCCTAGAAGTTAAGTACTTACATATACATGGGCTGTAGCTGTAAATGAGATGTCTTCTGTGGACCTTGATAGCCGTAAGAGTCAAATCCACCTATGAAATCAACTGAAAGGGGAGAAATTGCTTTCATTAGCAACACCTTTTCAGACCAGATAGGTGCTGTCATTCAAGAACCACCCTTCTGGCAGGTCCTCTAATAATCTGTTAATATTAGACCAGCTAATTGGGAAGATACAGAAAAACAGCAAAAAAAGTAAGGAAAGGTAAAGTCCCCCCTTTTTTTTTTTCATTTACTTTTAAAATCAACTAAATTTTAAAACCACATAAAAACAGTAAAAGATTTATAACAGCCATCTTTCCACCAGAAATAACCACACATTCCTCTTTTTCAAGTAGACCACCTCACTAATACAAAACGACATGCTATTCAGACATTACAAATTCTGAAAACCATTTATTTATTGGCATGAATGCATTGCTTCTGACTGTGATTACTGTGTCTGGCTTGCTGTCATACCATGGCTCAGTAGAGGATGTAGAGGAGGGAGTACATTGATCCAACTCTGTCTGAGACACAGAAGTTTCTCTGATTCTCAGCTTTGACATTTGGGTTGAAATGCATGAACAGAGTTGGAACAATTTATCTGAGCTTCAGAGATGAAACTTCCCAGATGTTAGAAAACCTGCATTTCTCTCAAGATGCTGAAGGTCTGTAAGAAGGTTGTAGGGTGGCAGTTTTTTATTAATTCACACAATTGCCAGTTCCTGATGGCCTTCTTATGTTTGTTTTAAACAATTTCCAGGAAAATTCTATCTCATCTGAGCCCAAGACCCCTATTTGTCCTCTAAAACACTTTCTTTGCACAGGTAAAAGGGTGCCCTTTGCTTCTTTTGTCCCAGAACACTCAACTACTAGCTTATAAGGTTTATCTGGGGGCAGTTCTCATCCCTGAAATATTATCTCTTACATCACATATCTGAATTGGACTTTGATAGAAAAGGGCCAAAGAGTTCAGGTATGTAAGTGCAGTTTTCAGATGTCTGGTCACTGCTACTGACAGACTGGCTCTGTGTACATTAAAAGCAAAAAAAAAAACCAAAACCAAATCCAAAACCAAAAAACAACAACAACAACAACAACAACAACAACAACAACACCCAAACAAAAAAAAAACAACACAAAAAAACCCCCAAAAACCCAAACAAAAAACAAACAAACAGCAAAACAAAACAAAACAACCAAAAAAAAGAACACCCACAAAAAACCCCCCAAACAAACAACAAAAACCCCCGTTATTTGATAGACAACAATTTCTTGTGGATCTATAATGCAGTTACAGTCACAAACAACAAAAATGTATATTGAGAACCTCCACAGTGGTTGGACTCCTTAGTGCTTGCATTTATAAAGTTGTTTTAATACTAAGGTACCCCTCAGTATGTGCCACACTCAGTCACACTAATCAATACCGTTTCACCCAATCCAGATATGTTACCAAAATACCAAATTCTTGTAACCCTCCATCCTCCATTTATTCTGCAAGTAAAGAGCTACCAAAACACTGAATGGGTACAGTATGTCTCCATTGCAACTGCACACATGTTGAATCTGTCATCAAGACATTCTTTGCAGGCAAGTATGGCCCCTCCAGAAATAATTTAGCCATCTCTGTGATCTGTGGCAGCATTATGTGTATTCCTATCCTAGAAAGATGTGCTACTTAATTAATCCCTGACATCTCTAATGAAGGAGGTTCTATAGCCTCTCTGTGTTGCTTTTCCCTGTGCCTAATTTCCTAATGTCTAATTTAAACATAATTTCCTGGAAATTAACTACTCATCTACATTTTGGCCTTTTTTCCCTATGGATATGAAGAAAAATGAGCCACTTTTTTCTATTATAGCTGCCTTTAAGCCTTTTAAAAAAGTATTTCATGCTATCCATTGTTTTCAGGTTTATGCAAACCCAGTTATTTCAATTTTTTCACAGAGCTCATGTTTTCCAAGCCTCTACATTTTGAACCTTGAAGATCCTTCTTCAGATTACTTATGCTTTTCTTATAGTGGGGTGCACAAATCAGGACTAACGGAGACAACTGCCATACAGTCTTCTGTGCATTACCTGAAATATTTCAGTAACTTTTCAGGTTTTGTATGTTCGGTTGGGGTTTTGTTATCTTGCTTTTCCTTGTTCTTTTGTGTCATTTGGGTTTGGTTTCCCAACAGCATCCTACAAATGTTTAATAATCAGCTATTTATTTTTTTTTTTTTGTTTTGACACTAACTGTAGCCTAGCCAAGTAGTTCCATATTTATTTGAAGATGATTGATTCCTCCCCACAGGAGTTCTTTTGCACTTGTCTGTACTGAATTTCACCTTCTTGATTTCAAGCCACTTCTCAATATTATTTTGACTTCTAATCCTATCTTCAAGTGCTTGTACCCTTCCCAGTCTAGTTTAATTTTAAATTTTTACATATGTTCTCTCTTCTATCCTCATTGTTGTTAATAAAAATAATGAAGAGAATTATTTCCCTAGCAAAGGTCCCAGTGGGATCCATCTGAAATGTCCCATCTGCTTTATAACTACATTTCAAATAGAGTTTTAAACAATTCTGCACTCAACCTAGGCTGACTGCATCTGGACAGTACTTCCCCAAACTTCTTACAAAGCTTTTATAGTGTCAAAATCTTTCTGAGATCAAGACAAATGCCATTTTGTTGCCTTCTACTTAATCAAAGTCTTTAACCATAAGAATACCTTTATCAAAATGTGATCATACTAGGTTTACAGGCAGATAATGAACGATATTTTTTAGTGAAGTACTGGGCTGGGAGGACACCCCTCCCCCCTCTCCCCTCCATTCAAATACAAAGATTGCAGAAAAAAAAAAGGATGGATGGATTTTTGCTGCAGGTATGGTTTGTTGTTTGCTTGCACCATTTTCTTTTCCTTTTGTTACTCTTGATCCCCATCAACATGAATCAGAAAATACCCTTGTTAGATCAAGTGCCTCACTGTTGTCAACCCATGCCACTTTAGGGATATGGCTTATACTCATTTGTCCAGATTTGCATTTCTTCTGTACTTTCCTAGAACTTTTTTTTCAAGCTACCTGTAAAATATTATTAGTAGGCTGCAGGCATAGGCACTCTGCCTTGCAGATGTGGGGCAAAAGGTTGTCTTCAAAGTTGTTTGCAGAAAGCTAGACCAATGTGCTAAGAAAAAGATTTCTCTGAACAAAATTATTTTGTGGGAGCATGTGGGAAAGATGCATGCTGAATATCTCTTCATGCTTTGTGGCTTTGCCCTGTTGCACAGAGCAAGCACAGTGCTAATAAGCCAGATTGCCAAGTGACAAACAAAGCAAGGTCGTAGAGACGTTTCTGTGTTCAGCTCACTATAGAAGTTCCGATGTGTGTAACCAAACGATGGCACAGCAGAGCTCTACCATGACCTCAGTGGAGACATGCAATGGCTTCTTAAAGGCAACAACAAGCTTTGCAAGGTAGGTGGAGGGAGGTAATAGAAAGTGAACTCCAATACAAAAGGATTTCATCAATTTGTTTGTAGCAAGGTTTCTTCATGTTGGCTGCTTCTCAGCACTGCAAACCCTGTGGTGTCCAGACTTCACTAAAAGCTCCCTGTGGACTCTGAGCTAGTTTCTTAAAGCATGCAGCAGGCTGCCCTTTCTGCAGGCATTTTATCCTGGCTGTGCCTGAAAGGTCACTAAAGTGTCATACAACTGATGCATTCCTGGCAACCACAACATCAGATGAATAAAACAAGGCTCATTAGCTGGATCAGTACAGAGGCTTCCATCCTTAGCCTCACACATCAAACAGTTTTTTGACTATTATATCCTACATTCATATTATATGTCACTGTTATGACAAGAGGTTCATGTTGTGTTTCACTTTAGTAAAAGCACACATGAACATGCAAACATAATGCCATTCCTTTTGTGGTGGCTTGACCCTGGATGAACATCAGTTGTCCACCAAATCCACTCTGATGCTCCTCTCCTCAGCTGAAGAGGAGAGAGAAAACATAACAGAAGGTTCATGGGTCCAGATAGAGACAGGGAGAGATCACTCAGCAATTACCATCACAGGCAAAATAGCCTTGAACTATTACCAAAGTAGAGCAGGATAATGAGAAATAGAGCCAAATGTTAAACCTTCTTCCCAGGCTCAACTCCTCATTCTCTGCCTTCTCCACCCAGACACAAGGGAATAAGGAATGGGGGTTGTGGCCAGTTCATCACATGTCTCTCTGCTGTTCCTTCCTCCTCAGAGGAAGGACTCCTTACATGCTTCCTCTGTTCCAACATGGGATCCCTCCTATAAGAGGCAGTCGTCCACAAAATTCGCCAAAGTGAATTCTTCCCATGGGCTACAATTCTTCATGAACAACTCAGATGGGTCCCTTCCTTGGGGATGCAGTCCTTCAGGAACAGCCTGCTCCAGCGGGTGCCCCTCAGGGTCACAAGTCCTGCCAGCAAACCTGCTCTGGTGCGGGCTCCTCTCTCCATGGGTCCACAGACCCTGCCAGGAGCCTGCTCCAGCACAGGCTTCCCACGGGGTCGCAGCCTCCTTTGGGCACCCCTGCTCTGCCCTGGGGTCCCCATGGGCTGGGGGTGGATCTCTGCTCCCCATGGACCTCCCTGGGCTGCAGGGGCACAGCTGCCTCGCCACGGTCTGCACCAGGGGCTGCAGGGGAATCTCTGCTCCGGTGCCTGGAGCACCTCCTCCTCCTTCTGCACTGACCTTGGGGTCTGCAGAGTTGTTGCTCTCGCTCTCATTCCACTCTTCAGCTGAAGTTGTGCAGTCTTTTTCCCCTTCTTAAATCTGTTATACCAGAGCCACTGTCCCTGCCACTGACAGGCTGAGCCTTGGCCAGCAGTGGGTCTATCTTGGAGCTGTCTGGCATTGACTCTATAAGAAGCCTCAGGAGAAGCTTCTAGTAGCTCTTCACAGAACACACCCCTGTAGCCCCCTCAAAACCTGGCCATGAAAACCCACCTTTTAAATATTGTGTGCTGAAACTTTTATTTTCCTAGCTGGACTCAAATAGGATAATAGCAGTACTACTTATCTGCAAAATGTGTTAAAAAAAATCAGATTATTTTCTTTTGCTTGTGGTAAGGGTCTTGTCAGACATATGACTGTTACAAATGTAACACAGGACATATGGCTCAAAGTAGGGACATATTTTCTATCAATTAGCACCCTCAGGAATGTGAAGTTTCAGCCTCTGTTTACAGTCAGATTCCCCACTGTTGCTGCTGTACATCAGGATGAGAGGCATAAATGGGTTCCTCATTTTTCATTTCTGGAAATCTGTGGTATATAGAAGGACCATTAAAATGCAATGCACAGAAAAGACCCCATTACCATGGATTTGATATGGAAGAAAGTTCACAGTGAGAAAAGTTAAAGCTTCTGAAATTGATAGATGGACAAAGAGAAAGGATTGAATATAGAATAAAAGCAACATCTTCCTATAGGAAACAAAAAGAAAGTCTTAAAAGAAACCAGAAAACTAGACACTTCTCTACTTATAGAAATTTTCCTCTGAAAGATATAAATACAGAAAGATCCAGGTCCTCCAATAAATATATTGGTAACTCCAGTGATGTCTATGAAGGAATGGCAATTTATATTAGCTTAGGATCCCACTCAAAGAATCGCTTAGGGCATATGTTTATAGAAATGTGACTAACACTATGAATTTCCTTGCATATTAGTAGGCATGCAAAAGCCAATGCAGACTAGATATGAAAAGATATAGAGTTTACAAACTGGGATAGGGATGAATGGCTTTATCTGCAAACGAAAGGAAGGGGAAAGATTCGAAAATACCCAACTTGGCCAACCTGGGACTTGCCAGGATGACATCCTGACTGCTTCCAAACCCTCTTCTTAGTTTTTTGGCTACCACTGTTTGTTTTGCTGATTATCTCATCCCTAACCTTGGTGCATGAGGACCTGCCTCTCTTTGTGGTGAATCTACTGTCAGCACTCAAACCTGTCTTAACCATCACGTCCGTTTCCTGCCCATGGCTCCTTTAAAAGTGAAAATATCTTTGGTAGTAATGTTTCTGCTTGTCCCAGTGACACTCTTGAACTCCTTTTTTTTTTTTCTTTTTTTTTTTTTTGGTTTTCCTTCCCCCCAAAAATACATGCAAATATTTTCAATTAATGAAAAAAAGGAACTCCACTCTTATCCCTGCTTGTCCCAGTCTTTCCCCTCAAACCCCCCTTGATTATTTCAAGCAGTTTCTGGAGCTACTTTTCTCCACTTCTTTAGAAGATTTTCTTTCATCTTGTATTTTGTCCTTTGCATGCAGCTGGAACCTCAGTCAGATCACGTCTTCCTGTTCAAATTTAGGCCCATACAGTCCTCTGTGTGGCCACCCAGACACCTTCCATGCACTTGCTGGTCTCTTTTTCCTGAAACTTTTGCCTTCCTGGGCTCCTTTGTCTCTTCTGCTGGTGCTCACCTTTCTTTCTTCATCATCCATCTCCTCTCTTGGGGGTTCTCTCTCCACCATGTACCAATGAGCAGTAACCTTTGCATTTTATTTTCCTCCCCCTCCTGGTCTGGGTGATTGCACTCACAAACACAGATTCTGTTGTTTTCGGTGCTCTGAGGTGTCACAGATTACCTGGCTCTTGCTCACTCTGCTCCTTCTATGCAAATTTAAATCCCAGTTTCTTTCTGTGATATTTACCCATGGATAATTAAACATCAGTTCCAGTTCTGCATGGCTAAAACCAGAACTCTTAGCTGCTCCTTCATAATCTTCTCTGCTGTCTTTCATTGGGAACTTGTGTCCTCAAGTCTATCTGCCACTTGAGGATAAAAGTTTGGTGTCAACTTTGGTGTGAACTGTGCAGGATTTAACTTCTGAAGATTATTTTTGCATAGTGAAGAAGAAGACTCTTCAACCTGTTGACACAGCTGTGACATTTACCCAGGGCTCTCAGTGTCATATATGACAATTGTTCTTTTATATTTTTGAACTCACCAAATGTGGACAAGCTGCAGGACTCGCCTTTTTGTCTAGGTTACTTTTCTCTGCATCCTTCTACTGATTTAACCTTCTATATTACAACAAGTATAAACTAAATTTTCTTACATTTAAAGCCTTTTGTAGAGACTTGACATCAGACTCTCCTCCTTTCAGGGCTAAAGCTAAATTCTGCCCCCATGCCACCAGCTTGACCTCCATACTTGTCAAATTTCCAAACATTTGTCTCTCCTTGTGAGAATGACTTTACAGTTATCTTATTCTTTCCCCTAAAACACTTTGCTCTGTTGACAATAATTAGGTTGCCCATCCCCTTACTTTCCTGTTTACTTCAATAAATAATATCTACTCATGGTTTCTTTGTGCTCATTTCTGCCTGTTGTCTAATATGCAGATTGCAAGCTCCAAGAAACAGGGCTGGTGTTCACATTTGTACAGTGCTTGGCATTATGGCAGTCCTTAAATACACTAATGAGTCTACTAAAATAATATAAAAAACCTAGAATTACCCATAAAAAAGATGACACTTTTAAAAAAAGAGCTAATGACCACGGAAGTGTATGTGCATGTGCACATGGGTACTCCTTGCACATGCATGTCATGGCTGGGCATATTTCCTGTGAGGTATAGCAGAGATACAACATGTGCTGTTCATATCTTACATCTGACCTGAGAGATCTTAAATTTATATGAACTCTCTCCAGAGGCCAAAGGCTTGGCTCCCTGGACTCAGGCTTTTGAAGTGTGGCAATTGAGCTTCGCTGCCACAGCAAGGCACTTCACTGCAGGTGCAGCTGGAAGGAAGGAGAGATGGCAAACAAAGTACAGCTAATAACATTACTGAAAGCACTGCTGGTGCAGAAGTGAGGACATGAGGCAAGAGAGAGAGAGCTGTGCACAAATAGCAGTAGCTAAAAACTGGCAAAATTGAGAAAAAAAAATTGAGGGGAGTAAAATTAAGTTTGGTTTTAAGGACCTTGGAAATGACATACAGAGCAAAAATATAAAATAACATATGGGGACACCTTTGTTCTTGCAGTTTTGCCAGTATCCTGCTATCCAGCTCTCTGTTTGGTGAAGACACTTCCAAACAATTCAGTGCTGCTGCCTTTTTATGCTGTGAGCATGGTCTGGTGGCTGTTCCACCATATAGCACACAGGAGGAGGTTTGCTTGAATGTGATCTCCATAAAGCTTGTTTACAATGATAATCAAACATTATTGGTCTTTGTGCTGAGTACACAGCGATCTAGGCTCTCTCTCAAACCGCAGTAGAGCCAAGCACCAGGGAAGCATGGGGAAGGAGACATCTGCCAGCACGAGGCTGTGCCCTTCCTGCTGTCACAGGAGGATTCAGAAATGGCATAAGGACTTGGACATGAGGTCCAGTTCTTGTGGTGTAATGAGCAGTGTTTCTGCCAAACAGTCAGTAATGAAAGGCCTATGAGTGTTCTCAGCTCAGCCATTTGCAAGGTGAATATAAAACCTCAGATTTTTAAACTGTAACCTCATGGCATTTCTGAGCTCTACAATGGCTACTGGAGCTGTAAAAGGAAGCCCTTTCACAAATTTTCATGGAGTTTCTCAGGTCAGATTTTGCTCCACTGCCACTATTTTCATGCTGTTTGTATAATAATCAAAAATATTCACTAATTTTTTGCTACACAGGGCCTTGTCCTCCACTTTCTTCTCCTCTTACCATGCTGTTGGTATAAGGCAGCATCTCCGTGTCTCTGTTTTTGCTGATCTGCTTAGTCTTTGATCAGCCCTTCTGAGACAATATGTAAGACTGGGGAGGTACTCAAGTTTGTGAAGTCTAATAAGTATGATCTGGTGTTTCTGCCCTCACAGAATTACAGCCAGGGATTTCTGCCTGCTGCTCCCTAAAATTAGGAAGCAACAGGTATGCAGATATTGCTCTCCAGGTAAATCCAGCTCATGGTTGAACCCAGCAGAAAATACCAAGATGAATGGTGCTGTGGGTACAGAAATTAGACAAGTCACAGTTTGTCTCAGATTCCCAGGTGGGGAAGGTGTCTGGTCGGTAGCAGACTCTTGGACTGTGACATGAGGAAGACCATGCTTTGGAGCAAGGCCTCTTCAGGGCAGGACTGGCCAACAGTGGGAAGCATGTTAAGAGCATGAGAACCAAGGTCCTTGCTGAGCAGTAAGGAGCCAGGATGAAAGTAGACAGGAATAACCATGCAAAGGCTGGGAGGCATGACCAAGTCTTCAGTAGCTGAAGGCAGAAACTGGGACCAGGGATAAGGCAGGCAGGAATAAGGACCAAAGGGCAAGAGGGAACAACAGGAACATAGCTGCAGCAATGAGAAATACTGGACTGAAATGATCAGCACTGCCTTTTATACCTGACAAATACAGCAAGCCACCTGTCAGCCTCTACACCTGGAAATAGGGCTGCTGCCTGTCCTCTGCAAGGCTTTGCAAGGATTGTCTTCAAACTTGCTGTGGAGCCCCAGTCTGATTCTCAGTAAAGAAAGAATCTGTAAAAGACCTCCACTCAGCTAAGAGAACAAGAGAACCATAATAAGCTAAGAGAACAATAATACTCTAAAGAATATATTATTTTTCTAAACTGGACAGACATGAGCATTGTTGGATAATAGTAATTTGTTTTCAAATTTTCATCCTTAAGTGCTGAACAGCAACAAAAAAAAATCTAGCCCTACAATATAGTCTTTGACTGACAAATCATTCTAAGAACTAAATGTGTGGTAGATTGAATTATTGTAGAAGTTATGAAATGAGTCGTTAGGAAAAAATGTTCTTAGCCAGATCACTGCTACGGGCAAGCAATAAAGAGAAGAAAAAGAAAAAATCAGGAAAAAGAAAATGCCTGGGGCAGTGGCCTCCAAGTGTGACTGCCACACTAATAAATTAGAAAAAGAGTCATTAGTAGGTGCAACAAAGTGGAGAATTAAGGCCTAAATCTATGAAAGTTAACAATCCAATGCTAATGAAGACCTATCTAGATATTTGAAAGGAAAAGCAATAAGGAAAACTTTAACAGGAGTCATGCTGATAAAAATAATTTGGTACAAAGCTATGTTCATGGCATGTAGGAAACTACAAGGAGTTCACACTGACTGTCGCAGCAGGAAGGACACTAAGGCTGTGGGCAGGTATCCTTCTCAGGGCCACTGGAAATAATTAGTAAGTGTGGTCCACCCACAGCAGCTCATCACATTTCCTCTTGAAGACTCTGCTGTCAGGTTGGAGTGAGCTTGGATGGCCAAGACCTACCCTGCTCCACCCACTAATTTTGGCTGAAATCCTAAGAAGGCAGCCAGCTGCCCTCGAAGGGTGGGACACCAGGGTGGGGAAGGGGGCCAGCAGCCCCACATGGACACCTGCAGGCTGTTCCTCTTTGGGATCCAAGCTGCCTCTCCTCTACCTCAGGGGATGAAGGAGGAGATGCTCCCCATTGGAGGGCCTCCTTTCAAAGACAGCCCTCCATGTCCAGTGCAAAGTAGCAGGAAAGGACTGGTGTTGCTATGGAGTCTTTTACCAGCACCAGAACAACACCTGCCTGGAAGGATTTTGCATGCAATTTTGAACTTGTGGAGAGTTTAATATTTTGCTATTTTTTTTCCTGATTTTGAATATGAGCTTTGTCTGTTTTCAATGTCAAAACATTTCCATGTCCAGGAAGACCACACCCTGTTCAGCTGCACCAACAACCAGAGCATTACTCCAAAGGATCTGTAGCCTTTGTTATCTACCTCATTTCTGCTACTGGCTTGAAACAACTGCCTGGGACATTGTTTCATAGTCTGAATGCTTTTGTACTCCTCTCCTGAAAAAAATAATTAACAATGAGTAATATTTTCACAATGGTTTGGTATGAAATGTACTTTCCTTCAAAAAATATAGATGTTAGCAGTTAATTCCCTTTTGACATGTGCAGATCTTTTCCAACACTTCTGCAATGTCATTCTTGAATAGATAAAAAATTGAGTGGTCTCTAGTTAAAAAAAAAAAAAAAGTAAGGTAAGTATATTTCCCTGGCTGTTAAAATGCATTGATTTTATTAAGTATTGCATTGTGATGAAGTGCTGCATATTACTTCCTTCAAGCTTTACATAGTTATTTAGACATTTTTAAACTAGGGGTTGACAATCCCCACAGGAGGTGGTGATGGATGCAAGGGGAGTGGCAGGGAAAAGAAGCGAGGGAGAATAGAAATTATCATAGATGAAACCAGGAATGCCACCATTTCCCTTGTGTGATTTTATTTATATATTTGTCTCATACCACAACCCTGTCTCCTAGGGATTCCTTGAACATCAACTTCATTAGTTACGAAGGTAGCAATCCATAACCAATTTTCTTTTCATGTCAAGCTTGTTCATGTATAAACCCAGCCCTTTTGTTGGAAACATTTGCAATTAATCCCACAAACAAAGAAAATGCAAATCATACAGTCTACCCTAAGCAACCCTTCTGACTCAAGGCCCTGACCACCATCTATTATACACTAAAATGAATTGAAATTCCCACTTTGAGTCTAACCTAATTTTCTAGTGATAATAGGCATGGATTCCCAGAAGCATTCTATGCATCTAGATAGTAACATCCTAATATCCCTTCCTGGTAAATGTTTTAAATAAGATTTTAGCACCAAAGGAAATTAACCTTTAAATTAATTGTAATTATAAATGCCATCACTGATTTTGTCTTCAGACTAATTACTTGCTATTATTTAAACAAACTGCACCTCCTCAGAGCTTTTAAGTTTGTTTCTCTCTGCAGTGCTGTGCCAAATGATCACAGAGCAGGCTGTGTAATATCTGCCAAGCCCTGTGACACCTTGGATTGCTCAGGTCCATTTGCATCTCAAATGCAGCCAGTTTCACTTGTCATATCTTCCTGCCATAAAGTTGTTCCCCTGTGCTTCAGCCTCACACTCTGCAGCTCAGACGTTTTCAGTCTGTGCCTTGGAAGCAGCGAGAGCACCTCAGGGAACAAAGATTGCCTGTGCTCTGTGCTAGGAGAATGAGATGCTCAACACCAGCCTTCTGCTCTGTGAGGGGCCCCCTCCAAGACAGGACATGACTGGAAATAATAACACAGGAACCAGCTATTGATATGTGCAAAAGATTGATCTTGTACAGACATCTCAGGGAATTTTGTAAGTGTTCCTGGTGGCACCATGGCTCTCCAAGGCAGCTGTCCTTAGGATGACAAACATGAAGTAGCACCTTGGGATTTCAAAGGCTTCTCTCCCTCCACACTTTTATCAGCATCCTGACAGCCAAAGGCATCCCATTTCCTCCCTCTGGTTTGCTTAGTTCATGTAGCAGTCACCACGCTAAATGAAATGAGTAAATGGAAAAAGCTTCTAATTCAGATGCAGGCTGTAAATTGAAGAGCGCAGCTGAGCAAAAGAAAGATGAAGCTTCAAATTTGTAGCATATTCTTTGCATTCCTGTTCACAATGACCTGTTCAACAGTTTGTTCAACTGTGTTTTAAATATTGGCTTTTATTTGTTCCTATTATTATTCTTTGCTGTGCTGGCTCTCCAGGCTCTCTAGGCTGTCCCTAGCACCAACCAAACAAGTTAGACCAGTGATACGCTCTGTCATGAGAGAGAAATCCACCACAGACAGGGCAGATTGCTCTTTGGGGTTATAACCCTGCCTCCACTGACTGTGGTGGAAATCTTGATTGTTAATTTAAGATGCAGGCCTACTTACACGTGGCTGTAGGAGCGTGAGATGGATGCCATCTGTGACAGCATGGAAAAGGTGAAGATGGAATCACTGGAGTTTTCCAGAGAAAGACTCAGGACGCACTACACAAATGGTAGGTCCAAAAATAACGAAGTGTATAGCTGAGGTATCAGATCTCCTTCTCTCAAGAGACTGTTTCATAAAACCTTTCTGGTTTCAAACATAGTTGGACAATTTCAGGAAGAAAAGACCAGACCTCTGTGAGAAACGAAATACAGCTAGATCTCTCGTGGCTAAGGAAGTCCAGGAAGGGCAAATTACTGTCTAGAATGTCTGGGTACCACAAACTTGGGATGGGAAACAAAGAAGCAGAATTAATACTCAAATGTTTGCTACCAGTTTCTCTTTCTCTTTGTTTTAGAGATTTTTTTCAAGCAGGAATGGAAGCTGAGGTATTATTTCTCTGTTATGTCTCGCTAAGCAGATTGTGCAAAGCATTTGGCACAGAAATAAAGCAATACCTGAGCATATTCCACACTTCAATAGTGCCTTTCATCCCAGAAGCTCAAAGTTAGGAAGCAACACGCCTGTGAGTTTGTCCCTGACATTATTTCCCATTTTAAATATGGGAAACAGAAGTATAGAGAGGTTAAACAACCTGCCCAAAGGTAGAAGGCTGCCTGTAACAGAGATAAAAAGAGAATGTTTTTCTATCTATTCCATATTCATGTTAAAACTTCACATCTCTCACATATAATGAATTTAATATCATCTTTTAAAAGAAAATCTTTGTTACCACCTTTGTACTTCTCAGGTCAGGCCTAGGATCCCAGAGTAGATTATTCTTTGGCACCAAGTTTATTGCCACATAGTACAGTATTGCTCACCAGAAGATATTTCCTATCTAGGGTATTACTGTCGTGCTGAACATTTTCAGTAGTTCAAATGGAGTCTTTAATCCAAATTTTAATTGGAGGAGGAGGAGTGAAATAATTTTAAAGGGTTATACAGAGCTTTACTTCCATGCCAAAGCATCCCCAGTAGCAGGATTCCAGGGAAAATACAGCAAAAAAGTCTTCTAGACAAAGTTTCAATTTCTTTTGTTTTGCAGTTTAGCTGGAAACAATGCCAGGAGAAATGAAGAAAGTGTACGTACAGGTTGGACCCCTGCTAGCACTAGATGGTGCAAAGGTTTTACCTCATTGTACACAAGGGAACATTCAGAGGGGCCGTATTTGTTCTCTGATTGCCTTGCCATTGCCTAATAGTAGGAAAATGCTATTTCTGCTCCCTCTCTGGGTCAGCAAAAGAGCCTTCTAGGTTAGGATTTTACTCTGAGACACAGACTAAATCAGAGATTTTATCTTAGCTGGGGTTCATTCCTAGTCAAAGCTGTCCCTCTAATAACAAGCAACTCTCCTTACCCTCGTCAGAACCTGTAAGGTGAATGCAGAATTCCCATGTCAGTAACCCAGGGTTTTTTCTTAATTGCTTAGAGACAAAAAGCCCTGGGAGGATGCTGCTTGGCTGCTTATATTCCAGTGTTTCCCAAAAAATGTCTATATAGTTAATAAAGTTTTCAAATATACATTGAATTTTCTTTTAGTAAGGTGGTAGTGCCTTACTAAAGCAGCTTATATAGTGGGGAGCCAAATTGCTAGTGAGAAAATGCACATTAAATGAACATTTCAATGTTATTAAAAATAATGTTTGGCCTTTGAAAAATGCAGGCCTAACATGATTTTGTGAGAAAAATGAGGAGATCCAATAAGTTCACAGCTATTGAATGCCTCCAAGTAATGGCTGTTGCTGACATTTTCATGTTTTATTTTTAATTGCTGCAGCTAATAATGCTAATGTGGTAAGAATGGCAATGGCTTAGGCATTCCAATGGCAGTGGTGAAGAGGAGAGCTTGGAGCTGTCAGCAGTGCTGCTGCAGACCCATCCTCCCTTGTCTTTCACAGAAAAAGACCTGAGGCACTCCTACCTTCAGAGCTCCTCATTCCTATGCAGCCACGGGGAAAATGTTTGGGCGTGGCAAACCTCCACTGGGAAGCATCCATGGCAAACTGCTCTTGTCTGTCCCTTGGACATGGGTGATGCAGTTTGATTCTGGTGCACCTGGTGTCAGAGCACTTCTGGGACTGTACCAGGAGAGGAAGCAACTACGTCTTTAATACTTTGTGCAGAATTAACCCAAAGCACCTTGCTCTTATGAAAGGTAGCACAGACTTGAGCTTTGATTTAGGGGGCCTGCAGCTGGATTTATTTGGTGTGTGAGCAGTTAAGACCTCTAGACTTGCTGATTCAGTCCAGTTATGATCATGATTTGATCACTGTAGTGTTCCATTCCTAATCCTATAGTGAGGTTAGAGCAGACTAATCTTGCTGAAATGTTTGCTTAATTCTACCCTAACTCATTTGTTCTCTTAATAAAATCTGCATAAAGAATGGAGAAATAGTAATTCTTTCAGCTTATTCCAATTACTCTGAGGGCAAAGCTAATTCAGCTGAAGCAGCTTAAGAGCAACTTGACTGTGTTTCTACAGTTGAGGCTCTGTGCAAACAGAACATGAGACAGCTTCTGTACTCCAGAGCAGTGTCAGTATCTTCATCTGGTTAAAATCTGGAACGTGCCCATGTTTGGCTCTTGGAGACTGCATGGCTTTTCCCCCAGTCTTATGTCTGGCTGCTCAGTACTGCCAGGTTCAGTGTTTCTGCCTCTTTTGCTTCTCTTTTGGACTGCTGAGGTTCCCATGGCCCATTAGCAAAGCAGAAGAAATGGAATTGAGTGTATGGGTATTCACCTTGTCCATTGTGAAAATCAAAAGAGTTTTTTTCTGTTGTTTCTGTCTCATCAGAAAGGACTTGTGCCTGAGCGACATTTTGGTATGAGCCAATACATTTATCCTTATGGTCCCTCTATTTGTCTGTAAGGCATCCCATTTTTATAGGCATGAGTGGTCCTGAAAGCCAGAGATCTAGATTTCTCCTGTGATGTCTGTGGGTAAGAAGAGGTAGGTAAGAAGATGAAAATGTCCCTCTATTGCTCTTTACAGACTACTTCAGTGCTGGGAAAGCAGGGCAGTGTGGTTTTTGCTTTCCGGTGGCTGTTTTTACCAGAGGATCTTTCACAGCTGACAGACACGTTGCTAGCACAGAGGGAACGCCAGCTGCCAAACTTACTTGAAGCACAAGCCTGGCCTCACTCCTTATGAGGTGTGGATGCTAGGCAGGGGTTTGGGGCAGCACAGTAAAGCTTTTTTCTCCTATGCTAGATGCTCAGCAGCTTTGGAGGAGGGAGTACACCATGAGTAGGAGAGACACCTTCATCCCTCTGTCACAGAGTTTGCTCCATAGCAACAGGCAGGGGGTGAGGTACTGGAAAAGTGGAAGAACAGCCTATCTATGGAAAGATAAATACTGCTAGGAGATCTGGAGCTATCTCAGATCAAAGACTTCATGCAGGAAGCTCTAGCAATTAATCTGGGACATACTCCTCTTTTCCTGGAAGCTTTTCCCCTAAGCATTCACTTGGTCTGCATGAGATGACCCCATCTGTGATTATATAGAGAAAGTCAAGCTTAGGCATCTTCCTCTGGGGTACAAATACCAAATAACATGACATCTGTAAGGGATACACTTCTCAGAAGAGCACAATAGATGGATGTGTTGCCAAAAGGGACGGAGAAGGTGAGAAAATGTATCTAAGAAAATAAAATAATTTTAAATTAAACCTGACCAGGGGGTGTTTGTACAGACTGCAAGCCCTGGCTGCCACAGTGAACATTTGGTACGTGGCAGAGTGGATGTCTGAGCAGAGAGAACTAGAATCCTTCTTGATTGTTACTTCATGAGGCCTCTCAGAAAAAAAACTAAAGCTGTTTTAATTTTATGATACCTTAAGGGGCCAGATCCAATATGAGCACTATTACACTGTTGGCACAACTCAGCCACAGAAGTTCTGTTACTCTTTTTTGCCAGCCAAGCTTCCAAACCTCAGCAGAGGGGAAGCTGCAGCACCTGAGTTTCCGCTGGCTTCATTGCACTGGGTGGGGATTCACCTTGGTGCCTCAGAGAGGTGCTGGCAGATGGGTGAGATGCTCTTTGACTGGACAAGGAGACCTGTCTGGAGTGTATGAACAAAGTAATAATGAAATCTAAATGACAAATGTAATGACAAAATAGTCAAGGTGATGGCAAGAAAATGTTCAAAAAAGCATGACAATCTGTGGCTGCTGAACAACAGGGAGCTCTTGCTGCAGAGAGAAGAAAACCATACCATATTAGCCATGGCACTTTGCTGCCAGGAATGCCGCTTTATGAACCATGCGAGAAATCTCTCAAATGTGCTCTGACTTCTGCGCTTGACTGGTGAGCCAAGGCTCAAGTCCCTTCCTCGCTTTTCATTTATATCATGCCCTAGGGCATTACAGAATAATGAAAAAATATTTAAGCCGTTAGAAGAGAGGGCAGAACAGGATTGAATGGGGTTTCATTTTGGGGGAAAAGGAGTAACTGTCCTCCAGTTCTGTGGGTAATGAATGCACTTAATGGGAAAGCAGGAGAAAGTACATATGACTGGGTACTTCCCTAAACAGAAAAGTCTATTTGAGACATACCCCTGCTCCACACAGCTGCCCTAAACCCTTTGTACTCTTTCTACCTTCCTCACTTCCACAGAAACACAAAGACAACTGAAATGAGCATAGTCAAAACGACCTCCAAAGTGTGGTGGTTTGATTTCAGCATTAAATCTCCCCTTGATGGCTCACAGTGACACTGTATTGCCAATAGATTATAGGGTTGTAGCTATTTTCCACACAGGAGAACACACAAAGGAACCCCTGCCAGCCCTAGCAGTGCTCTCAATCAAATAAAAACCCTTTTCCTTCCTGTTGCAGAGCTCTCCCTAGGATTCATGTATATTTTATCAAAGTTACATGCAGTTCTGATACTTGTTTCTAAAGTGCTTTAGTATGAATCCCAAGATGTACTGAAAAGCTGCAGTGGCCCTTTTTAAAAAATCCAGGTTGGAGTAGAGAAAAAAAATGAAATGGCTTGATTCTACAGCATTCAATAAGAGCAAAATTTGCTTGGCAGGCTTCTATTTATATAAATAAGCAGAAGAAACACAAACCTACATCTATATGAAATCATTTCACTTCATGTAATTGTAACCTGGGAGCAGCAGGAACAAAGAGGAGCTCCACTCTTCCACCTGTCATAAATGAATGATCTGAAGCTTTTTATTTTTTTTGCTAGAAGTACTTTTACAAGACAATATACGTGCCAACACAAAAAAAGTTATAACCTCAGTTGTAACCAATTACTTTGAAAATAGTTAATAACAGCCTAGAACAAGGAAAAAAAATATCTTGTATTTACTACTTGAGATTTTTTTTAAACACACTTGTTTTATGTTTTAAGCTAAGTTGTGAGATAGACTTGCAATGATCTTCCCAGAAGAAAGGTATATGTAATTTAAGCCAGTATTTAATGACTCCTTTGTCTCTCAGACATTTCCAGA
Organism: Cinclus cinclus; assembly: GCF_963662255.1. Taxonomy (NCBI): domain Eukaryota; kingdom Metazoa; phylum Chordata; class Aves; order Passeriformes; family Cinclidae; genus Cinclus; species Cinclus cinclus. The sequence goes on along the minus strand of NC_085048.1, from coordinate 51,233,118 downwards.
TTTTAGACCAAGAAGGATGGACAGAAAACTTGATCTGACTACAATATAATAAGGCATTTAGGTTGAAGTCATTAAGAGCCAGCATAATGGAGGGGTGATTTAAAAAAAAATAAATCATTTTTTATGTAATAAAGCTTTAGTACTTACAGCTGTCCTCTTCTTCAGTAATACACTTCACAACATAACAGGCATAGATGAAGCCTGCCAGCTGAAACAAAATGTTAATAGTGTTAGATGTAGGACTGATACCATAGAGAAACAAGAGATGGCTTTAGAAGAGACTATAGAAACAGAAATAACAAAATTCAACAGACTTTCTTTGGTGAGGTAAAGATAATTCTCCACAAGAGTTTAATAATTTTAATTAGAAATAGGGGAATTCTGCATCTTTCTTGAAAACATATCCTTCAATAAAACTTCCAAAAAGTGATCAAAATTTTTTCCAATACCCAGGTTACTTCTTTTTAAATTCTCGAAAAAATAGAAAAGTGAATGGGTGTTTGGATGGATGAGCTTTTCGCTCCTGAAAATGTAAATATTTCTGTCAAAATCAGATTTGCTATCCAACAAAACCTGGGCCTCTAGGAAAACATTTAAAAATCAGAACTGTGCCAACTAAATCAAGGACAAATTTAGTGCACTTGTAAACCAGCTTTATAATGATATTTTATCAGTTGAAATTAGAGATGTGGATTAATGGAACTTGTTCCCATATTTGCAATAGTCCTCAAGCCTCATGGCAAGTCACTTTGGGTAGTCCTGGAAGTGCTTACATCATCATCTCACACAGCAGCTGGCACATTTGTATCTTGTTCCCTTCAGTCCTGTCTGCAGAGCATGCCCAGAATTGAATTGTAAACAGAACCAATGGGATTTTAAAAAAATCAAAATCTGGAGTAGTTATTGAAGTACCGCCCAGAAAAAAATGGAGATAAAACCAGAAATAAATGGCCAATATCACACATGTAACAGGCCAAGTATCGTGAGTCAGCTGCTGGTCCCTCCAACAAGTTCTGTTGTTGCTAAGTTAGATCAGAAGTAAAAGAGCAAATACTGGAGTAGCAACAGGTGTCACATGTTGCCTGCTTTACACAACTTTCCTTACATGTAGGTCTGGAGAACTTTCTCTACTACATTACAACAAATAATTTTTCATTCTTTAGCTCATCACTGAAATTTGCATGGTAGGATGTCAAAAAGAATTCCAGTTATTTGATCTCTGTTTAGTGAAAAGTGAGCCATGCTGCCAAAATGTGTTCTTTTGCACAGGCCACCTCACAGAGATATATTCATGAGCTGAAAACCCATCTGTACACTTTGAGAATTTATTATATTATCCATAATTATATGGATAATAAAAATGCCTAGAGACTTCAGCCAGGACTTAGCTCTCTGGGGATGGTGCAAAATCCATAATGTCCAGCTGAGGGAGATGATGATCTTAACCTCAGTTTGAGTAATCAGTAGGTTGGACAGTAAAAGAAGTGAAATTTGAGAGACCATGTATTATAAATGCTGGTTAGTGAAAATGGATTTTTTTTTTCAACAATCCAAGGCGTATGTACAATCACTGCAATACTGTGGGTTCTTAGAGCCCTTAATATTACCCATATATAAATTAAATGCAAACAAATCCATTCCATTTCGTAGTGCCTTCATACATGAGACAGTGACTATGCCTAGTTTATTCTAGCTCTTAGATGGATATTCCTGGAATTTGTGTCAGTTTTCTATGTAGAAAGTTACCAATACCCACAAATGCTATCTTCTAATAACTGTATGGGTAAGAGATGGCAAAAGGGGAAAAAAAGAAGTGTCAAGGCTTTCCTGAAGAGATCAAGACTTGATTTGGAGATAACACTGAAGGCAGCATAGTTGCTGTCTGCTCACAGTTTAATCTTCTGTTGGAAGCTCAGAAGATGCATTACAAGGGAACTAAACCATTAATTTTGTCATTTATTATAAAGCTGCCTTACAGCGCTGCTGGGAAGATTTTACACCTGGGAAGGATGAAATATTCACTGCTGGACACAAAGAACACACTGTACCAAGTAGTGGCATTCAGCTAATATCAGCATTTCATCTCTCCTTTATTGGATCACTCTTTCCTTTCATTTCTTGGCTTCAAGACAGAGGGCTAATTTGCTCCACTGACTTATGCCCTGCATAACCCCATTGACTTCAATGACATTACTTGAGGTTTAATTCAGCAACAAATTAGGCCCAGAGAGGTTGTTCATAAATGATTCCATTCTTGGTTGTGAACCTTGGCTTAATAGTTTTTCTGTTCTCTTTTTACAGACCATCAGATCCAAGATAGCTGAATAGCTACATCTCTAGCAGGCTCTTATGGTAATCCTTTTCTTGCACTACAGTTCAATACTTTACTGTCTTGTAAACCACCACAAGTTCATGAGTTATTAACTGAACTTATCTTACAAAGTACAGCAAACAAACTGTATCACAAATGGTGTTTACAACTGATCTTTTAATTGTATTCAGTTACATCACTTAAATCTCTAGGGAACTCCTTTGATATATAAGCAAATCCTACAGCATTTCATCAGATGAACTTGTTGATTAAAAGAATGCCTCAAAGTTCAAATTTTTCTGATCTAAGTATGAATGTCAGGGTTTTTTTTTTTCCCATGAGATAACCAGAGTTCATGAAAGAAACCTCCCCTGCTCCCCCATTTATCCAACCATTTGCTTGGTAAACATAAAAATTTTGTTCTTATTAGAATCTCACTTTTTTTTGTTCTTCTCTTCCTTTGTTTTTTTTTTTTTTCTTTTGATTTATCAGTTCTGATACAGTGACAGCCATTCAAGATTAATCTTCTAATTGCATCAGCAGCAGTGGGCACACACTGTGAGCTGAGGTTCAGAACCAAAAAGTTGCAGTTTTCACTTTGATGATACTCAATGACCTGAACCCATGTAGACTGCAGAGATCCCCGAGATCAGGAATGTTTCCTTCCCTGTGGACTAAGACTTCCCATAAGAAGGGTACAGATCATCTATGCAGACAGCAGAGATTTCTTGGGGACTTCAGTCAAATTAAATTTTTAATTAATTCCCATATGGATGGAGAGGTCTCCCAAAATTTACCACCTTTGTTATAGTGCAAGATGCACTTCTCTAATCTTTTCTCTCTAACAGAAGCACACCACAATATCCTTTTGTATCACAAAAAATGCCCCAAAACCCCCAACAAATCCAAACAAAATACTGAATACACTCCTCACCCTGGAGAAGAATATGAGAGAAGAAACCAAACCAAAACAAATTATAGAAATGAGTCACATTGCTTGATATATTCCTGGGAAGTCCTCAAACACAGCAGTGTTCAGTGCAGTATGATAATTACACAGAGAAGAGTCTTCCTGATTCAGTAGCTCCAAAAGATTTTTGTCTTACAGGAGAAGGAAGGAAATGAGTCTTCAGAGATAAAGAAGAGAAAGAGCCTGACTGTCTCAGAAAATCAGTTTAAAACTGGGAAAGTTAGCTTGAAAAATCTTGTTGCTTTGCATCCCTATCTGTGTCTTTTTAATTAAACGAGCTTTGTTTTTTTTTTTTTATAAACCATGCAGTGTTAAAAAGAAATAGGTGCAATGAGCAGAAGATCATTTCTGGATCCCAGACTCATCAAGATTAGGTGTCTACATCTGTCCCACTCACATTTTAATGCTATAGTACGGGCCTCTAGAGGAGAAGGAACCATTAACAACATTTCTGCTCATTTACACATAGAGTGATTAGTGAATGCATGTTTTTATGAACCTCATTTTCTGCACCTTGAAAAAATGTGTTCTTTATAACTTTCTCTGATATGTCCATATGAGAGTATAAATGAATACTGCTCTTTCAAAAAGTGACACATTATCCATGCCTGCCTGCACCAGCTCTCTGGGTGTACTTTGATGGCACCTGATGGCCTTAATTTTATAAACAATGATCTCAAACAGTTAATAATTTGTTTTTATATTTTTAATCTATAAGCATGCTGATAAAACCATTTTCCTTCTGTCAAGAAAAAAAAAAAAAAAACGAAGACAGGAAAAGCCTAAAATAAATCACCAATAAAACAGCATTACTGAAGCTTTGGTAATAAGATTAACTGCAAAATGAAGTTAATGCATTTTATTGCCTTATCATAGACATATAAGGCAAACAAAAATGTAGCTAGAATATTCCTACCTAGGCCAACAATGTCCTGTTACACTGCTGAAGACTCTTGGCAGATCTTGAGTCTCTGTGAGTGTGCTTCCAGACTTGCTCAAAATGTCAAGGGCTGTGATCAAACTTAATCAGAATCAGTATTGATCAAAATCCTGTCTTGCGATTTTTTCTCACTTCTTTTATGGAGATGAATGTTTCTACACACTGCAGAGAGCATCAGATTTGGGAAAAAGGCTATCATTAAAAACACCATAATTGCTGGCCAAGGACACCACACTTCCCTCTTCTAAAGCAATATCTATATAGATGATTACTACAAGTTATGCTTATTAAGCTGGCGACTTGAAACACAAGTGTGACTGCAAGGAGGAAACAAAATCTGATTGGGATAGGGTGGTGAGGAGGAGGCTTGAGAGGAGGATTAATGAGTTAAGGATTGTGGAAATAATACATAGTCTTGGTTTCATTGAATGAATACCTTTTTATTCTATAACCCTAGTAGGTCCAACAAAATGGACCTTAAACTAAAAAAAACACAAACCTATTGAGTTTTCCTACAGAAAAATGTTTCAGTATTTTCTGAAACAGCTGAGGCTTGTGCATTCACTATTCATTAAATTTTTGCAGGTGCCTATGAACACTCTGCTTTTAACACCTAAGCAGAATATGGGTCAGTTCAAGCAATCATATGGCAGAAATGCACAGACGTAATTCTGGCCCTGGCCATGTTATATTGCAAAGATGCAATGTTACATGTCCAGTCATGTGCAAATTAATAGTATTTCTTAGGCTTACAGTGGTCTGAACACATAAAACCTTTGTAATGCTGTGCATTTAAGGGGCAATATTTCTTTAAAATGGATTTTTAGAGTTTGGAGATATATTGCTATACACACATAGACACACAGACACATTATGAGCAACTGAAGAACTGGAGAATTACTGTCTAGAAAGCTTCCAGTGTATTGATTCTCAGAAGAATCATACTCATTATTTAGCAGGAAAGGTGAGGCAGAGACCTTTCTCTCAATATCTGTAGATTTAAGTCGGTGTCATGGGGGTTCTAAAGCTGCCCCCTGCAAAAATCCTTTCAAGCATGATTTCACTGCCTTCAGCAGTGCCGCATCAGTGAGTGAACATCATTGCTGGAGTTTAATATAAAACTCAAGCTGCATTCCATGGAAACTACTCTGTTGAGGTATGCTTTTATTTGTGCTTACATTTCAAATTATGAAAACCCTGTCATTCCTCCAAGTTTAAGTCTCTTTCATCATAAAAGGACCGAAGAGGAAAACTATTGGCTTAAGGACAGATTCCTGATAGGGAAGGTAGACTGTGTGGCCTTGCTGTCATTCTCTTACAGAATTGACTATCTATGTGCTATCCAGAGAGAATATTTCATTACTATGGCCAACTAGCTTTATCCTGTGCAATAAAATAATTACTTAAAAGAGTTAATGTCAAACTGACATGTCTACAATAATATCTAGTGGGCACTTATGAAATTTAAATGCAAGCCAAAATGATAATTTCTTAGTCTGTGTAGCCATTGAGTTATTTTTCTTTCCATTCTTGACCTGAAAACTCATCCCCAAAGGTGTCTTTTTTTTTTTTTTTAAGCAGACACAGTAAAACCATGAATCATAAATTCGTATAAGTCTAGGAACATTGGAAAAGAGAAGTGTGATAAAAATTGCATTTATTCCAACTGGTGCCTCATAATCTTTTTTGTATCAGCTGTCTAGAAGGTGTGTAACATAAAATCTTCCCTTATTTCTCAGTGGACTTCAGTTTTCTGGAGGTTTCCTTTTTGTATAAGCATTTGAAGGTCCCTGTGAAGATCTGCTAGAATGTTTTTGTTTGAAATGCTGCTGGGCACATGAGAGCAGTTCTATCTTGTTCAGGGTTGCCTGAGCAACTTCCCTGGCAAGCTTCTGCACCTGATGACTTGAAGAGACTACAGGGGCACTGAAAACCACAGCACTGTGGCTTGTCACAAAAGGGCAGTGCAAACCTTTAACAACATAGAAAGCAAGACATACTTACCTGTTTTGTAGCTGTGTTACAGACAGTTGGCTCAACCCAAATTTCCAGAAAGTTTAAACTTCAGCAAGAATTTTCTGCAATTTTGACCTAAAGCTTTCTACAGCTTTTTCACTCTGCCTAGGTATTTCAGAGTGATTTATGCTTTTGATAGCCACATGATATTTGGCACTTTTCCATTATTTCATCTCCCAGCTAAGGAGCAGAATGTCCTTTTTTCCTGCCTCAGACTTGAAAGGTAACCTAAAATACAGGGGCTACCAGCTCACATGAGGTAGAACTGGGGATCACTTACTGCTGACCTCTGTGTGAATTGAACTATGGAGTATCCTGTCGATTGAGGCTTAGCACTGAACTTCACATTCCTGCTCCCACAAGTGAAACAGCCCAGCCAGGACTCTGCTGTATTCACTCAAGAAGCTGAGGCAGGCAAGCCTCATTGGACAGAGGGGAGGTGACAGTGGGCTCACCTGTGCAGATCCCCAGGTGACAGCTTACAGCAAGGATGGGGCTGAGAAGCCACCAAGAAATTTTCCACCTGCATTCAGCAGGTACACAGCTCAAATGTGCATTGCTCAGTTCAGGCTGAGAGCATTAGTAATTCCAAAAGTATGTTCAGCCTGGGGAAACTTTAATTTTTTATTTTATGCTTTTGTGGAATTGTCTCCACTTTACATTTTCTGACTTCATTAAGGTCAGAGGAGATATTTGGTTATATATTTTTGTTGATTTCATCCAATCCAAGTGTATGGGAAGTCCTGAATACAGAAAAGTCTATTGCTCTGTTTCATCTCATGGTGTAGCTCTGTAGTCCAACTTGTCATTGTAAAAAGAGAGCTTTGATTGTACAGGGCTCAAGTGTGTGTTGTGGTGCCTGCTCTTCACATAAAAGTTATTTAGCCATTAGAGCAGTGCAGATTGCAAAAAACAATCCCATTTATTTTTAAGCAAAACTGCCACTGTCCTCTTGGCAACAAAAAAACCAACCATACAAAAAAAAAACAAACAAAGGATGATCTTTAAACAAACAAAAAACTAAACTGAAAGGTTTTAAAACACGCATCACCCCATTTTTTTCTGTAAATAGTAAGAATGGGTTATTAAAGAGAAAGTGTATATGTGTCACTATGTGGGCTTTGCTCTGAAGGTTTTACAGCATGATGAAAAAAATTTGGACCTTTGCCTCCCCTTGTCTTCTGGGAAAGCTTTGGAATGGTTTAATCATCTAGCTTTGGTATCTTACTGCCTTTGGCAGCAGTAGCTTTTCTTATCATTATGTGCAACTGTGTGTCACCTTTTTCAGACAGCCATAGGATTAGGATAAGAAAAATTGGTTCTTTATGCTGCAGATCTAACAAAGCCACAGACTCCTTGCTGCCCACCAAATGAATGTCTAGGATTTTAAATTGAACTCTGTTACAAGAGACAGTTGATTATCAATGTTACTCACTCTTTTGAGGAGCAGTACAAAAAACATAATATTTAAAATGTGTGCAGATTGAATAGGGAAAAATATTTTGATGGCACAGGAGAGCTCTGAATTTCTGATAAACAAACACATATGAGTGTGTCTGTTCAGTGAAAATTCATTCCTCCATGTTGAGGCACCCATATGGCAAATAAATTTTAATGCTTTGAGTGTGAACACCGGGCCCTTGGATGTGGGAAACAGAAACATTCAGAAGAGAGTGAGTAGAAGATAAAAAGGAGAATAATATGTTATGTCTGCCAGTTTCTCAGGACTGTGGCCAACCACAAACACTGTATAGAGTAAAAATTCAGAAAGGAAGCCCAGGTAATTTTTTCTGCTCCCTCATCACGTTAGATTAAATTAGATCATTGCTGCCAGATAAATGACAAGACCCAGAACATTTCATCAGAGGTAAGAGACTTTTCAGTAACAGCTGACTCTGTGGTGATATTTATTTTTCCTGTGATGAATTGCTGTTTATTTCAAGGCTCTGATGATGGTCACAGGGTCAGGAAACTCCATGGAACGTGACAGCTTTTGCACTGCACTGAGTTCATGGTGGTGGTCATGTTGTAGCAGCCTAATAATGCTCTGACCAAAGTGTTCCTACAACAGCTGGTGATGGTGGTGCTGACAAGGCAGATGGATGCATGGTATGCAAAGTGCACAGCTCAGCTGAAGCAGCCCTTCAGCAGCCTGAATAGTCAGGCTCATTACTTTAACATACGGAAAGAAAAACAAATAAGGCATTCATAGAAACAGCTCTAGAGAGTGTGATCAAGAGGAATAGGGCTTGAATTTATGAAACCTGAATGTTGATGGATTATAAAAATACAGTAATAGCTATTCAGAAGCTCAGTGGGAATTGTGGACTAACAGCAGAGGAATTGAGAGATCTCTTTGACAGTGCCATCAGCAGCAGAGCTGCCAGGAAGGTGATTGTCAGGTGGAAGCTATGCCTGAGCCCTCTGGCTGTTTGTGCCAGTGAACAATATGGAAAGGTGGATTACCTGACAGGACATCCTGTCTCTGGAAATGCATATAAGGAAGGTGAGGAAGAATGAGCTTATCTTAACCAAATAACTCCCTTAAGCCTGGTGCTCTGGAGTAAAGAAATAGAGGTATCTCAGTGAAAGTTCAAAGCAGCATGCATAGGGTGCTCCACATCGTTCCATCTCCTTAGGAACCACACATCTAGCAAATGCATTGCTTAGCACAAACATTTTGCTCCAGGTGCACAATATAACAGCATCAAGTGTCAGGGGGGTTTCAAAGTCAATAAAACCTCTTCCTGTGGTGCCCACGTTTAAAGTAACTGAACTCAGCTAATGTTTCAGGGCTATTTTTCCTCTCAGCATTAGCCTACTGCAGGCTTTTTCCACCTTTGAAAACTATAATAAAATATATGTTTCAGGGCTACCTTTTCCATTCAGCAAAATCAGCTAAGCAGGCTTCAAAAGCAAATGCCAAAGCGCTTTGTGAAAACCCCTCCTGCAAAAGGAGAGCCACTGGAGAGTTTAAATGAATATCACACCATGCAGCCTAGGCTGGTACAAAGAGAGATTATGCTTTAGAGGCTCCAAGCAGAATGACAGATTGAATTCCATGGTCAAAGGCACCTTTCCCCTTGTACACCTTCTGCTTAAGGGCAGGGGATCACTCTCTTGTTTATTCAGCATGGAAAATAGTGATCTCCTTGCTCCGAACTGAAATAGTTTGATGGCAGAGATCCCAGTCACTGCCTAGGGTGGCAGAATACATATGAATACATTCTGCAATATGTGTGACCAAAAAAATAAAATGAACCTTTTAGCTGAAGATTCCAGTAACATCATATCACGAGGCATTTCGGGGGAATGACGAATTACAAAGAAAGAACGTTCTCGGAAAGGCCATGTCCTCAGAGTCTGTACCTCATTGCAGAGAGTTAAGTGGATGAGTTATATCTCTGACAGTTTATGAACCTTGTTAATATAATGCAGTACCTGGGAGTGTGCCAGCTATGGTGATCAAGGAAATCTGAATTAGACCTCTGCCATCGGCAGACATCAGATGCCCATTTAAAAATAAATGTTTTGTCTGAACTGAGCATGTTTCTCTCTAAATCAGTGATCACCATCCTTGGTCTGAAGACCTGTGTGGCTCTCAGTAACACAGCACACATCTCTTCCCTAGATTTCAGTAGCAGACTGTTTAAAATGCTGATGCAGAAGCTGCTTGGTAGGAAGACCATAAGTGGAAGCAATACTTCGACATGTTAGTCTTTGTGAAAAATGTGAGGTTTGTGTTTTCTTTAACCCACATGTGGTGCAGGCTGCTGCTCTGTCACCTGCTCCAGGCATGGGTCACTCAGAGCAGCCCATCTAGTGGCAGATTAGGTTGCCTTGGCCCCAGCAGGAGAGGTGAGGGAAAGCTTCTGCACTAGCAGAGAAGGCCAGATTCCATCGAGCCTGCACACTGGCAATGGACTGCATGAAGTGAGAGCAAAAGCAGCAAACAGACCTTTTCCTTCTGCTCTGACAACTGCACACAAGTAGCAACCATGCTGGTACAGCAGCTGTGTTTCTTTGTCCCTGAAAGTGCTCTGCTTTTCTTGCCTCCAGAAAGTCCCACTTCTGTGATGCAGACCCCTAACATGAATATCAAAACAACACAATTCAGTCTCTTTTTTCTTCCTTTCTTTTTTTTTTCTTCTTTTTTTTTTTTCTCCCCTCACAAGATCTGTAACATTGAGATAAAGGTGTCTGTTTTTCCAAGGCACTGCAAAGTTCCAGTAAACATCATGACTTTTGGTTTCAGTTCTTGCATGGAAGGCATGAAAAGTGCTACAGCTACATATACTACTTTAAGTTGTCATTTACCCATAATAATACTCTATGTGGAATATCAGTAATGTGTAAATGCTTTATTTTTAACATTGTTTGTATTTAATTTGTGTATTCCAAATGTTTATAGCATCACTTCTTCTGCAATTTTCTGTCAAAAATATATATATTTAGTAGACAGAAATTTGGTGTTGACTTGAACTGATGCACCAAGTCTTTGAAAAGTGAAAGACAATATTATTTCCTACTGAGGGTTACAGAATAAATTATTGTTAGATGTTTGGTCCATCTACATTATCAGTTCATTGCCAGAACTGAGAAATATTTCATCTGGTTGTATTGACTTGGCAGAATAAAGTGTAGAAGGATAATTTAATTGAAGAGAAATGAGAGAACACAGCACTGTGCTATGAGATTCAACCTGCACAGCCATCTTTGTAGACTGCTGAGCTGTGTAGCTGCACAGCACTAATAAACATAGGGTAAAGCCAAAAAGTCACTTTTAGTGAGGAGTTTTCTGCCCCCTGTTTTTCTTATATATCTGAAATAGGTGGGAAAATTTCTATTTAAATCTTTAGAAGTTAATGAAAGAGTTTTAGGGAAAGTGTGCATGAAGTTGAGTTAGACTTTTCAAAAGAAGGAAAAAATTTCTGTTGTCACAGGCCAGCTCTAGTCATGTTTCCAATTCAAGAGCTTTAATCTGAGATGTATCCCATGATCTGGATTATTTTCAAATATCAGCAGCAAAGTCGTATGTACTAGGAAGCATCAGGAGAATGTTGCAAAGGAAGAAGAGAGGCGTTATTTGCAGTATAACGCACTGGAGAGCTGCTTAGAGTACGTTGTCAGAGGGGAAAGAAGAGTGCTAGCATGGATGGGAAAAGGGACCAGGTACTCAAGTGCACACAGGCGTGCTGACCTACCCTTCATTGTTCACTGGTGCTCCAATGATAGAACGTATTATCCAATGTGAACAAGACAATATTGGGAGCTAAGAGACACGTTCATACTGTCTGATGGCTCCCAGCTTCATCTCATAGAATCATGGACATCTGGAACCATCTACTGGCACACAAGAGACACTCAGTTTGCCCTATCTTTAGCTATGTAGTTTGCTAGTTCATGAGAACATTGCACTCCATCATAACTCATGGGTTAGGAAGTTACTTATTTAGAAAGATTATGTGATTATCAGGTCAACAGCTAGGGAATTGCTACACTATTTAGCTAGGATATTAATTTGTGAAACCATCCTGCTTTAGAAAATAGACAAAACTAAGTGTCTTAGCGCTGACTATTTACTCTCAGCATCCTTTTGTTCAAAGTGGAAAAATAATTTACAGAAAGTAAATCTGTCATAGAAACCTCACTTTTAAGTTGACCAAGGGACCTAGGAGTTCACTGATGACCTTTAGGGGAAGTATGTGAATGACTTCTGTTAGTGGGATTTGAGAGATTTTGACAAAAGTTTGTCTTTTATAAATGCCATATTAGGCATGCATTTCATCCTATTTGGTAGTGGTAAATGGAAAGTGACAGTTGTACAGTTGTATTTTGTCTACACACACTGAAATAAAATTCAATTAAATAATATAATTTATTAATAAACCAATCTAATAGGTGAATAAACCCTGGAACCTTCACTCTGAAGGCAAAAAACTGTTTTTCACTAGATCCAACCCCATATTATGCTTTATTAATTTGTTAAATTCTGTGCACATCAATAAGATGTTTATTGAAATTCTGAAAATATGCATGAATATGTTGTTTGATCTAAGATTTAAAAATCACCTTATCTTTTTCAAGGCTCTTTTTACAGATGACCTACATTTCATAAACTCAGATTTATTTAGTTTTTCACATTTAGGGCAGTGAAACAGTAAAAGTACTACCTTTTGAATACTCAAGAAGATACTTGGAAGTTCTTGGAAACTCAATAACAGTATTAGTGGGCAAGACATCATTAATCTATAGGAACATAAGATTGCAACCTGAACACAGATATAGCACATTAGGTATGCTAGTCCAATGGACGGTCAGAGACACTGCAAAATAAATTAAGAGTTATAGAAAATGGAGGAAAAACAGAGTCTGAAAACACCCCAGATATTTTATGCCAAGACAAAAGAAACAGCAGCCAAAGCTCAGTGAACAGGAACTGGAATGGCAGTAGGCCTTATTAGAGATAAAGGATTTGCAAGGTTTGACATATGAATGTGCTACCCAAATATATAAAATAGTTCTTTGCTTGGTTGCCTATGAACCAGAGTAGATACAGGTCCAATAGGCATGTTTCTGTTTCCCAAAAAACTGAAATGTAACAAATACATTAATAATACAAATGAAATAGTTAAAAATGCCAACAGACTTCAGACACATAATTAATTAGGACAGAAACCTCCAGTTTCCAAAAATGTTGCAAGTACAGCAAGACAAGTTTAGATAAGAGCTCTAATCTGATGGTCTCAGTTCCTTTGCTTGAATTACTGGGGGACAAACACAGCTCTTGCTTAGGATGTGTATCCAGATATTTTTTCCTGTTCAAACTTTGACATCAGGAAGGAGGAGATAAGTGTGAGCTCAGTCTTGGCTTGTGAGAGTGGAGATCTTTCTTTTACAATTTTCACAGTCCTTTGATCAGATTTGCAGAGGCCTGCTGTTCCTCTGCAATGGAAATGAGATTTGTAGAGGCAGGTGGCTGCTTATGTGCCCAGAAATATGTGTGCTCACAAGTTTCTTGTGAAAACTCTGCAAAATTGTCAGTGAAGACATTATTCTACAACAAGGTGTTAAACTTCATGCTTAATACGTGCCTAATTAGTAGGTGCTTGCCTCTGACTTTCACAGTGGTCTTCAGTATTCAGCAATGTAGACACGAAGGAAGACTTTATAGAAGTGGGCAGCAAACAGATGTGAAGCCCTACTGGTATTCAGAGACACGTTAGCTGCATAATTCATGAAGATGTCTATTTTATCTGGAGGATGGCATGTAGCACAAAAGCCTGCCTTGGGATCCTTTAGATTCTCATGCTGATCATTCAGCCAAGCCATCTCATTCAACTTCAACACAAAATCTGGATAATGATCCCTCATCCACCTGACCTGAATCTGATAGAGTCATCCTAAAACTCTTCTATGTTCTTTTGGAGATATCCTTCTGAATTCTTTTTAGGTCGTTGCATTTTGTGCCAAATATAAAGGTCCTGATGATGGCATTTTTTTTTTTCATCATTCTTATATTGATTTACTTGATCTTGAGCTATTACTGAGCCCACTAAGTACTTCAGTTGTCTTCATTGTCCTTGTTGCTGCTTCAGTCAGGCAGACTTTCAATACTGATAATAATATTTTTTCAATCAATTTAGAATAATCTTTTGCATCTTTCACATGCACCCGTTTGCATGCTTTCATAATTTATGGCTTCTTCACACCGATACTGTGCGTATCATGGGGAGATTCTATAATAAAATGTCTTCTGTCTTCCATATGTCAACTAGTCTCTTTCTTGCTGTCAAGACACAAAAAATGTGGCCTTGTAGTTTCTATTAACCATCTACTGACTTCTGGTGCTATTTCCATCAACTCTGTTTTCCTCTAGTCAGTCACTGTATCACACACGAAAGGACGTAAACAAGTACACTTGCATGCAGGTATACAAATAAAGATGGGAAGGTGTCACAAGTACACTGTAATGTTGAATTAGCAGCAGCATTTACAGCTAACCTTAGAGTAACTTTGTTTGAATGCAATGACTGTGGTATGCATATCAACTATGAAATACTTTCCAGTTAGGCATCTTTGTCGTTAATTATTCACTTTTCCAAAATGAACAGGTAATATCAAGGCAATCCCCATGCTTAGTGAGAGATTAATGGAATTCCAACACACTGATATTTCTTCTAAGAGCCAAAAATTCTTGCTTGGTCCTTCACTCTTCGTCACATAGGAGAATGGCCATGATAAAAATGTCAGAACTAGTGTTTTGCCTACAAGATTTACCTGCCCTGCAGCTTCTGAAGTTTTTACCTCAAGAGTACTTGATGACAAATATAATTATCTTCCTTTTCCCCCCATAAATGTGAAAACAAATGCCAACTAGCTTTCCTTTGCAGTCACTGGAGAGTTAGGCAGGTATAGAATGAATAAAAGTTCCCACCTGTTTCAGGTATCTAAATTATCCAAAATAGGTTTGGATTAATGTCTTCAGAGGTGTCTGTTCTGTTTCATGTCTGGGAAAGAAACCCCACTGCTGTCTAGCTTCAGCTAGATACCAGCTTTTAGAAGACTGAAGCCTGATGATTTGAATTAAGCCTATTCTAGCAGAACAAAGTAAGAATTTCTATATGCCTACAACTATCTTAAAAATCGATTGAATTTAGAATATGCTGACTGGAGGACTGACACTCCTTCAGAGCAATCTGGACATCTTGATACTGCAAGTACAAGCAGATAAAATGTTTGAACACATAGAGGCAGGAAAGCCTGTCTCACAGATGGGATGTCTGTGGAGTAGTGACTCCAGACCTGTGGTTCATAGTGCATAATTAGCACTAGAATTAGAATGTGGATTCCCAGTTAACACAGCTGCTGGGGAATACATTTAGTGCCTTTGGCTTGGTGTGGAGCTGCAGCGTAAGTTGCAGGTTAAGTTCTGTGGGGCTGGAGTTTGAGGCAAGAGACCACAGAGTGGCTCCTGGATAGTCAGATGGGAATGTTCCCTTACCAAAGTGACTAAACAGATTGTGGGCTCTGTGGTTATTTAAAAGGGAACTCTGAGTCCAAACAAGGGTGTTATATTTTGTCTGTACTTAACAGCGGTACTATACTAAACTATGTGTAGTTTTCAAATTATTTCAAATTATTCTTTAAATCCACACTCAAAGGATTTTGAAACAATGGAGAAGGTTCAGAGAAGAGCTCTGAGAGTGATTGGAGGGCTGGGGGGGGGGAAAGATAAAGCAGTTTGGCTTCTCAAAGGAAATTAACTGCCATCATAAAAACAGCTAATGAAATATTCCCAATGACAGGATGATGTGCTTTTTCAGATAACTGCATCGTAAGCATCTGGACTGAAAGCTAGATATTTAGACCAGTTAAAGGTAAATTTTAACAAGAATTCTGTTGAGCTTTCAATTGTGGGACACTTAAGGATCAATATTAAATGGTTTTTAACTTGAGACAAATTAATTCAGGGAATTGCTATGCTCTGGGTTATGTAGGAGGTCAGACTAGATAATCGCAGCATTTTCCTCTGTCTTCATGGTTTTCTACTGTAATATGGTGTACATAATATTGGTATGTAAGGATTTTAGTATATAGGAGTATTTGTGAAAGAAAATAGTTCTGAAAATTGGGAAAACTGAGCACTGCTTTAGTGGAAGAATAACAGAGAAACTTGTAGTGATAGTAATTATCTAGTAAGATAGTGAGTATCTAGCTCACTCTGGTACAGTGGAGTACAATTACCCTCAACTGTATTATGATTTCTTTTCATTTTTTCTTCTTGAGTAAATTAACTTCAATTTTCAGATTCAGTAATAAGTAGCACAGTGCATATTACACCATTATTACAATACCTAATTCATTAGATACGTAATTTACATTGCTATTTATATAAGTGCTGAATTAAATCCAAAGAATCTCAGGAGAGGGGTAACCAGCTTGTTCCAGATCTCAATTTTAGATTTAATATGGAAATACAGGGAAAGAAGGCACACCTCAAAAGCTTCAACCCTTATGTCAGGAGCTGCATGTGAGTTTTCAGGAAGGAAGACAGTAGAATCTTAAAATATACATCCAAAACAAAATGCAAAGGATTTAAAGAAGGTAAGGAGCATTTGGGAATAGGCCAAAGAGAAAACTGAGGAAATATGTCACCTTGACTCACTCTTTCACTTCCCTTTTCTTAAATTTTTCATTTTATATGGAGCTTATTATTTCTGACTTGCAATTCTATAGAGGGCTGTGGATTAGTATGAAATGTTCAGAGGGACAGAATTTCAAAATAGACATTGTAGTGCTGGCAGGAGGTTGCCTGAGGCAAACACAGCTCCTCTCTGCTTATCACCGTACAACCACAGTGCCAGACAACTCCTCTTATCAAATGATCAGGTGCAGAAACTTCAAGGCTACGAGAACACTGGGGCAGCCCATGGCTGGTGGAGCCATCCCTTGCCAGCAAGTAGCCTCCATGAAACACATTAAAAGAAGTGAAGAGTGTAGAGCCAGCAATGGCAGGAAGCTGTACAGTTGCCTAAATCAAGTGTCTTATGGAATAGGGCCACGCTCATAAGGCAGAGACACTGCAGAACTGGAAATATTTTATCTTTGTAAAGTAGAGTAAATTCCTGGGACATGAACAATTAATGATGCAGGGAAAGATACTCTGGATGTGGCTACGTTGCTAAATAGGAAAGGGCCAAAGGCCTATCTCTGGCTTCCAGGCCAAATTTTGTAGGCTGGCTTTTGACAACACTGTTTTGGTGTAGCTCTAGCTAAAGCACAGGGGCCATGCACAGACTGCACAGAACTTCACTGAGATTCCTGTGACTCCACAGTGGTAGAGACTTACAGCTCTAAGGCAATGCCATCTTCTCTGAGGTGTTATTTTTCCCATTCAAAGTGTCTGAAACAATGCTGCCTATGTCACGGCCCAGCAGAGTGAGGTTTTGCACTTGGTTTACTGTTCCTGTTCTTGGTATACTGTGCATAAAATGGCTGTCATATCAGTCCCTCCAAAATTTTCTCATAGTGAAAGTGGCAAGGCAGAGGAAGGACAGCAGAAAATATTCTTGTTAGATACTGATATCTACACCGAGATGGTTCCTCAGTTTTGTCTTTAACTCTGTAAACTGCTCTTGGATGCAAGACTGAGGATTGTGTCGTGCCTCTTGGATGTGACAGGGAAATATGTAGGGATGCTTGGGGCTTCAAAGCATCTGGGATAACACTGGGAACCTGTTCAAGCTTGAAGGAATAAAGCATGATCCTGTCTTATCCATCCTGCCTTCTGAGAAAGTTCTCTGAAAGGAGCTATCTCCAGAAATGTATTAATGTACTGTCATAGTTCAGTAACTGCTTAAGAAAATATTAAAGCACAGGGTCAAGGAAAGCTCAGAGTAGACACTAGCATAAAAAATAATATTTTCTGCCATATCTGCTTAACCTTTCTGTCTTACTATGAGAAAAATGCATATGGACGTGACATGGTATTTTATGAGAGTGAAAGAGTGCATCAGCAGAAATCAGAACACTCAAAATAATACTGCAGCTTCTTGAGACATTTAGATTAAATACAGTAAAACCTGCCCAGCAGAAGTTTTCAGCATGTAGCACCACTTGTCCATCTCTTCACCAGAACTCATGAATCTGAACAGTCTTTCCCACGTACACTTTAAAGACAGCAAAAGTAAGTAATTCCAATAAAGTTATTTTTTCCCCCTCCACATAAGCCAAGGAATTTACAATGTTATAACAAAGTAGTAGGTAACTTATTACCTCTATTTTCAAGTGCAGAATGGGAGATAACAATGAAATGATTTACCAGAAGGTCACTGTGTGTTTATACTCTGAGCAGAATCTAAGAACACAGGCTCCAATCCTGACTCAAAGGCTGAATTTCTGTGCATTTTCAGGTACAGATGAAACTTCCCTACAAGCAAAATTTGACTCCTGGCCAACATTTAATTCATAAGACCTGAAGGAAAAGGTTTTCTTAGGGAAAACTTGGAATATTTTACAAATAATTTGGCAGTTGATTCCGCTACTCGGCCAAGTTTCCCACTGCACGTGTGCACGCAGAATTTGCAGCAGCTTTTTCTCATTCTGGTTTGAGCTTCGTGTGCTCACCACCACCCCTGTTTTTTACCCCTTAACACACAGTTCTGTTTATAGCATCATACAGCAGAGCCCTCTGCCATCACATCTCCTGTGACTGTGTTCACTGTATTCTGTAATAGCCATTTCCAGAAGGAACGAGGAATGAAAAAGCAAGTCACTTCTCTGGCCTGTTAACCACTGCCTTTTGCAGTCCCTATTCTTTCCACATTCTGATATTATCTCCTGATAAATCTTTTATCTCACATTTCTACTCTAAAGGTTTTACCTTAGATCTGTGCACTAAAAGGAAAGAATTTTGAAAACACTTGACCGATTTTCATAACACCTACACAGCAGCCTGCTGTAACACCTAAGTTTTTCTTTCCCCTTGTCTCAAAACATCACAAAGTATTTTTTTTTTCTTGGCAGTCTTGCATGTTTTAGTTTCTTCCTTATTTTGTACTAAGCTGTTTTTTTTGATAAGGTTCAGCTGGAAAAACTCATCTCTCTCAGGACCTAATCAGGGTTTTACATCATTTAGGCTAATTGACAGAAGGCTTAACGTATTTCTTCATTATGACAGCAAATACCTTCTTGGAAGAAACCCCAAAGCACAGGAGTTAAAATAAAAAATAATAATGAAAAAGACACCAACCTCTTTTCTAGTAAGATAATTTTGTAAATATTTGAGAGGTATAAGAGGTAAAATACCAGGAAGAAAGTTTCCTAAGGGATGGCTATTTCACTATGGCTAAAACTGCTTTCAGCCAGAAAGTTTATGACACTCCAAAACTATCAAACTATGCTTGACTGTGGAAAATGTAAATAATCACAGCGAAAGAGAGAGTAAGATGTATATAAGGGAAATACATGAAGACAGAAAATACATTACTAACTCCCAAACTACCAAAAAGCCTCCAAAACTAAACAAAACTTCTCATTCTTCAAGAATCTACTGGATATCTTTTCTGAATTTTTAGCAGGACTTTGGAAATAATTTGTGTTTATTCACATTAGCTGTCTTGATTTTTTTTAACTTATGCTAAACTTCATTAAGCTGAACCTCATAACTCGGGCATTGATCTTAAGAGACAATTTATATTATAATTCAATATTGGGTGTTAAACTAATCTTTACTTTCTGTTTCTGATTCTAGTCTTTTAGATTAATAGAAATGATATGGTGATTTTGAAATGTAAAGAACTTTACTTTCTTGATACTTCTGTTACTGTATTTGTCATTCTGCCTGTTCCCCTGTGCTCTATGTGATGCTGTGGGAAGGCAGCAGAAAAAGGCAATTCAATACTTTTCAGAATAACTTACAGTCATAAAATATTTTCAAGAAAAGGATCCCCTGAGGGAGGTATTTAACCTTAGTCTTTGCTGGAGTTATTGAGCATGTGGCTACCCTACTTGGTAAGCATGCTATCAGTGTCAGGGTTTTTTGAATGTCTGTGCTGCACAAACCCCAAACAAACAGTTTAGTGAATAAGAGCCTTTAGAGAAGAGTATTTAAAGGAGTACAGAGGAACTACATACATGAATCCCATGGATATATTTTTCTGTGTAGTACCTTCCAACCCAACACTCTATTACTCAACATTGCAGTTGGAATCAGTATCAGCTACAGCAGTGTTTTAGAATAAATGGGCCATGCTGCAATTCTTGTGCGTATGTGTGAACACGGGGGAAGAAGGTCATGATGTCTTTAAGTGCACATGCTACACACTGAATCCAACTGCCAAAATGCCATTTCCTTTTCTAGCTATACTGCAGCACCACCATCTTTTCTCTTTAGCATGGGACATGTCCCACATCCATAGTCTTGAAAGCTTTTTCCTAGAACTTCCCTCAAAAGTATCACAGCATGTAATTCTTCCCTTTCAGGCCACTAATTTTGACTAATGGGAAAGATGAAACCTTTCCCTTCAGGAAAAACCCCCAACACAGTAATAACTAATTTATGCTAGAATATAATAACACAAATTTTCTCATATATTTTCTAGCTCTCAGGAAGCAGTTCACTAGCACTGAGGAGGGAAGGGATGCAAAGATGTTGTGGTGCCTTATTTCTTTTTATCTGGTTTGGAGCTTGTCAGGACTGGAGTTGGTGTTTGGGGCATGCAGCAAGGGCCTGGGGTCCTAGGCTTCTCATCACAGGCACTGCTTCATGTAGGATTTGCTCTAGATTAATTCAGTGCAATTTAAATTTTAGGAAGCTTCAGCCCCTCTTTTAATATATGTGAGAACTACTCCCTGTGGTAATAGGCTCTGTGAAGATCCTGGCAAATGACAATATACTCCATTCAAAGGTGAGGACTCCCTTTCTTTAGTTCCAGCCTAGATAGTTTATCTAATTTTCCCTTCACAGCTCTAAACATTTCTGCTCCTTACTCTACATTGTCCTCAGCAGAACGGCAGCATTTTTCTCCTAGAACAGGTTCGTCAACTTATGAGGTTTGGCAAGTGGAAGTATGGAGAGGTGTTAGTAACAAATCTGTCTCTTTTGTGACTTCCAATGCTTTTCTTTATGCTTTCCTTAATGTAAGTCAACACTGCAGGTCAAAGGGGAATGCTGCAAAGTGGATTAAGCTCCATTCAGTAGCCTTTCAATGCTGCTTCTGTCTCTTCAACTCAAGAATCTGTTCACAAAATGAGTACAGCTGTGGTGCACAACCTGTCTTGCAGGCAGCCTCCCTCCAAATCCATCCTGTGAATCCCCTCTGTTGTCTTGGTCTCCCTTGGTCTTCTATCCCACACCCCAATCCCTGATTAATAGTGAATTAATGGGGGACAGAAACCAGGCAAAAAGGACTCAGAACAATTATGCTTTGTTGTGTGTCTTCCCCTATCCACTGCCCAGATCCCAGTGCTGACTGTCCTGAAGGTAACATGCCGTGTCCAAAAATGCTGTGGAAGGGAAAACCAACATCATAGGCTTGGAAAAAGTGTCCAGTGAAGCAATACTAGGAACTCAGGGCCTGTCTTAGAAAAATCATGGATACTACTGTATTAAACCCTTCTTTGTCCCCTCTGATGTAGTGATATAAGATTTTTCTTTGTCTAATCATATACATTTCCTCCTTTCGTGTGTTTTGTGTGTATGTGTGTACAG
The DNA here is from genome assembly GCF_963662255.1 of Cinclus cinclus. Lineage (NCBI taxonomy): Eukaryota > Metazoa > Chordata > Aves > Passeriformes > Cinclidae > Cinclus > Cinclus cinclus. The sequence continues at coordinate 51,211,667 of NC_085048.1, read as the reverse complement.
AATTACTTCCAGGATCATACTTCTCAAGATTATAATCCATTTTTAAAGAACACTTGGGATCATATGAAAGCAGGGAGAAAAGCACATCTACTGACTTTTCCAACCTCAAGGCAGAGTTAGGTCTACCTATACTGTTCCTGACAGATGTTTTGCTGGATGACTGAAAAATGCCTCAGAAACCTCTCCTGGAAAACATTCTTTGATTAGCCCAGTTGATCCATATCAGTAACTCCCGACTTCCGTGCTCAGCACAGAACTATGCTGCTTCTATATTTTCTTCATTGTAATTTAAACCCAGGGTTTGCTGCCTTAGTAAATCTAGACAACGAGAAGTGTATTCCCATTTTCCTTGCTAGTGTTCATTTCTGAAATAAGAATTATCCAAGCAGGTGGGATAGGGAAGAGTCCTGGGTTCTGATCCTTGCTCTGAAAGCAGCTGCTTTCAAGGACCCTAGTGCAGGGTCTGGTCCTGGGCTCTAGTTGCTTCTGGGCCCACACCCTCTGCCTCTGGCACGACTGCCATCAAGTTTGTTGCAGCCTTCTTGTCTCAGCTTTAGCAAACACTGAAGTTGTGAACTCAGAAACAAACACGCCACTACTTTGTCTTCACAGGATCAATTTTCAACCCTTCCTTGTATTTGTTTGGGCTTTTAAGTACCCAGGATGGGCACTGTGGGATCAGTAGATCAACAGAGCCATGTTTCACATCCAGGCATCGCCCATGGTTAACTGTAAAATCAGAAACCAGGGGCACAGAATAAATACAGTTACCTAATGTTCAGTGACAAGGAAGACATACTTCTGAGCCAATCCTAAACATTAGGTGTTAAAGGAAGGCTACTGGTGAAAGCTCAGTAAGATCCAGGCACTCTCAGGGTGAGATGTCTTTGCACCTCAACAGAGAAAAGGCAGCAAATAGTTAATCGTGGTGTCTAGCAATGGACATCTGACTGATGCTCTGAATCACCTCTGAGCCTTCTCTCCACTATAAAAAGGATTTTACATGTCATTTGACATGGCCTGAATCTCACTAATCAAATGTGAATAGCCCTACCCTGTCAGAGCCCTCTTTTAGATGATCAGGCTCTTTGTAGATCTAACTGCCAGAGCTGCTCCTATGAAAATAGCAGTAATAGTGAAAGCAGCAATAACAGAAATTCATGTTTTTTTTGTTGTTGTTTGCTTGTTGTTGACTGAAGAATTCATATTTGTACTTCAAAATGGTTTCATGGAATAAATTGCATAATAATTCATTGAGAAGCTGATTGTTGTAGTTTATCAGACTTGCTGATGGCAACAACAAATCTACACTGTTAGACAAAAAGAAAACTGATTGGTTTAGAGGTTTTTACAGACTTACTGAAATGCTTAATCTCTAATACATACTGTTCCCCAGCACAGCAAATTATATACAGCATTACCTGTGCAGCAGGATTTGAGCCTGGCACATACAGAATATCAGTATTTGAATGTATTTACTGATAAACAGCATTCTATGATATTTGGCTTGAAATCATGCTTTTTTCTTTTTTTTTTTTTCTATTGCTTGCTACTGGTGCCCAAGAACTGGTGTCAATTAAATTGTAGATGAGGGAGCCTGCAATCATCCTGATATGCTTCAGTAGATGTAATTTGGTTAAGGCTCAAATCAATGTTCTGGTTCTTAACGTTTCTTGAATGTGTTAAAAATGTAACTTAATTGTGAGAAGTAATTGTCCTGTCTCTGGCAAGTAAACAAAAGACTTCATTTATGCTTGAATGATACTGGATTCAACTGAATTTTACTATCTTTTTTATTTCAAATTTATGTATTTATCCTTATGTATGTTTTGCAAATAATAATCTAATTTTTAAATTATATCTGTAATTAGATAGTGAATATGCCTTTTCTTCTGTTCTCAGCTATACCTGATAAACAGATAAAACAGAGAATGTTAAACAATTGAGGATGAAGATACAAAGTTAAGTTCAGAGGGAAGAAACTGAATGTGAATAGAAAAACGTAGCAGATAATGATATCATCCTAAAACTACATTGACAAAGATGTTGAATTACATTTAAAGAGTACTTAAGTACCCTTGTGAAAACAAGATTTTACAAAGACAATATATGTCTTTCTGCCCCTAATATTTGGCATATCTCCTCTTGTTTTCCTCCACTATAAACCAGCTATCACTGATTTAAGTGCTGATATAATGACTTGTTTCCTTGATCAACAGCTGTTCACAATTTATTACTGCAGATTATTTCCTCTCTGAACTTCTATTGAGGGTCTAGAGTGCCTTAGACCTTTTTGTGTGGAATTATAAAAATAATGATTTATCAACATGATTCCTATTCATTTATCTCTGAGACTGTGCCATTCCATCACACTGAAGAAAGAGAAGTCTGACAGAGATTTTCCTGAGTGTTAGATTTGCTGGCTGTAAATGAAAAATTGTGGCAGGCACCACTACTGAAAGCTTATTAGAAAACATGACAGAAGGAATATTTTTAGCTATGATAATCATACTATATTTAAAAACACAAGAACTATAACAAAATCAGGGATAGCAATCAAACTTTTGTGCAATTATTTTTAAAATTTGAAGATAAATTTCCTTATGGGCTAATGAAAATCAAAGCAAAGTGCAAATGATAGAGAAACAATAAAGAATATCTCACAAAGCTGTTGGATTTCTAAGATGCTGGATGCTAAGCAATTTATTAACGTCACAAAAAGCTTTCTTAGAAGAAAACAAGTGAAAAATATAAACTGTGATGTCATGAGGCCAGATTCTGGACCTGATAAATATTCTTTGTTTTTTCCAGTCATCGCAAAAGGTGACTGCACGCACACTCAAGATAAAACCTGAGGAGAAAAATCCTCTTACCTTTATGCTACTTACTCGGCTTCCTTTTTTCCCTTCTTTTTTTTAAGTTATGCTAGAGGACAGCTAACCTGGGAATAAGTGCAATTGATGTACATCCTGATTCTACTTGATAGTCTAGAAACAGAAAAATGCAGCTGTTCCAGGAGGACAGCTTGTTCAAAGATCAAAAGAGCTACTAGTTTAAAATGAGCCCAGCTACAGAAGCAGAGAGAATCACAACCTATGGTGTGTGCGCGCTATTAAAAAATCTTCTCTTATACCAGAAAATAAGAATTCAGTCTTCATAAACTAAGAAAGATGATGAGGAATTACAAGGTCTCTAACAGAAGGCTCTTATAGAGTGCCCAGATGATTTATCAGCTCACTGAGAAACTGTTGAATACAACACAGAGACTTCAGGGGTGTTTTTTTTTTCCTTTGTTTGTTTTTTCTGTTTGTGTGTTTTTGGTTTTTTTTGTTAGTTTTAGTTTTTTTACACTGTGGGTGAAATGGGAGCAAGTAACAGTGGTCTTTTGGCAACTGGAAAGCAGATATAATTTAATTTAATACCCCGAAAGGTGGCATGTTTAGAGAACACATTAGCTACAATTTGTTTTCTTGAAATAAGAGCAGATAGGAAATTTCCTATATTATTTATCTGTGCTTCAAAAGACAGCCCTCCTAAAAGAGTGCAATTTTTCAGCACTCAATTTCCCGTGGTTAGAAAAGCATTTTAAATTAAGGGAGGTAAAACCCACAAATGGCAGCTCCTTGAGGCTGCTTTGCCAAGTGCCTTGGTTTATCAGCACATTAGGAGGAGTCTTTAACTTCTTTAAAGTTTTAAATATCTAAATCATGTGACTAGATATGCAGATACTAATGATCTACATCAGATACCAGGGAATATGTCTCCATACATGGGCTGGAACAAGTTGTCAAAAAATGACTGACTTTGACTTGAAATAAATTAACAGTAGCTTACCACAAATTACATAAGTCAATAATAAAACTAGTTTAGGAAATGTTTGCTCCCACCAGGTGCGTGTCCGGCATTCTTTGCACTCATATGGATTTCAGTGTAGTTTTCAGACTCTTTTCCTTTTCCTTCCTAACTTACAGAAAAGCATCAACTCACACGGATGACACTTATTTTCTGGTCTGGTCTTGCAAGTGACTTTCAGAGTAGATGCCACCCAGGAAGAACCTCCTGTACTGCAGGTTGTGACAAGTTATAATATTCCAGCCAGCCCCATGGAGAATTACTAAAAAGTGGCAATACAAAAACAAGTCAGGGCAAATAAGACCAGAGGTTTTTTTAAAAACCTGAATAAAACCTGGAAAACAATGCCAATACACAGCTTACCACTGGGTGGTATAGGTCTCATTAAAAAGGAAACAGAAATAAGACACAATAAATTACCTGTGGTAAAGTGAAAATTGGCATCAGACAGAAATCAAACCAGTGTGAATTCAGATTTTAAAAGGACAAAGCAAATTGGCTCATTTGGAACTGTAATCCTATGTATATTTCATCAGTGCATGAAATGAACTGTGAACATTCCTCAAGTGTGGAAGTACATGGGATCCCATCAGAGCACTGCGTGTATGGTGTATTGTAGCACTCCCAGCATTCCCTGATGCACTTCCATTCTTGTAATTCCAATTATTTACCTATCATTTAAGACTCTCCATAATTCATACTGTCGTGTGTTGTAGCCTAATATGTCACTTTTTTTTTTTTGTGATTTCACAAATCACAAAACGATTTGATCAGTGACTGAGCTGCTTTAACTCAATTAGGTATACTTGACGAACTGTGGGATACTCCAGGTTTTACAGAATTATTTTTAACCATGACAAGATGACACATCATTGTCTCTTGACTGCTAAGCTAGATTGGATGAAACCAGCTGATAGCAGAGGCTATCTTGGATGACGTGTACACAGCAGTAATCGAGAATGCATCATGCTATTAAGCTCCCACAATTGCTTTACTGCTGTTATAAATGTCAGTTCCAACGTATGATAACAAAATTTTCACAGCGGGGCTCCTACTCACACTTCTTTGGACATTGAGACTCATTTTTATAGCAGCCTGAGTATTCTGAAATATCTACAGACATGAGAGAGTCTGAGTTTGTTCTAAGTCTTATCCAACAAGTTTAGACACAAGCTGAGTGAGATCTATCTTGCAGTCCTGAAAAATGCACATTTATATTGCTTTTATACAAATTGCATTTAGGTGTTGCCTGTACAACTCAATTAACATAAACACCTGGTAATTTGGTGTTTTTTTTTTTTTTTTTTTTTTAATGGAGACTAGAATGTAAATATCTTGTAACTTGAGTTTCAGTTCTGGCTTTTCCATGGACAATACCGTACTTCTGACTCTACACCTCACACCCATGCTTGCAGTGATGCTTATGGCCTTTGAGTGTGCAGGTGTTTACTTATTCAACAAGCAAACCAGGTGGCATATTTTCTAACTAGGTGTGTGATGATTCCAAAATGGTACATCCAAAGGAGCCCCCAGTCCTGCAGTGTGGGGGACAAGTCTTGTTAAGCAACAACAATCGCTGAGGTGAGTGCAGAAATCTTTACCATGATCTGAAGATGTGCCCCACCCTCAGGTAGTGTCAGTGGGGACAGCCAGAGTACAGTACTGAGAAGAAGCCCATGATGCAGGTGTTTTAGTGTGAGCAAACCTAAGGAGAGATTAGATATGTGAACAACCTACATCTCTGATAACTCTCTATGGTATTTGATTGCTGTGTTCTGATACTGTTTACATTTTCAGATGTTTTTCCTAGTACCAGACCTATATTTATTAATGGTAGAGATGAATGGAAGTGTAAATATCTTTGTTTAATTTTAAAGAATATCTCATTTTCTTCATATATATCTTCAGATAAATAACATATTTTAGTCATGAACTTTTTTCCTCAACTTTCTTCATTCTTGCCTTCCTTTTCTACTTTGCATTCTTCAGAGGAAAATCGGATAAGAGGAAATCTTTTTCCCTCTAGCAGGCCATGGAAAAGGCTGTAAGAAATGGGTATCTCTGAAAAAAAAGTATATTGGGAATAAGCATAACTCTTTCTATCATCTTTCAGTATTTCCAAGGTATTTAATTATAAAGCCTGTCTTTTCACCAGCAGGATAGCCTAGGAGAAGACATACTGCATTTCAGTTACCTGTCTTTCAGACTGTGATACTTGTGATACAAGTAAGACTGACATCACAGCTTTAAGCCTAGAAGACTGAAAGGATGAATGCAACACCAGAGAAAGGGGGACATACTGGAAAGTTTTTACATAACAATTTTAACTGCATGATTATTCAGACCTTCCTCTAATAATTTGATAAACTAGACTATTAGTATCATTGTAATTTGACAGTAATAATTGTGTTTTGATAGGATTGTTAAGTCTTTAATTGGTCTCAATAAACACTTAGCTTCACATATGAAGCATGTAATACTTTGGGTTTGACAACTGTCCAATTTAAAGTGCATTTTAACTGGGCTAAAACCAGTGGTTGTCTCACAGGCAGATAAATTCAGACAGAACACAGTGTTTCTAGCCTATAAACAAGGCTGCTCAAGGTATTTTCTGGGTATTTATGGGTGGTTTCTGTTGTGTGAGGTAGATGCACTTTTTCTCTAGATTTCCTCATTTCCTTCGTACAGCTCCCTTAACACTGGACTGATGACCACTGTATTAATATAAAGGAGAATAAAAAGTGATGCAGGTACATTAATCAAATTTAAGAAATATTAGTTGTTTTTTGCTCACCCTGTTAAAAAGTCTTTTGAGGTTCAATACAAATAAGAAACACTCTGATGATGAAGAAAGAAGCATTGTCACCTTCCAAATTCTCAGTGGATGCTGCAATACAACAGGAGTCAGAGAAAGAGAATCATAGAATAAGCTGAGTTAGGAGGGATCATCAAGGATCATCAAGTCCAACTCCTGGCCTTGCATAGGACCATTCCCAAGAGTCACACCATGTGCCTGAAAGTATTGTACAGACACTTGAGTTCTGTCAGCCTTGGTATGGTGACCACTTCCCTAGAGAGCCTGTCCCAGTGCCCAGACACCTTCTGGGTGAAGAATCTTTTCCTCATATCCAACCTAAACCTCCCCTGACACAACTCCAGGACAGTCCCTCTGGTCCTGTCACTTGTCACATAGAGAAGAGATCAGTGCCTGCCCACTGGCCCCCTCTCCCTAAAAGTGCCACAGAGAGGAATGAAAGAATGGCTTTAATGACAATGGGTGCAATATTCATTTTTTTTCTATCTGGTGCATGTATTGGACTGCTGGAGCAGGGTAGATTGGTTGTCAAACCCTATCAGCCCATCCAGGAGGGTTAATATGCTGATTGTGGGATAGCCAGCTGACCCTGTGCTAGGTTGTTGCTGCAGCTGCACTGGTGGCCAGGCTCTTGTCAGCTCTCAGTTATGGCTGGGAACAGGCTGGTTCTGGACCACATAAGAGTTACACAGATAATTGTGTGCATGGGATGACTTTACTCTCAAATGCATTTCATCAATCATTTTTCTTTTCTGTGTCCGGTGAACATTTTTCCTCCTGAGCAGATACTCTGACATGGGAAAATGTGTCTCACATGAAATGTGTCTCTACGAGGTTTACTGATACCAGGTAAAATTTGATGTTGATATCTCCTCCAGCCACAGTTAAAGATACTAGCTATTTCCCAGAGGATTTGCAGCAGCAGTGGGCATCGGTGGAAGTTTGGTTGGAGATGGCCATTATAGAGTTTGGTTTATTTGGACACATTAGTCTGTACTAATACACTGCTCTGTTAGTGAGGGTGTGTGGGGAACAACTTGAGGTATATGACATGTCATTCTGCATAATGAAAATAAATGGAGCTTTAGTCTCTGGTGTGGTTGTGTAATCTTCTTAGCTGTGGGGCTCCCTTCCTTGCCCTTGTAGCCCATGTAAAGCTATGTGTGTCATTAGTCAAATGGCTGATAAACCCATTTCCAACCCAGCTGTAACACTTGTCTGTCTAGAGTCCTGCCTTGACATGGCATTTATCTAAGCAAAAACAAAAGGAAGACGTTCTGTGCAGCTGACTCTGATGGTGTGTGCCCACAGCCCAGTAAGCAGTACCAGTATGCTATTTCAATAGTATGCTATTTCAAAGCTACAAATGAAAAGAAATTGAGTTCACATGCTGCAATGAAGCAAATCAAACCCCATAACGTTTGTATTAATTGCCAAAAGCAGATAGTGCCTGGGAAGCAGAATAGAGGGTGGAAATGCAATAAATCTTCAAGCTTAAATCTGGAAATGAGCCCAGGTTTGGGGAGTTAGGGTCTAGTAGAACTTACTTTTAAAAGTAAAAATACATCAGAAAAAAAAATCAATATGAGAAGTATATTTTAGATATTTGGTTATTTTTTTCTTTGGCTTTTAGCCAACTATTAATTGAAACTCTAAGAAATATTTTTTTTTTTTAAAGAACAACCAAAAGCCCTCAGACTCTTCATTATATCTAATATACTCATTGTATATTCTATTTAGGATAAAAATATACATAAACCATTAAATTAACAGTACAGTGATTTGGAGCTATTCTAGGGTTTTACCAATGAAAAGAAGTTTTGAAATGGAATGCATAGCATCACTGTGCAATGATGCTGTAATAATTTTTTTTCTGCAGAAGAAGCAGGACCAGAATTCTTGAGTTCATGACAATTCTGAGTCAGGCGAGGAAGCCCATAAACACAACCACAAGCCTAGAGGAGACAGCCTTGACCAGCAATTGTTTATCAATACAATACAGGTGATACACCCCAGAATCAAATGAATATTGAAGACCTGAGAGAAGTTCATGCTCTGGGAGGTAATCTTACAGCTCTAAAGTTGAAGAAAGGCTGAATGTTTCTCACATAAATGGAGTGAATATTTAAATGCACATGTTAGGCAGCTGCTCTGTTTCTTCTATTAAATTGGCAACAGCAGGAAAGTGAAGAGGAAGTGACAAGATTTGGGGGATGCTAACAGCAAAGTGATAAAACAAAGAAAGAGAACTAAGAGCAGTGGAAAGAAATTTTGCTCATTTCACTGCCAGTACTTGACCATTCTTTTTCTAGTTCTTTTTTCCTGACATCCAGGGCTCACTGCATATTGTCTCAAGTAGCACCCTGCTGCCTACAGGTAATTTATTGGCCATCCAGGGAAGCTGATAAGAAAGGAATTCAGAGAGTTAATAACAATTATATTGATAAAGCCACAGCATATAATTTGCAAGACATTTTAGTGCTGCTAAATTTTATTTATTTTATACTCAAAAAATAATGTTTCTTTTGTTGAGTGGAAAGGCAAAGGTTTATGTTGCTTGTACTGCAGCATTTACTCAACATTTTTGCCCACAAGCCAAAGAAGTAAGGAAAAAGAAGAGGTGTAATATTAAAGTGGAAGCATATATCTGCACTGAGAATCAATACAGCCACAGAAGAGAAGGTTTCTAAAAGAGATGTAGAATATATTGACAAAACTAGTTTTCTGCTGCTATAGCTTAAGTCATTTTCACTACCAGATTTCAGATTTATTTTAATATAATGACAGAAACATCTACATTTTTGCTGGTAAAATTATACAGCTGGGGGCAAAAAAAATAAAGTAATGCCACGGACATTGATAATGACATTCCATGAATTTTCATATCCTTATTCCAAGGAAATCTACATATTCTTTTTTCCTATTTCATACCTCCCCATCCTTAGAAATGTTTCATCTATATAGATGAAACATTTTTTTCTTGCTATGCTTTTCAAATAATTTCTGACACAAATCTGTGCAAGTCTAATGGAAGGAACAATTCAAACATATCAGGGCTTAAAACAACGCAACTTTCTGATATAGCTAGTCCCTAGTTCTGACAGCTCCCAGTCCCACCTAATTTACTTGGGTTCCTTTCTGGTAGCTTATGCATAGCTTTTTTTAACCTGAGAGAGAGACAGAATTGGGGAATAAAAAAATACTATCTGGGTGACAGCACACATAAACAGAGACTTGTCAAATGCTAGACCAGGTAAGATATCCCTGGTGAGTCCACAGCACTCTAGGAAGGAGAAGCAGTTGTGCTGGTGTTTTCACTGAGATACTGTTGGGATTTTCCTTCCCTGCCTTTTTCTGTGAAGAAATTTGACATACGGTTCTATGCTGTTCAATTACACATCTTTTTTCTACCTCACATAGGATTTTTCATTTATTTGTCATTTTCCATTCTTAACTAGAATTATACTTTATTCATCCTTCCACATAGTCTTACATTCTTAATTTTTATAAGGGATTGGAAAACTTTAGTCTGGAGTAGAAGTTAATCAGTACAGAGCCTGGTTTAGAATGAGTTTCCAATTTTAAATGGGATGGGGGTTGGTTGCTGACATAGTTTTTCCCATGCACTGAAAATGTGTTTAAAACTATGCCATTTGATTAACTTGTAAAGTCTGAGAGTAGCTAGCAGATTCAATTATGGATTCAAATTATGCAACTAAATTGGTCTAATTTTTAAAAGTGATGAATGAAGTGCATTAAAATAAAGGGATAATATAGGTCTAAAGAGGAATTGGCAAGGATTCTATTAATTAAAACTCAATGAACAAATGCATACCCCTGCATGAATGGGTGCACAGTTATAAATACAGTGATTTGCATCAAAAATTCAACTTGATAATGTTTATCTTACACTAGATTTAATTTCCTACATATTTGAAATCCATTTAAATATATGTTAATGATGACAGGAGATGTTAGAAACCTGCTCCTAATATTGCAACAAGCAATAACTTTATTAACTATATTAGGGTGAAGTGCCTTTCCTGGAAGACCGAAAGCTGCTTAAAAACATATTGAAAATCTGTACAAGATGTAATGTTGTCTGACAAGACCTAAAGCTGTCTGACCCTAATTAGTGGCTTTTTGTTTTGTCAGGAATAGCTCAGCCAGGCAAAGCAAACAAGGCAAAGATAAGGTTTCTTCCTAAGAATCCTCAAGAGAGGGGGGGTCACAGAGTTGCAAGTGCTGTACCCACAGACCAGCTCTCAGAGGCATCCATGGCATCAGAACTGTTTCCATGGGGGTCACATCAGACCCTGCCACAGCCCAGGACCACGAAGACAGGAGGACACTTAAAGCTGCAGAATCACCTCATGGCCTCTGTTATAACTTTCACTACTTGGGAAAGTTCCACCTGTGATCCACCTGTGTTGCTGAGGTTTTAATTCCATCTCCCCTTTTCAAGGATGGAAAGCACCTACTGCAAGACAACTGTTTGAAATTACCACCTGTTCCAATGTGGATTTTCACACCTCCCTTGTAGGCAAGACCTCAATCTCTGCAGGTCCTTTCCTGCACTGAGAAAGAACCCAAACACATTGTCTTGCAGGCAAGCCATGGCCCAAACTTATATCTGCATTTTCAGTACATTTTGGTTTTAAGTAGGAGTATCTAAGAACTGAGTGGACCTCTGGAGTATCCTTCTTTCTAGCTTTCTCTAGCAGCTAAAAGCTTAACACCACTGTTCAGCAAACTAGATCAGAGCCTGCATATTGGCCTTTTTCATCCAGCCTTCTTGTTCTTGGGTTTGTTTTTTTTTTAAATTTTTAACTGATGAGCTTATTCTCATCTGTTGCTAAAAAGCTGCCACATTTTCCTGCAGCTGGTGAAGAGAAGTACCTGCTTGCATGCCTGCAAAGCACAAAGCTAGCTCCTCAGGGACAGCTTTTTTCTGACAGATGCAATGTGCATCTTCTGCAAACACTCAATTATATTTTCAAGATGAGAGATTTGAATTTCAAAGGTTCTCACAAGTAAATCTCCAACTATTTAAATTTAAAGTATTTTCAGAAAATAATTTCTTTTTAGTTTAGAGTAGTTTCAAATATTTGTAGGAAATAAGAAAAAGTGGGATGCTTCAAGTCCTTTGCGGATGAAACTTAAATTTCAGCTCAGAATGAGGAGGTTATGATGTGATTGGTGAGGTGGGGCTGGAGACTGAGGGAGGCACACCCACTGACAAGGCAAAACAAATGGTTCTTGTCAAAATCATGGAGAGACAGCTTGTGTTGTACTGGTCAGACATTACCCTAATGTTTGATTTACAGTTCATAGCACAACCTTTGACTGGTAAGATTGTCACATAGCAAAGAGGACAGTTGGTAGCCTGTGAAAGGATGCTGTCTCCTGTCAAAAGAGTCCTTGATTCACCCAGTTTAAAAGCAGCTTTCCCCACAGTCTTCCTGCTTCAGAGACTCCATCTCTTGGAAATAGCCTGTCAGGTCCCATCTGTTTTTTTGTGAAGTTGCCGGCCCCCTGAGAGAGGGTCCACCATTCCAATCTTCTGTCTGATGCTGGAAAACCAAAGGGGAATAACCTCTGCAATCTGCCAGAAATTGGTTTTTTGAAAGCAAGGACTCTGCTTCAGAGAGCTGCAATCTACCATACTTAGAGGAAAATTAGTTTTCTAAGTACAGTGCTTTCTTCTGTTGACTGCTTCAGCCCTCTGTGTCTGCCTGTGCTTCTCCTCACAGTGTGGCTTGTGGGAGCTTAAACGTAAATAACTCATTAACAAGCAAAATCCAGTACACTGTAGTTCTTATTCCAGCAGGTATTGTGAAGGGAAGCAAACAATGACAAAGTAACTTCCAGAAAACTCTTGCTATTTTAATAATAGTAAAACTGCCTGAGCAGTAAGCAGGCTACAGCTGGTATGATTAACAGCTGTTACATTTGTCAGTACCTCAAAAATGATTAGCAGGTGTCCTAGTTGATTCAACAAGACCATTAATCATTGGAAGCTTTCCTTCAAATTGACTTATATGTCTTAATGTGCCTTCACTACTATTGTACAGAGGGCAATAATATTACACTGAGTATTATAAACAAACTGACATCATGTACCCCAATGGACTTAGCATCTAAATAACCAGACAAATGTGCACAGTAAAGACAGCATGGAGCAAAAACTGAGAAGAAATATTTGCCATGAGAATGAGGCAGCAGAGAGCTTCAAAGCGGATTTTGGAACAGAGAGCAGTTTCCAAACAGAGTGGAATGTTTAGGAAACAAATGGAAGTTGTAAACAAGGGAAAAGATTAAGGTGGTTGTAGTCAGAATCCTTTACACACATTTGAATTTTTCAAAAGCTTTGAGATAAAACATAAGGTTTTAGGGTGATTCAGCAAAGATGGTGAGAAGTGAAAGGAAAACTGCACCGTTTTGCATAAAGAACAAAGAAGACAAGAGAAAGGCTAAAAAAATAAAGTTTTGGAAGTGCAAAACTGAACTCTTGGGAAATGATAGAAAGAAGATATACAATTTAATAAGCTAGAGCATCCTCAGTGAGCAAAGGGAAAAGAAGAAGTAGCCTAGTGTGCATGGTAGTTTCAGAGGTGAGAAGAGGAGATTCAGGTGATTAAAGGGCACAGGATGGGTGGATTTTCTTGCGGCTTTTAGTTGTTTTGCTTATTTTTGTTTCATTTCTTCTGGAAAATGGAACAATTTGATGCCTTCTTAAAGGATGGCCCATCCTCTAGCAAAAATTATTTCTCATGCGTCATCATTCAGACCAGAGTACCGAACTGACCCAATGAATTCATTACAGAGCTGAGTAAACTTCCAGCTTATTCTGACACATTGTTCATTGGCGGTGTCAGACATTGTGTTTTTTTGAAGTTGATGAATCCCTGAATTATTCTGATGTCTATATCATGTATATAGAACAATGTCTTTGCTGATTTTCTACAACTTCTTATCCAGACAGAAGAGACTGGGTCTTTACCTGAATGCAGACGAATGAATGAATGCAAGGAATAAATCTTGAAAATTTCTTTGCATGCTATACTAATGTTCTACAGCACATTGGCTAAAGATCTCCTCCATATGGACTGCAGTGAGATCTGCTTCATTCATTTCAAACACACACAGAGAGGTGTCTCTCTATATTGCATAGATGCATACTTTTGCTTCTTCCATTTGCTCTTTTCTGCACTGTCTCTACCTTACTACAACAGAGGATCATTTTTGTAGGGGTTGTGCATACTAGTTTGTAAGCAGGAATAGAGGTCAGCTTCAAGAATTAGCTGACCTCATGCTACTTCCAAGCAGGGCTAAAGGTGCTGTCATGTCCTCTTTCTGTTTGAACAGTAGAGATGTGAGTGAAACTTGCTACTAAATTTTAGAGTAAAACACTGAAGCACTGTTCTAAAACCATGCCAGCTTCTGCTAGATATTCCTAAAGCTTAACATGTGTTCATACTTTAAGTCTTGAGTACTCTTGCACTATTGAAACTCTCCTAGTTGATAGATCCTAGAGGTGGAGGTAAGAAGTTACTGTTGCTGGCAATTGTTTTACTCAAATTTCCTGGGCAGAAGGGGTATTTCTTTGCCTATCCTGAATGTTGATGCCAGTTGAAATCCTCCGCCACACGAAAATGGTGCAAAATCTTGTCAAAAAGTGAGTTACAAAGACAGTAGTCTGCTACTAAAAAAGCAGAACAAACTCTGAAACACTGGGATAATTTGTGCACAGTTATTCAAAGGTATCAGCAAGCAGACACTATTTGTATGGAAAAGCAATTATTACAGGAAAAATGTGAGCCTGTAAATGTAGCACATATTGCTTTCCTATGCCTTTTATGTAATTGGTATCATTATGCTACATAATGACACCAATTACTTAAAAATTAAGCATGCAATAATGCATACTTCATATTTATTATATTCAGATGGAGTTCCTATCTGCAGCACTCTAGGGCCAGGCATCTTTTAATAAATTCTACATGTGCCTTCAGTATTTTCTCTAGGGTTGTATTTTTTAATGCTTACTCTTTTAGTGGGGAATCTCAGGCATAAAAAATTTAAAAGGTCAATTTTATGATGAAACACATGAGCCTGGATATTCCAAGTAGCACCCTAGACTGCAGAAGTTAATTGCTTTTTGACAGAAGAACTCTCTTAAGTGCTCATGCTGGAAGCAGGTTTGTGTGAAAAGCAGGATGTATCTCTATCCTGCTTCCAAGCCTGCTGGGATTTGTAGAGATGAGTGACGCTGTGAAAAATAGAAATCACCTGGAGCCTGTTAATATTATAATCAAGTGAAAGCACAATTACTGCTGTCTCAATCCATCTGTCTATATGCATCCGCTCCACTTCCAATCACCTGCTTTAGTCACAGGTGTATTATTATTGAGATGGCATTAAAAACTCCAAGCCATGCACATTCCAAACTGCTGTGTGCTATTCCATGTCAGTCTGTCTGTCTCTGTAGCTTCAGTGCAGCCAATTGTCAAGGAGAGCAAACAAAGGTCCCAGATTGCATGAAGTAAAGCCAAAGTACCTTTGTGTGTGGAGGCTGGCTGAATGATGCCCAAATTTAAGTTAGCAGGTTGCAATTTTGACAAGTGCCATTTATGTTAAATGAAAGGAAAAAAAAAATCAAACAAATGTTCTGAATTCTAACAACTCCTGCACCGCCTGGTAATGCTCAATAGATGCCACGTCACGTATCTGAAACACTAAGGTAGCTTTGGTAAACAAACATAAATTTGTAGAATATGATCGCAGTTCTGCAGAAACCATCTGACATGATAATATACTTAGTTTTTGATTTCACCCTGAATGATATTTGAAAGCATAATTGATCAAACTGAGTGACAAGAATTCTACATGATAAAATCAAATTACAACAGCATCAGGAATCAAGCAAAAAGAACTGCAACAACACAAGTAGTAAATTTTAATTCAGAATAAGAAAATGCCAACTGAACTAAGGGTATATTTTAAAATTTCAGTAGGCAAGCTATAAGGAGGAATGTTGGATAGTTTAACAATTCACCATTGAGAGCTAAAAGGTCTTTTTCATATGAAACTGAAGTCTCTCAGACATTCATTTGAAAAAGCTGAATATTACTCACCATGTGAATCTCTGATTTGCTAAATGTTTTGTATTGAAAAATACTAGACCCTAGGATTCATATAATTTTTTTTTCATCTATAATCAAAGAGACTCTTAGAAACCATTTTGAAGATCCACTGAAGAATGGGTTTTGAAGGTAATTGCAGATATTGGGAAAGAATGGCAGGTTTTTGTAGACCCCCTTAAGATATGAAAAATAAAGTTTTAAAAAGAGCTAGCTTTCCAGAAGTGATGATAAACACATTTTTGTGTTTACATGCACAAAACAGGAGTTAATCTGTAATCTCTCAACAGATTAAAATTGCTTGTTCTTTTCCAGTTGGCAGCCTGTTTGGGAGAGAAAAAACCTTTTAACAGTCTTTCAGAAGAATGTTACTTTTTAATTTCAGTGCAGTTTTTTTTTAAACACCTGAAGTTAGAGGAAGAGCTATAAGCCTCCTGAATGGTCTATGCAGCTGCATATGCTGAGTCCAAAATGCCACGAAATCCCTCCATGAAGGAAGCTAATGGCCTTAATGGTTTTCACACCATCTTCAAAATTCCCCCTTAGCCTTGTTCAAAGCTCTGTGCAGTGAGTCGAGCTCTCTAAGAAGCTATGGATCAAATGGAACCTGTTTCTCCTAAGTGTGTTAGAGCTGAGGAGGACACCTTTGCAAAGTTCAGCTCCAAGTTCAGACCTGTTCTGAGAAAAATATCCCCAGATCAAGCCTTGCTCGAATGCACGGTGCTTCTTCAGTCCACTGAAGTCAATTGCCATCTGGGACTGCCCTTGTCTAGAAACCCTTTGTCTGGAAATAGGAGCGATTAATGTTGCTTTTCTGGAAGTTCATGAATTCTTGTTAATTATGGATCTCACCATACAGGGCAATTCCCAGCAAATGCACAAAAGTATCATACCTTCATATGACTTGGGAAACAAACCCGTTGGATATTTTTGTTAGTGATTTTGGGGTGTTTATGGGGTGTTTTATTTGGTGTTTTTTTTTTTTTATTTGGTTGGTTGGTTTGGTTTGGTTTGGTTTGGTTCACATACAATTACATGACCAGGAAACAAAAAAAACCCAAAAAACCCATAGAAACAAAAAAAACCAAACCAAACCAACAAAAACAAACAAACAAAAAGAAAACAAAAACCCCCAAACCTCATCCCTTTTTCTTTCTCAGGTTCTTTTTGACTGTTTTAATTAAAATAAATCAGAAACTTTAAGGAAGCTATATGGCTACACAAAAGGAATATTTCAGGATAGAAAATACAATGTACTGTGGAGGGATTTGGTTCATCCCCATATTTAAAAAGCATAGCATTAAATGACTACCACTTCTGGTAATTTTTAGGATCTTCATAGTGAACCTGTCATAGCAATATTATTTCCAGAAACTAAAAAGAGACTGAAAATGCAGCATATATTGCTTGCCTATGTCTCAGATATAATCGGTATAATAATTTTTAAAATGACTAACCTCTTCCAGTCAGTCAGAATTTCATAACTCATGCCCAGAAGACATTTGGAAAGATCTGATACTTTAAAAATGACAATTTGTTTCGTTCATGTAATTCACATTTCTGTAAAATTTGCTGCATCGTTATATTCTGATGGTTGCAGCAGGAAGCAATAACCATGGCAAAAAAGAGCTAACAACCCAGGGAAAAATCCTTTTCTTATGATACACAGTGATTTTAGAACGATCTTTACAAAACACAAAGCCACTGAAACCTAAAATGTAGGTTCAGACAGAGTATAAAACAATGATTTAGTAGATTAATGTTTTTGAAGATGAGATCAATTCATTCAGTTTGCAACAGAAAATTATTGCAAATTCCTCTGCAATCTTTGAAATGTATCTGGGTTATGTGTTTTGTACCACTGCTACCTAGCCACAGCAAATTTTCTGCAGACATCTCTAATGGAGAACCAGGAGGCTGCCATCTGAAAATGAGGCAAGCACCACCAGCTGATACAGCAAATGCCAAGTGGCTATTTAGCAGTGCCAGCTCACAATACACTCACACAGAAAAGCTACCTGCCCCCTCCTTCTCCTTTTCTACCTAAATCTTCAGGAAACTAAATCACTTCCTAAAAGCAGGGATGGAGAAAGCAGTCTATTATTCCCTGGCAGACCACAACGGATTGCCCATATTGACAATCTGTTTTGTGTAGGCAGGCTGCAGAAGCAATAAATCCTATTAACCTGCTCAAAGTCAAATGAAGACATTTAGAAAACAGAACTGCTACTACATGCAGTGGTGAAAGAAGAGCATATCAGAGAAAGGTTAAATGGATGCACCAGTATTAGATTATGCAGTTACAACCATAAAATTCCCCCAGACCTTTCTATCACTTGTTCTTGCCCTTCAGTATATCAATTATATCCCCTTCAAGCTAACTAGTTAAACTTTCAAATATTATCTTTCTGTTCTGTCAACGATAATTTTCAAGAAAAAAAATCAATTTCAGGCTAGCAGGACTTCTGTGGAAAACGCTTATGTTTTGCTATGGTTTTGCTAATGCACACTTCCTCTGTCCAAAACATACGGCATTTTGTGTGTAAAGACCATTCTGGAGATTTACTGTAATTAGGCCATGATGTACTTATTGTTATGGATTCAGCAGCCTTTCTGCTTCTCTACCTGTTTTGCTCGAGAGCAGCTGCTAGCTTCAAGCTGTTGTCTGCTTCCAGTAGCAGAAGCTGAATGAAGGAGCGCTTTCCAGGGAAGACATGTTTTGAAACAGACATACTGACAATAAACCGGTTCACTAGGGAGGCATAATGTTGACTGGATAAAAGTTGAGTAATCATTCTATGATAATTTACTGAAACTGGGTGCAATTTGCTTTAAAATAGAAATTCCCTTTGCTGCTGATGTTGGACTTGGAAGACTTTTACTGATAAAAACATAGCATTTGCTTTTATGAAGTAGCTGATCTTTGGAGATTCATTAAACCTCATTATTTTTTCTTATGCATAAGTGACTGTTAATACTTATGCACTGAATGAGAGGGATGGGAATAATGGAGTTGTCTAAAGCAAGGCTTGACAGTGCTTCTCTTCTTCCAGGTCTCTCTGCTCCTTTTGACTGAATACACTGAATTGAATTACTAAGGAAAGCCTTGATAATGTCTTAAATGAGGTAAAATGATGAGTGCTTCAGGTGAGACTGCCCAGCATTGCCTTGATTTCTGTGCCTGGTTTTAATTGTGAATCAGTTGTGTGCATTCAGTCCAGCTCCTCCCAGAGCCACTCTTCCGTGGGACTGAGGAGGAGGATCTGAGGGTCCAGCCCCT
This sequence comes from Cinclus cinclus, assembly GCF_963662255.1. NCBI lineage: Eukaryota > Metazoa > Chordata > Aves > Passeriformes > Cinclidae > Cinclus > Cinclus cinclus. The sequence goes on along the minus strand of NC_085048.1, from coordinate 51,192,577 downwards.
TACCAGTAGCCACTTCCCACAGCCCTCCCAGAAAACAGGGCTGTCTGAACAGCAGTTTACCTATATGGAGGGTAGGTAATCATATCCTAGTCCCAGATTTATTTTTCCTAATCTTTTGGAAAAGAGTATGTGGAAGAGGAAACAGTTAACTAATTAGGTGTAAAACAATAGTGCAAAAATGTCAGAGATTTCTCTGCCGTGTTCTTGTTACAACCTTCTTGCTGGAAATGGCAGATATTAATATTTTATTGACTTGAACCTCTGGGGTAGATTCCAGATGTCACTACTTGAACGTTGTGAACATAGAAGGAAAAATAAATTCTATCTTGGCAATGTTGAATTCCCATCTATGGAAGAAGACAAATGCTCCTGTGGCTTTGTAGATGCTTTTTTTTCCCTCTGGTTGTGATTATGAACACAAGACCGATCTGTTTGCAGAAAACATGGACATGCAGAAGTAAAATAAAGCAGAGGAAAAGTCACAGCATTTCATTATTAAATTGTATACATTAAGAAACAGCTATTTCCTTTACTGTGCTCAGACCAGAATAGAGGCTGACAAAGCTCAAAGACAGAGTTAAAAGAATGCTGCCTGCTGGGAAAAAACCCTGCTCCAATGGTTTTGAAAACATGAATCACTTTATGCCAGTCAGTTTCAAGCAGATGAGTACTGCAAAACTGATGTCTCAATAGTGCTGCAGATTAGGTGAAAGGTGCTAGTCAGGGGCACACCTTGAAAGCCCCCCAAACACATCAGAGGTGCACTTACATGCTCTCTACCAGGTGATCACCACCTCTTCAACAGGTGCTGAAGATAACATCTATTAAAGAAGTGAGAATTGGCTGAATATGAGCAAAGAACAGATAACCTCTGATTTCAAGGGAAAGTAATTTTCTTCCAGTTGGATGGAACAATGACTTTTCCACTAATAAATATTAGCCGTCACTTAAAATCTGGGCTTCAGTTGGAAATTTCAGAAAATTTACAGCAAAAAGACTCAGTTTTCAATCTCAGACTCCATTTTCCTTAGCAGCACTGGAGAAGTCAGAGAGCCAAGAATCCTTAGGGGATGTCTACAGAGGATCTTTATTGCGTGCATTATTTCATAGGCTAAGTAAGCAACAAAAAATGAAGACATATGATAAACTTTTCTCTCCCAGCACTAGGATTCCAGTTCATGTTTCCTTCCTGAACTCCAAGGTCAGAGTCCACAGCATGACCCAAAAAGTAGCTGGAGATCTAGATATCATCGCTATTGCTAAATGTCCGAGGAGCACAGACTCTTAAGTGTGCAATTGCCATGACAATGTGAACGTACAGAAGTGCATATAGACATAGTATCAACTGAAATAACCTACAGACTGTCTCCTGACCTAGAGGCCAAATGGTGTAGCACAGCTTATGTTCACATAAATAAGCTCTTTTTCTGCCTCATAACAAGTTGAGAAGATCCAAACTGGCTATCAGAGGTGTTCCCTGGTTTGTGCTACCTCTATACCCATGGCCCAACAGAGTCTGGGACAGTAATACTGGTCTGGGCTGAATGCATGACAGACTGTCAAAAATGTCAAAAAATCTACCAGAAAAACAGATACTATGTTAAAGATAATTTCCTAGCAATTTAGATGAAGATCATGACACTGTTAAGACAAAACATTTCAGGGCTGATGCATTTTTCAAAAAAATCACGTTCCTTCAGAATTTTCCCAGTCATCTCCGATTCTGAGAATGCAAGAGAAACTTAAGTTGTTAAAAATATTGTGAGCAGTTTTCTGACCCCATTACCTTGGCCTGACTCAAACACTTTTCCCAAGGGTTCTAGGGTACACAGTTTCATGAAAGCAAGGTATTTTTAATCTTTTTCGGGAAGGCAAAAACCTTGTTATACTGTCTGTGCTAGAAAATGGAGGGGAAAAAGCAGAATTCATAAAGTCATATAATTGTTCTTATTGTAGACACACTAAAGATCAGTCATCTAAATACTTCCTAGATTTTTTTTCTTTAGACAAAGTTATTATTTTTAGTGGGGTAGTTAGCTCTACCAGAAGCACTCAAGTTATATAATAGTGTTTCAGGAATCTTTAATTGATCAGTGCCTTCAACACAGGTTCAGTTACACCTGCTGACATTGTTTATCTCTGGTGAGTTTTACAGGCCAGATTTTCAGAATTATGATATTGGGACCAGAACAGTCATGACTAAAGCTGGAAAACAGTTCATTCTATGTTTTCATAACGCTATACTTTTATGTGCTTTGTTCATCTTCTGCTCACGCAGCTGTGCTGAGAGCACACAAAAATGAAACATGAAGCATACTACCTAAAGTTTACCATGGAAGTTTCACAACAAATTTGAGAAACAATCATAGTTCTGGCTTTTTCTGGCTTTTTCTGGTATTTTTGGTGTTTTGATTTTTTCTTTTTTTTTCATATGTTCATCTCTATAATGAAGTGAGGAAGTTTGCTATATGTTTTGTGACTCTCTATATTATATTCAGGAAAAAATCACCTTAACTCATGAATGGAGCCCTTGTACTACCAGAATTAGAGGGGCTTTTTTTTGGGATATGAAGCAAAATGGCAAATGTTGCTTTTGTATAAAGCAGAACAAAGCAGTACTGTAATATCAGCAGGAATACCAAACATGATGACACTGAGGTGTGGCTGTACTTTGGATAGAGTTTTCAATATTTCCAAGGAGCAGCCCTCATTTTTATTGTACATTCAGAATCAGCTCAGGAATGGGGTTGGTGAACCTGACACTTGACTATGAGTTTTCAGTATGAAGAGGTATTGCTTTTTGTTTAACTGCATGTTGTAAAGGAATACTTATGATTACAGAAGCTTGTGCTACTTCTTATTATTGCTGTTTTTCTCAGTACTATTCCTACATCTCAAACAAATGTAATAAGCTTTTTCTACCTTGTAAATTCCTTTATATAGAGAGAGAATAAAATGGACTAGGCTTTTTATCCAGAATCTCTCCAGAGAGAGGTTCACCAAGACTGGGTAAATAGGGCGAAGCCCAAGTCATCTGATCCAGGTATAGCTGGAACATGTTCACATGCAGCTCTCATGCTACGGCAGTGAAATAAAAACAGGACCATGCCAATACAAGAAGTAAGTAACAGTTTAACTGCCAGTTGTGGGAGGAAGCAAGTCAACAAGAAAGCATCACCAGTCAGCACAGCACAGCACCACCCGAATCACATAGCCCCAGGACAGCCATGAGGCACTGAACCTGGGGATCCAAAATCTCATTGCTCTATCATATCACTAGAGGGTCAGCCAGAATCAGAGTCCCCTGTGGGAAGGGATACATATGAGATGGTCAAAACAAATTCTCAGGAAAATTCCCTCAGGCCTCAAAGTAATGAGTCCAGTGTTCAGCTCTTTGGTTTCATAATTCCAACCCTGCTAAAAAAAAAAAAATCACATACGCTATTTGCCTTTGCTAGTGCAAGAACATCTACAGGAAGCTGAACTGCTTCTTCCAGTCTCAGCTCATGCTGGTGCTGTTGTCCTTCTCTCCATCAGGAAAATAAACCTTTCAAAGACAGTCCTGTTTGCCTTGGTCAGTAAGACTGTTTAAAGCTGACTTGTCTTTGAGTTGAAGAAAACTTGTTTTCAGACAATTATAGAGCTTAGCTTTATACAAGCACAGCTCATTAAGAAGGGAAGTTTTTAGGGGAATGAATAATTCTACTGACAAAGCTCCCTACTCATTATGAAAAACATTTATACTTTGATATGTAAAATTCAGTTTTCTGCAAGAAGTAGTGAAGAAATGCAGGTAAAATTTGAGAGAAGCAATAACAGATAATACATACAGACATAAAAAAAATCTCTTATAGCAATTCTTCAAAATACTAATGACATAAGCTTTAGCATTATTATCAAACAAAAACAACAATATACTGTGCTCTGAGCCAATGTCAAAGATGCCTGAACCTGATGCCTGTCTGCTAACATGGCAAGACAGTGTTATCAACACTTTACAGTGATTCATATCCTCTCCATATTGTGCTGATTTTGCCCGGTCCCACAGTGTAAAAAAGACTTCCTAAAGTACCAATCTATATCATTAAGAATCAATTTTTTTTCAAGAATTGTATTGCCCTAGAAAAGAACTTAGTCTTAATTAAATAATGTTACTTTTCTCTATTAGGTCCAAAGAGTCAAAACTTAATTACATGAGCTCTTGTCTCCTTTCTCAGATACAAATATTCTCACCACTTTATAAGCACAGGAACAGACAGCTGATGTGCAAGGTTTGTGTATGAGTACAAGCATGTAGAAGGGATGGAGGTCAGAAGGTAGGTGCAGGAAAAAAATTAGTAAGGACAAATCTAAGAGTGGGCTTTTATGTGCAAGATGTACTTCCTGCACAAGTGAAGAACATTTATATTGGGTAAAAAGGACTGGAAAATTAAGAACATAACATTGGGTTTATGCTGCATTTGATGTTTTGCAGGAGCTTTGCTACATTTTGTTTTTTCCCAGCATATCACACTGTATGTGTTTTGAGCACAGGAATGGAATATGCTGGTTTATTAGCAGAACACAAGGGCTACATCAATAGGTGACTCTTCCTAAAAGATGAGTATTATCCATCTGAACATAATGAAGGCTGTTACTGCAGTACAAATTCTTAGATTCTTATTTTGCAGCTCCGTCAAATCTGTTTAATTTTAGCATTTCAACTTGGACAAACCAGGGCCAACCTCTGTGTGTTTTGATTCCATTCATCAATATTTTGGGACACCCAGAAACACTCTCGCTGTTTGCCTCATTCCTAATGACATTATTAGTTAGGCAACTTTTATTTTCCATAAAATCCTGTGACTAGTTCCCTCATGTCCCCTGCTTTTGCTGTTTTGCCTCTCCTATCATGCAGTCTGTCCTGCTGATATATCTGCTGCCTGATTCTTTAAATCTTGCTCAGTCATTTGCTGGTGTATCTGGAGGTACTTATGGCGTTTTTCTCTGCTCACATCTTATCAATATATCTTCCCAAATAAAAAGAAAATTAAAGCCACAAAAAAGTTAAATATCAAATGTACTTCCCTTGCAGAAGGCTTGTTTTTCCTTCCTGCTTTAGATGCAGGAGCTTTACAAGCTCTCTGTTTAACCTTTGCTGTCCTGCTGATGCCCTCTTGATTTCTCACTCTCTGAGTCTCAGCTTCTGAGGAGCATCCTTCCTCTCCTCCTGTGCCATGTTTTCTCCTTGCCTCTGAAAATACCCACTGCTCAGATTATTTTCCACCTCTAGCTTTAAGACATCCATTTCTTCTCTTTAGTTTCTTCCAGTGAAATTCAACTACTTAATTCTCTTGCAAGAATCTGTGGCTTGTCCCACCTGGCTTGTCGCCTCCCATCAGTATGAGAGTGTACTGCTGATGAGACACCACCTTCTTGTCAGTTACTTCCCAAATTTTGAACTTTCATACACTTCTGTCTTTCACTGCTTTTTAGGATAATTTTCCAGCAGATAAAATATATCAAAAGTTTATTCAGTCTGAATCACAGTGGTTTTTTTATCATGTCTACGAGAAAGCTGACAATGGTCAAACAGGAGGTCCAATGAAACTTCAAACTAGTATCCCCTCTCTGTCTTCCTGTCTTTTCTTCCTTTCCTTTCCATATAGGCTGGCTGGCTTGTTTTATACTTTGAAGGTTAGTTCTTTTGGATGGGAACTACTGCTTTTTTTCCAATCATATTTCCTCAGCAATGTTGAGGTCTTTTAAGTGTTAGATTCTAAGTAACATATTTGAGTACGGAGGTCTAAAACACAGGCAGACAGTTCAGTAAATATATTCCTGTAAAAGTACACTTTTACTGAGTACTCCCATCTCTTCACCAGTGCATGAGAGTTATTTAATGCCACTCTAATATGCTATCATTAAAGATTTTAAGACTATCTTATTCTAATTTTTAATCCTTAAGAGAAGCAGGGAACATTAATGCTATTCTACTGTTCTAAGTGCTTAAATACATACACAGACCACCTTTCCATAATATTGGATTACCTGCAATGTTTAATGGAGTTATCCTGGCATCATCTTTCTGAAATATTTAAGAACCACTGTTTGTATAGTACAGATAATAATTTGCATGAATTAAGCACCTTGCCAAAGGTCTTACGGTAAGTCTGCAACAGAGCAGAGATTTTAATGCTGGTGTCCTAACTTCATAGCTGTACTATTGCATCTTAATAACACAATTATGCTTCATGATGTTTCAAATCAATCTGACAGCATCAGGGCTTGAAAAGTATTGTGAAAGATGCAGACTTTGCAGAAATCCAAACAGAATACATTTACTGTAAATACTATGGATAGGTAATTACATATTACAAATTTTGAAGCATGAAATAATAATTTTAATGATTGCATGAAGGATATAGTCAAGTACGAATCACAGGAAGGAACAAAAAGGAAATTAAGACTAATATACGGCACATAAAAGTCAGTGGACAGGATCACTTTGAAAATGGTCAATACTTTTATGTAACAGTTTACTTATGGTTTTATTTATTTGGTATGTAAATTACCATCAATAATGCAGATGCAGTACGAAAGAAATGCTTTTCCTCCACTTACTTTATTGGAATAATATTACACAGTTCATATTTTCAAGGGCTATATAACTAAAACCCAAACTAGCTAAGGTGATGCCTTCACATTAGTCTTATTCCCATAACTCAGGCACTTATCTCCACTAAAATCAATATATTTTTGAGTGTGCAAGACGTAAAAGACAAGCATACTAAATACTTTTAATCCTGTGTTGGCAAATAGATATGTAATTCTGTTACACTTATCTCCAAGGCTGATCTCTAATTTGCATATTTTCAGAGTTTTGATCTACAAATGGGTTTTAATTTGTTGACTTTTGCAAGAACAGACTTGTGGGAGTGAGGGCAGGTCATGCATAATCAAAGAGTAAAACAAAGAAGAAAGATGCAGAGAATCTGAGTTCAATTTCTGTATGAAATGCAATTAACATTATAATTTCCTTGTACCACACAAAGACCTTACTGTACTGCGTGTTCCCATATTTAGGGGCTTTTTGAAAGATTCAAAAGATCTCTATCTATGCAAATGGTACAGAGTCTTATGAAATGGACATGAAAAATTTAGGCATGCTTTTCTCTCTCTTCTGCACTTGGAAAGAGGCAAAGAGAGATGAAATGACTTTGAAAGAACATTGTGATATATCTGGAAGCAGAACCCTCTGACCTGAACCACAATGCAGGGCCTGAACTGAAAAGCTTTTTACCTTCTCTTGTAAGACAAGAGTTCAACAAACTGTGGAAAGGAAGAAAATTGTACATAGGCTCTGTAGGTAGAATTAGACATTGATATGTGTGAGTGCTTGAGAAACTGCCAACTTATAACTCTTTCAGCTGCATGACAAAAGGCTGGGATGCAAATGCTATTTATACACGCAGCCGATGACTACCTTAAGCCTTGACTAGGTGCCAAGATTAACATGCTGTGTAGCCTGCACTGTGTCCCTCCCAAGCACTGCCCTCCCCATGGTGAAGTGGCAGCTATACCTCCTCTTGTTTAGAGCTATGAACTTTCAGTCAGCCTCCACTCTGCAAATACTATACAGAATGCAGCTCAAATAGTTACAAATCAAATCCCCATTAATACCATTGACCTCATTCTTCACCTGGAATAATTCTCTCCAGAGATCAGTCATTTAAGTATATCTATCCTTGATAACCCAGTAGGCCTGAAAATGAAATAGCTTCTCTAATGCAAGCAACAAGAATCCATCAATCTTTAAACACACAAGGACACTTTATTGTCTGAAGTGTACAGGTATATGAATCATGCCATCACTAGACCAGTTCATTTTGGTAGTTCGTAGACATAAGGAAAGACAGAGCTGTGGTCATTGCAGAGCATATTGCATGGGCCAGATGCTCAAGACTTGGGAGCTCTGTAAATGAGACTTCCCTGGGAGAGAAGTGTCTAGTGGAGAGTATGCAAGCACAGGCTACAATAAGGGTTAGTTCTGTCCAACAATAATATTGAATTAGATGGAGCCAAAGTGATGCATTTCTTCTGCATGTATGAGAAAACATTTAAATAGCTGTTGGTGTTAAAGTATGATGAAGCTAAGATCTCACCTTTGCAGATTCAGCTATGATATTGATCAAGCATTGGGGAGGCAGGAAATGAGGGAGTTGTTCCATGAAATACAGAATCACAGATTCACAGAATTGTTAGAGTAGGAAGGGACCTCTGGAAATCATCTAGTCCCACTCCACTGACAATGTAATTCCATAGGAATTCCATAGGTTTACACATGGAAAAGAAGGAGGTATATATTGGAAGAGGGTCTCAGGCATTAGACGATTCAGAAAGTCTGTACCTCTCAAGTACCTAAGCCAATGGGGAAAGAGAGAGGGAAATGTGGCTGTGAAATTAAGATAAAAAGGAGGCTGAGTCCTCTAAAAATGCCCGAAGGCAGACTCTCCCTTTATTCAAATAAACTAACAGGACTCCTCTGTCTCCTTTTTGGAAACCTCTGTTTGTGATTTCATTTTCCTGACACAAAGAGCATCTGCTCTTCTTACTTTGTGTTATAGGTCACTGAGGTTTACCAGTTGATTCCTCTGTTTCCCATTTAATCACATGTAATATAGGAGTGAATTTACACTAGTATTTTTATTAGAAAAAAAAATACCCACAACGGGAAATGTGAAAGTGATGTAAGAAGTAGTCAAGAACAAGGTTTGGAAAATTCACCCATACTTTTGCTGTGCAGCTCTGTACCAGTGATAATCACATTTAGAGTAACATGAACTGGAATATAACACAGATGTAGTTATCTACAGCTAGCAGATTACTAATGGCTTGTTTTTATGAACCATTACTCTGACTTGAAAAGAATGAGCTTATCCAAAAGCACAGCTCTATTTAAACACAGATACACAAAAAACCTGGTTTAATCAGGAACAGAATTGAACTTGAACTAAATATACCTTGAGTTTCTTGTTCATCATTACATTAAAAAAAAAAAGGCAGAAAACAAGAAAAAAATTAGCCTGTTATCTGCTTTTGAGGCATTGAGGATAGCAGGGCTCTGCAGAGGGATCTGGGTAGGCTGGATCAATGAGTCATAGACAATTGCATGAAGTTCAACCAGACCAAGTGCCAGGTCCTGCACTTGGGTCACAACATCCCTAGACACTGCCACAGGCTGGGGCAGAGTGGCTGGAAAGATGCCTGTTGGAAACAGGACCTGGGGGTGCTGGTCAGCACTAACTGAACATGAGCCAGCGTGTACCCACATGGCCAAGAAGGCCAGTGGCATCCTGGTCTGGATGAAGGGAAATCAAGTTTGCACCCGGGAAACTTTATGTTAATTATTAGGAACAATGTCTTCACCAAAAGCTTTGGCAAGCACTTGAACAGGCTGTCCAGGGCAGTGGTGGAGTCACCTTCCCTGGAGGTATTTAAAAGGTGTGCAGATGTGGCACTTAAGTACAGGCTTTAGTGTTGGACTTGACAGTGCTGCGTTAAAGGGTAGGGCTTGATGATCTTAGAGGTCTTTTCTAACCAAAATGATTCTATGAAGCTATAGTTATTTGAGACAAGCTTGAGTGATAAAAAATGCTGGGGAATAGATAGAAGGAAAAGCTGCCCACTTTTTAGATAGCTCCATTATACATTTTTTTCCCCCAAGCAAACAGTTTTCATCCCTTATAAATTTCATGGAGTGCAAAAGTGGATTCCTGTGCTCCTAAAAAGGATTTAACATGTCGAGTTTTAATTTTCATATAAGTGTAAATTTTTTGAGAGGGGAGGGAGAGCCTCTCCCATTGTAGTCTAACATCTATTAATTGATATGGTTAAAGACAAATTGATGAGATTTGAGTCCTGTGAACTGGTCAGTGAATCTATTTTTGTTGTTGGTTTGTCTTTTGTATTCAATTTCATATTTAATTTGTCTTTCACAATAGCTGTAACTTGCTATTATGTCACAACTTACAGTATCAGGAAAACAGAGTGTGTCATGTCAGTAGTTCCTAGTGCCATAATAAAAATAATAAATATGTATATTGGAAATTTTTGCATGCAGCTATCTTGAACTGGCTGCTTTACAACTGAGTTTCATAACTAAACTAAGACATAAAGCCAAGGTTTGTGAATGAATGCCAAAACCATCCGCTATTCCAGCAAAGACAAGAAGTCCTGAAAAGGTGGTAGAATTGAAGTTATTTGTAAACACTTACTGCAAGGAAGATCTGAAGAGAACTGTGAGCCACTTCTATGTACTGATATTCAAGGAAACACCCCGAGACAGTGATATAACGATGATCCTCTGGTGCCCAGTCTGGTGCTGGGGTTACTGAGGTCACTGTGCAGCCCGGCCCATTCTCCATCCACCAAGAACGGTGCATTGAGATGTTAAAGGTCAGAATGAGATCTGTTTCCTGCAGAAGAACAAGAGAACAATTAATGTGTGGGGATGGTATTCTGGTACCCAGTGCCTCAGCAAGAGATTTCACTGCACTGTCACATGAAAGTTAGTGGAGCTTGCCTGCTGCAAACAGAAGTATCTGTACCTTGTCAGGCAGAAATGCTTTGGAGCAGAAAAACAATCCTGCGAGCCAGGATCTGTTCCTAGACATCATGGCAGCCTAGACTACAGCACTCATTTCTGTTGATTGCCTATTTTCCAGTGGATACCATAAGGATAGATGGCCCATGTTTTGTTGGTCCGATGTACCAAACTATACAAGAATCCCCCAGAATCAAGACTTCATACACTTTAATATACACACATTATCTGTAAAGAGTTTTTTTCCCAGGGAAGTAGACCTATGGTAAATCTACTAAAATATTGGAGAAGATTGAAGAAAAGGATCCTCTGCATTTGCTTGCAGGAAAATCTCATTACAATGCCTCTCTCTGATTTTTAATTTCCTAGGATCCTGTAAGGAAACAGTGAGTGCTGCCTTGTCTAAAGACTACTGGGCCAGTCAAAAAGGAGGGGCAAAGGCATGCAACCTTTAACTCCCATACAGCTAGTGCAATGGAGTAGCTAGTCAGCCATGCCTTCCATTAGGATTGCATTTATAAATAGTTCATAGAGGATGAATAAATTATTAATATACATCATAAACAATACTACGGATATTACTTTCATAAATTATATGTGGTTGCACATTACTTGAGGGTGTTACACATAGCTATAACAAAACTACGGACTCTGTGGATTCTGTAATAGCCTACAGTGTTTACCAACATTTTATAAATAATTTATAACTGTAACCTCATTGTAAAGTGTGACTATCTAGTCTGTGTGCACATGTGCTCAGTCATGCAAAAACAAATTGCTTTTAAGTAATGTCTTTGCAGAGCCAAACTCTCCCCACACCTAACCTACATTTTTCAGCCTGTTGATGTCATTAATAATTAAGATTCTCATAAAGATTTAAAATGTAACTATTTAATTAGGCTTATCGTGCCAAAAATAATAGAATGCAATTCTGTAGCAGATAAGTTATATGCACATTTCCCTTCCTTCAAAATATCCATTTTCTCAGTCCCATTTGTTTCTCCTTTTTGCACTCATTTATGAAGAGATAACTCCATCCAGAGAGGTTTTGGATAATGTCACATGTCAATTGATCTGTGATTGCATTTCACACTGCAGTGTAGCCTAATGTTTTTTCTCTAATTTGCAGTTCATACCAAAAGCATGGAAATTTTTTACATTAAAAAAAAAATCAATTGCTACCCTGCATAAGCACACACAGCTATCAGATAGCAGGAAGGATCTTAAATATGCTTGCAATGAATAATTGCCTTTCACTCCCACAACAGTCCAGTCCAGCAAATAATGAGCTGTATAAGAAAATTTAAAACACTTCATAGGAATTTAATCCTGCAACTAACTTTAAGCATTTGTTAGTTTTGATCAAAGCTACAACAAACATTTCTATAAACTATGCAAATTGTGCCCAAATATAAATATAAATATAAATATAAATATAAATATATATGGTTATAAGTCTTCAGCCCCCAAAACCATCTCTTTTCTCTGGATCCTTCCCTACTAAAGCCATAGACACTAGAAAGTGTCTGCCATCTGTTTCTTGGAAATGGGAACTTTTACCTTTCACCCAGGCCAGAATATTTTTCTTTCTAAAGGCACGGCTGCTACAGTCCCTCAGGTAGAACATGGGTCTTTTCATTTGGTGTAAAAAGTTGAAGAATGGACATATTTGGACTAACTTTGCTTAAAGTAACAGATTTATTCCTAAATGACTAAAACTGGAACTCATCCTGTTACTGTCAAAAGAACTTTCAGCCATCCTAGTTACCATGGAAAACTCCAAACCTCTAGTCTCTTATCAGAGATGCAGCACAAATGAATAGGACTCATTGTCTATTTCTATTTTAGCATTTACAATACCTTGAGAAGAATGATGCTGGACTAAATATATTTTACAGAGTGCAGACAAGAGATGAACAATGTATTCCTTCAAAAAGAAAGGGATAAACTGGCTTGCAGGAACTGAGTATTTATTATGCATCTGCCATATGAAGTGAAAATGGATCAAGAGGAACTAAACATAAAAATCAAAATTGGCCTCTGTGGGTAGAATATAATTTCTCTAGAGGCAGTGATTTTTGCTTACCACAGGTTCAATAATAAAAAACTTTATCAGTTAAAAGCACAAGTAAATTTCCAGGTTACATGGGAAATACAATTACACATTAAAATATTCGTGATTACATATGTAAATAAAAATTCACAAAATCTAGCTTTCTTCTATCCATGATCCCCTGATGATTTTTGAAATATTTACACACTTCCTTTGCGTTCAAATAATCTTTTGGCAGTTAAGTTGAATGTTGTGATTAGGACCTGTTTTGTTCAGGAATAGTCTTTGAGAGCTTACCAGTAAAAACAATTATAGATCTTTATCAGATCTATATTATAATCTTTTCCCTGAATAATCAGTAAAGTACTATTCTGTTTGCTTTGGTTTTAAAATAAATCTGATATGCAGCATAGAATTGTTACATTACTTAATTATTAATATTAATACTAATAAATTGTGATAATAATCCTACTGAAAGCCACAGCTTCAAATCTTAAAGAACCTTGAATCATGTGGTTGAGAAGGCTTTTGAGAAGCAGTTGTTACATAATGAGTCAGTTAAGAAAAAAGATCATCCTCAGAAAGCAAAACAATAAAATGTGAAATCTGGTTCTGTAAGTTTAGACACCATTCATGTCTCAGATCCAACTTGGATGGATTAAGAATGACAATGAAATAAAATCTTGAGAAGTCAACATGTAAGTCAGACCTTGCAAATTTCTATCCTCAAAATATCTGGGATCAGAATAAGCATAGAAGGAGCCGATTAACTACAAAGCTGCTGCACAGTTAAATCTCAGGTATAAATTGTTATGTGCTTTGAACTGGCCTATAACTTTCAAACCATGTCTCCTTTCATGCAACCATATTAGCAGAGCAGCTCCTGTTGCTCAGTACTGAAGGTCACCCAGCTTATGAAAAAGTTTCCCTTAGTGAGAAAACACTTAAGGACTTGAATCCCCTTATAGAACTGTGGAAGCCAAAAAGGGGATGATGTATCTATCATTAACATCTCTTCTAGTGTCAGCATTTAGAGCTATTTTTGGACAAACTCTGCTTGCTATTTACTTTGTTCACTGTTTGAATAGAGTTTTAGTGGACATAGACAAAGTCTACACTGGAAGCTGAGGATTTATTATGCTCTCTAGTGTATTTGCCGTCTGTTTCCCTTCCAACATCTGTGGCTCAAACTTTGTTCAGGGAAATGCAGAGAAATGGTCTGATAAGCCTTGAAGCTATGAAAACTAACAAGAACTGTTGATACACATTGGGCAAGCCAATATGTTGTTGTTCAAAGTCTGTATGTCAAGGAAGATTTCATTATCCTAAATTCAACAAACAGCTGCTTCCTTTGTGGGCACAGAAATACATCTGTAAGGGCTTTATTGCCAATCACTGTGCTGCTTTTGTAAATTCTGCTAGTATTTGTAAAGGTCTTTAGCGAAAATTTGTGCATTAAAGTAGATTTTGATACTCATAGGAAAAAAAAAAAACAAAGGAAAACATTTTGTAGGACACCTTTGCTGACATTCTGATGATGTGTTGGTATTTGTAGTGGTCAGGAAAAGTACTGCTAGATTAGACAAATCTTGAAGTTTGGAGACTCAGATTTCTGAGATTAGGATATGGGCCATCTTCAAATTACATCTGTAATTTTATTACAGTTTAGTTCGTAAAAAGTGTTGAGCTCTGAGGGTTTTGTTCCTATGTTTAATACAGTAGATGGCAACTTTTTCTGGGATCAACTGCACAGTACACAGCATTTTCTGGCTGAGGACCACTAGTAACAGAACATGGCAACATAAAGCTTTGTAAAAGCTGCCAGAAAAAGAATAAAAGCTTCTTTTTTATTCGGACACAGCAGGAGGACAGCAGTGCTTAAAAGGAAGACAGATCTTTGTGTATTGTTTTAGTACTAGCACATATTAGTAAGTGTGCTGTCTCTTTGCAGAAATCACAATACATTACTGTTTCAATGATTTTTGTTGGTTGCATCCCAGAGTACCTAGTTCCAAACAGTGCCACAGGAGAAAAAGAGGCAGGAATGGTTCAGGGTGATTCTCCTTGAAAGTCCAGGAGATCTCTCAGGCTCAGGGAAGTTAATTGTACTGATTTCAATGGCTGTGGCTTGCTGTGTCGTGGGAAACGATTTCTTCTATTTTTCTAATTAGGAATTGCTGAAATCTGTGCAAACCTGCCAAGCTTCTGTACGTCTTTTGTAAAATTCAACCATGTAACCACTTGTTTAATTTGTCAAACTCAAAGTAGCAAGAACAGGCTGCTTGGAGAGTGAACAATCACACAAGGTTTCAGTGATAAAAGATCAGGGTCTGAAAGCATTTGTAGTTCTGGATGCCTGGGATGCACAGAGACCTCAACAGGAATATTTTTTTTCTTCTGTTATCACACTTTTCCACTAAGACTAACTACCACCACCAGGCAGTACCATTTTCTCATGCAAGCAGACTTCTTCCTGTCTAAAGAAAAAAATCTCTCCTCACTGAAGAACCAAAACAGCTTGTCAGCTGTGTTTTTTTGGTTTTTTTTTTTTTTTTTTTTTTGCCTCCCCAATTTTTTGTGTATGTGTGGTTTTCTCTTACATTTATTTTTTTTTCCAGTAACCTGGAATTCTTTAATTTCCTCTCGTGAAACCATTTTGTACCAGTATAATTGAAAATTCAACACTGAATCTGATTTGCCTAAGTTTCATTAATCAGATAAGGTTTAACCAGTTTGAATCAACTGATACACTTCTGAAGTTCATAAATGAAAACTGGCAAAATTTGTCCCCCTGATAGCTTTTCTCAATATTCTGTTAAAAATAGTCTGAATGTATTTTAAGTGATTTCCAGGGTACCAATGTACTTACAAAGGATTTAATTATGGAGTTACCAGCATGAAAGACATTACTCATATGTCCTGATTTTCATCTCTAAAATGAAACTAGACTATTATATTAATAAAATACTATAAATAATCCTCAAAAAGCACAGGCACTGCTAGACAGAGGTTGACATTGTCAATTATTCTATCATACCTGTTAATTACCTGAAATTAGTAAAGCTACAACTAATGTTATATTAATTTAAATCTCCATATTTTTCTAGTAGTTAAATAATTACATTGAAAAACTTAAACATTTTATTCTGCTTGGTTTCTACTCATTAAAAAAAAAAAAAGAGACCTGCTGGGCTCCAGAATATTAATTTAATTAGTTTAGTGGTAACAACATTTTTTATTAACATCTTTCTTTACATTTTTTCTATCTATTTAATTCTTCAATTAAAATATCATAAAAAGGAAGTGGAAACTTCAGTTTATATTGCAAGGTTAACATGATTATTACTGCTCTATGAATATTACTCTTCCACAGATGTTTTTTCATATTTAAAGTGAATTATTTAGAATGTTGTGGACTAAGATCCATTGAATTTTTTCTTGTGCAGAACATGAGAATTTAGCCCTTCGCAATCGCCCAGTGTCATTCATCACAAGGACTAGGAAGTTGCAGTCAAATACAAATTTTAATTTAGCTATTGCACATGTTTAGTGAAGATTCTGAGAATTATATTTTTTGTAATTTCTTGGAAAATCTCTTTCTGGAGGATGAAAGCTTGTGCAGTGATAAAACACTGAAATGGAAAGCCAGCTAGAGACAATCACACCCCACAGTAGCTTACTCTGTCGAATCCTTTATTTATTTCATACTGTGCAGTAATCAAGGATATCATTCTGGAATTGAGAAAATTTGTTTAAGGAAATTGAGTTAAATATAATACATTATTTTGACAAATTGCCATTCTCTGACAAAGACATCTTCTATCCAAGCTATGATCGTGTGAGTGTACAGTGGACAATTTTCCACGTGATCTACATTGTTCTGTTTCTGAGATTACCAGATCTCACCTGTGTCTCATGAAACAAAAGTAGCAAAGAAATTTATGATTGAACTAAAATTAGTGTGGTTCTGGGTCTCTTTCTGAAATGAAGTGAATGTTCTGATAGGCTTCCAAACCCTGATTATTAATACTGAGATGAAAATGCATGATTATACTGCTTTCACAATATATTAGTAAGAGTTTTTTTATGAGTAAGGCATAATGCTTTTAAAGATGTTTAGTTCATTATTCTTTTGGGACTATTTTTTCCCCCTTTATTTTTAAACAATAAAGGAAGTATGTCTCTTGTCTTGGTTTACCCAGGCAAATACACAGATCAATAGTGCTTAGAATTTTCAGACACAAGTATACATAACCTCCTAATTCTAAATAAAACCCCCAAAGCACAAGTTTTGTCTAGAATAAAAGACAAAAACTTTCCAAACTATATTATAAGTGATAATGCGAAAAATAGATCTTTAATGCAAGCTTTCAGGTGTACAAGTATGGGACTGCACACGTGTACAATTGATTTAGAACATATTTTATAAAGTTAATTAATAAATGTATTTAGCAGGCGCATCCAATACCAGAGTAGTTGCCCCAGGAACCCACCCCTTGGAGCTGTTCCAGGGGCTTCCTTGCCCTACTGTTGTCTTCTAAATTCTAGTGCCAAACAGTGTCCTTGTTAGAATTTGTCTTCTTGAGAATAAGACCAAACAGAATTTCAGGAATGTTTTTTGTTCAAAATGCAAGAGAAAGAGCAGGACACATACTACGAGCTATATAACTATGTATTAACAGTCTACAAGGGTGCAAGTATATGAAAAAGATATAAAAAGGCAAAAATCTTTAGGCATCACAAGGACATCTTATACTTGGATTATATCCAAAAGACTGTGCAATGTTTCCAGTGAGCTAGGATTACCATTCTGAAGGCTGCATACAGAAAGCTCTAGGATTTGATTAAAATTGCAGCCTTGATTAATAATTGAATTAATTGTGAAATTAATATCCTTAACATTCTTTTATTTTTTAGAATAAAAGTTTTACCAAGTTACCAAACCACCTCAAAAATAATTTGCTTGATCATCTCTGTTCAAGGAAAGATTTTAGGATGGTCCAACACTTAGTAAGGAAAGATGCAGAAGTGTATGATGTGGAACTTAAACATCACAATTTATAGAATGTAGGCAGAAAGACATTCCAGCTGATATAGTTTGTTCAGTGTCCCCAGGTGTTGGATATTATTTATTGTTACGTACTGTAAAACAAAATGCATGTGTACAGTGATAAATTTAAGTTTTCTGTTTCTTGTTTTTAAATTATCTTTTAAAATGTAAATGATTATCTAGCGCCTGCAGAGTGTGGAGGAAACAGTAAGAAGACTTTGGACAGAGTTCTAAAACCATGAAAATGGTGTTGCTATCCCAAAAGCAGTGTTAGGAAACTTGAAATTATTGTAACCCTGGTGGGTTTCATGAAATAACAGGCTGAGGAGAAATACGTGTTGTGTACATTGTGCTCTAAACCCTAAGCATTTCTAGTCAGTGGTGGTTTTATAAGCATTAAGATTTCAAAATGATTAAAATGAAGCCTAGATAAGTCAGAAAATTACTAAAAATGAATGTGGAGTCATCTTTCTCAGTTTGATTCACATCTATGCCAAAGTGAATATTTTCAAAAGGATTTACTTCTGTGGGGAGGTTGCAATGAGCTAAAGCATCAATTTAAAAAGCATAGCTTGTTCTTACAACTCACTTGCATTCTCAGTGCAAAATAAAATATCCAGATTTAAATGGCTTGAATTCCTCTGAAGTCAGTAGAAAGGACCCAGCTGAAACAGAGTGATAAATATTCCTGAACGACTCTGAAAAGCTTGTTTTGAACCTAGATAAGATGTTGAGCAGCACACCAGCCACAGAGTGATTATCAGGAAGCACAGAAGAAGTGTGGGCTCTCTCCACATAGCCCTTGGGCACTGTTCAAGAAATGATGTGGAATAACTGTACAGCATCAGCTACTTCAGGCTCTTTCACTGTAACTTATTCCATTACTGACCAGGCTGACAGATGTCATCATCCACAGTATCAGATTCAGATCTGAAGCTATGCAACATTCATGCACCTTGCAAATTTGGGCCAGTAAAAGAAAAGTCAGATCTCTGCAGAAACCCTGATACATGCCCAGCATGATGTGCACAAAGCCTGCAGGTAATAGTCTCTATTGCAACACTGAAGAATATCTAAGGTTTCTGACTACTACTTAACACATTTTATTCCTCAGTATTACTTTTCACCAATTTTAAGGAATTGTACAGATGCAATCCATCAGGTAACATAGGAAAACCTGCGTCACAGTTTTCAATACTTATGTATGGCAAGGACTACGTTTGTCTGAGCTATACCTATCCTTCAGACTTTAAAAATCAGTTTCTGTCTGAAACATATCTGCCACAGGAATATGTTATATGACTCTTACAAACTTTAGTTCATAAAGTGTTTATTCATGCCCTTGTAGGTGATGATGGTTATTATTAGAATACCCAAGGCTATATCAGATTTGATAAATCAACTTCTTTTCACTTTACATGAACTAATTAATTTAGCAGTAGGAGAAATTGCTCTCTCTGCTTGTGGTGTGATATCATGTCACTCAACATGGACCACAAATTAGTTTTATTAAAATTAATTTGACTATCCAATACCATCATTTAAGTACAGAAATAATAAGATATAACTTGTCTTGAACACAGAGTGAATTATGTATGTTTTGTACATTTGTACATTTGTACAGGCTGCTTCCTGAATTTGAAAATTATTTTAACAAATTTTAAGAAACAAAGTGCAGTTGCTCCTGTCCTAGAGCTGATAATTATTTTCCAGTGGTTTGTTGTTGTTGTTTTGTTTTGTTTGTTTTTTTTTTTGTTATTAATCTGTGTGTTGGAAAGAATTTTGAATGATGAGACTACTAGGGATGAAATCCATTTTTAGCTGGTTTTTGCTTTCAAAATGAAAAGAACAAGAAAACAAACTACACTGCGGAAAATGCATTTCAATATTTTTATAGGAAAACGTTACACGTTTCCAGACTTGAGATGCTTAGGCTGCATTTGCAAACACTTAGCAGTCCCACATATCCAGTGGAAAGGATATAGTTCAAATCCTTGAATCAGAAATGAAAAATAAACTATTCATAAACTTCTATTCTGGCGCTAAAAGTCTCGTGGAAACAGATGAAAAGAAACTTAATCATCTACATTAATAAGCAAACTGTAATTTCTAACAAGCTGATTTTAGCAGACTTTTCAAGTGGGTGTCCTTTCCTCGTGGGAGCTACTGCTATGACGTGGAAATTCCATCACTGTGGTAAACCACAGCCTCCTGAGGACAAATCAAAGCCATTTAAAAAGACTCAGTGCATAACTTTGGATAAATGTATGGGCTTTATGACATTTTCAAAACCACCCCCTGAGGAATAATCTTATGATACCATGCTAGATTTTTTTGCTAGTATGAAGGAAAGCATCTCATGTACTGCGAAAGAAACTGCAGCAATTTAAACCAGTTAGGTATTAATCCACAGATGAATAGCCTGTCCCTTTTTTACCTGTTTGTGTGGCATGTAATGCTGCTAAAGCCTAAGAGGACTACCTGCAAATATAAGAATGTATGTGTTCTTACATATAATGCAAGAACACTGAAACTAAGATGGCAAAATCACCTCAAAAAAAAAAAAAAAGATGCATTGCTTTCCTAAACTTATACTTAGCACCAGTTTGCACAACATATATACCAGCCTGTACAATATACATAAGATGTGGGAAAAATATGCAGATTCAACGTGTGATGTTACAATTTTGAACTATTTTTATTAGGTGGTAAAAAGTATTTTTCCATATGTCACTATCTTTCTTTCTAAAACTTTTTACATCAGCTTTTGTTTCCCATTATTTAAGACTCTTTTGCCTTAGATTAAAATATTTTTGTCTGATATTTCACAGAAGATATAGTGGTTAACAGATAACTATGTTATTTAATGAAAAAACAAATGCTGTTTGGTCTTGTATTTTCCTGGGTGGTCTTGCAGAAACTTTATTCTATTTTTAAGCAATAAAATAAAATTTATATAAAGAGAAATTATACAGACTGAACTGCTTTTTACTTCACGTGTTAAACAAATGTGTAAGAGATATTTTAGAAATGACAACAAAGCAAACCCTGTTAATTGAAGAGTAGCATCTAGTACCTGGCAGGCATCCTTAAAAATTAATTCCTAGATCAGCTATGTTTTAATGACAGTTCACTGACAGCTCATGTCAGCTGTCAGCTGCACTGTTGCTGAAGTTATGGTTGGATGCTTTGTTTATGTTTGGATGCTTTGCTCCATCTCTCAGGGCTGTGGAAAAGGGAAGATTGGCTCTCAGTTAAAATTTACATTGAGTGCCCAAGAGCGTTTAAATGGATTTGAGAGGTCTCTGGCTCTGCTCTCAGGCAGGAACAACAGTAGTCTGCTCCCTTTTCAGTGAGAATGGAGCTCTTCTCTAATCACTGAGTGGCAGGGGAGCAGCTCTGCAGAAAGAAACCTGGGAGTGCTGGTGGGTAAACACTTCTAGGCTGTTTGGGGAGTGTCACCAGCAGGCTGAGCAATGTGGTTCTTTGTCTCTCCTCAGCACTGCTGAGGAAACACCTGAGGGGCTGGTCCAGTTCTGGGCTTCCCAGTCTGAGAGAGACACACACAGAGGGGAGCCAATCCAGCAAAGGCTTCTAAGCTGGTTATGGACTAGAGCACAGGACATTTGAGGAGAGAGGAAAGGAGTGAGGCTACTTCAGCATTAATAGCTGAAGGCTTGTGAGGATGCTGCTACTGCCCTTAGCCACTGAAAGGGAGTGCTTAAGGAAGGCACAGGCAGTCTCCCCACAGAGCTCCATAGCAGAATGACAGGAGACAACAAACATGAGCTGGAACACAGAAAATTCTAATTATTTTAAAATATTTTTAAGCCATGAGAATTGCCAAAGGCTAGAATGAGCGCCCAGAAATGAGGAAAAACTCCATCCTTTGCAATATCCAAAATTTGGCCAAAAAAGCACCAAAACAATGTCATTTAATTGGCCCTCCTTTGAGAAGAGCGTTACACAAGGTGATCTTCCAACCTAAATAATTTTGTGACTCAATGTGTCTTTGCTTGAAGGCTTAGAAGTGTTGTTGCAATTCTTCAAAAAATCAAGTACAACCCCAGGCAATCAATGAATCAACCAGACAAACCAACCAAAAATCCCAACCCTTCCCCCAGTTATAGAATGGACTGTGTTCCTGAAGCATGAATATCTATGGGGTATTCCTCAAAATCCTACTGTAACATACTTGGGACGATGGTAGTAGTAAAAACATGGTTTTTGGGAAAAAAAAAATGAAAGTGCACAAAAATTCAGGAAGTTTATATCAAAATGTTTTCTGTCTCTTGCCTCCATTCCTTTTGAATCATATCACATTTCTTTAGAGTTCATATTTTACTTGCTAGCATTTCCTACTGGCTAGCTAAAATTTACTTAAGAAAATCTCTTCAGTATCCACCTCTGTACTCAAAGACCCTCCAATTTCCAGCCAGGATTAAGATGAAACTCTAGGAGCAATGATCTTTAATGAGCACAGCTTGAGAAGAGTACCCAGAACAGGGCTCTGTCTCTGTAGACCAAATCAGTGATTGAAAACTTTATTTAAGAAACTGATGGGAGTAGATTTACCATTCTAACTGTAGTGTCTGTGTCAGTTTCTTAAATTGAGTTTTGAGGAGCTGATTTAGCCCAGGGAAATGGAGAAATCTGGTTGAAGCATCTCTTGGGGCTTCTTATACTAATTTTTTTGTTTGTGTTTAGTGCTAATGCAGAATTAGATGAACTCCACTGTCAAGATGTTAGAAGATCGATGCTTTTATTACTTGGAATTGGAAAGCTGGTACACACAGTAGAACAGTTGCAGGAGGAAGAGTGATACAAAGAGCTCTTTGATTTCCTGGTGCTTAGGAATATTGAAAAACGCTGTGAATTCAAAGAAGCAGAGTTGATTTTTTTAGTCAAGGAATAAACATAGAACATCTGAATTATTGAATTTAGACTGGGTAAAAATATTTTCAAAGAACTGTACATCTGCCCAATGGAAAAAAAATATGAACTTCAATAAATAATTAATTCTTTTCAGAATCTATAGAATCACTTCACTGTGAAATGCCAGCATTATACCACATGTGCTTTGTCTTTTTCCTTGAAGTAAAATTCTCACAAAATACTTATGAGAGAAGTCTTTTGTTTACATAAAAGCGCATAATTTTTACATCAACATCACTGATATTTTTTCTTTCCTGAAGAAAAGCACTGAAAGTATTAATGTTTCTCTGAATTCCCAGGATCAGAGTAGTTTTCTACAATGTGTACTAGTGCAATTCTGACTTCACTGGGAGTTGAACTTGCCCAGACAATGCAGCAGTAAAGGCCTATATGCTTCCAATCTAAAATAAATGCTTTACTTTAATCTGAAAGGTGAATCTATAAAGTATTATTACATTAAAGTCATACATTTCTTAAATAAAAAAGGACCTAAGCTCAAAAACAAATGGCATAATTAAGAATGAAAATAAAGATCACATGGTTAAGTCCTCAAAGGTGCTGAAGTGACAAACTCCTTGGTTCTGCCTTAGTGCACCTCAGCACAACAATAGAGAATTAATTACACACAATTTTTTATCACCTGGGCTGAGCACACAGCATCCTGTAAAACTTCATCATTAAGCCCTCATGTATTTTTCAGTTTTTTAACCTGCAGAAACTTACAGCTAAATCCAAGATCATTTCAGATATTTTTTTAAACTGGAAATAATAATAATTTCATTAAATTAATGTAACTTTCACAGCATGTGATACTAAATTTGTTAAACTGAGACCAGAAATTCAGATAAACACTTCCCAGGCCATTACTGTGTTTTATATATATCTGGACTCATTAATGTATTTTTTCCTTATTGATGGTGATATGGGTATTTTTTGATTCTGGGTACAGTTTTCCTGCTGATTTTGATAAATACATTGTGATTCCTTAGCACACTAAAGCAAATGTTATATGAGACTAAGTTTAATGTTGTCAAAATAATTTTTATTCTGATGTACCCATTAGACATCCTGCAAAAAAAGGGAAACTATGTCCAGAGGGAAATTTCAGTAGTTAACAGTCATATTGGAAAGAAATATGAAATGATGCTATGCTGTGATCTGTTCTGGGTCCAACGCTGATACATTTTAATTAGTTAAGTGAATGACTGAAAAGAGAAAAGGCTTGTTACTCTATGATACTGAGAGATTGCAAGAACATTTGAGGAAAACACTGGCATTCAAAATCATCTTGAGAAACCTTCGATTTGTCCTGTAAAGTGCTATTCAGCAAGAACAAAGTTGAAAAGTACATTTGTATTGAAATAACTAAACATACAAACACAGTATGAGTAACAAAATTCTGGATGTTGCCCTCTCACAAGGAAGGGGAAAGTTATCACAGCACAAACTTTCTCTAGTATTGGCAGGGTTTCAACTCAAAACACTTTAAGAAAAAACTGTGGACTAGAATGAGCAGATGTCTGAAAATGAGACCTGTGAAGAAAGACAGAAGGAATTGGGGTTTCCTGACTCAGAAGCCTGAGGGAGCATGACTGGCTGCTGGAATGAAGCAAGTAACCTCTTTCCCTGCCCGTAATGGAGGTCCTTCATTGTGGGAAGATAGTTTGTAAGGATAGTGCAGGAGGCCATTTTCCTCAATGAATTACAGCTCTACTGATTGCTGAGAAGTGGAGACAGCCTTGCCTGCCCAATGAGGATGGGTGCTACAAAAGAGTGGGTTAGCTGGCCATGAGTTAGTTGGAGTTTGGGATGGGGTCTGCTGGCTGTGAGGTGATAAGGGATGTGTGGTGGTGCAAGAGACAGCTATGGTGAGAAGATGCTGTGTGAGGGACAGACAGGGTTAGGTGGCTGGGTATGGGACAGGATAGGGTATAGCCAGTCATGCAGAAAGAAGAAGGAAGCTTGCAGAGAAAAGGAGGGAAGGTGTCAGTGCAGTGTGAAGTTGCCTGAGAGAAGGCATGACAAGTTTAACAAGGGATTGGTGATGGTGCTACTCGTGTCTTTCTTGATGTAATTACTGCCCATCATCACCAGCCTAGGAATTCCACTGCATTGCAGAGATATTGAAAAGAAGCTACAAATTAGGTATTGGGGGAGAAAGTTTCTGAAGCCAAGGGAGAGGAAAATTTTGGGGAGTCTGTGTGATCTACTGTCACTAGCTTTTAAGAACCAAATAGACTAAGTTCTGTCACGTATTCATGCGTATTTAGGCTGATGACATGGACTAATTGACCTACTGAGCCCTTCATCAGTGTGAATCTATGATTCTAATAACACAAAGCACAGTTCTGGGAATACATAATATTTATAAATATGTAACACTTATCACCAGTCATCCCACTGAGACTTGATATTCTTTATATAATAATTGGAAGTACCCAACATGTAAAGCATAAATATAACTGAATTTAAATATAAGACTTTTCCCTGGAGCTTTCTAAGAGATATGAGCAGTTTTAATGCAAGGAAAGAGGAGTCTTGTTTATAGAAGTAATTTTAAGTGAACGACTATAAAAAAATATCTTCTTTCTTAGGTTGCCAGCTTTTGACAGGATAATTCCTATATTTCACAGCCCATGCAGTGGAACTCTTGAAACAGAGTATGACCTGTAGAAGCTGGAATGCACTTCCCTAGCTTTGGGTGTCTACTTCTGAGCTAGTTGCCTATGGGAGCTGAAAAGACACTGTGAGGGTATGAGTAATCTCAAAAGGTGTGGAGGCTTTCTTCAGTAGGAAGTGAATCATGCCTTACAGTTCTTTGGCTTCAGAGCAGCTCAAGATACTAATCCAAAGATACATATCTGCTCTCAGTTCAATTCCACCTACTTAAAAAAAGAAACTAAACAGAAATATGGATATCCTGGAGTACAAAGCAATCAGATTTAAAAGAAATAATTGTGTGTGTACATATATAACCTGTGAGCCAGTGGCATGTTTTCTGCAGATAGATGTGCTAGAAAGCCACTTCAAGTAGAAATATGTGGTATTGCAGCGAATATTTGATAAGCTGGAAATTCCCTCGTGAATAATTAAAAAAATGTTTTAGCTGAATGTATATGGGGCATTTCCTTTGGTAGAATACTGAAGCTCTACTTAAAAATTAGGAAGGCTATTTACTTTGACATATATGTATGATTCCAAAACTCCTAGAGCTTTTTGGAAACTTGGCTTTAAGCAGCTACAAACTCATGCAGCATGAAAAATTTGAGGGCTCTGAGATAAAGTTCCTGGGGGTCTGCAATATTAGAAAATTGATTTCTGAATTAATCAGCTAAATTGTCAATTTATGGGTGTCTGTGATGTCCAGGAACTGTAACAATGCTGTAGGCAGTTCTCAGGATTCTGCCATCATTTTGCCATGAATGTACCACTTTGGATTAAATATCTAAACTTCAAAACTTCCCCACTGGAACACCAAATTCTCTGATAGGTATCTTATATCCCACCCCCAAAGAAAATTACAGGTAGTTGACTTTTACCTAATTCGTTAAAGAGGAATTGATTTGCAAATTGAAACTATAAATTGAATAAAATGAGACAACATGGAAATTTAATGCATCTGATTTTTGTTAGGTTTTCTTTTTTGGCAGCATTATCTTGAATACAAATGTTAAATTACCAAAAAGAAAGTGAAGTAATGAATTATCAGTTATTGAAAGTTTCAGATACAGAAAAACAGCAAGACAAATGAAAAGTGCTGGGAACAGAAATAGCTTGTACTATAATGGAGCATATTTGGTTCATGTATTATTCAGAATATTAAAATACGAGCTCACTTGATTTTGGATCTTTAAATTTAAATCTGCCTACAAATAAAATGGTCCTTGATACAGTCTAGATTTTGCAAAGGTGAGCTAACTTGTAATTAATTTAGTCTGTGCCAAGTGAGACAGGTAACCATGTGTAGAAGTTCAGCTTTCTTTGTACAGACCTGAAGGTTATTTTCCTATTTTCAAATTTCAGATGAACTTTTCCATAACTGTGAAGTCCTGATTTCCTACTCACTATTATTCCACTTCTTATCTTCTATCATACCAGTTGAATAAGTCCAGTTTCAACTTTGTTTGCTCCCAGCTATAATTACCAGCCTATATTCGTGTAACATACCAATGATTGTATCAGATTCAGTGGTTATTGATCCCAGCACAGAGTTTATATGCTTTTGAAATATCGGCTATTTCTCACTTCAAATTAGACATTAATCATTAGATTAACATGCAATATGTCCCCCTGTTAATAAGCAGATTAAAGTTTGATTCCTGTTCTGTGTGCAAGGGCCATGTTCTGTTCAATTATGCAACTCTCTGAATCAGTCTTTAGTGTGAGCAAGTTAGCAGTGTTTGCTCAGTAGTCATGAACACTTTCATGGGATCTCTGGATATAATTCAGTGTAATGGAGTTTCTGATATTACAACTGAATGATGAATTGAACAATCATGCTTTGTGTTTTCTAGGAAATTCAGCTATTACTTTCTTAGAGGTATATTGTTCCTCTGATTAATACAGAGCAATGTGTATTCATTTGCCTTAAAAACTTAATATTTTCATTCATCAAGAGCTTATCTGAAGCATTTTCATTCATTATATGAAGGCTTAGAAAAAAAGGATAGAAAAATATGAACAGTATGGAATCTATGCAGAGTGTTTCATATTGTCTTATTGTTGGCAAACCACAGTCAAAGATATCATTATTTATCTGATCTCAGAGTTAGAAACCCATTTTAATTAATCTATCAAGATAATGAACCTGTTTCCTTAGTTTAGTGTGCAGGAAAAGTATTACTGAAGCTTACTGAATCTACTTATTAGCAAACTCCCTGATGTTAATGTATTGCTCAAATCATCACAATTGGATCACTAAAAGAAAACTACAATTTAATGGGAAATCTCTTTGAAATGGGATTTCTGATTTTGCTTCCTTCACTTTAGTAATGTTTGAGTATAGGACTATATGTGTGCCTGAAAACTACAGGTCTATTGGTAAAATTGAGATCTGACACTTGGGAAACTGCAGTCATAGAGTTTTCTGAGGAGGAAGGGACCCACAAGGATCTCTGAGCCCAGTTCTTAGGTCAATGGGCCCTATAGGGATAGACCTTGGCATTATTAGCACTGTGTTCTAAACAACTGAGCTGTCACAACTCAAAGAAGAGGACGTTTACAGAACATATGGGTAAGTATATTTCATCTGCAATATGCACACTGGAAACAAAGAGTAGAAGGACCATCCACCTCTACACAAAAAAAAAAACAAACCCTCAACATTGCTATTTTCCTTTAGTGCATCTAAATTCAGAGCAGAATCTTTACCATTCAGCCCTTCTTTCAATACCATTAGCACTGTACTGCATATACAATATTTTGTCAGAAATCTAGAGTACAACCTATAGATCCCTCTGTAATCAGGAAATTGCATAGTAAAAGAAAGTGAATTCTAATTCTATTTTAACTGATCCAGACCCTGAACTTTCCTAGATAACCATATTGCAGTTGTTCCAATTAATATTTAGTTTTATATTCTCTACGGATATTTTGTCTATCAGCTAGTAACTTTGATAATTATGTTTAAAACTGACATGTGAGCTATTTTAGCATGTTGGCTCCCATTACTTAAACTACCCAAAGAGGAAAAATTTGTCTTGTGACATTAAAATTCAGTGTGAGTTTGCAGCTTATATGTATCTATCTTGGTTAGCTTTAATTTAACTGATCTTACTTAGCAATATTATTGAAGAAGCTGCACAAAATAATTCAGCTACTTGCTTAGAGATCCTAGATGGGAAGATCCATATTGCTGTGACTATATGGCTATCTTTTAACCTAAAAAAAAACCAACCTGTTATGGTTCTGACTGCATCAAATTACATAAAATGCCATTTCACATTACTTGAAATTAAAATTAGATTTTTAGGTCATGCTTTATTTTCTACTTCCTTTGCTCTGGTGTGTAGTATAATACTATTTTCCTGGTAGAAAGGGCATCTGAAAAAACTTTATGCATTTGAGTCAATATACTTGGCAGGGAGGAAACAGAAGGCCTCATGTTTGTAATTTCTTTCCTTGTCCTTCTTTTTGCCTGAGGCAGAAGTAGCAGATTTTGAACAGCATAAAGTAGCCTCATTAACCAGTGAACGAAGAGGGGAAAAGAGAGGAACACTAAGTTATCATGATAATGCTTATGCACAACAAGGCATGAATTGCAGGTGTGTAAGAAACTGATTTCAGGGTGTTCAAGTATGCAACACTTCAACTTCCCAAGTATTTTTGCAAAGGATAGAGATTGTGAATAGACTCAAATGTTTACCATATAAACATTTGCAAACATTTCCTACACTTTGAGTTGATTGTCAGCTACAGGGATTAAAGTGATGCTGTAGATAATGTTGCAGAAAATGTTTGCAGTCCTGTGAGGTTTCACACAGGCCAACTATTTCTCCTGATTTGTTTACAGGTATGGATTCCAAACTTGACTCCTCTGGTATATCAAGATTTTAAAATGCATTGCTATTGTCATGGTTATTGTAAACATTTTCTGATCCCTCTGGCAGATTGTTTCTAGTGTTCTTTAATGGGATTTAAACTAGATATTTCTTTAGATCTAGGCTTTTGATGCTGCAATCATTTATTTTCACTCACTAGAAAACCTTCCAAGATTTTGAGACATTTTTTCATTAGATAATAATAAATTTGATTTGAATATGCACATGCTAAAAGGCTTAGTTTGCAGGGTCTTGACCTGGCATACTTTGTCATCTAAACCCCTAAGCTTTATTAGTAAAGGCTGTTAATGCCACAGCAATACTCAGTTCAGAATTTCATTTAATATTTTTTTTTCCTTTGGGTGCAATTCTATGAAACATGTGAAATTAATCTGAAATAATGTAACTCATGATAGCAGGTGTGATTATTCCTTTGTTGTTTAGCAGTATACAGAAAACCAGGAGGTGAGAAATAAATGGGACAAAATGAATTATTTTCTTTCTTCCCATCCTTTTGTAGCTCACAGAGGGCACACATTCCAGACAGAATGATGTAGTGCAAGAGGACTGAGCTGGCATGGGTTACTATGACTTTATGCTTTCAGCCAGTAGGTTTGGTCATTCATTTGTGTAGCATTAGTTTTCTTGATGTCATTGTGTTTCCTGAAGCTGTACTGTACTTTGTCCTAATACTTTTTAGCTGTCTTTCAAGAGGGAAGCTTAATAAAGAATTTTAATTCTACTTGAATCAACTTTTTTGGTTTGTTCTTTTATGGTTGGTTTTTGTTTTTTTTATAGCAGATGAAAATTAAAGATGCTTATCTTCATGCATCTAAAAATATTTTAAAAATATAATAAAATCCAATCAATTGAATTCAGTCAGTTATATCAAGTCAAATAAAAAAAAAAGCAAGAAGAATGATAGGCTTCAGAAACACCTTTTCCCCACTATATCTGAGCTGGATGAAGACCTCACTTCCACAGTGTATTAGGAGTTACCACTTCCTTGGATGTGTCATTTAATCAAAACCAATGCTACCATTATCAGTCAGTTTAACAAGGAACAACTAGTTACATTATTTAAACTTATCTGCCTCTTAAACAAAGAGATGAAGTGCTTCACAAGGATATAATAAACTTTGGCAGATGTTTGGATGACGGAACATATTTGGGCAGCTGAGATCCATGTGGTATAATCACATATGAAAAGTATGGTTAAGCAAAGCTGGTTAACATCATTAAGCCTGACAGTCAGATAATAAAAGGATGCAGCCTTGACCAGTATCTGTTTTTTGACTGTACAGGAAATAAGCATGTCTAGCATGCTGTGACCAGCTTCTCCCAGCCATCAGCGACAATCAGTTCCCTAGAGGTCTGGCTTGACCATCGAGAGTTTATTTAACATGTTCATTTGTTGCCTCTTACTGATAATTACAGTGGTTTTATGGTGGCCTCCAACAGTCTATGCCTACTTCAGTTCTTGCTTTCCCCTTGTGCCAGGTCACTCATGACTGCAAACCTTCCTCTTAGATATATCTCAAATCCCAGCTCTTCACAGGTCTGCTGTCCTACCATTTAACCTGGATGTCAGCCTAGCATTTACAGTTTTAGGCCTGCCCTGCAGCTACTTTTATCTCCCTTGGGAGCGTGTTGAGATTCGCTCCACTGGCTGGAACTCTCTGCCTCATCACTTCACTGGTCTGCTCACTGGTCCTCACTACCCAGGCTGGTGCCATCTGATGTCTGCATGATGTTAAACACTCTAAAAGAGTGAGGGAACTCACCTGTACGTGTTTGCGTCTAGAATAACTGCTGAACTGCTTAAAATTGGCACTTCATATGACGGTTATTCAGCTAAGATTTCTTATTAAATCAGGTGCCTTTCTGATTAAAAGCCACTAACATTCCTTGTTTGTTTTCTGGGATTCACGGGTAATTAGCACATTCTTGCTAACATCTAAACATTCTTTCAATTTTCTCTTAGATTCTGTGGGATGTTTAATTAAATGATCAAGAAAACTTTTATTAGAGCAACTCAGAGAAAGTCTTTAGCGTATTTACATAACTTGTGAAATTGGCCTCTTGTCAACAGAACACACAAGAGTTTTTGGGAAATTACCCCATTTTTTACAGGCCTTCACCTTGTTATTCCTATGAGGGTGACTAAGATAAATTAAAATGCTGTGCTTTATAAATTAAGTCAAGTTTTGTTTTGTGCAATATATTGATCTCATATTAGTGATCAATAATATTTGGTGATTATCCACCAAATATTTTCATTTTCAATATTTTTAAGTCTGCCCTATTTGCTGCTGTATTGCCTCAATTTCCCACTGTAATCAGAGGAAGAAACATTTTTTTCTGTTGGTTGTTTTCACATGTTTAATGATGATAGAATAGTTTGGAAAACCTTCTGAAAAAGAAAACACACTGCAAATTGAATGCCTCCTCCACTTTTCTAATTGTTGGTGAGAAGTCAGTGGATTGGTGCCTGGATAAAGTGACTAATTTGAATTTCCTGTGGTCTGATTCTACATGAAAACTATGTAGTACTTGCATCTCTACTGACACTGCAGCTCTCAGGTATGCATATTATTTGGGGCAGCACAAGAAATAGTGGTGTTTTCACATTTCCTGCAAAAGGCATGTGATTCTGCAAGGTCACCTATGTTAGTGCTGTTTTTCCTGAATAAATCAAGATATTGTATTTATGGTTCACAGTCTCCTGTTTCAGTAGAATAATATTATTTTCACATTTTTTTCTTTGTGGGGAAGTGAGAATTGTGCAGGACTTCCACGACACATATAAGTCTATTCCATTTTGATGGGTATTTAAATCCTTTAAAAAATCGGTGTCAAAAAGACTTTGAGCGGTTGTGTTCTTGACAAAGAATGGAATCTGAACCAGCCTCCCAGAATCCAGCTTGCTGATTTAACCATTTGATGGGTTTTACTCTGAAATGGTACTTCCCAGGAACAATCTCAGATTCCACAAATTCATATGTTGCGCTTTTTTATTACATTTAGATTTAAATAGGTCACCACACCTGTGCAGAAAATTACACCCATTGTTAATTAAAAGAGAATTATTTTTTTCATTTTAATGGAATAAAAACCAAGACGGTTGCTGGGTTTTCTTTCATAGTGCAGGTCATATCTTTGGGGCTTTTATTCCTCTGCCAATACAACCATTGCAATGACATGGTCTTTGACAATCTACCTGCCACTTATAGAATTTCAAAGCACATATTTCTAAAATAAAATCATGTTATGCCCAGAGATGCCAGATACAATTACCAGTGACTTCCACTGAGATCTGAACACATGTAGCTAAAGGTAATATTTAGGTTTAAGAACACACAGATTAAGGATATGTTACAGATTTAGTACTACCTTAATTTTTTAAACTAGTTATAGTTGACATTGATGAGATTGCTGGAGGCTTGCATTTCATTAATACTTTCAGAAAGGTGTTTCTGCTAGATTGTGTAGAGCTGAAGTTGAATAACAAAATTAATATGTAAATAGAAGGGACAATTATTTTCAAAGTCTTAGATGTGATCATTTAATAGACAAAAATATTTGGAAGTCATTTAAGTGCATTTTAATGAATTGAAACTTAAATTTTCACTGTTGCTTATTTCTTCTATATTCAGATAAGATCTGATTGTCTTAGTTTTGCTGTCATCATCACACTGCACAGATAATAGCATTCTGTTTAATTGCTAATTATTCTTTGCAATTCTGTTTAGACAGTTTAATTATTTTGTTCATTGATTTAATAACAGCATTTGACTCCTCATATTTACAAAGAACTTTAGAATAAATTAATAGCATGGGATATATAGTGGGAGTAATAAAATCATGATAGACAGAGAAATCCAGACAGGAAAGTGACTTGATTCTGACAAATTTGGACTGGAGATTATTCTTTCCTGACTTTGTTTTTGGGCCATTAGACTAAATTCTATCTTCCTTATTTTGTTTAATGAGGAGTCAAGATTAAAATTTGATTTAGTTAACAGTAGTCTAGAAATTCCTTTCAAAAGACAAAGATGAGAATAACTTATTCATTTCATATATTAAGAATAGATAAAAATGAAAAAGGAGCAGATCCAAAATGTACTTTAGGCAACTGGAAGCCTTTTTTTCCATGAGTCTGATTGAATTGGGAATTAAACTCTTAATGAAATTTCGATCACTTTTTATGGTGCTGTAAGTGAAAGGCTTTCAGAAAGGTACGTTTTGTACAGGATGTTTTGACCTATTTTTAAATTCTCACCTCCAAGAATTTCAGTGAATGCATAACTATTTAATATTGAACATTTCTAGATTATTGTCACTAATGAGCAGGGAGGCATACAAATAAATAAATAAATAAATAAATAAATAGTTCTGTCTGCGAATATGAGGAATTAGCTTTGTTCCAAAAGGGAAAATACAGTTAGAATTTATTACAAGATTTTGGACAAAATATTTTCCAGATAAAAGTAATTATTAAGAAAATTCCACAAAACCTCAAACCACAGCCTAATTTACTATATTTTATAGATTTGTGTTGCGCCATTTAGGTCCATGTGAGACAACCACATTGCATTTTAAGCTGTCAAATCACTTGAAAAAAATATCATCACAGGTATACACAGGTTTTAGAAAGTCTTCTGTACAATATGCAGAAAGATGTTCCTTCAACAGAACCCACCGTTCAGAAGAAGTTTGCTAGATCAAGACTTTTTTATACTCCATGTTGCTTACAATCAATTTAATACATTTTCAATCTGTGGCTATGAATGCCACTTGTCAGCCCACAGGCTCCTAGACCCCAGATTCATCTTTCTCCAAGTGAACCACAGCACTGAATACTGCAAAGAGCTAGCTACTCAGAGCTTTTAAAAACTTCCTCCTCTGGTGGTGGCATTACCACCAGAAGCAATTCCCACCTCTCCTTCCTGGTGAGCAGTTCAGCTCCATCTATAGCACTGAATACCAAATGAATTGTGTTTGTTCCCAGTTCTGACTGGATGTATGGAAACTCTTGCTATGGAGGAAATGAGAGTAATAAACAATGTTTCCCCATTCTGGATCAATTGCTAGCTATATTTACAAGGCAAATTTAACAACGTACTCAAGATGTAAACTGTTTAAGTAACCTCCATGTGGCACACAGCTTTCTCAATTTCAC
Source organism: Cinclus cinclus (assembly GCF_963662255.1). Lineage (NCBI taxonomy): Eukaryota > Metazoa > Chordata > Aves > Passeriformes > Cinclidae > Cinclus > Cinclus cinclus. The sequence continues at coordinate 51,158,233 of NC_085048.1, read as the reverse complement.
ACCACCACAGAAACCTAAAAATTATTTAAGTACCACCAGTGAAAACATCACATAAAGGGTTCAAAAATGATTCCAAGTGTAATTTTCTCTTTCTTTTTTTTCTTTTTAAATCTGTCTTCTATTATTAGATAATTCCTTACAAAGACACAGATTTTTTTTCATTTTTTTATGGAAATACACCTCACAGTTCTTTTTTTTTGATATGCATAGATATTGCCAGATATCTGCTGCTGAATTTTCATCTGCTAAAAAAATCTTCAACATTTCTCAGAATTATATGAATTTTGGTGACAAATATAAAGAGATTAAAAAAATAAATGGAATGCAGCTTGTGACAACTTTCATAGTTTTTCCAAGTTACAGAGGTGTGTTCATGAGATCTAAGAGAAAAGTTCTAAACTCATAAAGCTGGATGCTTTTGTCCTGATATTTTACAGGATGTGTTCTGTGATGGGTCAGAAATCTGGTTTTGTTTGTCTCTTGTGTAGATTTTTGTGTTTGCTATAAAATCCCCGATTTAGGAAGGTATTCATGGAATCATGGCTACATGCTATCTTTTCCAGAATTTATAAGAAATGAGGAACACTCGTGTTGCCCAGTCCAAGAAGTTGTTTTTTTTTTTCTCTAGGCACAGTTTGCTTCCTTCCACGGTGCTATCAGGTGTGCTGACCCCCTTGCTGGTCCTTGCTGTTGCAAACTTTAGAAAGAGGCAATAATTTATGGGTTTTTTTCAATGTTTCTTTCTATTCTACTTGCCCTTCTACCTACTAAAGAACATCTGGCAACCCTGCCTAACAAATGAAAATATGTTTAGATATGGGGCTTTGCTCTTCACCTCTGTATGAAAGGGACTATAAAAATCCATTTTATATAGGTCTTAGACTCTCTTGAGGATTGATTGGAGATCTTTAATAACCAGATTTTAAATAAGTATTTACCAGGGTTGTATGTAGCCCACTATGTGGATGGAACAAACACTTTGCAGCTGATGGGAACGTGCATAAAATCTGCCGGAGCTAATGACATTTCCTCTTGTAAAGTATAAGTGCCACTCTTTAGGCTCCCACAAGTGTCAACATATATTATAAAACAAGGAGCATAAGTGCATTTGTAAGGACACAATAAGTCTGACGTTTTAAGGATTTATAGTTATGTTTTGTTCACTTAGGAGGTTGTGGTCTGTTGGAGCCAGAAGCCTTGTGCTGGAGTCACCATGCACCTGAGAATTTCTCTCTCTCTCAGACCAAACCTAAGATAATAAAAAGGTAGATCATCTTTGTGAGATGAAGATTTAGCACTAGCAGCAGGCAGAGACCAGATGCAGGTGCTTCAACTTCTGTGATCATTTGGGGAATATTACTTTGCTACTCCTAAGATTAATGCTGCAAGGTTAATGCTAAGATTTTCTGCAAGGTGACAGCATTAGCAAATTACTGACACAGAAGCGCACTTGCATGACAAGACCTGCTGGAATGGTGCTCTCTGCACAAACCTCACAGGCAGAACTAGGATGTGAGGTGCAATAAAAAGCCTCATGGCACATTTGTAGCTGGTCTGATGTAACAATTATGTTTAAGTGCTCTCTCAGTTCTAATTTTTTAATTGTTGCTTTTCTCTTTTTTTTTTTTTTTTGCCAATACAGTCGTGTGCATTCAGATAAAAGAGTCAGCCTTCACAGTCTGTTTTGAGAGTTTCAAGATTCCAAACTCACCTTCTGAACTGAGGGCTGTCTGTACCCTCACTGTGAAGATAAACAGCATGTTGGCATAAGCACACTAAATACAGGGAAAGGTTATTATGCTCATTAACATACTTTCTGGATTATTCTTCAGAGAGCTGAAATTAATTGTTCTTCTGTCATACCACTCCATGAAAAAACCCACAACAGTTACTGGGTTATATTATTAAAATTTTTAACTGATTATGTCCTTGTAATTTTTCCATCGTATAAATCATTTGATGCCAATATTTTAGTAAGGAAAATATCTACCATTTTATGAAGCGTAATTATATGTCTTCTACAGGGATGAAAGCAAAAAAGACTGTAGGAATGAAATAATAAAAAACCCACTCATCATCCTTGTGTGAGAAAGGAAGTAGCACTGCTACATAGTTTAAGAAAGATCTCTCCTTATTTAGGAGAGATTTGCAGAGATTTAATAGGAGTGGGGAAATAAGGATGAAGCTAAGACTGTGAGTACTACAGAAAATTTCAAAAGCCTATCTATTGTTGCTTAAAGCTAGGGAGAAAATATGCACAAATGAGTTGAGGGGAAAAAAATATTCCCCAGGATTTGTAGCTTGAAAATTTGTCACACAATATTGATTACTTCCAAAGAAATTCCCATTTGACTCTTATTTTACCTTATTTTACTCTTTAGTCACTGCATTTGGAAAATGACTCTTTTTTCAAATCTACCTCACAATTTTTTTGAGTTTATCAAAACTTAACAAGGAAAAGTTCCTGATTTATTTTGTATCTCAAAAATTAATAATATATTCCAGATCCCAGATGCCTGATATCTCCATTAAGTATATCAATGTGTTAATAAGATACAGTGATACAGAACCTTCACCAAACTGTGTGACAGTTACTCATCACCTGAGAACTGCATAAAGACATGTTCTACCACAAGATTATAAGCCACTTTTTACAGCTTCAGCTTGTTAGTGTAAACTGAAAATTAATTAGGTCAATCCTTTAGTATACAATCTGCCTCTAAAATAACCTGAATTCAATGTTAACTTTTTCCATTCCAAGATAAAGCATCTTGAAATAATTAAACTATTATCTTAAAATTTTCAGTATTAAAAGGTGTTCCATATTTTTACAAGGTTTTGCATAGTGAGGTGGCTTTCCATTCATAGGGTTCATTTTTCTATCCAAACCCAAATATAAAATGCACCGTTTTATCCTTTGATATCAGAGTACTTCATAAGTGATGCTATTAGAATATCTTTAAAAGTAATGAACTGGACCTTATCTTCTCAGCAATTAATTATAACATTTGCTCCATATTTCATTTGTATCTGTTCTCTGAGTGTAGTACTGTGATATTTTTTACCCCAACTTACTTTGACCCACACAGAAATTAAAATAATGAACCACATATATATCAATGTCACCATGTGCTCAGCTTAATGAATAATATGAAATTTTCAATACTATCCTACACAGAAGTAGTTTGAAGCCCAGTGGGAATATATTCTAGGCACATGGTTAACTATGGTCTTTTTTATCATTTTGGAGATGCTTGCTTCTATACGAGTCTAGTATTATGCACCAAGCAACAAAGTCTAGATATCTGAAAAGGCAGCTCTCTCATGGAAAGGGTTCACCAAAGACCAGTGTAATTTCTTAGAAAAGTAGAGGATTAGAGAATAATAATAAACTGCAAAGAGAATTCAAAGAATTAACCATTAAATGCAAATTCAGACATTCACTGTGAATGAAAATCTATCAGGCACTGTAAAGCCAGTAAATAATTTCATACTAGCCCAGGAGACTTGGTGAGACTATCCTGGTGTTTTAACAGCTCCTTTCTTCTCTCTGTCACATATTCTATAACGCTAGGGAATCTATCTGTATCATGCATTTCAGTACAGAGCAAAAAGATGTTTTCATTTTCTAAAATCAGGTGCTTTTCTTTTATGGGCTTCTGCTCAGTCCTCCATTTATAGATTGATGCTTTCATCCAGCTTCATGAAGTTTTTAAGAATCATGATGTGTTTAACCCAAAACAAACCAAAGTCATTAGCCACTGATATAAACTATGGAGCTAAAACATGACTGTGGGTGCTTTTATGACCATTTTGTTCTACCTTGTTCTGTGCTCCAGAACTGCTGTTACAAATTCAGCCTCTCTGCTGTCACTAAGCAATTCCATTTCATTCGACATAGCATATAGTGATCTCATCATTGTAATCTCCAGCTGTCTTCCAGTAGTGACTAAAACAAAATGACGTCTGCAATGTGTTGTTTGTTTCCTTTCCTATTGCTTGGAGGGGGAAGGGGTGGGTGCAAAGTAAGTTTTTGATCACTATTTGTGTAAAAAAAAATCACTTTATTTTCATATAATAAGACATACTGTATTTACTGTTTTTAGGATGCCTGACTGAAGCTGAAAAATTTTTGACCTTGGCATTTACAACTTTCTATATTGCTTTTTCTAAGGGAAAACAGTCATGCTTTGACATATTTTAAAATGACCTGCAATTTTTCTCTAGATTGTCTTCTGTACAAGGGTAACAATCCTGCTCCATTTATTACTCAGCGTAACTCTGCTAAAAACAGACCTTAAAAAGATGTTATGGCCACACTGGACAAAACAGAAGGCTTTTCCCAGTTTTATAGTGGATGCAGAAAAATGCATCCCTACTCAAACTCACTGTCAGCAGTTCTGAAATTACAGGCATATACTTTTTAAAGCACACTTGAATTTATACATATTATTGCTGATATTATGCTTGTTTCTCTGAGACTGGGGGTTTTATGAAAACCTGGGGAGTTTTGCAATAATCTAGGCCAGTGCAGAGCACATTCAAAATGCAGTATGAGATTGGGCTTCTAAGAAGAGTTCATTATACTTTAGAAAAATGTTGTTAATATTGTCACCGCCCACATACAGTATACTTTTCAAAGACTAGAAACATTGTGGAAAATTACTAGGAGATGGTGTGAACTTGTTTCAATCAGCTAGTTCTAGTCTGTACTTCGAGAACAAAACTCTCCAAGGGCCTTTTGTCTCTTAAAGCACATTTATTGCAATTAAGTAGAAAGAGAAACTTCAAGGCATGGAGGTGTCAATCTGATTTCAAGTATCAGTCACAAGTCACTACTTGCCCTCTTCAATTACCAGTGCAAAGGTGGTCACAAACTCAGCTGAGATCTCACAGTGCTACTCAGAAAACACAGTGCAGGCTGAGTTCATGTCTCATTTTTTGTGAGACAATAGGAATAGCTAAGCTGACATATTGGTAAGGTATAAAAACTTTGTAGAGTGAGAAATTTTTCTGTGGGTATTCAGCTAATATGAGGAATAGAGTGCCTTATTCTATCTTGGATGTGAAGTTAGCTGCAAATCAGAAATAACCAAAACCAAATATGACATTTCATATACTGCCATGTTTGTCAAGTCCCCAAAAGCAAGATCTTGAAGAACGTAAAGTGTGAAGGTGAATGCAATTTCCAAGAGAGCTCTTTGCCCTTCTTTTCCAAGACCATAAGTAGTGTTCTTTCAATCATCCAAAATGGCTGCATAATTTTAGCTCAGGTTGAACATTCTATGTGCTTTCCCATTTTAGTTATGGTGTCCTGAAACAAAGTGTAGAGCAATGTAGTTTTAGGCTAGAGGGTTTGGGGCTTTTGAAGGTAGTTCAGGGGTCGGAATTACTTCTCAGAGGGGCTGAGTCAAGAGGAAAATGATCTTTGGCTTGGGCTTTTTGCTTCTCTTCAGCTTCTCTAGAATCTTCTCAGAGGTCAGCTAGAACAAAGTGCAGGATCCAGTCATGAAGAACATTTTGGTCCCCTTTGTCCAAAGACTTTTGAAGTTGTAACAAAATTATTCTGATTTCTTTACGTTGCTAAGCTTGTCCATGTAACTGCATAGTCGGGGGAGAGGGGGAGCTCTATATCTAATTTTTGATGTGGTTTTTTTTCCTTTTTTTTTTCTTTTTTTAGTTTTTACTTTTTTATTTGTCAGAGGTAAGAAAACATAGGGTCAGGGGCACTGGAAAAGATTTCAGGACAACAAAGAACTTCCAGAAGTGAATAATTCTCATTATCTATAGATGGAAAGAAGTTTCAACAGTTTATTACTCTCTGCTCCTGAAGGAGAAGAACAGTGGGCAATTCTTCCAGCAACCCAGCCCGGAACCAACCCCAGCTGTGGTCACATCTGGATGGTACCAACTTCTTATGATGTTCAAATGTATATAAAGGCTCTTTGCTAAAGACTCTGCTCTTTGATCTTCAAAAAGCACAGGATTCTCAGTTAAGATTTAGCAGCTTTTTTCTTAAAAGGGTATTAAAGGGGTTCATTTTTTCTTACAGTTCACTGGCTAAGTAGAGAGAAGATTTGCCATGGGATGCTGGAGTCACAATCTTGGATCATCTAGAAGAGAGTTTGTGAAATTTGTCAGAGGTTTTTGGTGAGATATAGAAGCCATGTCTGCTGTCTGCTTACAGCCTAGTAGTTGATACAAAATCCTATAAAACTGTAATGATAGTATAACTCTATAAGCAATTATTTCTGGAAAAACTAGATTATTATTCAATTAAGAATTCTGTCTCACAACTCATTCTTGCCCCAAGATGGGAAGGATCCTCGAGAAGGATCTGCTGATCCTAAGCCTATCTACTTCTGGTGTGTGTGCTCTGTTCCTGGGAGAGCACCAGTGAGTTCAGCGCAGCTGGCACAGTGTGAGACCAGAGCAGGAGTAAGGTGCTGGATTCAGCACAGGGGATCTGTGGCACACCCTGGCAGCACTGACTGAACAGGTACACCACGACATTTTAAAACTCTGCTAATTTGGCCAAATCTCACTTTCAAATGAGAAACAGATGTTTATCTCCAACAGCAGTCTTTACTACCATTGCTAAAATGCTGTTCAAAAGTATAAATGGTCCAGAATGCATCAAATACCTGAAAATTTGTTTTGGTAAAACTACTGTCTACTCTCATTCTTTGAAGTACTTGAACCTCTGCTGAATTTAACACCAATGTCCCTAAAAGAAAGAGAAAAATCTGAAGTATGGAGCATATATGGAAAATTTCAGCGTAAAAAGTTGACCTAAGGCAAAGTCATAAGCTACTGAAAACTGGGACTTCTTAGTGGAACTGGAATTTCTTAGTATTAAGCAGCCTCAAATACAGATTTCTTGCACTATCCAGTGCCAGAGAAAGTCACTTTCATTTACTTTCTGTAGTTTATTAATGATACAAATTTTTTTATTAGAATTTCCTGCTGAGGTAGCAGTACAGAAAGACACCATTTTATTATACAACCTGTGCTACAACTGATAAACACAATTTTAAATATAATGTTGACACTTTGATAGCAAAATACCAGAGCACTATTCTTGACAGGTGACAACCAATGGGCAAAAATATTAGCTGTTTCACAAAGTTCCCCACCTAACTATTGTTTATAGAATTCTCTTTGACCTCAGTGCAGAAACATCAGTTAACTTAGCTTCTGATAGGAAATGGAAATTGGACCGTCTTCCAGAATTTGTTGGTAAATTTGTAAATGGGCTTTTATAAAATGGGGGTTTATTCCAAAACTTTTGTTTAGGAGTTTGACTAGGAAGCTTGCAGTTAGATGTTTTGCAGTAGGAAAGGAAAGGAATGACTTCTTGACAGGTTTAAAAAGTCACACTTGATAGAATAGTTATAGCTGTTTTATAGTAAGACTTAAATGTTCTGCTTTATTGGATGACAGACAGAAGAACAGAAAGAATAACAATATAAACCTGTTTTTTTTTTTAATATATAATTTTTTTTGTTTTCCCACTTAATAACCCAAGGTCAAACATCTATTTTAATCACAAACCCTCTGAACTTCTCTGCTCAGTCAGGGAAAATAGAACAAATTTAATGCTCTTTTCAATTCATTTGTCAGTCTACACACCGAAAGTGCATTACATAGCTGTGTGAGCAAAGGCAAAGCTTTTTCTTGATTATCTATGGTTATTTCCTTTGGACAACAGCTGTTGAATGGGAATTTTAGACTTTTAATAATAATCAGACTTGTGGATTTCAATAATATCTCAAATCTTTCTCTCACATTTACATTTATTACAAAATTTGAGTACTTAATTAAAAATTATCTCAATTTCTGTGCTTTTGTTTGATATTTCCACATATTCAGTAACATAATAAAACACATTTTCACCCACTTTTGTCACCATGTCTGATTCTTTATATGAGTTCTTTTTTTATCATATGTTAATGGAGAGCTCAGTCTTGATCAGCTTGACAAAGAGGTCATGTTGCACAAACTTCTTTCAAAAGATAGCATTGTTGAGGATGAAGTTATAACGTTAAACTCTGTTTACTGGCAATGACACAATATTCCTCAGGAAATTTTCATTCTTTAAAGCTTTTGCTGTAATACTCCCATATCAATCAATAAATATGGCAGGTTCCTTGAATTGCAGCTGATGGGTTCAAAAGTAGCATATTTTTTATCAGTATATTTTATTACCTTTCATATTGATGTTGATATTAATTTTATTATGATTATTATAACTATATCTCAAATCCATTTTTTTGTTTGCCCTTCAGTACCAATCACTAATTCACACTGAGGGGAAAAAATTGTTATGTGGTTATATTTAGAAAAATAAATGTTCATGTCCGCTTTTTCTCTGCTATATGAGGATGTTTTTGTCAGTGATAATAATTCTGCCTTAGTGTTTATTCCTGTATATTGATTACAATGCACCATTTACATATTCAGGACTATTGATTGTACATAAAAAGGTCATTCATTTGATGTTAAAATTCTCTTTAAAATGAAGAGAGAAAAGTGATTATTTTTTGAACTTGTAAAACAATTTTAAAAATGCAGTCTTTCACATCCATGTCCCATGTTGCTCCTAAGGTTTGTTATAAAAACCTCTGAGACTACATTTTTTTTTTCTCCTTTAATTTTCCCAGTCACTTGGCAGTAGGGGAGAAATATTCCCCTTTGCTACTCTCATTATTCTTCATTTATGCTGCTACTAGACTCCTAGTCCAGGAAATAGCTGAACACATCCTTTTTTCCTATTGGGCTCAAAATATCTTCACATCCTCTCTTAAATGTAGGTCAAGTTTTGTATACATTTATATACTGAAATATATATAACCCTTAGAATACATTGTATCACAAAACTGTAGGACTGTTTGATACAATTAAATAATTAGAACAAATCTCTGTATGAGGAATAATGTGGTCTGTATAGAAAAAAAATAAAAGAAACTAAAACAGTGTTAAGGATTTATTTCAATGGTCTATGTTCAGTGCCTGAAATCCCAGAAGATTCCACTGAGTTCACCATACTTTCAGAGTAAACCAATTCCAGACATAATTATGGACTGAGTCCATAAGTCTTCCCTTCAGCTGGATTTATAATTAGCTCGTTAGTCCTCCCACAGCCTAAGAGAAATGACCTTTTTAGAATCAAGACATCCTTTCTCATGATAGCATCGGAGTTATGAGAGTAAAAAATGACATTAATTTGTTTATTGGACTTGTAGTCAGTTACAACTTTGCCTCATAATATGATAAGTTTATTTTTTAAAGTCAAATTATTAAAGAGTTAGAGAGTATTTTTGTGAGAATGTTATTGCCCATGAGGGACAGTATAGTTAGTGCAGATCTCATCTGCTACCCCAGGCAGATATTCATTCTGCTATTTTTTTTTTTTTGTGACTGTGCAAATGTTTCACCTAAAGATCAAAAGGGACTGTATAACTGGAGAAAAAAAGGATTAGCTGCATCAGAAAAACAATACTAATTTGTCTGAGATTTTGCTGACATATCAAATGTTTTAAGGAACTCTCTGGCAACTTTCTCCAGCACCTTTGCCAATGGTCAGTGGTGATTCCACAGATATGGAGATCAAAACCATAAATGACGACCTGACCTACCTTGAACTCAATTATAAAAAGTACTATGTTATAAAAATATTTTCTGTGCAGAGGCTCAGATAAGGAAGGTACTCAGCACTCCAACAAACCTCAGCCTGGTTTTGTAGCCTAACGCTTTTAAATTACAAAAGTTAGGCATAAGACTAAACATCCCACTGAATAAGTGTCAGAAAAAATGATATTTTCCATTTTTTTATTTTTTTGAAACACATTGACTTTTTTTTTCCCCAGTGTGTTATTTCTGTTTCTGAAATTGAAGACAAAAGCAAAAGCAACAACTAGGAGGATAAGGTGATAGAAGATGCAATTTTCCTTATATTTAGAGAATTAGTCATTCAGACTTTCTCAAAAGTGTTACGTGTTTCAGAAGTCAATCCATCTGAAATTCTGTCTATTTTTACTTTTAACTTCTGGGTTTTTTATTTGTTTTTTTTTTTTTTTTTGTAAACTTAAGTGGTCATACCCTGTTCAATAGAATTCAAAAGAATCAGTTTTTATAAATCCTTCTATCAAGTTGTGTCCAAAATAGAGAAAAGAAAGGTACAATTACTATACCTTTGTAAGAAAAAAAAAAAAAAAGTCAAAAGTTCTGCAGAATATTGCTTAAGATAATGGCAAAGTATTTAATAAGAACTCTATGTATTGGTGCAAAATAAATTTATTTCTTTCAGCTTCATAAGAGTGACTGGATGGTCTTTTGTCAAGAAACGAAATGTTTTTCCAGTGGCTGCACAAACAGAATATACCAGAAAAAGAACATTATTTTATATAAATGATCAATCTCTTCATGGTTCTTGAGGCTCATTTCACAGCAGATTTCTGCAAGGCTACGCCACTGAGTCTGTGATGCATGTAATAGAATCAGAGAGCTCCAATACAATTCCAGACTAGGAGGATTCCTGTTTATCTCCAAGCTCACATTTCTAACAGTAGGTCTAGATTTAATGGCTTTGGTAACTTTCAAAAGACCAATAAGCTGATATTTGAAAATAGGTTTTACCTGTAGCTCTATGTGGTAGCTAATATAGGTGGTATTTTACTCAGGAAATGGGGGGAAATGACAAAGCTCTGTTACGTATATAGCTTCCTCATATATAAGCAGATTTGACTATTCCTGCTGCAATATTTTCTCCCAACTTCAAGTGCAGGAGAGTTTATGCTCTAAAAGGTAACACACTGAATTGCATTCAGTTGCCTTGAGCTGTAATAAAGAAGCTCTTTCTGGACACCTCAGTGGAAGCTAAGCAGCACTCTTCAGCTCCACAAATCAGTGTAGGAAGACATAAAAGGTTTCTTTAAGCAGAGAGTCCAGCTCCACTCCACTGCTCCTTCTTACTCCTTCCCACAAGGACAACTTCAGTATTCAAAAAAATTTCATAGTACATGTAGTTGCTCACAATCATAAAACCTGAAATTCTCTGTAAAGGGAAAACTTATTTTCATCTATCTGCTGCCCAATATACTGAGAGAAAACAATACTTTCTCAAAATTAGTAATGCTTCTGAAATCGAAATTTTTTAACTTTAACCTTGGAGTGTTAGTATTACAAATATTCAAACAGTTGAATTGTGCAACCTACATAATAATGTGAAAAATAAAAGAGACTGTTGTTCTGACCTGTCTGCATTCATAGCACACTTTTAAATTTGTGGAAATCACATGGGCAGATTATTGGTGAAGAATAGACTGAAAAATTTATCAATTACCAGTAGCAAGAACATCAACTTGTATTGCTAATAGAATATGTACTACTTCATCTGCAATTTTTACCACTGAAAATTTTTATCATTTTACTGATTTAGAAAAGCTTCAAAACATCAGTATTAATAAAAGAATAATTTCACAATTACAATTATCCACTTTATATTAGCTATTTTTTCATTTAATTTTAAAAAATGCAATTTTTCTACACCTGCTTGAAAACAAATTTGAGTTTTCAGAACAAATTACAGAATTGATTTTACAAATTGCTTCATGTTCTTACACGTTTTTAGATCCTGGAAAGCAAGAGAGGGAAAGGAGTGCAATTAAAATAGTTTGAAAACCTGAGAGGATTCGATTTCAGATCTGTATCCAAAACCAATATTTTTCCTAGGGATCATTTGAGAAAAGTCTATTTGAAATGTAAAACTATCCATGAACCTTGGACATTTACACCGGTTAATTTATTCACCTGCACTTCCAAGACAAATGATACAAATGGAATTTACTCTTATCAACACAGTGTAATTAATGGCAGAGCTCAACTTTTTCTCCAAATATTGCCAGGCAATGTAGTTCATATAGCAGGACAGAACAGGATAAAAGCTCACTTAATTTTGCTGATAATTGTTCAACAGGGTGTGTGACACAGCTGAGGGAAAATTCCAGAGCAATAAAGTAAGGCAGAGCAGGTGTCAAAGGCTGATGATAGATAAAAAAACCTATCTGACATGTATAATTTTTGTTTATTGCTGGAGGGATATTATGTACAAAACTGAGCAGAGAAATCACTACTATATATCTCTACTTTTAGATCAATGCTCAAAAGACAAAAATTTATGGATTTAAAAACTTTGTCTGGGCTCCCTAGCACAATCTGTGCAAGGGCTTTCCCCTGAAGCAGAAGAAGAGGAGCAACTTGTAGGAAAAAACTTTGACTGTTAGGAGCCTAAATTTATAACTCTTCTAAGGATTATCATCTTTAAAAACAATCCAATTTAATGACTGTAGAAATGTTCATCTAAGAAGATCCTGAACTTGCTGATCTTCAGCAGTAAAATACCAAAGTACCCCATAGAAAGGTCATGAAAAAAGAATAGAATAGAATAGAATAGAATAGAATAGAATAGAATAGAATAGAATAGAATAGAATAGAATAGAATAGAATATTTTGGATGACATTACATACTAGAGAAGGAACATACTAGTCCTGCTGCCTGACCAGTTTAGGGCTGACCAAAAGTTAAAACATAGTGTTAAAGGCATTGTCCAAATGTCTTAACACTGACAAGATTAGAGCATCAACTTCTCCTCTAGAAATCTTATTCCAGTGGTTATCCACCCTCTTGGTAAATAAATGCTTCCTTAATGTCCAAATCTAACCCTCCCCTGCCACCACTTTGAACCATTGTTGCTCTGAAATACTCTTGCACCTATTTCATTGAAAGGTACTGCTGGCATCTGCCATCTTAAGACACTCATTGACTAAGGACAACTTTGTAATAGATAGGAGCAATTTTATGTGCAGAGGTTAAGATTTATCTCACCTATCTTTGGCTGACTAATCAAACTTAGTCAAGTTTCTAGACCAAGCTAGCTGTTCAGGCCCCTTCGTCAGGATTAAGGAGGGATGGTCACCTCCAGTGGATGAATCAGTCCAACTACCCAGATGAATACCTCATCTAGGATTAGGTGATTAGGATGTCAAGGTGATTAGCTTTAGACAACTCACTGTCAGACAGCTTCAGCTGGTCACTCCTACTCAAAGTAATGCCAGGCTTTCGTACCTTTAGACTTCAGTAGAAGATGAGATTACATGGATTTTAGGCAATAATTACACATTTGGGGAAGCCCAAAGACATGTTACAAGGGAACAGGAGATTTCCCTCTTTGCCACCTGTTTGATGTCCCTGGGCCACAAGAGATCAGACTCAGTGGGGATCCTACTGACAATATTGTGGCCAGCTCCCCTCTCCCTGCTGCCTCATTGTCATCCTTCCAGAATGATCAGAAACCTCCAAGAGGGAAAGCTTATTTTAGGAGCAGCTTTTCCAGAGTGTGAACAAAAGACGGTGTTTCAATACCAGCCACCAAATGATCAACAGTTTCCTCAGTACTCTGCTGCTGCTTCAACAGTTTCCTCAGTACTCTGCTGCTGCTTCCTCACCAATTCCATTATCTATGTGCCTCGCCTTACTTTCCAGGCTTCTAATGCCTTATTGTGTTGTTTAAACATGATCGAAACATATACAATTATTAGACCTTACTTGTCCTCAATGAAGTTTCATTTTATTTGTAGGACACAGTTGTTTTCACTTCATAGTTTTAAATATCACTAATTCACTACGGACTAAAACTCAAACAATTTTTAGTACTCTTACATATTGCATTGTTACATTAAACTACATGTCCTTCTTATTAAGTATCTGAGTCTGCCCTGCAAATTCAGTCAAAAAGTTTTTTTCCTTAAATCGTACAGAGCCTGGAATAAAGGGACATACTGAACCTTGTTACTTAACTATAGGCACAGCAGGTAATCAACAGCAACTGAAACTTTTTGAAACATTTTTGAAAGCAGATCTTTTGATTCCTAGAATTTGAAGCTTCCTTCAGACATTTCCTTCATTGCCACAGCTTTCAGGCTTGTCACTATGTGGAAGGGACTGTTGAACAGGTTATTCTCTGTGAAAATGGGCTTTGTATGCCTTGGGTCATAGCTTCTGCAGTCAGTAGCTTTGCCCAGAAGCTTTTAGTAAAAGAGCAAAAGATAAAATGGAAAAGAAGGCCATATACCAAATGAAAAGGATGCATTGACTCCTTTTTACTTCTTTTTCACTTTTGCATTCTCTGGATGTTTATTATCTTTCAGATTATAGACTGCGTTGGTGGGGAATTGTGTACTCCTCCCTGATTTTATTGTATATAGCACTCTTTGAGCAAGACTATACTTATAAAATGCACAATGCTTTTGTGTTCAGTAAGACCTGAATAAACAACACTTGCTTTGTGGCCAGACAGGTATACAGATGCTTGATGATGAAGAAATAAACCATTTTTTTCCCTGAAGTTGAGAGCTAGATAAGTCTTTCTTTTTCTTTCTTTGGAAGCAGCAGACCTTGATGACTAAATACATCATTCTATAATAACCAAGAAATGAACCATGCTGCAGGTTTCTTCAAGGAGATGAGTCATCATATCTAACATGAGGATCTGTCCTGGAGGTTGGCATGACCTCAGCTGAAGCTGAATTAATGGTATTGACCTTTCCTTCATTTTCTGACTACTACAGACATCAAAACTAATTTTGAGAAGGTTCAGTGAGATGTGAGAGATTTACAGCCCAAAATATCTGAAACAAAACCCAGGCAACACAGATTCAGAAGCTGTCATAAGACAAAGTTGTGCTCTGGATGAACAGTTCCAGACAAGGTTTAGGCTACAGTAAAATCTGAACTGGTAGCAGTTTCTATAATTCGATCTGCCAAGAATACAAAAGAAAGAGAGAAACAAGTTCCCAACTCTAACTATGAAGCACAGAAAAAAAAAAAAAAATCCAACCAGTTTTAAAGAACACCATCCTGAAATCCAGGGGCAGGGGGGTGGGGGGAGTGGAGGGAATGGAAGTTCAGTTATTGTTTTGTTCTTTCTATTACTAATCTTTTTGGAAACAAAAAGGCAAAGAAAGATATTATGAGTTATTTATGTGGCTAAAATTGACCCGCAAAGGCTTATCAAAAGCTGTGTTCTCTGCTAGGAAGACATGCCTGTCTTCCTAGCAGAGAACACAAGAAAAAGAAAACAAAGTCAGAAAGTCAAATAGTAGATTCATTCTCTCTTTTGTCTAAACTCTGTTAAAAAAGGTCTTTGGGCCTTCCTATCGCACAAAAGCAAATATGAACATGCTGATCTCTACTGTCACATAAGCGGAGTTATATCACAAGTTAAATACCATATTTTCCACTGATATAAATTTATAAAATTAATTATTAACTTTTTCCTGTGTTGGAGAGCTTTGGATAGCATTAGTTGGCATTACATGACAGAAAATCATATGCCAGGTTAGCATCTATAATAATGAATCCACTTTATCCAGTATAAGAACTGTTCAATCACTGCTAGTGGTTGGATTTCTCCTGACTGCTAGAGGAATTAGACCAGAACCATCAGCAAAATAAAATTCTACAGCGGGGAAGCCACAGCAATTAAAACCTCTAGGTTTGACAACTTGAGAAGTAAGAATCTGTGAAAATATCAGAATATCTTTTAAAAGTAGATTAGGCATGTATTAATCTACTTAAAGATGAACATTTCTAAAATGCCTCTGCTTATTGATCTCTCCACCATGATGTCACTGGCTGTTTTTCCTTCTGAAAATTCCCTCTGCATATAGAATGTGGATGAAGCAACTCTAATCAATTCTTGCTCAGAAGAGCTGAATTGCATGCAAAGATATAAGTGGATCTGGGAGGAATAAAAGTACTATTACATGGTACTTGAGAGCTGTCCAAACTGCTCTTCTGTTGTCTTGAAATGAGAAGTGTGGTATGTCTCTTCGAGGGTCTGAAAGGAGTCAATGCAAAACTAACAAAACCCCAACATGCTCTCCCTCCCAAACATGAAGCTCAAAAAAACCAAAATACTTTGTGTATCTGTGAAACAGCTACAATTCCTATTTGTAACTATTGCAGGGGGTCATTTCAGTGCCCTGTGCAGCTCTGTGATGCTTGGATTGTGACAGCATGAGCATAGAGAGAGAGTCCCATTGCCTAGCACCAGAAATCAGGCTGAGGAATTTAATACAGAGGTCTGGTCTCCCCACACTACTTTTGCAGTTACTGAAGCATGGCTGAAACCTCTAAATGGATGCTCAGAGAGGAGATTAACTTAAGTGATACCACTACACTATGGAAAAGTTTATGGAGGTGTTTACAGGGTAGCCAAGCCAGCTGTTTGAGCGCTTGAAGTCCTAGACACTCTCGAGACCAGAGAGTTTGCACCTACATTTTTTGTGCAGGCAGCCCTGGAGAAGGCTGTGTTTCAGCAATAAACAACAGAGGACAAGGTCTGGCACCTTTGGGCCATTTGATGTTGGACACATAAAACCCTCTAACAGCAGATGAGACGGATGAGGTTTGGTGCTGACCCGCAGAGCAGGTCAATACAACATGAGGTGCTTTGTGATGCATGTAGCATTGCCTCCATTTTCCCCAGATGTGCAATAGAATTTACAGGACTGCTTCTGCAGTTGCTGAATCTGGCCACAAACTATGGCTGTGGAGCTGTTTCTGTGCAGCAAAGTATCTTCAGTCGTTCATTTCTCAAGTCCATTGGATGCTTAAGAGGCTTCTAAGTGATTTATTTTGCCTAAAGATACATGAGGTGTCTATGTGTTTTGGTCTTTCATCAATGAATGATTTTCATTTATTTGACTAACTTTATAGCTTTTGATTGGTCATTTAAGTGAAATATCCATTCATACTCTCATGCTGCTAACAGAAGCATTCACAGTCAGCACTATGACTCGCTGTATTACCACAATAAATCCAGTTCAGTGTGTCATTTCTGGATTTGAGAATCCAAGTCTGAGTTGATCTGCCTTTGTATTAGTCAGTCTAATGATTCATCTCCACTGAGATAAAAAGAACAGGCTAGTGCCTTTCAGAATGAGCATTTACATTCTGCTTGCAGTTAATTTTCTTTCTTCAAGAACTAGTCATTGCAGAGTGTCTCTTTGATGTGGTTTACCTTGCTTTCTGCTGATATTTGTCCTAAATGACACAAATCCATGGTCAAGATTAAAAAAAAAACAAAAAGCAACACAATAAAATGCTTCATTATTTCTACTACATTTAGAAGTAATTCATCACCTCTGAGTACCATTTTATCAACACACCTGGCATTATTCATTTTGGCAGATAAACCTATGCTTATGGGGATGTATTTAATTTGAAACAAACAAACAAGCAAAATATGCATACTGTTAAAAAATCACCCTGGAGCAGGCTTTGGGCATATTAAAATGCTTTAGGAGGGGTTCCAGTGACAGGTGCACCAAAGCCAGCGAGAATTGCTAATTAGAACTTTTCAGGAGAGATAAAAGAATAGGTAAGATATTACATGAAAATCATAAACCAAACATAAATTTAGAAATAAAATATGTGGGAAAAAAAAGACCAAAAGAGTCAAGCTTTTCTTTTGCTACATTATGTTAACTACCACTTGCAATTGTTATAAATGTCACTTGCAGGCTTCCAGCTGTTCTGGAATGGGTTTGTTTTTAAAGCACTGACTGAATAGAATAATTGTTTTGTAATGTTGAACTGTATGCTGTATGCTGTTCGCTTCTGTTTTTAATGTATTTAACTGCATAATCAAATAGCATTCATGCCTCACATGCCTGCAATGTGATAGGAAATACTCACTCTGAGTATCTAAAGATTAATATTCACTTCAGTGGTTTGTCTAAACTGCACATTTCCATTGTGCAGCACATAACTCCTATGCCTCTGATCAAGTTAAAGCACTCACTCATGATTCAATACTTTTGTAGGCTTTAGCTTTTGTCCAGCAGCTAAATTTCTATTAAAAAAAAGTCTTCATGTTTTTGTACAATGCTGGTATTTACATTAGTCTCTAACTTTGGCAATACGCTTTCTTAATTAGTATATAACTACATAAGTATATTAGTATATAAGCTATAAGTTTGGTTTTATGACCTGATTTGATGACATCATCCACAAATTCCCCTTCTCCTTTTATTGTTGTATAAACTGGGTGGCTTAAGGCCCTGATTCACTTCTCGTGTTGGTTTTATTCTGTGAAATAAATCTAATGTCTTCAGAGAAGTTATTTGTGATTTAAACCCACAGCAGAGGAAAGCCAAAGCTTCAGGTTACAGCAGTACAATCAAACACAATTGAATTGAAGTGACTTAACAAGCTGCCTCCTGTCAGCTGAGCAGCTACAAGGATCCAGGAGCATGTTTTTTGTCCAATTAATTGCGAGAGAGTATAACTTGGCTTAAATGAATGAATAACAGTGAAGACAACAGAAAACTTTGGGACAAATAACTTTGCTAGGCTATTTAGAGCTTGACCCTAAGGTGTAGCTTTGGTCTGTAACCAAAATCTGGGAACTGTGTCAACTGTACTCTGGGAGCCAGGCTTTTGCAAGCCTGTTGCTCTCATCCTGACACCAGGCTCCTCCATCACCACATTATAGGCTCCCATTTTACAGCCAGGGGAGGCAAGCACCCACTTTTAACCATGATTTGTATGACCTATATTATCAGCTGATTTATTTTTTTTTTTATGAGGTGAATTGCATCATAGAGCATATTAACTCTGTTAAATATAATTCTGGTAACTGTTAAAGAAGAGAAAGCTGACTGACTTAAAGACAGGCATTGCCACCTGTTGAATCCCACCTGAGTCTCATATAAGCAGGCTTTATTTACTCATTGTAGCAACTGAAACTGAAGTATGGTGCAGGTTTGCTTTGATCTTTTTTGCTGGGCACAGAGGGAGGTATTTGTGCTACCTAATTTTAAGCATGTAAAATGTAACAATTAGAAAAGACAAGCTAAGCAAGGTGCGTGGAAACCCTTTAGAATCCAAGGGGAAAAGTCTCTTGTAGAGGTAAAGAAATGTTGTTCCTTTATACATACATATATATATATATATATATATATATATATATATATATATATATGTCTCTTTCCTATATAACCTAGAGCATCATACTCTAGAGCTAACTTTTTTTACATTGACTTAAAATGTTAGTCTGCATAATAGGGTCAGATAGAGGCACTATGGAAGAGGAATGTTCCAGATGAGGTAACTGAGAAGCAGCACACTTCACTTTTGCTTAATATGTCCTGTCTTTTCCTCTTCTGCTCTCATGCAGATTTTTCTCTCTGCACAGGTTGACTGGAGGACCAAAATATTTTCTCATTCCATGTAAAAATGAGAAAGTATATGCGGTTAGCAAAGATTTTTCAGGTCAGGAAAATTGTAACTGCAGTGATCAAACTTGGCACTGTGTTGGTGACCAAAGACACCACAAAAATGGTATCTCTGTGTGACTCTTTCCCTAGAAACCTCTTTCCTTTTCCAGCTCTCTGATGGGTGATGTGGTTTACCCTAACGCAAGAACACCAGGTGAGTATTTCAGGAGGAGCTGTCTGGATGTTCACTTAATCAATGCATTCCAGAAACGGGGGAGCTGAGATGTTTGTCATTGACTTTGATGCACATCAACCTTCAAAAAGGGTGTCAAAGGCTGCTGGAGACTGATCTGGTCTACCAAGGTTTCAGGCAGCTTCCAGGAAGATCCCTTCCCTATGTCCAGCTTGAAAATGGAATACACTCACTTTTGGATGGGTGAGTATAAAACACTAAGGTCCAGCCAAGCACAAAAAAAAAATTGTGGCCACCTAAGTGCTTTGTTGCTTTGCAATTGTGAATTCTGCAAACCCAGAGGCTGTAACATTTCCAGCTGAACCTACTTATATCATAACACTTTAGACATAGTCTGTTGACCACATCTGAAACTCAGTGGACTGAGCCACACCTTGACTTCTCTGATAAACTCAGGAAGCAAGCGGGTTTCACCAAAGCTTATGACTCAAGAGGAGGGACCACGACTGGTTTATACTAAGATCCATTGCAACAGATGGTGAGCTCTTTATACACTGCATTGGCAATACTTAGATACTTTATTAGCAATAATGCTAATCATAATCATCCACATGATCACTGAAACCTTCTTCTTGCGCCTGGCCAGGAACCTTCTCTTGACCATTCTGCTACAGGCACACAACATTGAGCTGGCATGCCCTGTTAAATCTGGTGAGCTTCTTGCCCTGGTCAACACATCTTTCTACTACGTCCAGCTAGAATTTGCAGGAAAAGTAACAGCAAATTGGTAACAGATAAAGTCAAATGAATAACTGACTGTGCAGTGAAAAAGAGACACTGCAGGCAGTAAAAGTTCAAAATCAGTAGGAAAAAAGTAGCGCACAACTCTGTATCCTTTACACAAGCAGTTTGCAAAGAATTACAAGACCAGGACTTACAAAATTAATGACAACTCTTCAAATTTAGGATCTATAGAGTCATTAAATCAGAAAACAAGTACTGCATGATATGAAAAGGGAATTTGAATTTTAACTTCACTTTGTAGCTTAATCCATCACAAATAGCTTTAGACACAGCAGTAAAATATCATAATCGCATCCTTTCCCCATCTTAGTTGTCTGCATTCATAACGCAGAAAATTGTTTTTCTAGAGTATGTAGTATGGCATAAAAACATGAATTTTCATTCCCCAATTTGACTGTGTCCTCAGCTTCAGGAGGAAATAGAGACTGGAGACAAAAAAACCCCTTAGCTAAAACATACTGCGCAGTTTGGTTTACCTACCAGAGCATAAACATTGCATTTTAGGGTTTTGTTCTCTCTAATTTATTACTTGAAAATACTTGAATGGACTCTAAGGAAAAATATGGGAAGCTCACAGTGACAAAATCTATAATTAAAAATAAAACATTTTTAAAGGTTTGTTTTATTTTAAGCAGCAAGATAAAGTCATGATATATTTGTGTGCATTTGCATTTTATGTGTATTTGTAAAGCAGATAGGAAAAATGCAGTCTTCATGTTGATAGAGGTTGATAGGATATTACTACAACACTCAGGACATGAATAGTAGTAAAGGATTATCAGCAAACAACGGTCTAGCAGAAGTAGTCTCAAAAAAATGGCATGTAAATCGCTGAAGTAGACTATGAATATAAAAGGCAATCATTAAAGATGAGAAACTCTTTAGTGGAGAGGCTCATAGGAAAAGTTTCCTCCTATATCTTCTAACTTTCTGGTTTTAAATGTTCATCTGTGGTAAATAAACCTTTCTTTCTCCTTCATAAAGTTTCAGTGTTGTATTGTTCTCTTATCAGTAACAATTAAGTATAAAAACAGTGAATAAAACCATAAACACTTGTGAAGAGCTATGGTTCCCACAGCATACCTCTGTGTGCATGATTCCTCTTAGAAACATCATTCAGAGGTTTACACTTTTTATGCCATTACAATTTCATTTGAATTTTATATTTTCAATGGCTCTTACATTTTAGGATGCTTCTTTCCGGTAACAGCCACTCTGTGCGTTCACTCAGGGACTTCAGAGTTGCACATATCAACCTGTTGTACCTTCAGGTAGCTCAGCTCGGAGAGGTCTTTCTGCCTCGCTGCACATCACACTGGGTTGTAAGCTTGAGTTGCACTTGCCTAGGGTTAGACTAAGTCTAGGAGGTTCTTTGGTAATGCTGTAATTGAATGTATTTCTTAAACAACTCTTAGACGTGTGAGAATGTCTGCTCCAGTACATGTTATGGTGCTCTTCTTCTCCAGGAACATCTCACAGAAAATATTATATTAATACTCTCATTTTGCTCTGTGGAAGCTAGCAACTTACTACTGGCCTACATTTGCAGAAGTTTACAGTTCCCATTGTTCCTGTCATCAAGTCAACAGGTGTAGGCAAAACTCCCAAAAATGCTATTCCTTCTTCTTTCTACGTAGTGGTTAGACAGAGAGAAAATTCTGTTTAGGGAAGACATAAGAAATTATTAACCTCCATACAATAATTTTTTGATAGACAGTCTGCTTTTGCATTTTCTTTACTAGACTTGTTTAAAAGAAGTAAAGGAGAAGCTTGTGAGATTTGAATTATTGCTACTGTTTGACTTAATTTTTTGCAGGTACCAGTCTTACAAGGATTTGTTGCCATGATCAATTTCCAGTTTTCTTGGCAGAAACCATCTTGCCCAAGAGTTATAATGTTACAAAGTGTCCAATGGAATCTGGAAAGTTGTGGTGATTTTTTTGTGGTGCTGTGCTCCCTAACCTTTCTACTGAGTGGTGTGCAGTCATGGATCTGCCAATTTATCCTTTTCAGCTTTCTGCCTACTCACATAAATGATACATGTGAGGAGAAAAAGAGGGCTCAGTTCTCAAGAACTACAAAGAAGAAGTTGTGCCTGTCTCAGAAAGGGATTTGGGAGTGCAATATTTAAAAAGTGATTACAGACTCCTCAAAATAAATAAAATAAATAATAAAAAGGACCCTGATATTACTTTGGAAAAATGGCACTGAGACTTAGAAAAACACCTAAACTGATAAAGGTAAAGAGAAGCCAGCAGTTCTGATTATTTTGCTGCTTTAATCCTGACAGCATCTTTTCCATTTCATCTAATAAAGGCCTGGATTTTCTGCAAACTTCACTCTTCTATCTTCAGTAAAATTACAGAAGTAGAATATTTGAAAACATTTCTCTTAGGTTAAGCTTTTCTCACAAAGCAGGGAACATCATGTTAAATGGAAACAAATTTGCTCAAGAAACAATAAAATCTAAATTCCAATTTCAATTTTCACAAAAAGAAATATTAAAGATGCAAGTAGCTAGTAGCAGCACTAAACAGAGACAACCATTACAGGTTGAGATACCTTATTGTAAGATGCACTCCTTTCCTTGTAGGTTTTGGTTACTTATTTTAAACACACATACCCAACCACACAGACAACAATGCTCATACATGAAACTGCAATAGACTGAGCCTAACAACTTCACAGAAATTATAAATCAGGCCCATGAATCCAATTCATATTTGGAAAATAGCTGACATTGTTTAGAACTGAAACCACAATTCATAATCTCGTCGATTCCACGGAGGTTCAAAATTAAAAAAAAATTTCCCTGGGTCATGGAATGTGTTTGAAGACTTGAACAGCAATTTAATATTTTACTGAGAAAAACCAATCTGCCTTGCAAAGGTCATAATTTTATAAAATTTACGATTTTCATGTACACTAATTCCTAATTGTAGCTCATCCTAGGTCTTTAATTTTTTTTTCCTAAGAATTTTCCTCCATTTCACTTTGGGTAGATCTAGAATCCTACAATTTTTCTCGCTTTCAGATTTCAGTGCTTTTTATCTTCTATATTAGAAAAACACACTCTGCTGGTGAATATATCTGCTCATCAACCCTCTTTCATGTTTCCTCTCTTAGTTTAGGTTGAAATCTTCTCCCAGAAATTGTCCAAAAGGTAGTCTTGATTTTCCTATTGCCTACATTAATTGAACAATCAGAGAAGTCATCCTTTACATGTAAAATAATATTAAAAGGCTTTGAATTATAACCATTTTCTCTAGTCAGAGCTGATGATTTTTTTTTTTTACCAGAATATAAAGCAGAACTTTATCAAATTTTCTCTTAGGGAGTGTAATTGCATTGAATAAATGCAAGTTACTCAAAATGGTTTGTCTGTCCCATCAATACCTTCCCATTGAACTGGTACCTTCCAGCAACTGCACATTAAATATGCTCTTTTTTTTTTTCATGATATGAAGGTTTCAAAATCACCCCTCTTTGCAGATGTATACTTTAGACTGTTTAAGTTGGACATTAATGCCTAGGTTTGTTTCTGTGGGCAGGCGTTGCATAAGTGCATCAGTTGGAGTTTACAACTTTACCTAATTTGACTATGTACTCCCTGAGTTTTGGACTGTGTCAATGGACTATTCTCATTTGTCTTTAAACTATTCAACTTAAAGAATATCTGACAAATCCCTCAAATCTCAGGATGTCAAACTGAACATATGAAAATTTTGTTACATAAAAAGTAAACCAGAGTTCAAAATCAAATAGGATGCTATTCCACAAATATTATATGAACAGGTAAATGAAAGCAGTAGACTGTGTTGAGACCACGATGAAGTAAAACTTTATCCAACTACCATGAAGTGATAGCAACAGTGAATACAATCAGTAATGTTGACCCTCCTCCAAAGTTCACATCTGATCAAGCAGCACCAGTTGCAGGTTAAACAATTGAACCTTCCCTCCTCTTTTCCTTTTGAAAAACAAGCTCCTGTCTCAAAACAACCATGTTTGCACTCTGCAAAATCCCTTAATAGCAACAAGTTGTTAAGTAGAATTGGCCCTAAATTGTGCTGCTTGAATGGCAAGACCAAGCTGGGAACGAAGCTATGGACATAAATTGACCATGACAGCTGACTTGGCAGGTGAGAGCCTGGAGCTCTGACCCCAGGTCACCTATGCAGTGTTAACACAGCTTTAGTAATCTTGAGCAGAGAAAGGCAAGGTTTTTACATTTTGCAGTGGGTGTTTATTATTAGATGTTTCAAATCTACATGTAATACATAACTGCTTATTGTTTTAACAAGAATGGATTTTAGCTGATATATATCTAATCACCAGCATGTCTGAATAGTCTGAAGAAGTCACCTAAATGTCCCTTGTGACATTTAATTTTGAAAATACATTCGTTTCCCAGAGTTTTAAATACACCCACTTCAGACTAAAATCCAGCAAAAGGAATTAAAGAAATTACAATTCCTTCAAATCTGGATCTCTGTAGTCCACTAAATTATTGACAACAACCCATGAAATTCTTTGCTTTATCTATAGTCTGATATGCAATTCTTACAGACAGGCTCAAAAAGCAAAACAGTACAGAATAAGAAAGGAGAGATAACAAAGGTTACTGTGTCAAAAAATGTATTTTAATACTATTCTATGTCACTGTTTTCAAGATCAAGCATTTTTTGTTAAAGAACAGGATTCAATTTTAATGCGCCAAGAAATAAATTTTTGTTTAAGATGTGGTAGTGCTGAATATCATCGCTGAAAAAATTTAAATTCAGTCCTAACTTTATATAACTTTCATAGACATTGGTTTCCTCTATTTCTTTGGCAGTGTCCCTTCATATACTGTTGCCATTTTTTTGTTGTTTGTTCCTCTCCCATAAGCAGTAGCATTGCTCTCATGTAGATGAATTCTTTAGCAGGTGTGCAAGTGCACGAGCAAACCCCAAACACCACTTAGATGGAGATGCCCTGTTGTGATGACCATGCAGTTATATTTTGATCAAACTGATTAAAAAAATGGAGTTTATTTCTCATTTAAACACTCAAGACAGTGGGAAAAGTGTTAAGACTTTTGAATCTCGGACAAATGCCACGTTAAGACGGAAATGAATCAGAACGCATCAAAATCAGAATATGTTGACACAAGGCTTTGTTTGTGGCCCTGGGCTCGCCCTCAGCCCAAATGGGGAACAAGCCAGAAGCTGATGAAGTACAACCTTGTTTTATGAGGGGTTTATAAGCCATGTCCCCAGGTCCAGTTCTGCAGGTGGTCTGGACCATGGGGCATCTTGCTTTCCAGTGACTGGCAAGAGGTGTCCTTGTTCAAGGGGACACATCTGATCAAGGGACCTCTGGATGTCATCTGCTGCAAAAGGTGACAGCAGGGAAGCTGAAATAGCATGATTTACTTTCATTGAAGTGGACACACTCTTTCACCTTTCTTCTTTTCAAATTTGAGTGTTTTCTGGATGGAAGATTTCAAATTTTTAAAAGCTAGGGCAGGTTTTGCTCCACTTCTCCTCTTCTTGTATGATTCCTAGAGACATTTTTTTGTATGTTTTTACCATTTAATTTGAAGGCAACCATTTTTTAAAATTCATAAATATTTTGTGAATATATATATAAATATGATATAATATTAATATATATAAATTTATAAATATTTTCCTCCTAAATATTTTACCTCAGCTGTACTGGCTTATTTTATTCTAATGCATGACTAAATACTTTCCTTGAATATTCACATGAGAGGGTAGTTTATAGATATCTATGAAGCTGTTATTTTCTATGTAACTGTATAGTTGGGGGTTGTGTTTTTTTTTGTTTTGTTTAGACTTTTTTAGGACCTCTAATATCATTGGACAGTGAGGGATTCTCCTTCCCTATCATCTTTGCAACCCAATTGATTACCCTCAGCTTTAAGTAGACAGAGAGGAAGGAAAAAAAAATCTTAATTTTACTCTGCTGGGAGGCCATTCAAGTGGCCTTTCCCTGAGTGCAAGAAGTGCACCAGTCACACTCTATCTCTGGAAAGCAGGTGTTTTGCTGAGCCGTTGCAAAGATGCAGTTTGGCTCCTACCAAAACTTATTGTTAGCATCCACTTTTGGAGAGGACAGAGAATTTCTCTATTTTTACTTTCTAATATAAAATGCAGAAAACTCCACAAAATATTATGCATTTTATAAATATTTCAGAAATTAAATATGTGGAGGTTGTGATAAATATGCAGAGATTTTAATGCTTTATTAATGTAGATGTTGGCTTGCTTAGTGGCATAAGGTTGGGGTTTAAATATTTCCCTGTAGGGATCTTTCAGTCAGGAGGATGGGGAACGTTCAATAGAGTCACCTGACAGTGAACATTTACAATTTGTTTGTACACAGGACAGCACATAACTAGTAACTCTGGGTCTTTGGTCTGATCTCTGTTGAGAGCAGAAACTTTGAAGAGAAGGACTAGAGGTCTCTAGAGCTGTTAAGAAACAGCCCTGACAGATTTCATGAAATATTTCAGGTGGAGAAGGCAGAAATCAGACTCACTCGAGTTTAGGACACAAAATTCCTTTGGACTTCTGGAGACACCTGTCCTCAGGTGGCAGGCCTGCCAAGTAACGCATCTGTGTCTTTCTAAAAAGAAATTAAATATATATTTCCCTGTGTAAATTTTGCTGCACTGGCTGGTTCAGGTGGCTGTGATAACTGTTTCCCTGGCTCAGCATCACAACAGGAGAGACCCAGGTAGCTGGTAAGACCAAATGAGTTACTACAGCATGTTGTACAGGTTATATAGCCAAATTGTGGCACAAGAGGCTGGAGAGAGGCTCTGTGGAAAGAGATCTGGGTGCTTGAGTGGGTAGCAAGTGGCTGGGGGTTTGCTCTCCTTGCTTTCTCAAGGCAGACAGAGGAGGGGGAGGTGCTAATCTCTGTCTCTGGTGACCAGCGATAGGACATGAGGAAATGCATGGAAATAAACTGTGTTCAGGTAAGTTCTGACTGGACATCAGGAGAAAAGTACTCCATTGAGAGAGTAACTGGTCACTGGAACAGGCTTTGTAAGGAATTGGTCATGGGATCAAACCTGATGGACGTCAAGGAATATCTGGACAATATTTGTAGTCATATGGTTTAGTTTTAGGTAGTCCTATGGGAAGAAGGGAATTGGACTAGGCCATTCTTATGGATCCCCTAGAATTTAAGATATTCTATAATTCTATGAATCTAAGTAAGTGTCAGCAGGCTGCATACAGGGAAAACAGAGAGAGATGAAGAAAGAGAGAAAGGGAGGTACACAATTGTACTCCCCTGTGAAAATGCAGAAAAGGTGAAAAAGACAAATTTCAATCTGGGCACATGGATCTTGCTAAAAGCATGTCAACCCTGAACTGCTACGCAGTTAAAGCTCCTATTCAATCTTAGCTTACTTTGCTGAGAAATTAAAGTTACAAAATTTCAGTGAGATAAAGCTAGGGACTTAGTCTTGAACTTTGGTTTAAGCCCCTGGTTTTAAATGAAATACCTACATTTCCTTTAATTTAGCTATACCTGAGCTGACTGAAAACCAAATGTGTCCCCTGCAAAGGCAGCAACACAATTCGTTTGTATGATAATGTGTATAGAAACTGATTTGCCTTACAAGGGCAAGACAATTAGACATTTAATCTCAGGACAGACCATTGAGTGTTTTTTGCTGTTATTTAATATTCATCTAAACTTTGGATTTGAAAGGATACTTTAAAAGATACAGTGTTTTGGCTGAAATGTTCTGAGAATGTTTTAAGTGGCCATATTTATTCAGATCATCAGTAGAACAACTTTTACTTCCCCTTGTAGAGTGGTTGGTAGTATAATGCCATGTTTATAATTCCTCCAAGAATACCACATAAAGTTATTTCAAATAAAAATAAAACATAGTTTTAAAAGTAATTTAAATTATTTATCAATATAATTAAGCTGTATTAATGCCCTTTATTATCTGCATTAAAAATGCACAAGGATTTTCATCCCTTTCATCTTTATTAGATGTGTCATAACTTGTTACTAGTATTTTCATGAGCTATTGATGAATGTGAAATGCTCAAAAGCAATTTTCCCCTTTTAGTTATGATGACCATAAGGGAAGTATATTAATATTTGAACAAGTAGTTATATTTCTAGTTAGTATAATTTCTAGTGCTTTTCCTTAGCATGCAGTACAAAGGCAACATCCTTAATGCACAAAGCCTGCAACTACTTGTAGGTGAAAAAAATTTTTATGTAGTACATTGGATAATTACCTATGCCTCTTTATCTCATAAAAGTAATAGTATCATGACAAGATAAATTGAACAGAAGACACTGAAACATTATGATGAAATAGGCAGCAGTTTCAGTGTTAGAGGCAAGTTCATGGGGAAGTTGACTTTTACTAGGAAGTACTTAGGGGTCTTCTCTCAAAAATTAAAGCATTTTCTCTAAGTTAAACTCATATTTTGGAGAGTTAATTACTTACCTGCAGTAGAAGGATGGCAGCATAAAAATGAAGCAGCTACTCAAGAAAGACTTGTAGTAGGAATTTGAAATATAAGCCAGCCTGGATAAAGCTTTTAATTTTATTTTATGGGGTTTTTGTTTGTTTGTTTTACTTTCAGTTCTTTATCTCTTCTTATTTTATAGCCTGGATATTGAGAAAGTGTTTTTAGACCATAGACATCATCTGTTATATTTGGCAGCTAGTGTATCAAGACCTCTAAATCATTTATGCTACCTTATGCTGACCAGTGCATAAAACTAGTAGCACATGCCTTCCTAAATTGCTTAACTGCTTTGAGAAAGCCCATCCTTTAACAACCCAAATGAAGAATATGAATGTAGACTATTCCTAAGTGTTAGTATTTTGACCTAAAAACTTTGGAAAAAAAAAAAAAAGAAAATACTTAGTGTTTAGAAAGTGGAAGTAATTACATCTCATTAACTGCAAGGCAATTTGGGCTTTAAGCTACAAGGATATTAAACAACTAAGAGAAAAAAATACAATAACACTGGAATTGTAGCCCTCAGACAACAATATTCTACCTAACTCAAATTTATTTGCAGATCAGTTGCCTGGTTTGGAGGCAGATTCTGAACTGTGTTACACATTTGTACAAATGAAACGTAAGACTAGTCACTGCTCATGTGCAGAGGGGCTAAAGAGTTGCCTAACTACTTGCAGTAAAAAACATTGCTTTTAAAGGGCCATTTTATTTCTTTGCTTCTAGATGTGCTGCAAAATTCAAAAGCAGTATCCTCACATTGATAACAATAAAACCTGAATTCATAATTTCTTCATTAAACACAGCAATGAAAAGCAGGGAATGCACAAGGTTTTGAAGTTATTTTTATAAAAGGTGATTGGAATTTAAATAAATAATTTTAACAATTAATTAGGTCTCTGACCTGAAATATTCCATATCAGTGTCAGGAAAGCCAGGAAAAAAATACGACATGAATAAATGGAAATATTTTATAAGTGAGAAGTTGGGAGTAAAGCAGTATGGACTATTTCTGGATTCAACCATAGAATTACTTAAATAATAAAAAGATAGCTTTTATCTCCCATCTTTTAAATTTTTAAAATAGTATTCAATATGCTTTTTTCTTAGAAAGATATCTCAGTACAAACAGTTAAAAAAAAAAAAAGGAAAATAACACACAAAAAAAAGAAACTAGAAAAAAAGCACTTATTAAACAAAAACTATTCTAGCAGTGAACAGTAACACCACTCAGAAATGCAGGCAGTAAAGAAAGGAATCAAACTTATTCCTCCAGAGCAGCAACAGCTGTCTCAGATTTTCTCTCTTTCAGGTTCCTGCCTTACTATTCCAAGCTCAACAAGGGAATTCCCTCAGAAGGCAGTCTCTTTCATTCCTTAGAGGTGATTTATCTGCACATCTATTCCACTGTGCAATAAACAAGGCAGAGATGTTGAGGAAAAATAGTAAATCCTAATATAATTAAATATGGTATTATAAGCCATAGGCAGCAGAGGCAAATGCAGGGTTCACAGAAGACATATTTTGGAAGAAAAAAGTAATTAATTTCTATGAGGATGGTGAGGCACAGGTTGCACAGAGAAGTTGTGGATGCCCCATCCCTGGAAGTCTTCAAGGCCAGGCTGGATGGGGCTCTGAGCAACCTGGTCTAAAGGAAGGTGTCCCTGCCCGTGGCAGGGGACCTGGAGCTAGATGATTTTTAAGGTCCCTTCCAAACCAAGCCATTTTATGATTCTGTGATTCTACTTTACCAACTGAAAGATTTCTCAGGCCAGAGAAAACCAGTAAGGAAATACACTCTTTAGTCTGCAGGCTATTCCACAATATGGTAAGTATTCAAAATAATATTCACTCCTGGGAAAAATATGACACATTATACATGCTCTTTGGATTCACAAAGAAAAGATGCTGCTGCAAGTATTTTATCCAAAACATAAAATAGAGTGGGTACAGCTCCCAGAAGACAGCATTTAAAAGAAGGAAATACTTAAAACATCAAAATCAAAAGTACATCAAAAGAGAAATGGCAACCTATTTGTCACAGCAGCCCATCCATAACCTAATTGCATGACAGATTCATCCAGAGGAAACTTGAAAGATGCTTACAGAAATGTCTGATGGAAATCTTTTGGGAGATGGATGCCACTTTTGGAAAATCAGACTTTATGGCTGGAAATTGGATTTGCTGTTGTCCAGTGATAAGATGGCTGAAAATACGGTTGGGTGTTCTACAAACAGAATCCAATTACTTCAGTAGTGGCAGCAATTTAACAATATGTTGACTGGGAGGATATAATGACAATATAAAGCCTCCCAGAGTATTTTTGAGAAAGAATCATAAAAGGACTTTGCTGAGTCATTTAATTTTTAAGAGTACCATCTCGAATTTTTTGCTTATTTTTATGAATACACTGAAAACAGTGCATGCAATCCCTAAAGGGCTTTAGAACCCTCAAACAGACATAAATGAATTACTGCTAAGGAATGGTACTTGTTCAATTAAATTATCTTGCCTTAGAAATTTGGTTGTCTTCAAACTTTTTGTTTGTTTGTTTATGTTAGAAAAACATTTTTTTAAATACTTTTCAATTAAAAGCACACAGTTACTTCATGTCCTCATCTTAATCATAAGTGTTTTTCTCAACAGATGAGTCTTCACAGTTCTCAGCTGGATGATGAAATTAATGTTTGGAAAGTTCTTAGAATACCTTTTTTAAGCACAGTAAGTACCATAATAATCATACGTGATGACATGTCCCTGGCTGTTCATTAGAGCACTATAAAGAAGTGGAAAGTTGGCATTTGAAAACTTGATTTCAAATGTAGTTTACTAATTGTACTTTACGAAAGAAAACCCCAAACCATGAGGCACTGCATAGTCAGGATTTGCCCTCCTGTTTGTTATAACACAGGGATTAAGGAAAACCACATGATAAGGTAGATTGACTGGAATGAATTAATGTCTCCTCATGCAGCTTTCAAAGGCTGGAAAAAAAAATAAAACAACAACAAAAAAAAACATCTCTAAGTGTCTGTGAACTGAAATGAGAAGGGAGGATGCCATAGTGTCATTGGCTACATTTACACAGAAGAAGGCTAGGTCTGAAGAAGAAGAAGAAAGAAGAAGAAGAAGAAGAAGAAGAAGAAGAAGAAGAAGAAGAAGAAGAAGAAAAGAAGAAGAAGAAGAAGAAGAAGAAGAAGAAGAAGAAGAAGAAGAAGAAAAGAAGAAGAAGAAGAAGAAGAAGAAGAAGAAGAAGGAGGAGGAGGAGGAGGAGGAGGAGGAGGAGGAGGAGGAGAAGGAGAAGGAGAAGGAGAAGTAGTAGGATGGTCTCAAGCTTCACAATTCTCTGATCAATCCCTAATGTGTACATTGCAAGACATAGACAGTTGCTGCAGAGTCAGAGAGACTGTCTCTCACTGCATAATATTTTTTTTTGGCACCTTCTGTGCAGGATCTCCCACCACAACTCTTTCAACTCCTTTGCATGGAATGCAAAAGCATTGTCTTAAACCTGTGATTAGAAAAAGAGATGTAGATTCTTCCTACTTTTGCAAGAAGAACCTAAGCTTGTCACTGAGGATTTATCTGAAATCCAATTCACTCAACTGATATGCAGTAGCATAAATTGTTTAAATTGGTTTCCACAGAGCCCACTGTATCTTGCTACAATGTACTTACTGACAGCAGCTTTAATTTGCTTGGAAATTGGAAGTACAATCCACATACTTCATGCAATGCAAAACATAGTGCATATTTAATGAGCTAACTTTTTATACCCTTACTGTGTAAACTGAACCTTTAAGGTTGATTGAAATATGATTTAAATGTAAATCTGTCTGCCTACATTTTTATCTTTTAAAATCGCATTAAATACTCTTTACAGCTATTCAGCCTACTATGTTCCCTTGTAGAGGGGAGATAATTATATATAATTTTTGTGTGAAATTTCATATGAACTACCTCATTTTCTGAGCAGGTACAGCAGCATATTTTAAAGCACATCAGAAATTATTCCCTTTGTTGCAACATAAGATAAAACCCTGATGTGAAATTTGATACAAAGACTTGGTTGGGCCTGGTTTTCAGGTAACCTGATGTAATTTTGGAGTGCAAAACAATTGAAAAAGAAAGAAACAAACAAAAACCCAAACAAATCCCAAAGTAATTCTGAGTGCAGAAAGTGAAGCTTTGAAATGTGTTTGCTCAGCAGTGGGTGAAGTTCAGCACAGTTGTTATTCTGCACGTGGTCTATGTGGGAGGAAGGGTACGATGTTTGCTTTCATCCTCTGAAGGTTGTGTCTGATATTTCACTGTTCCAAAAGTCTTCCTTGGAGAATTGTGATGACAACCATTTGTATGTAAATGAAACAAGAATTCTCCTTCCATGTTACTTAGAATATCAGTAACAATCTTTACTGAGGAGTTTAAGGTAGATTGGAATAGATACAGGCTACCTGAAGGATTCTGAATTCCATCCATTCTAAATACAACAAATCATCCCTGTCATGATGGAAACCTGGAAATCCAGTATCTGGAATTCAGAATCCTCTTTTTCCCCTGTCATGGCTCTACTGATTGGTTTTACTGGAGAAGGCACACCATTTCTTCAGAAGAAGTGAACAATCTCCTTGGTGGAAAATAAAACAGATGTCTTACAGGTAGTCTTGAAAACCCTTTTCTACTTCAGATATGGGTGTTTGTTGTTTGAGCATTTCTCTTTTATTTAGATTCTTTGTATTGCTTAAAAAATCCTTAGAAATAAATTACCATTGAAAAATAATCCTAAGGGGAAAAAGTATGAATCTTAACAGTAGTTTCAGTACTTCTTATGATTTTGTCAGACTCTTAAAATCTTTTTATAAAGTAAGCAGTCATAAGATATGTCTGGCTATAACATAGTTTCTCATTACTTTTAGGTGTGGAGAAGTGTAAAATATCAGCCACAGACTTCACTAATGATTCCACACTGTATGTAAGCCTGAGGAATACAAAAACAGATGCATTGATTACTTTGGAACAGGTTGAACTATTTAAGAGAAAGAGCATATATAAAAACACACAGCAGGGGCATGGACTTGCAATAAAATAATCAGAACTAGACAACCCTCTTCAAAGACTACTTTTTAAAGATCTTTCCTGTCAGTTGTAAGAGACAAACAATAAAAGCATCATCTTTTTTCCCATTCTGCTTGTTCTTTTTCAGCTCAAGCAGTTTTTCCAGGAGATTCTCAGTGTGCCAATAAACCCTTCCACAATACTTTGTCCTAAGTACTGGACCTATAGGCTTCTCTTTCCTACCTCTACGACCAGACATCCAGACTTTCTGGGTGTTAGCATGTTTCCATTCTCCTAGCAAAGAGTTGTTTGCAACACTGCTAGATTACCATCTCCAAGTTAACATGAAATAGAGGGCAGTAAAATCGTTCTGGTCACACTGGACATAATAAATATTATTTGAACACATAACACAAGATATTCAATTAACAAACGTAGCAGAAATAAGATTCAAATGAAACAATGCTGCAAATCTCTGGCTACATATGTGTAGGAGTATTGAAGAGACCTTATCTAGGTGATTGGAAGTTAAAAGGCAAAAAAACCCTACACAGCAACATAGGTGCAAAAGCCCACCCAAGCAGGCACACCCAGGCAATGAGGAGCCTGCTGCATTCCTTGGGACACTGGGCTCCACCTCACACAGAGAGCCTTAGCCAGTGCTTGGCTCCTCCGTGGATGGACTACTCCTGCTTCCTGCTCTGCTGCCCAGCACAGACCTGACATCCACCACTGAGAAATGCATCATGCTGAGGAGGGCATCTCTAGAGCTCCTGACAGCAGTTGACCACCAAATGTACCCATTTTACTGTTACAGTGTCACAGGCAAAATGCAATCTGTGCAGGACACAGGCACGGGGCACGAAGGGGAAAGCAGGCTGGGTGGGTATGGGTGTCTGCAAGGACCTCGCCATGGGGTTTTCCAGTGCTATTGGATGGACTCCTAGGCCCTCCAAAGCTCCATCAGAGGGACAACTGCAATGCCTGCACAGATTTGAGCAGGTCTCAGCCAGCTTGGTTAACTGTGAGCTGCAGCATCACAGCTCTCAGAGGGGGTCATTAAGCCAAACCAGTCTGTGGGGGAGGCATAAACCCTTCCCAGTACAGCTATCCTGCTATGGACATATTCATCCTCTTTTTCTGCAAGCATAAACATTGTTTAAATTACAAGAGTCAGGATTAAGGTTTGCGAAGACCCACACACTCATTCTAATTTTAAATTCAGATCCACAACTTGCAAATGGCAAACCTTTCTTTGGTAAGATATTTGGACAAAATAATTAATGTTCCTTCTCCTGCCCCCTTTGCCCCACTCCACACTTTTTCTGAAAACATGTTCCTTATCCAGGTTTAACTGAGTAAGGATGTGACCTAATCTAAAGGCAAACTTCGAGAGGAACTTAATCAAATATTAGCACTTGATCCCATTCTCTACTTACTATTTGGCCAGAATTCTAGTACACTCATCAGGAATTATCAAAATCCACAGTTATTTCAGCTGTTGGGTGCTTTAAGAAATTTATCTGGACATTTTTTAATACCTCTTTTGAACAAACTTATTCCTGTTTGATAAAAATAAATGGACTCATCTCAAAAATATTTTTAAATTTCCAAGCTTTACGGATGATTTGAACAGTAAATAAATGAGAGGTCATAGGCCATATTTCTTCTGTCTTTCTGAAGGATAATGAAACCCCTTATTTTTCACTCTATTAAAAAAAAATCCCTTGAAATTGTCTTGTTGCATTATTTGTTAATGTATATGATAATGACATACAGAACACCATCCTCATCTTCCTAACTGAGAGCAAGGATTACAGCACTACATTATTTGACCTTCAGATGCATTTTGAATGAAAAAACATATTTTGCTGTTTAAAAAGCCGTGATTTATGCAGATAGCTATCAATACCATTAAAAGAATTACCTGCATAAATCCTTTTATTTAAACAGGACTCCACAATTTATAAAGATTTAATATAATTTTTTGGCTCCATATCTTATTTGTCATATAAAGAACTCTTTGCAAAAAATCTTTACTCAGCTAAGAGAATTTAGTACATCTTGTTTGCTACATAAATCTGGTATATCTATTTAAATAACTTTTGTGGTCTATAAATGCTGTACCACAGGATGTTCAAAAACTGTGTTTGAGCAAAAAGTGGTATTTAAAGAGCTTTTTGTTGAGTGACTGGTAGCACAATAAATACCATCCAAGTGAGAAAACTTGTGTTTCATCTTGGGTGCTGCTCAGCTCCCCTCTGCAGGGCCAGAGTTCTTGGAGGTCTGATTTTTTCTATTATAGTTGGAAACAATAAATAGGATTTTACTATAGAAATTTAAAAAGGTGCCCTATAGATCAGGTATTTGAGGTGTCATAGTGAGAAAGATGCATTGCTGTCTTCTGCCTGAGGCCATTTATTCATGTCTGGGGAAGCAAAAGATCCGCAGGTGCAGACAGAGAGGAAAAGGGTGTCCTGAGTCCTGGGATCTGTTTTGTTTTTTTTTTTTCCTACACCTGCTCCTGCTTTTAATCCAAGCAACAACAACAAAATTTAAGGCTGCCTTCAATGCAGAAGTAAGACAATAGGCATCCATAATCAATAAAATGGATTGTCATCCTGGAATCATAGAACACCAGATTGGAAGGGGACCTTAAGGATGATCTGGTCCAACCTTTCCTGGCAAAAGTGAGGTCTAGAGAAGATGGCTCAGCACCCTGTACATCTGAATTTCAAAAGTGTCCAACACTGGGGAATCCACCTCTTCCCTGGGGTGATTTTTCCAAATCCTTCAGTTCCCTTTCCACATAGGTACTCCCCAGCTGGGTAGATCCCATCCTGTGTTATATTTTCCCAGGTGGAAGATCTTGTTGGGCTTGACAAAATCCTCTTATCCCACTCTTTCAACCAGTCCAGGTTCTCCGGCAGGGTGGCCTCCCTTCCAAAGTCTTCAGTTTGGTCTCATTGGCAGGTGTCATCACAGTACACTTGATCCAGTCTTCCACATCATTTATAAATGCAGCAATCAGCATTGAGCCCAATATCTCTCCCTGGGGATCTGCACTTGTGACAGGTTGCCAGTTTGGAACAAGAGTTATTTACCAGCATGTCTGGTGTTCTGTGTGAGCTGGTCAACCTCTTCCCCACCCACTGCACAGACCACTTGCCTAGACCATGAAACACCAGTTTCTCCAGGAGGAGGCTGTGGGAAACCGTACTGAAAGCTTTGAAGGAATCCAGGTAGGCCATGACCACTGCTCGCCCTACATGAGCTGAGCAGGACACTTTGTCAGAGAGGGCGATCAGGTTTGTCAGCCTGGTTTGCCCTTGGTGAATCATACTCATACTTAAATGACAGCTATTTCAAATTGCTGATGGTATCACTGCGATAGACAAATACAGATGACAAGGGATTGATTAAATCACCTGTCTTTTGTGCAGTAAGTGTCAAAACCGTATCCTTTTTATTTTAACCCTGGGAAATCCATGAATCCAGAAAACACTGCAGTTTTTAATTAATTCAAAAAATTAAACCTGAAAATCTGATAAGTGCCACAAATCAAACATTTTTTGCTTTTTTATATGAAATGCTTTCACATGGTGTGAAAGCAGTGAGAAAATTCCGTTTTTAAAATTTTAATTTCATCTATCCCTTCTGCTTTGCTCCTCCCTATAGTCAGTTCTCTTCACACAAGGCCTAATCAATATAACAAGTTTTTATGATCTCCAATCAAGCCCAAAGACATGCATGTAGAAATTTTCATGTGGGCAGTCTGCAAATGGTGTTTTACATTTACTGTTTTCCCAAATAAATAATTTTACGATTGTACCTGAAGCCTAGGCTTTGAAATATATCATTCAATGTCATGTTCATTGGATAGGGGTTTAATAGGTGGATAGTACATGACTGAATAAAAATCCAGGAAAATCTACTGAGTTTTCAGAGGGTTCTAACGTATTTGTGCTTCTTGCTTTGGAAGATTTGGGGAGATACAATTTAATAAGGTCATCTCTCTGTATTATTATCAAAATGCAGCTGTTCTTGTATCTCATGTTCCAAACATATTTGATCTTTTTTTTGGCACCTCCCCAAAAAAGGTATAAAATTAATGCAAGATAACTCTTCCATCATTCAATATTCAACCTTACAGAAAATGGCTTCTCAGCCTTAGTGAATAAAACATATGCCTGATATACTCAAATCCTGTCACTGGTATAGGTGCTCACAAAGGAACCACAGCATCTGCTCCCACTCTGTTGAACAATACTCAACCCCATAAAGAGCTGCAAAATGCAGAGCAGAAAGCAAGTCACATGTAACTAATTAACATCTCTTTTATGTCTCTGACTGTATCTGGCACAACAATGACATGATTTTTATTTGTTTTTAGTACTGTGGTTTGTTTTCATTTTGCATTTTCTTTTACTGTGGCCATATCTCTGCTGGTTTTAAACTGCACACACCTGCAGAAAGCAAAGAAAAATATATTCCTATACCATCTAATCCAGTTCAGACTATGGACTACTAGAATTTTTTGCCTACTAGAAAGGCAAAAAATTGCTTCCTCATTACTACTTTTCCCCAGAGAGCAGAGAAACATCTCCACATAGCTGCTATTTTGCATTTATCTGTATACCGTGAACAGAGGGACAGGGAGAGGCTGGGATAAGAAAAACTTATTTCTGCCTGCCCTTCCTCATGTCTCTCTGCACCATGCTGCTCTGCAGGAGCAGTCATGCTGCTTTGAGGAGGGCCAAAACTCAGCTTTTTCTTCTCAGAGACTGTGGCAATACAGGAAGAGCATCCAGGCTGACAGGGCAAGAGTACAACCTGCAGTAGGATATTCTGCAGAGCTCCCAGGGCAAAGAAAAGAGAGGGGCAGCTCGATGAAGGACAGATGTCAGCAGAGGACTGGCCCAGGACTTGCCCTGCCCTGGAGAAGAGAGGCAGCTTTGTCCATTGGGACTTCATGACTGTCACCAACATGGGTCTTCCTCAACCCAAGCCCAGTGTGATTTTGCACAAATACAACCTGAAGCCAACACAGGCTTTGCTAACAGTGAGCAAAGAAACTGGAGGAGAGGCAGGAGTTTCAAACAAGACTGCCCTCATACAGGTCTAAAGATTTGCTGTAGCCACAAAAGTTGGGTCTTATATCAGGCAATGCCATCTGAGCAATGCCATCAACGCCTCCAGGCTGCTCAACCAGGAATGCAGCAACCCTCTGCTGTCCATCAGAAAGGCCAGGACACCCAGCTCAGTTCTCTGCTAGACCTTGAAAGAGACAGAAAGGGAATGTTTTCCTTCATTTGCCTAAAGACCAACTAGAATACCTTATTTACTATACATAAAACTTCAGTATACCAGTCTATCATTATCTGTCCTTATACCATACAATGTAAAATCTATATTACACTGTTGTGTAAAAAGGTACTAGAAACTACAGAAAAAGAAAGAAAGAAGAGAACATTTGTCCCAAGGATTTTAAAATGAAGTGCAATTAAAATAAAATAATATGCCTCCCTTTTAATTTTTTTTTCCTTACTGAATGAGTGCAATGTAAAAACCCTGATACAAATTTATGCCCAGGATTTTTTTTTAAAATTTTTATATTCAGCTGCCAAAACTTGTGGGATCATAAAAAAACCCCCTCAGATGTACTTCTGTAACTATTTACATATAACTTCCTATCCAGTTTGAAATTCATATTCTTAAGTCACAGATACCTGTACACACAGTCATGCATGCAGACTGTGTGCAATTTTTAAATGTTTGAATTTTCCTTTTTTTATTTCTATCACATATACTGTGATGAATTTATTTCTATTCTACGCATTTAAGTTTTCTACACTCTTTAATTATTTCTGAAAAATAATGCATCTGAGTCATTCTGGAAAGCAAAAAAAAAAAAAAAATTAATAAAAGAGCAGAAAGCACAGAAGCAGCAGCTGTAGTGCTCTGTGAGTCAGACAGAGGTATTGGACTGGCATTTGCTTGCTGCTCCTCCCTCACCCTAAGGAGGTCCAGCAGTGGGAGCCAAACAGATGGTGCAATGCTGTTCATTAGTGAGACTCCCACAGACACATTTAGCAGTCGGAGAAGGTCAGGAGGGGTGCGTGGCACCCCCAAGAGTGAAGTGAGAGGCATTTTAGCATTACTTGTCTCAGATACACTACTCTGAGCTGGGCTTGGAGTAAGGATATACCTGACGTCCACAAACTGGAGTGGCACAGAGAAAACAATATTTTCCTGACATTTCTCAAAGGTCATATGGTGCTTTTTTTGGCTGAAAACATTAAAAAAAAATAAAAAGGAGTAATGATCAAAAAGAGAAAAGGGGGTGGGAGAAGCCTGCTTTGCACAGTTTGTTCTCATCCCTCGCAGAAAAATGCTGTATTGACTGTCTATCAGGCTACTTTGTAAATACAAGGAGCAGGTCTGATCTGGCTGTTTGTTCTAATCACAGTAAAATACAGATAACATAGTAAATGACATGGGGTGCGGTGCTTGTTTATAGACTGAGTTCTGATGCTATAAATAAATATTGCAGAACTGTAGTCCATGTGTTCAATTGGCAAGATCTGCTTTTTTTGGGAAAATTTAAAGAAATTTTCACAGGAATCTCAAGGGAGCCATCTCAACAGACAAAAGGCGACTTGGCTTACCTGTTCTGGCAGGGTATTAAATTTATAAAAGGAACTTTATCCAATACACATTTGAATTTGTCTTTATTTAGTGTTTTGTACAGCATCCAACATGCTGTTTGCTCTTGGCATAGA
Organism: Cinclus cinclus; assembly: GCF_963662255.1. NCBI lineage: Eukaryota > Metazoa > Chordata > Aves > Passeriformes > Cinclidae > Cinclus > Cinclus cinclus. The sequence continues at coordinate 51,117,595 of NC_085048.1, read as the reverse complement.
AACTCTCACTGTTGATGGCCTCTGTAATACTCAGTCATTAGGAATGAGTATTCACATTGTTTTAAATTTTCTTGAGAGTCTATTCTCCTTTACTGGAGTACAAGGAGGCAAGAAGAGCTAAGCAAGAAAACATTTTATTACCTGGATTTCAGTATATGGTTAACTGGAGCACTTGCACCAAGATCCAAAAGATCAGTGTAGATTTCCAAGATTTGGAAAAGTATATTTATTATAATTGGGGAAAAAAACCCCAAACCAGTTCTCCTTCTTGCACTTCCTTAACAGGAGATAGTACGGCTTCCATATTTCACAGCAACACAGAAATGATAAGGGATTTGTTTAAGAATGCAGTGTTCCAGAGAGAAGGCTACAGGTAGGTAGTAGGAATCACTTCTTGATCTGTCTTCCTTCAGGGAGTAGTGGGAAATGTGGGAATGAGCACAGGAGCAGTGGACAAATTAATTTTGTGCTGATGTAGACTCCTGCAAATCTTATTTTTAAAAGAAGAAAAATTTTCTAGAAATAGAAAGCAGATGCAATCTTCTGGAAGGCCTGGTTGTTGGGATTTTGTTTTGTTTTGTTTTGTTTTGTTTTGTTTTTAAGATTATTAGGGTGAGATGGGAAGCTGGCAATTTGAGACATCTAGTCACTAGCATGTGCCATTAATATTGCTACACCCAAAAATTCATATTTCCATGAAAACACATTTGCTTGTTTCTCACTTCTGGATCCATGCACAATGTTTAAACACAAACATTGAACATCTCAAAGTACTATGTAAGTACAGGTCATCATACACATTTCTGCAGTACAGAACAGCATTTCTCCAAGTATCCTTATGTTTTCCTACTATGGTGCTTCATTCTTCACTTACATTTGCTACAGAAAGGAAGATGGTTTCTTTCTTTATCCCTTATGAATGTTGTTTTTTTTACTACTACACAGACTTATTTTATGGAATCTATCAGAGATAAGAGTAAGGAAGAAATATTTTGGTGCTTTAAACATCTGATGCAATGTCAGAGACATGATCAGTACAGGGAATGAATTACTTCCCTAGTCTCCAGAACCTGTACCTTCATAAAACCCAGAGGAGGAAATTTGTAGACTGGAGAAGAGGTACTACCTGCATTATGCTGGAGAGTAGATACTACATGAATTATTCTGTAGATCAGAAACATGGAACAATTTTGGAGTGATATTCTCTCTTTAATTCAAAATGAATGATACAGTAAGAAAACTTTAAAACAATTACAATGTGACATTGATTCCATTGCAAAAGCCAAACATTCAATTATTTTCAAGCAAAATATTGTGCAACAAGGTCTTATCTTTTAAATTCAAAACCGAGAGCTAATGTAGCATTAAATTTCTGGAGTTAAAGATTCAAAAATCATCAATCAATTGCTAATGTGATTATTACATCAGCCATATTGCATATTTTGCAACATACATTAGTGCCACAGACTAATATATTAGGATTTAGGGTAATAGAGAGAGAAAAACAGCAAATCCTGCATTTATGCAATGAAAATTACCAACAGAAAGAGAAAAGCTTTTGGGATAGATATATACTGCAGGGGTTTTTGAGCATGGTGTCATGAGCACACTGCTGTCAATCAGTGCAGTAGGCTGGCTCTTGTTTTGTGTGAATGCTGTCCTCAGGCCCCCTGATAACATAGGTCCCCTGGCTCACCCTAGGATGATCACTGGGACCATGCAATGGTGTGGTTTTCTCAGTGCCTCAAGGTCATATCTATTATCTCAAAGGATATCTGCAAATGTCTTTTGAAGGCAATAATGAACTGGCTGCTTCATAAACCTTCTCCAGGTGCTAGTATGAGACAATTCTCTATGTGGAGGAAAAACTATAAACAGTGTGTAAGGTAACTGGACCTGCCTATCATGGCACTGGCTTCTAAGAGAAAATGAATGCATACTTGAAAAGTCAAAGAAAATTTCTCCCAAGTCACTAAAAAATACTCAACAGAACAGGAAAAACAACCCATAAAATTTGAGAGCAAATATTAAAGGTGTAATGAAGACCATTTATTGCTGGATGCAGAATAATTCCTCATTTCTACACAGTTTTCCTATTAGAGGTGCAGAAACTGGTGTTTTTTTGGATGCACAAATCGGGCTAGACATGAGCAAGCTGAAAAGGGGAACTAAAAGCCTAGTGTGCCTTTGAAAGAGATTGGTTTGTCTTATTCACTTAAGAAGACCAAGAGCATCCTGGCTCTCATAAAGATCTTCTCTCAGATGTGGAAGGGGTTGGAGAAGAAGAGGAAGGCAGTGTATACAGATCAGCTTCTGATATATCATGCTTTTCAATTGGTGGGGCTTGCAATATCAGGGGTCAGCTGCACCCACTGTGAGGAAAAGGAAATAACAGGGTCTCCTGTCAGCACATTGCAGCACTTGTGCTCCATCTGTTCCACTTACAGGAGGGACAGGTCAATGGTGTACATGCTGCCAGCACTGAACTCCTGTGCTTAACACAGGATGAAAGGCTTGAGCCACACAAGAGTACAACAGTACAGGCCCTGTGCTTCTCCATACCTGTTTAGTGCTCAACTCCTTTCTGTAACACCCATCTACCATTTGACTTTTAGGGCTGCATCATCATAGATTTTGGAATTGATGTGCCTAATATTCTTAACCCTTTTTCTCTTAAACTTTGTGGTGATTTATTGATTAGTTTTCTGCCCTGGCATTTCCCAGTAAATATGTTTAGGCAGCTGATATGTTTCAACTCATCATACAGTGTGAATCTGAGACAGACCTGAGCAGTAATGATTTGTATTGATTTGGCTTCCAAAATTTACCTTATAGAAATTGAATTTCTAGACAGTTTTGCATTAAAAATGGCCTCATGAAAATATTTGCATAGGAATTATTTTCTCCTTGAAGTCTTTTTCCTAACATCTCTTTCCTTTGTACCACAGTGGCAGCCTTTGTACTTTCGCTACTTTCCACAAACTCATCCTCATTTCTCTCCCTCTATCCAGCTGCCTTCATGTGATTATCTGTGAGTTGGCATTTACTAAGTAAGGCAAAGAAAGGCACATACACAGGCAGCCAGATGCTTTTGATTATTGCTATTTGCAAAAGAGAACAGAGCTGTGCATATCACGGTTTGGAAACCTCTTTCTGTATACTGAATTCTGTGTATTTCTCCACCACAATCCCTTTTTATTTTGCTTAAGGATGAGCAGTTGTATTTTCAGACCTTGTCATTCCTCGGTCAACAGAAAAGTGAGAGGTGTGCTTGGGAGGGGCAAATTCCTGTATAGGGAATCTATGGCTACCTTGGTGTATTTTTATTTTTGAGGACACAAAGGCTTGAATCTCTGTGGTCTGATGCTTTGTGGCAATTTTGCTCTGCACCAACCTCTGTGAGATTTACACTCATTTTTTCCTTCTTAGCATACAACTTCTTCAGCAGATTGTGAGATCTTCCAGAGGAAACAAAGCAAAGCAAGACAAAGCAAACCAACAAACTATGCAGCAATAGCAACACAGTGCTTTCAGCATGCAGATCAGCTGTCACTTCTTTATTTCAAAATGCACATGATGCACAAATGCAAAAGTCAGACTTGCCTATAGCATAAGCCACAATAGGAAGAAGTATATTTGCTATACCAGAACAAAAAGATCAGCTGGAGAAAGATGAAAAGGGATTTTTTTTTTCCTTAATAAGAAAACTAACAGTTATATTGAAATGGGAGAGAAAGATGTTACTCGTTTGTACACACACAGGCACATAGCTTTTATGTTGGGTTGTGGTAATGTAAAATAGATTCTTAATTTAAGAGAGGGCTTAGACAAAGAGCACTCCAAAGGAAAGCACTTTATCATGATCTCTGATCAATAAATGAAATTTATAGGATTAGAAAAGGTCTCTTTGTGTTTGCACATGAACAATATGCCATGACATGTATACAATTTTTTTCTACCCATCATATGAAATAATGGTTACTTGAAAGCAGGATAGTTCCTAATTTATTTTTCTAATAATCTAGTCACTGAGTAGCTATAATACTTATTGATTGTGATTCTTCCAGTTCAATAACATATTGTCAAAGCAATCCTTTAGTTGTTCCAGAAAACAAAAGAAAAAAAATGATAAAGCAGTATTTACTCTACAGAAATAGCACCAAATGCTTCTTAATTATGCAACCATTATGTAATGTTACCAAAAAAGACTGTAGTCCACCTAATTTTAGTCATCCAAAGGACAAATTTCAGTCTATCATCTAAACTCCCTTTTTATCCAGAGGGTAAGATGAAATTAACAACTTTCTGAAGATCTCAAAATCACCACATCACCAAGGGTAGGAGACCTTCAAGGCCATTTAGTTGAACTGCCAACCCAGCACCATTGTAATGTAATCATCCCAAAACACATCCCCACGTGCCACATACAGTTGCCTCTTGAACATTTTCAGACAAGTGACTCCATCACCTCCCTGGGCAACTTATTCCAATGCCTGGAAGACCACCTAGTCTTTCAATGAAAAAAAAAGAGACTGAGCCCACCTCACTACAACCTCCTTTTAGGTTGGGGATGCCAATATGTCTTCAATAACTACAGAAGTCAGTATTTTAATGCTACCAGCATTAAAATTAGCTGGTAGCAACTACCAGCAACTAGCAACCAGCAACTAGCTGGTTTCTACCAGCTCATAGTACTCCAGATAGCCCAAAATTATCCTGACAGAGCTAATAATCTGTGTATAACTAGATTTTTTGTGCAGAGGAATGGGAAGACTTGCTAAGGAGCCCTTCCACTGATGTGCTCTAATACAGAATATTTATGAGAGAAGAAGTCCAACCCAAATTTCTCCCCATATATTTGGGTTAGTTTACAACCTCAAACATATAAAAATCTTGAACCCATCTCTCAGAAGCGTGACTTTAAGTTTTAAAGCGTGAACAGTTAAAAAAAAAGTTTCCCTTTGCTGGTTTCTTAACATTTTTGGGTGCTGTGCCAAGATATCAAATGCTTCCTAGTGAATGTGAGGGTTTTAATTAAAGAATTTTTATTTAATAGTTTTCAGATACTTGATTGGGATATTCCTATGATAGAAGGGTGTTTACATGGTGAATCTTTTCTGCAGGAACAGGAATTCAAGCAAAACACAAAGTATTGCAGAGATAACAGCTTAAACTACAAACTTTTTGCAGTTCTTAGGAATTTGAGCAACTGTATACTGATACTTGAAAGAGGCTGAACTACGGCTATGAAGTAGCACAGTTTACTTCTTTCTGTGGGTCCTGGGAGCTGAACTCCCTTACCCAGTCTCAGTCAATCTTTCCAGTCACTGCCCTCTGCTTTTGGCTAGGACCATGACAGAAAAAACAGTGCACCCAGAATAATGCCTTCAACTTCTCTCACCTTCTTATGCACACTACATAGAAAACAAAAGGAATATATCTTCCTCAACAAGAAATTAACAACAGAAATATATTTTGACCAACACCAATTAATATTTAATTCTGAGACAGAAAAGAGTGCCTGTTTGTGATTCAAGAAATTCTTGTGTGCTGTCAGAAAAATATTTCAGGTAAGCAGGTTAGAAATGGGGTGTCTTGCAATATCTAAAATTTTCATTTTCTTGAGATTCAGGATAATTACACACTTCTGTTCTCTGAGGTTTTGTGAGCAATAGCAAATAAAGGAAACTCAAATGTTTTCTGTCACCTAGACAGGTGTTACTATAAGCTAAGAAGAAATACCAAAAAAACCTGCCAGAGAATAAACACAAACCTTGCTCACTAAATAGTCATTTGACATCCCTTTTCACAGAGTTTGCCCCTTCAGCAAAGATCTCTGTGATAAGGATAAGCTCACATTGTAAATGCTACTTTACAGCCATCTCATTGAACTGTGCTAAAGGCAATATTTGTAGTTAACATTACTGTGCAAATTTCTTGCTGTTTTTGAGCTAGCTAGAAAGACAATGTTGCTGATGTTTCTATCTCCAAACTTCTGTCCATATTTTTCAAAGCTACTAGAATTGGAACTTTTTAATTATTTTTCTTAATTTTTTTTGTTGGTGATTTTGCTTTGCTTGAAGAAAAAGCTTTTTGCTTTACCTATTAAATTGTCTTTATCCCAGGAATTTTCTCACTTCTGGACTTAATCATCCTCCCCATGCTCCTGGGAAAAGGAGGTGAGCAAGTGTCTGTGTGGACCTGAGCTGTCCACTGGGGTTAATCCACAACATAATTGTTTTATGGTCAACCAAAGTGAATGAATTAAATTAATTCCAGCTTTGGCCATTACTTAAAATATAAAGTTCATATGAAGTGAAGCTCAATACCAGATGCAACCTGTTCTCTGCTTTCTGGTTATAGAAACAAGAATGTCCATGAAGGTAGAATGGCATTGATTTCCATTGTGATTTACACAAACCAAGGATATTCTTACAACTGGTCTCACTGAAACTGCCCAATAAAAAAGTGTAAGTCATAGGCATAATCAATATTTATGATAACTACAGATAGGCAAAAATGAAGTATCCCTCACTTTTGTGGCTGGGATAGTCCAGCTTGGAAGGACATACATTTTCTTTCTGCAGAGTACTGCTGAATTTTCTGTGGCATGTTAACAATAACTGACATGTGTAGAGGATCCTGTTTAAGTGATAGCATGTCAAGAGTCAATAAAATACTTAATCACTACCCTCCTCCTGTGTTTTAAGATTTTAACATGTCTGTGCTCCTTTTCTTGACACATTTTTCTTCTAGAAATGCTGTGGCCAAAATTTCAAAGGGGAAATCTAAAGCCTACTACCAAATCTGTGCAGCCCATATTTTCAGAGATGATCACATATTTTTACTCACTTGTGGGCACAAACAGTTTAGGCTTCTCATAATCCAATTTTGACTTATGAACACACAGCATGCTTTCAGAAATGTGCTTGCATGTGTAATTAATAGATATGGGGTAATACTTACAGCTCCTGCCAAAGCATTCACCAGAGAGCACCCTGGAGAAGGAGATGAAAGCAACCAGAGCAGGAGCCAGACAAACTGGAATATGGGGCAGCAACAGCAGGAGCCCAGAGCAAATGAAAAGTTAATGCAACATTCCTGGGAACAAGACGGGGACTGTATCCCTGGCAAGGCTTAGAACAGGTCCTGAGATTGGCATGAAACAAACTGATAATTGTGAATTACCAAGATACCATTCTATCTTGGGATTTGAGGCAACTCTGTAAATCATGTTTGCTTTCGGTCACTGTTTATGATGTCATTGAAAACCCTTGATGGAAATACAACCTCATAAGCAAGATTTCCTCTGTTTAACGTCTATCTTGTGTATACAATCAACAAATATTTGTTTACAGCAAGTTTGACTTACATCTAATACATTTGAACTCAAGGACCTCCAGAGATGAAAAACAAAGGAATTATCTACAGCTTTCCAACCCACCAGAATACCTTGTCACAGTGATGGAGGGTGGGAGGGAGTGCATTTCTTCCTGTGTGTCAATGAAAGAAAAGTAAGGTGGACAAGTGCAGGGCTAGGTTAAGCATATGGAAAGCAAGGAAAATACTTGCAGTCACACAACTCCTTAAAGTCTGTGTGAGATATTTGGCTAAATTCCATGCAACACTGAAATTGGAGGGGAAAGTCTTTAGCCATTAGCTGTGATATAATTTTGCTTGAAAACTTAATGAGAGAGGGAAAATAGCATTTGAGGGGCAAGGCATTTGCATAGCCCACTTCTTCTGCAGGTGTCTAATTGGTAGCGATACTGGTTTCATTAGAATACGCAGCAGGTTGTGGAGCTATCTAAAATGTCACTGAAGATAAATGCATTTTGTTATCAGCAAATGTAACTGCTTGCACTAGGAACCAAATGCAGAATATACTGTATGACAATTAATCTGCATCCACCCTTTCATTCAGCTCTGCAGAAAAACTGGAACACACAAACAGTTATTAACACCTTGTATGTTGCAGAGAATCCAGCTTAAAAGATACAAGTATGGAAATCTAAAATTGGGACAAGTAAAATCTGTCTACAGGCTTTGCTAGTGCTGTGTTTACTGCCATCCTTGCTGGAGCATAAAAAGGCAACAGAATCACAATTGGAAGTTAATGGGCTTCTGTACTTTCAAGACACAATTTAAGAAAGTAAAGGGGGTTTATACTAAATTCCTGTGTGCAGAAAATTAACTCTTAGATATGCTGTTCTATTGCAGGTGTGCAGTATTTTTGCATGGAAGATATTAAGGATTGTTGTCTAAGGAGAAAATGGTCTTGGGCTGGGAGCAGGTAAGAAATACAAGTCCTAAACCAGAAAGAAATACTACTTTTGGGCTGCTTCTATCTCTCTACTCATTGTTAAAATTGAGTGTGATGGCAAATACATATCTATAAAGCAAGTGGAATCAAATACAGTACTGGCTGGAAACCCACAAAAATTAATGAAAGTAGAAAAAAGCAAGCAACCAAAGTAGAGAATGGGATAAACAGGCAGCACAGAGTTGCAGAGTTAAAGTATCCTAAATAAAGTTAATGCTACACACCTCTAATATTATTGTTATCTTATGTTCCATAGACTTTTTTTTTTTTTTTGTCTTATACTTGAAATTGTGAACACTCTTGCATGGGACTATCTTCTATCTTTCTGTCATATGTTTGTTGAGCACTTGGCAGAAATAGACTTGGTTGATCGCTGATACTCCTAGGCAATCTGCTTACACATAGGTGTCATTAATAAGAAAGCATCTGGCTATCTTATTATTCATAAGAGGTGGAGTTCTTGGGTATTTGGATGGAACTGAAGAGGAACTTGTTTCGTATTTTTGTTCTTCTAACAGTAAGAAACTTGAAAAGTGTTAGCACAGGTGAAATAAAACCCTCTGAGTTCTCAGCATGGTAGGTGTGAACACTGGAAACTGTTCCTTCAGTAAGAAGGTGATTTCTTTTAAGAATCATAACAGTTTACTTGCAGTACCAGTAATAGAATACATTGGTGTGGAGTGGTTTTTTTTTTTTTAATTTTTATTTTTCTGTTCTAACATTTTTCTTTACCTTCAGGGATGCACAGATATTTATAATGCAGAGACAGGTGCCTCTCTGACTGGTACAAAGGACACCTTAGTACAGAGATGGAGAACCTGATAGATTTATTGTGCCCATATTTGCTTTCAATAGCCAGGGCTGCTCATGTCTCTCCTGGGCTTCTTGGCTGCCAAGCAATAAAAAACCACCTGAGCTAAATGTGCCATTCCCTTTGAGTTCCCACCAGTCTGAAGATTACATGAGTTCCTTAGGCCAATACTACTAACTTTTCTGCAGGCTTTTCATGCTTTATACCTACCAGCTCCCTGCTGTGATCTGCCATGATCCTACACTGCATTATCTGTCTTTGAAAAACTGCTATTTTCAATTACAGATAGTATTTCACAGAAACTGTGAGGGTGTTCTGAATCCCATACTTTGTGTATTAATTACCCAGTAAAGAAATATTTATAGCTCTATACTTAGCTATGTATTACAGGAACTTTAGTTTTATGAGAAAAAAAAAAAATGCTTACAGCTTTCTACTGCCTGATGATACATTCCTTCCTGCAAAACTCCTTCTTTCCTTCTCCTATGCAATTTTTGAGCCTGCTGGCAGATTTTAATAAAGTTTAACAGAAACATCTAGATATTAAAATCATACACATTTCATGAAGAGAGAAAACAGAGAAGAGGAGAAGCAATCTATTACTACATGCACCGAGGGAAGGTTAAAATGTGTCTTAAGCTTTTTCTGTGGCCTGGCTTGGTGGTCCAGCAGGCAGCCCATGTACCTCGATCAGACAAACATCACAGAACTTGCTACACAGCAGAACCAGCTTTTCTTGTCTATTCAGGTAGGCAGCAAATGTGACAAGCATTGTGTAAGTGCTTTTCTTTTGGGGTGTTTTTGTTGTGTGTTTTTTATGTGCTTGTTTGGTTTTTGTTGGCAAAAGAGGTGTTACTGCAGTGGAGAAGTGAGGGTGGGGATGATCTGGGGCAGAGAAAGAGTTATTCCTGGAGGCCATTGTAGGAAAAAATGAGAGCATTGTGGAAAAATAAGTCTTTTGGGCAGAGGGCAGGAACAGCAATAACTTTAGGGGAACCAAAATCATAGGAAGTGAAATCTTATTAATTACTCTGCATATGTAAAAACACCTTTTGAATTTGCTCATTTATATTCCCTCCTTTTTGGATTCTGAATTTGCACTTTTTTTTTTCTACATTGAAGACTATATTCTAAACAGTCAAACTAATCCATTCCCCTTTTTAGCTATCAGCATAAGACAAAGCTTTCCCAACTTCATGGAGAACTGAGTGTATGAACATATTTTGCTTGTCCAAGCAATGCAATAAAAAGTGAATATTTATTGTGTTTACAAACTATGGAGAACAACTTTTCTCAGTGAATGTAGTCATTATGCCAACTATTCTTGAACAGGTTGTTAATTAAATCTCTGTATTTGTGTACTTGTAGTTTATATGCACAGTTTTTAACCTTCTGTAGAATTTATTCATAACTGGTCACGATGGTTATTTTCTTTTTAGTCTGTGCACTTCAATTAATCACCAAATAAGATGGTATTATTTCTGCTCCAAGAATGAGTGACCTATGCATTATAAATAGAAAAAAATGCCTTGTTTGTTAATGAATTATACATGAATATCCACTGGTTTTGATGGCTCTTGTGATAAAAACAAAAAAGAGACTTTAATAAAGGGTTATGTTGCTTTTCACTAGTTGTGAATACTTTAGAAATCTATTCTTTCTAGTATCCACAATTCATTCCCTTTCTTGGACTATTCACATGAATAAGGTCTTCCTTGTACAAATGTTTGTGAATAAAAAACCTGTGAGTGTGACTGAAATAAATTAGCAGATGTAGTCACAAAACGCAAGCAAATATCTTATTACTTGGTGCACCTCCAGCTCAAATACAGTGGGAGACTAATCCTGCTGGCTATTTTAGCCAAAGCGAAGTTCCTAAAAGCAGGAAAGCAAAACCATTATATAGTCCTTGAAGACAGAGAGAATCGGAATTTTTCACAGCTGAAGTTACACAGGAAGTCCAGCCCTGCATTGTTCATTAGCACACAGTGTGAGTATCTCATAGTACACATTGAAAAATATATAGCATGTATGATACTACTTGTCACAGTCAGATTTCTGTTTCTATTGTCTGCATAAAGCAAGAGATAAACAAGAATCTGAGGGGGGTTTTTTAAATTGGCTTAGATTAAATTCTGAGCAATAACAGGGGGTGCACCAGAGTGTACACAAAGGATTCAATTTGAAAAAAATATTATACTTGTCATGAACTATATGCTCTATGAGACTCAAGAGGAATACTGCTTGGAAAGAGAGCAGTAAATTAGAATAAAAATGCTTTAAAATGCATAATTATCATGCATTAAGCTGAAAAAACAGGGGATAGAAATATCCATGCTCCTCAAAATGTCAAGTTGAACACCTTGCTGTGAGCCAGACTGCTTAATGTAAGTGTGGCTTTCAGTTCTGAACTTCTAATGCATAGAGGACAGCATGACAGGATGTTATAATTTTATAAAAAGGACATGAAAACTGCAATATTTCATTAACATTAAATCAGTTATTAACATGTCTGAAGAATTACATTTCTGAAGACTGATACTTTGTTCAACGAACACAAGTTAAAATGTCACATGCCTGAGACCACTGCTGTGCTCAATGTCTTAGTTAAGGATGCAAAGTCAAGGGTCTCTGTGTTCATGAACATCAAAGAAAGCCTGATTTTTTTTTCCTAATAAAATAAATAAATCTTGCTAAGCTGTGAAGTGTTTTAAAATTGAGTATATTTTGCTCTTTTTCTTTCTGCTCCTGAATCACAGTAAAATCTGGCAAAAAGATTTATTACTCCTTTTATGATCAGAATTATTGCCTGAAATTCAGGACTTATTTTTGTTTGCTTGTTTGTTTGTTTTTCCCATATAGCTGTTTTAAAAAGGCAGTTTTGTTCACTCTGGGCTTTGGGTAATTCTCCTTGCTGACTCTGCTGTTGAAAGATTTAATTGTGGCAGTATTATTTGTGATAAGTCTCACTTCATGAAAATAATCCCCAAAGAGAGTAAAAGCAATAAAAGCAATTAGAATCAGACTCCACAACCAAGCACGTAAACCATACCCAAAATTTTTGATTCCTGCTTCTAAATATAGCACTTATTGAACAGCTATGGAAGCAAAGATAAGTCTGTATAAGTCTGTTCTCTTTCTCTTTCTTTCAGTTTTTTTTTTTTTTTCTCTAAGGATAGTTTGATAAAATTAATCAGTTTAATGCAATGACCTTGCTTCCAAGACCTAGGTTATTGAAGATGATTTTGTTTGCATATGTAAATGTAATTATTTCCTGTCTGAATGCAGATAGCTGCAGACCAAACCTCAATATGCAGAGTGAACAATGATTCGGGGGTTTAGGTAAGATATCAAAAAAGCTGTACATCCTAATTTGTCATACACACCCATAGAAAAGTCCCCCAATGAATGTACACATCATCATGGTTTCTTGTTTGGAACTTGGTTACTCTTCTATTCACTAGGCAGCAGAATATAAGGGAAATAGGTGATCCTGAATGCCACCAGGATTTTCAGGAAGTTGCAGAGCATTTTGCTCCATGGAAAAAAGCCTCAATATTACCAGAAATGTAGTTTTTAAAGTCAGAGGGGAGTGTTAATGGGATTTTCTGCATAATAGGACAGAGAACTTCAGACAGTTCCACCAAGTATGAAGATAAGGCTCAGTGACATTCTGCACAGAATTCAAAATAACATACAGCACTGGTTTAACCACTTCAAGTGATGAAGGCTCCTCCAGGTTCTTTAGTGAAAGTTAATTACTTCTACTTAATAAACAAGCCCTTTGAATTGATCTACCTAAATTTTTCAATCATAGATTTTACTGCAACTTTGATTTCTCCTAGATGAAAAAATTATCTGGTAAGACTTTCTCTGGTCATTGTACTGGAGTGAACACACTGAATAAATTGAGTTTCCTACACTTCTTACTATGTTTTATTAATCACTCTTTTCCTACTGCTCTCTTGTTGTTTGCTACTCTTCTAAAAATGTCAACAGCAGAACTGCATCCAGGAGACCAACATGCATTTACAACTGCAGTGCTCTATACCCACAGGTTGTCTTTATCCTCAGAGTTATAGTATCTAACTGAGACTCCTTAATCTCTTGTGCCTCCGGATTTTGTTTAACATCAATGCAATCCAAAATATTTTCTCATCTCACAGGAACAATTTACATATTTTTCTCTTGGATTCATGACCTTGGAGTTTGTATTGTTTGCATTTTTCAGATGAATCTGCTTCATCAAGCAATCCATAAAGCTGACTTGACTGGGAAATTTATTTGTTTGCTTATAATTTGGTTTCAGTCCTAACCAGATCCCAACTTGTGCCCAAATTAGACATGGAACTTGAAGGTCTGCTCCCACAAGTGGGATCATCTCACTGATCCCACAAGTGATCCCTTATGGCTTTTAAATAAAACAGACATTTTTCATACCTTTGTTTGCAGTAAAACTGTCAGAAATGTCATTTTCTTCCATGTACACCTATTTGTTATCCTTATATTTTAAAATATAGAAATAGTTACACTATTAATTTCTGGGAGGGTTTAACAATATTACATTTTTGTGAAATCATATCTAAATCCCAAAGTCAAAATTCATACAACCTCTCAGCATTTAAAATAGGAAGCAACATCCAAATCCACAGAGACAAAAGCTTGCATAAGTATTTGCCCTTGGCTCTCTGTGGAATATGTAAACTTCACTGGAAACAAATTCATGGGCACTAAACACTGTCCAGACTCCATTGCCAGAAGCACAAACAGGGAGTTAAAAATGAAAAGCTGATCCTGAGGATTTCATGCTAATTCTTTTTAGTAAACTAACTTGGGGCAGGAAGTGTTTCCAGGTGCTTGCAGCAATGATCAGGCACAGACCATGACTGTCTTAGGCTCTGTTAGTTTAGACTCTGTCTTACAGAGGGCAGAGAAGGAAGAGAAGGGAGCACAAACACTGGATGCTCTTCAGCCAGAGTAGGGTAGTGGCTTGCCCAGGGTCTGTCCAAAAAGGCTGTCTCCTCCCAACAGCTCGAGCAGAAAATTAATTTCCCCAAACTATGAGATTTATGAATATGCACCTGTCTGACAATTAGGCACACATCATGAGGGGGTTTGCTAGCTTCCAGTGAGATGTTTTCCAGCTTTTCTAAGTGAGCTGCCATTCTGTGTGTGCTGAAATGTGCCAGAAATATTATGCAGTAACAAGGTCATGCATATAGATTTATTTGTTATCTGCCTGTTTTCTAAATTAGTGATTTGAAATCAGTAATTTCAGATGTTATTGTCAGTTCAAAAATAATGATATGACTGACTGGAATAAATACTGGATATTAACCTTTAATTTACTCCTGGGATAACAGCTTTATCTAAGACATATCAAAACAATCCAGTTCTGACTGTTACTATGAGGAAAATGCTTTCTCCAATCTTACCAGGTTACAAAGAGCAACAAATGGGTGATCTTGGTTTCACCTTGACAAGGATCCAATTTTCCTGTTCTCTTGCAAATATTTTCTCTTCCCAGAGTTAGAATTAAAGTAAAATCTTTCCAAGTGCAGACAATTAAGAATAGTATATGTGTATTCTACATGCATTTATGTTCATATCCTGTTTTGTATTTGAGATGTGGCATTGCACATGGTTTTAAATTATGTTGTGAATTACATGGTTCACAAGTTTGTGATGAAAATTGTCTGAGGGTGTTTTGGTTCTAAAGGTGTCTTTTATATTTTTTTTTCCTAACTAGCAGTTGACAAGCTTGTTAACCTAAAAGGAGATGCTGCATCTCACTGAACCCAGCTGTATAAATATTTTAACATCATAAATATTTTCCCTAGTGCTGAAGCACATGGTGGGTTTACCTTCTAAGCAAATAAGTATAATTCTTTCATTTGGGAGGGGAGGTAAGAGAAAGAGAACAAACACTTTTAGTGGTGAAGGGAAGGCAGGTGAGGCTCAGTAAGGTAAGAAACCAAATTAATATTTAACAATTGACCAGCTTGGTGCTTCAGCTAATTTTGTATTCCATTTTTAAGTCCCACTGGGATGCTAAGGTGCATTTCTGGAACCTGTTCTTATTTTTAGTGACTGCAAGTATGTTTCATTTAGAGTAATTTATGCAATCATTGGTAATTCCTGTTGAAAATAATTTAATCCAGACAGAGAATCTTGCTTTCAAAGTAAGAAATTGCTGCTAGGTGCCTTTAATTTTCAATGAGATGTTAAATATAACCTTCAAGCACAATTTAGAATGTGCTTTAGAAAGAAGAAATAAAAGTCTGAAGAAGATATTACCAGCTTCTGTGTAAACTTTGGTAAGGAAACATGCTGCTCCAGTTTGCAGCATCAGGAAAATACTTACTTTGAGACAATATTTTTGTAGCCAAATGTGAAGGGTTTGTTATATAGCTTTCAGGGCTGCTATATAACAAGATAGAAACAACATTTTGTGTGATAAATGTAAAACTTTGTACCAGCAAATCCTTACATCCATCTTTGCAGAACACTCAACTTCCCATTCACTTGCTCCAGGAATGGCAACTGCACCACCCCATGCCACAATCTTTCCTTCTTCTGGGAAAGTCTGGGGTTTTCACTGACTCAACAAAAGTACCACACATCCCCAAGAGGCGTCTTTGGCTGTGTTTTCTGCCTACACAAATGAATGAGTTTATGCAGTGGAAACCTCTCTGATTTTCACTTCATTAATCTGTACCAACCATACAAAACTATAAAATCTGTGCTTTTACATAGTTTTCAAATTATTCATTTTGTTGAATTAAAGTCTCACAGCACTGAGAAGCCATTGTTTTAGTATTGCAAACTGCAGAATACACTGAGGACCCTTACCCCACCTGTCTCATATTGTTAAACTGCATGAATAAGAACTCAGTCTAGCCAGTTACAGAACAGTCCTTAAAAATTGATAAAACACACTTTTTGTGTACTTTAACCCAGGGAAAGCAAAGCTTCTTGGTGCACTATAGCAACACTGGCCTTTTAATACCATATGACTTGTGATAAATTATTGACTACATTTTTCTAAATAATGTATCCTCATCAGTTCAAGAAATTCAGTAAAGCATGGTAGATCCATCTGCCACTAGCTTGAATCTGAATTGTGTAGTCCTGTACATTTAGAAAACTGAGCACCACTAGCATTTAACTAAACATTACTGGAGTAATGAACATAACCCTATTGCAAAATACCCTAAGTTGCAAGAAACTGGATCCACACACAGGATCCATGTGCTGACCACATCCAAACCTTTGGCTTGCAGGATTATGAACTGGATATCCTTGCCTTCAATCCTGACTTGTGGCCATGTTCTGCTGTTCACCTGGAGGGACCTTGGACATAACCCATTTCCTCTTGTCTGTAAACAAGACCTTTCACTGGTGCCATGTGGACCTTGCTTGGAGCTGTGCCCAAGTCCTTGAGGGCACTGCTTCTACCGTGGTCACCCAGGTCCCCTCAGCTCATCCTCCCATGCCAGGACAGCCCTGCTTTGGCTACTCTCTTCTCCAGCCTGTACCAGATGACAATTTGGACAGCACAACCTGCCTAAGGGATTCTGAATGCTTTCGATTTTCATGTTTTGAAAGCTTTCATCTTCATCTTGATGTTTCTTGCTTGCAGTGTACAAGAATGTACAAGACTAAAGTACAAGTTTCATAAAATAAAACCCGTCTACAAAGATACTTCAGCTGTCCACCCTTACAGCTGTTTACACATGTAGTCTTTTCCAGGTACCAGTTTCAATCCTTTCTCCTACCTTCTACTTCTCTTCCCTCCTGAAAATTAGTTTGACTCTGAAACTTCTGGACTAACTTGCTGGTGCCAGATATTCAACCATAGGGGAAAGTTAGCAAAATTATCTTCATCTTCAACCTTTTTTCCTTTAATAACCAAAATCATTCTTCTGATGCATTGACCAAAATAATACCCTTTATCTTGTGTTATTGCCACTGAAGAGAGACAGGTCCCAGGAGTCTAGGGGAGCTAGAAAACAGTCTAGGACAGTTTTTCCTGTTTTAATGCTTTAAAGTGTTGTGATACAACACAACCAGCAGCCTTTGAGGCTCAGCCTGTTGTCTTTCACTCTTTTAGCTCAAATGTGACTGACCCAATAAGGATTTCTCAGTCTTAGAATCTCAGCTCCTTTATTATTAAAGGGTGCCTGTTATCCCAACAGCTTCTTTGAAGTGTTTGTGATTCCTCTAATGGACATTGCATAATACTCTTTGGCATGAGAAAATGTTTTGCCCTTTTGGTTCATTCCTGACAGCCATTGTTGAACTTTTCCCATATTCCTTTTTCTGTGTTTATGGCATGCTCTTCTCCTTCTTGGAACACTACCTACCCAGCTAAGCTTGTTTGTTCACATACAGAAACCACTTTCTCCTGAAGGGGCTGACAGGTGTGAACACAATCACTGGACTCACACTGATATCTTCTACACATTTTGAGAAAATGTTTATGTGCAGTGTAGAATCCCATTTCATGTGAGTCTTTTACTGTTTCCTAAAAGGTTGTAGAAGTTCCAGCATGGCCAGTGTTGCCTTTTCTTCACACATTTGCCATTTTCTTCCCTCTGAGGTGCATTAAAACCAATAAAGTACTGCATATTGTAGTATCTTGTGCTGCACTGTAGGATCTATTTCACATACTTCTTACTGTCTTAGTGGTTATTTCCTAGCACTATGCTTTTGTTTTCTACTTGAAAATTGTACAGGGCCCTTATAACTCTGTTTCAGTTTGACAATATTTTGGTGCTGCACTGAAATTAAATAAATTGATTTCTCTGTCCAGCTCCCCAGTGCTTGGTGCCACTGATGTTTGCAAACATCTATAAACCTTGACTTTCTCGGGAATTTCTTATCAAATTGCTGCATGTTGCCACTGGCATCATAATGTTTTCTCATTCTAAAACACTATGACTTGGTCACGCTCATTCAGCATGATACTTCTGCTTTTCAGTGTGGCAGGGGTTACAATGCCTCCACAAATCAGCTAGAATACAATTTTTTGCTGATCTAATAGAATAGTTGCTAAATGCAGCAGTTGAAAGGATGTCATCCTTTATAACGGAATAGATGTTTTGGAAGAATGCAATAATAAATCTTCTATTGACATAGATGTTAGGTCACATGATGGAATATAAAAAAATATTGTATTATCAGTGTACTACAGGAGTTATGTGTATTTCTGTGCAGGTATGTGCATTACAGCACATGGGTGTTACCCATTCCTATACCCATACCTTCCATAGAGATTTCCATAATATATATTGCTTTGGTAGAAAAAGGGACATTAAATCACAACAAAAAAAAAAAAAAAAAAGAAGAAAATGAACTCCTAGAGGTGCAATCGGCAGTGTTAGGAAGGCAAGGTGTGACTGTAAGCTGCTTATTGCTCTGTTATCTATTTCCTCTCTTCTTTGATTCTGAAATAAAATATACTGTGCTCTAAGAGCCTGACCGTTCCTGGCCAACTTTGACAGTGTCTGGAAGGAGCACAGCTGTTGGTGCTGGTCTCACACAGCCCTGCTGGGATAATCAGAATACAAGAAGCCTTGAAGGGATGACAAGGATTATTTCTCACTCTCTTCCCACCGCTGACTGGGTAGCAAGTGAATGTTTTTCTTCCAGCCATGCTGATCTCAATGATAACTGTAGTGGACATTGTATGACTAAACACTCAGTGTTTCTGTCCTGCAGCTAGAGCTCTTGAAGCTTAGCCAGAAGCTCTTGCTGTCCAACAGGGATTGCCATCTTTTAACTTTTAGCCTTTGTATCTTGGTCACTCCTATTTGGGAGTCACTTTAGTGTAGCTAAACTTGTTGCTTTGAAATAACGCCTTCTAGAAATTGGTCTTACAAATCTGATTCCGACTTTTTTTAAACTTTGTATTCTTCTGAAGTGATTGGTGCAGTGCATCCTAATTACGAAAACAATATTAAGGTGCAATATTAGAAAGATAGAATGGCTGTAATGAGTCAGACAAAAAAATGCATCCTGACTTGTGTCCTGTCTCTGTCAATGGCCAGAATCAGGTGTACTGAGAGGCAGAAAAGAAGGGGTGAGCATATTGCCTTCAATTTCTAAAATACTCTTACAGCACAGTAGATTATATGTGTTTGCTAACCCTTACAGAATTTATTCCACATTATAACAATAGGGATTCAAGGTAATGCCAGTCAGCAGAAAATATCTATTGAGGTACTAAATAAAGAGCTATTGAGGTACTTGAAAAACTAAGAAACAGCTTTGACAAACATGTTAGACATTTCCTAGGTACAGCCTTGTGGCAGCTGTAGGGACCAGTAACTTCCTGAGACCCATTTCTGGTTTGGAAAAAGGACAGATTGTTTTTTTTTTTTAATGTTATCAGTTTGGTCTTTATTGATGAAATCTCTTCCACTCAACCTTTTAATTTCACTAACACTGAACTAACTGAATATTTCGGTAAGAGATAAATAATCTTTGACTTTTTTCTATTTTTATTATGGGGTTAATTGCTTCCAGAGAGAAGTTTTGTTTCTCTCTAGTCACTACAGAGGGAGTCTGCAGGGATTTAGGTTTAGACTGGGCACCCAATATCAGTAGCAGATCAATTTTCCTTAGAAGACAGCTCATATCCAATTTATTCTCTCCTGTGTGGCAACACTCCAGTGTTTGCCAGCCATTTGATAGAAAGTTATGTCTAGCCACACTGTCTCACTGACTTCCCAATCTGTCGTTTAAAACGGGTAGTAATGAACTTCATATTCTTGTTTTTTACCCTCATCACCGATAATCACTACAAACACAGATTTAATTTTTGTTACCACCACTTTCCTGTTTATGCAAGATTGCTTTATTTTCCTGGAAGCAAGGATTACAGGTAGTCTGAGTCTTTCCTGGATGCCTCCTGCCCTTTTCCAATATGTTGCTTTCTTTTCCCATCAATCACCCTTTCTTCCAGGCTGTGAGAGCTTCTACTTTTCTTCATGCATTGTGCACTATGTAATTACATTAGAGGACTTACTCTTTATAAGTCTCGGCTGTTTATTTATAAGAACTATTTACAAAAGTGGTAAAATTACATGAAGCATTCCAGCCCCATGCACATAGACTGGTCTCTTGCCTCTTTTCCCAAATTTCTCAAACCTCTTTCTTTCTTTGCAATTAGTGTTTCTTCACCCAGATTTCAAGCATACTGCTCATGGTCTCTTCTGACACTGACCTAGATGTTGGGAATAACAAGCTGGAACCCACAAGCTGGAATAACAAGATGACTCTCACAGCTGAGGAATCAATTTTTGAAATACATTTCTTCGAGCTCATAAAAGTAGTCTGATGTCAAAATTCAGATTGATTAAGCCACCATAGCTGGATCACTACTTGCACTCAAATATGAAATCCTAGGGAGGGTGGCAGTGCTATTTAGGTACAAACAATTCCATAGGGGCAGGGGAGCATTTCTGCTTAAATGACATCCTGTCTATCATCTTTACAAAAACTCCAGTTTGATCCTTGATTTTCACTGCTACAGAGAAGTCGATTTATTATTGCATTTGATAAAAGAGACAGTTAAATAATAATAATAAGAAAGCAGCAGCAGATATTCTTTGTTTCTATGGATTCTAATCAGCCAACAGGAGGCATCGATATGACTATACTCTATTTGAAAAGCTCAAAACCTTTCATGGTTCAATTTCCTGTATTTTGACAACTGAGTTCAGAATAAGAAAAATAAAACACTAGTTTTTACTTGGCATTAAGGGTTCACTGGTATTCACCAGAGCACTTGTTATTTCAAACACTTTCAAAGTTGCAATCATATAAGACTGAGTGCTGTAACTCAAGAATAATTATATTTTGGATATATGGTCAAGTAAACGGATGATCAGAAACTTGATGAAGTTCAACAAGGTTAAGGGCAAAGGTCTGCACCTCTGGAAGAACAAACCAAAGCACCAGTGCAGGCTGGAGGATGACCATGTGGAAGGAATCTTTGCAGAAGAAGACCTAAGGCCCTGCCCTGAGTACACTCTCATACCAAAGAAGGCCGTGGAGTCCTGGGCTGCACTAGGCAGGGCACTGCCAGCCATTCAAGGAAGGTGATCCTTCCCCAGCTACTTACTCAGCAATGATGGAGTCACACCTGGAGTTCTGGGCCCAGTTTTGGGATCCCTTATAGAATACAGGCATGGACATATGGACACAATGATGATGATGATGATGATGATGATGATGATGATGATGATGATGGTGGTGGTGGTGATGATGGTGATGATGGTGATGATGGTGATGAAGGGATTGGAGCATCTGTCATATGAGGAGAAACTGAAAGAGTTGAGATGGATCAGGCTGGGTAAAAATAGGCTCTGGGGAAAAGGGTGCAGTGAAGGTGCAATAGGACTGAGACAGGCTTTATTCAGTAGTGCTTAGTTACAAGAGCAGAGGCAATGAGTACAAACTGAAATGTGGATATAATGAGATTCCCTCTGAATATTAAGAAACACTTTTTACTGTGTTGTTTACAGAGTACTGGCAGAGACCATCCAGAGAGTTTGCAGAATCTCCATCCTTGGAGATATTAAAAACTCATTAGGTATGGTTCTGGGCAATGTGCTATAGCTGATTCTACTTTGAGCCAGGGGAATGGACTAAATCACCTCCAAAAGGTCCATTTCAGACTAAGTTGTTCTGTGCTTAAGCCATTCAAACTTTCTGCTTATGTAGTGTCTAGGTAAACCCCAAACACCGCTTATCCAAAGGGTAACTATCTTTGAAATACAGTATGAGCAGAGATCAAGTGCATCATCAGCATTGATGCCATGCCATCCTGCAGCACCAACCAAATGGACAATCATATATTCTCCCTTTCTTAAAAAAAAACCCAAAAACCAAAGCCAAACAAAACTGAAAATAACAGTTTTTTTTTCAAAGTATCTTACCTATCTTGCAGTGATTTATGCACTTTATTTTTTTTTCTCCATACCATAATTCTATAGCGAGAATCCGTAAAACAGCCTGGAGACAAGGGTCCCCAGGTCTTCCTCCCTCAAGGGGACTAAGCTAACCTTTTGATTAAAGAGTTTGATGCTTTCGTGTTCCTTTTTTGACACATAAATCTTGTATACTTTGCTGCTCTATTTTCCATTTATTTCCCATCTGTTCTGTTCCCCATTTACTAAAGAAATTTCCCTCTAAAGTAGTATATGATGTTTTGAAACCCTGAAATCTGATTAGAGATCTTTTTCTAAGATTCAACATGGAAATTTTTTCCTTACTACACTATTTGTAAAAGATAAGGACTGCCATAATTACCAAAATATCCTTTTCCAGGTGTTGACTTTTTAAAATGAATGAAACATAGTCTGTTGGGCATTTACCTAAATTCTGTACAATTTAAAATTTAGGACTTGTTTTTAAACTGATACAGTTTTGTAAACAAAGTGATATATGAGAAACAGTAGTGCCATAATTTTGTCTTTTATTCAAAAAGAACATGACTTGGGATGAAATGTTTCAGTCAACATTTCTTTTTCTTTATTCTTTTTTCTTTTTTAAAATCTTCTTTTCTTCATTTAAGTATCAAAATGCATGCCACAATGAGAGTTATAAAGGGAAAAATAAAATAAGCAAAACAGTGGTCTTCCCAAGTATTCTGAAACTGTCATTATCAAAAAACAAACAAAAGACGAAACCAAAAAATACCGTGATTTCAATGGAAAAATAAGGAAATTTAGCAAGGCTAAATGTCAAAATTTTTATCAAAAAACCTTTCAGCTGTTGCCCATATTTCTTTCTGATATGTGGGGATTTGCTACTTATGCAGCAATCTTACTACAGCAGTTTTAGACCGAGGGGAAAGTAGTGAAAAGGAGTCAGTTCCTCTCATCTGAAGCACCATCCTCAGCTGAGGCTGTCCTAATTCACACCCAACTCTCTAATTGAAATATCTCTATTGATCATTCATCTATGACAATTGTGGATTTCATCTCCTGCAGTCTTAAAGCACTCATTCTTAATTTTATGCACAGGACAATCTCGTGAAACAGAATGTTTCTGCTTGTGTTTTTTACATTAGGGACATAACTCCACAGAAGAGGTCTGAAATCAGCAGGTCTCTCTACAGTATTTTTTAGGACAAATAGAGCATCTTAAAGCAGAAAATTGCTTGTGCAAAACCTGCTTTTTTCAATATCTCACTACCAGGTCTTCCCCAATACTCGTCCATGACTTTGAGGTGCAGTTGCATTCAGTCATTGTGCCTGTGTACAGATAATGGCTGTACAAAGATATTTCACTCCAAATATTTCAGAACTTTTTTTTGGTCTCTATGCGATACAGCTTCTTTCTATCTTGCAGAGAGTTAACATTTCTATGCTTTAGGCAGGTAAGGAATTTCCTTCCAGTTGACTTGAAAAATATTACAAAAAAATGTTTAAAGAGCAACTGCTGTTAGATCAGTTCTACCAATAATTCCGGTGACCTTATATGCTTAGCACAGCCAAGTATTTTTTAACCCCTGATCCCTATTTTTTTCACTCAGTTATTGAATTCCAGAAAGAACTGTGAGACATTAATATCTCAGCTGGAACAACCAAGACTGAATATTATTGAGCAGTCTTATTAAAATTGGCATTTTCATTACAATTCCTTTCTTTGTCCTGAAAATCATGATGTTTTATTGTCTGTTCTGATACGAGAGTGTCACAGCAAGTGCCTAGGAGGTAATACAGTTTAGGGAAAAAAATGCATAGGATGGTTGGCCCAGAGGTAATTTTTACATTTGTTTCCTTGTTGCCAGGCTGTATTTTTAACAAGAAGTTATGCACCTGAAGCATCAGTGCATTGATTTCTCAATGACATAATAGATAGAAAGATTGTTTTGCATAATCTGATCTACACGGACATGTAAGTCTGTCAAGAATGACAGGAGTTGGATGTTTCTGTTAAATTCAATTGACTGTCATGTGAGAGTAAAAACCACTTCAGCAAAAAACCAAAAAAAAACCCAAAAAACAAAACAAAAAACCAAAAACAACAACAAAATAACCAACCAGAATAATCAAAGGGAAGTGAATGACATACTGTAAATTTGGCTTATATTTTGATTCAGAATTACAGATACCAATTCCTCATAAATCCCTCACCTGTCTGAAAACTGTGTTCTCTATGCAGATATAAGCTGGCTTCCTTTTACCATAGATACTCACTCTTAGCTTCCCTTCTCTGGAGGAAAAAAAAGTCAATAAATTTGTTTAATTTCCCTAATCACTGCTGGACACTGTTTCTCTGTTTCATAAGAAAGCACCTAGCTCTCCCTGGCCCCTCCTGTCAGTGAGTGGTATGTGAGGGAAACTGGGGAAAGGCTGTGTTTGTGCTGGGGAAGTGTTTCCAATGTCTTAGCTCTGACAGCTCTATGTAAATTTTGCAGTTGTGGATGATGTTTTCAAGTGCTTTGTTTCCTTTGTGACTGAGATGCAGCTGCTTAATGCAGAGGCATGGACACCTTTGTTGCCAGGGCTTCTCTTTGTCCTGCATCCCAACCCCAAATCCATCATCACAGCTGTGCAGTGGTGCACGATGGCACACAGCAGCAGGCACAGCGGCTGCTCAAGGAATAGTCTAACAGAACAGGTTCCTTCCAGGTTTGACACAACACTCAGGGTTTGAGACAGTATGTGTGAGGCCAGTTTGCACTGTGGATGAGGTTTGCTTGCAGTTGTCTGTAGGTAACTACAAAGACATCCAGCTTCTGCTTCTGCCAATATTCAGACTTGTACTTAGTTTTGACCTTTTATTTGCACGAGCTGCCCTGCTGGAATCAATGGGATTACTGCTGTGCAGCGAGACGTCGGTGCTGGCAGGGCCAGTGAGTGAGATGGACCCCGTTCAAGCAGGCACTCAAGCCTGTGTCTGCCTTTGCCCATTCAACAAGTCCCTTTAATGGAACTCAAGTGTGTGCCTAAGTGCTTTCTTAATCCTGAGCAGTGATAGCTCGTATAATTGGGGTCAATGAACAGAAATGGTGTTAGCAGCCACATAATGAATGACATTTTCTCCATGTCAAGCACAGGTGAAGTGTCTGAAAGCAAGGAATGGTATTAGCCATTCCTATTATGTATGCAAAGTGAACAAATGATACCTTGAAGTATTTGCACTATGGAAAATAAACTTTTTTCTCTTCCAGTGAAACCTTCCTAATATATTTAGTCTGTATTTATCTAGAAAAAGGAAGATGTGACTCTTCTATATGGATATCAGTTGGAAAAATAAATTGAAAAGTACTTCTCAAATCAATAGCAAAACATTAACACCCAGGAAGTGCATAAAAATAGTCGAAATTGTACAAAAGTAATTAATCTGATTTTCATCATCAAAAATGTAATTAAGAATTGAACTTTTGTTGTTATTATACTTACTAATGGGATTCAAATCAAAAGCATTTGTTTCAAATTGAAAAGTTGATTAAAACTTCTGAAAAGATAATTCAGAATCTTTTTTTCAAACCAAAAAGTAAAAAAAAAAAAAAAAAAACCACCAAAAACCCCAAAAAACTTAAAAATATAAATTCAGAAGTGATGATTAGATGAAAACAATTTGCTTTTTTTGATCCAACTCTTAATAAGTCTGGACAATAGAATGGAGTTTTTAACAAAATTAGATAAATTTATAAACCATACCAAGTTAGTCAGCTAAAATCTCAGTACTGAAATTAATTTAGTTCAGTTACCAAAACAATTTGAACATAAAGCTATCTCAGATATTTCTAGTTTTAAATTTCCTAGAAATCAAATCAAATGAATCCTGGACCAAAATCCTGGAATGTAAAATGTAGAGAAGGCCCTTACTCTCTAAATCCCACGCAGTAACCTACCATAGGTTATGGTTTGCATAATTCATAAAACTCGCAGAGAAATAAAAAGACAAGTCCACTTTTCAGATACAATATTACTCTTTGCTCGAAAAACGCAATGACCCCAACAGCACTGCAATGAGTTCTCATCATTCCAGCAATCCAGATTTTCCACAGAAATTCAGCCTGCCTTCAAGTGTTAAGGTAGTAATACAGGTAAAATTTGTTCTTCAAAATTTGTTGCTTCCTGGTTTGAAAATGGTTCAGGGAGCATTTCTGCTAGATCCCTCCGTAGCCTTGGATGAATCTCATCCAGCCCCACAGACCTGTGGCTGTCTAAGTGGTGTAGCAGGTCACTGACCATTTTCCCTTGGACTATGGGAGCTTCATTCTGCTCCCCATCCCTGCCTTCTGGCCCAGAGGGCTGAGAACATTCATGTTGATGTTCAATTCTCCTACATTCAACTTCTCTCTTAAAACACAGATGTGCCTGCTAATGACCCTCCAGCCTTTCTGCCTTTTCCCATCTGTATCTTTAATTTTTTTCTTTGCCTGTTATGGGGGGACACTTCTCACTGTAAAGCAGGCAGAACTTGTCCTTCAGTTTCCATAAGTGATGCAGAAAGAAGTAAAAGGAAGTGGATGTAGTAAAATGAGGGCTGTAAAGCTAACAGAAGTGATTTAAATAAAGCAAGATGATCCTAGCCCCTCAGCTGTGAGGCACTGTCTGTCTCTGTGCATGAGAGGAGGAAAATATCTGTCCCTCAAGCACATAGACACACGAGTTACTGCTCTTGTGCACGAGAGGAATCAATAAACCAGAGAGAGAATTATTCACTGGCTGCAAGATTTCCCTGCAAATTGATAGTTTCTAAAATTTACTGTATTACTGGATAGTTCCTGTAGAACTCAAAATCCTAAATTTACTCCATAAACATATTCATTCCAAAACCAAAAATAAATTCATGTTTTAAATTAAAAACTCACTATTCTGCAAGTAGCATAGAGCATTAAGTAATCTGGTTTCCCTGAAAAGGGAAGCCAGCTTTTTGAGTCTATTCTGAGACACTGACATTCTCTTGCTGAAGTTACTTGTCCTTTCAAAATATACTTCCTCTTAAAAGATCAGTTTATAAAGGTTTACATTGATTTGAATAATCCTACTGTGAATGATTTGAACAAGAATACTCTTCTGGTATTTATAAAGCCCTTTGGGAGATTCATGATGGCCAGGTTCTGATTTCAAGAAAGAAATCCAGTGCAAGATTAAGACACTTAATTTTGGGCAAACCCCCCCCCCAGATGTAGAAGCATTCCAATGACTTCTCACTGCTGCAGACATTAAAGCTACAGGGTCTGACCCTGAATCCTCCATACTGTGTGAGTCAGGTCCTCAGCACCAAAAACTCTGCTCTGAAAATCTGCTGGGCTGCACTTGTGGCTAATGGAGTTGTAGAGCCAAATTAGCACTGAGCTCCCTGTGTAACACAGCCACCCCTGTGTTACAAAATATGTCCTAGGAAACCTGGATTCAGAGTTCTGCCTAGGGAATTTCAGGAGTGAGAACAGCTAGCTCTGAGGATCACTGTACAGATTTTTAGTTCAGATATCATGCCTTACTAACAATCCAGCATTACTTTAGTTGTCGAGTTACGTAGTGAAATTTCTAATGACCAGCTTGGCTGACTACAAGTTGGGTGTTGGAAGGTTTGAGTTTTAAGCATGTTGATCACAAATGAAAGTTGGATTTACTGGATTAAGTACTAGAACTGTAACCTAAAATTCTCACACAATGAACAAGCACAGTTAGGTCATATGTTAAAAAAAAGGCTGTATATAAAAAAACACCTTGTGTTAATCTTATATTCACTCCTATGTTAAGCATTTCTTTCTCTTTGATATCCACCTCCTTCTGTCAGGTCTCAATGTAAAAGTGAGAGGGAGCCCAACTTAAAATTTGCATTTCCATAAAAAGCACCAGGAGTTATGCTATTTGCTATTCATGCTAGAGATAATTTCCTTCTATCTTTCTGAAGTTGTATCACTGCCGTAAAGGGTATGGATCCACAGGGCTTTCAGAAGTTCAGTAATAAGATGATCATCAGGAGAGAAGAGATCAGGATTTGGATGTGTTCTCTGAAAGATGTTATTCAATATTTTAGCAGTAGCTTTGAAACACAAAATGCATAGACAGAACTGAATTAGTATACTTTTCTTATAAAAGGAGTGCATCATTTGCAGGGCTGCAGTTTTGTACTCCTCCTCTACAAATTCCCTTTGCTGAGTTCTTCACTGCAGAATCCCTCCTTCAAAATGGTGACTTTTTTAGCTTGTTGACTAAGACACCCTCAAGGAATTGGGAGACTTTTTGGTTTTGAATGCTGTTACAGAAAGGAAAGAACTGAGTCCAGTGACCTACTTTCTAGGTAGAATACAGGCACACAAACCACAGAGCTTAGGTGTGAAGTGGGATCCTCAAACAACAGCGGTTCTGGACATGTGCAGGATCACTGAGCACTAAAGAATTTTTAAGTCAGTGATGTGTCTGATGATATCTTTATCTTGTGGTCAGACAAATCTAAATAATATTTATTTTGTTTAAAGCCATAATTTGTACTTTTGTTGCTCAATACACATTGTAGATCATCACAACCTTCACAAGACCTAAGCTGGTTCTTCCTTTATCGCTGCCTATGTTTTTTCTGCTTGCCAAATTTGTTAGCAAATCTGTGAATGCAAGCTTTGTAATCAGTATTTTAATGTTGATTTTGTTCACTTGAAGACAATGTCATTAATATAAAAGGAAATGTTATCTTTTGATCAAGTTGAAACTTTGCCTTCTAGTTGTTTTTATGTCATACATCACAGATTGACCTCAGCAGTGTTTGATTCAGAAATGAATAAAAACTACTGCTGAATACAGCAGATGTGAAAATGTTGCTGAAAGGTCTGAGAAGAAACATTAACATGTGACTATGTTTCAATAAAGACAAGGAAATAAAAGTGTCTTGAAGGATCATCAACTCAACAATTTTCTGCTCATCACTAGACAAAATTTCAGTGAGCAGCATATTTGATCTTGTGGAATTCGAAGTAACCAATTTTCTGGGCTTTTTGAGTTCAACACAAATTCATGAGTCTCATGAAAGATCAGTGTTTCTTAGTTCCGTTGTCCTTCAAAACAATCCCTTGATTCTCCTTCTTTCAAACTCAGTAATGCAGAATTGAATAAATTAACAAATTATCTTTTATATAATCACTGAACAATAATCACATTTACAATATTGACTATTGCTTTTACAGTTGGAACTATTGCATATCTACATATAAAACCTGGATAATAGCATAGCATGCATTATATAGAGACAGGTGGCATGATATAAAATGCTCATTTTTCAGATGACCTTTCTGATTTCACCAGACTTAATTCCCTAAAATTTCACGTTTCCCCTCCCTCACCTTTTCATTTTCTTCTCTTATAGTCAGGACAGTTACATTCATGTTCATAATCAAATCCCAGTTCTGCAATTGCTTTTATAACAATAAAAATACTGTTCTTATTGCTTTCATGGTATTAATTGATGATTTTTTTGGTATAGATTAAAAACTGATTAAGTCTTATATTTGCTTTTTCTGGGATGCCCAAGGAGTAGAATACTTCTTTCCTACCACTGTTTTAGATTAATCTTACTCACAATATAAATATTGTTTTCTAAAAGGAGCTATTCCTGACTTTAACACAGGTTTAGTTCCGGCAATTACACACACACAAAAACCCAAAAAACCCCAAAAAACCCTCACAAACCCCCCAAGAAAAACAAAAAAAAAAAATCCAAAAAACCCCAAAACCCCCAAACCACCTGCCAAAAAAACCCCAAAAATCAAAACCTAAAAAAAAACCCACATAAAGAAGCGCGTGATTTGAGTTCTATAGAAGAATTTCTGTCATCTTTAGGATAATCTGTTTGATAGGTGAAGTGAGAACTTTTTGACTGAAATTTAAAGAAATATTTTGCCTCTGAGATGACATTTAAAACTAAAAAATTACATCCACCAGTAAACTTGGAACCCATGCTTGGTACTCTGAATATCTATGATTTCATATACCGACTGTAATCAGGAGCCCTGGTTGAAGTCCATAAGATCTATTTTCATTTTATCTTTGACTTGTTATTTTAAACTTATATCATTATTCTTTTGACAGCAAGAAATATATACAAATTTTTCTGCTGAAGAGCATCAGACATCACTTTTGATGACATTTCTATGATCTCAACAATGTTAAAGTGGCCTGCATAATGCAAGTGCTAGCTACCATACTCCCAATAAGAAAAGCAAATCTGCTCTCAGTAGTCATAAAACTGTGAGGGTAAAAATGTCAGCAAAGCCCCCTAATATTATTACAACGTGGTGGTTTATTTTTATATATACTTCGGATCCCCTAGAAAAAAATATTGCTAACAGAAGAAGAAACTAGTAGGTAAGGTAATTATGCTGCCATGGTTACTCTGAGAAGAGAAAGCTCACAGCAAATTTTTAATAGAATTCAAACCAATAGAATTCAACCAACACATAGAATGTCTGTGTAGAATATTTTCACAAAAATGTTGCAGAGTCAAATCATCACCTTGACTGTGTCTGCCTAAATTTGTGGGCAATAAATATGACTCGGAGTAAAGTTATGGCCTGGTGGGAAATGCCCCTAAAAATAATAAAAAGGCATATCACTGGCTTCATATAGGTTAATCCCTGGATAGAAACTCTTTCTAAACCCTGTGTAGAAGGTGGGGCTGAAATGAGGGCATCATCTGAGGGACTTCAGCACCAATGGAGCCACCTATGCCTGGAGCTGCCTGAATGATCCTGGGCATTGTGGTAGTTCAGAGGGGGAAGGCACGAGAATATTTTTGAAGCTGCCTATTCTATTTTGAAGCTGTAGAGGAAAGGCTGGAGAGGTGAAGGGACAGCACCAAAAACGTCACAAAAGCAGGTTTGTCTTAAGGAAAAGGAATTCAGAACTAAGGGTCTCCTTCATAAAAACAAAACCAATGAATAACTCTCTCCCTCTCCAACTTCCTGCTTACATGATGTTAGATTTGCAGAATTTGTTAGACACAGACTCAGGCAAGAGAGGTAAAGTTCCTTGGTTTTTCCACTGATACCGTTTGAACATGTATGTGTTTCTGATAATAGACTGATCCAATCAAGTCTTAGGGAAAAATCCCCTTTGTAGTTTAATTAAAGTACATTTATACACTCTAGCAACAGTAGAATACATTAAAATGTTTCTGTGAAGAGACAAGTGCACCTGTCCACTCATCATAAAACAAAATAAAAGCATTTTAGGGCAAGTAGCTCCTTAAGGAAAAAAGCTTTTGGCTCATGCATCATTTCCATAGAAAAGATGCCTACATTACCCTTTGTTAAACTCAAGTAAGTTTCCTAGCAACCCAGTCATTATCTCTGTGGGGTATAAAAAGACACCAGCATTATAAAGAAGTTGAGTCTTTGACAGCATTGTGTTTTTTGACCACAGTTAATCACCAAACCTTCTGGCATCAGACTGAAGTCCTCTTCTTCAATAAGATAAGTATCAACAAAGTGCTTTGTTAATGTTAATGTATTTTATTTTCTGCTACAGGATAAAATCAGATTCTGTATATCTAGTATACTGTGGAAAGTACAGAGCATCCTAAAAAAAAATCTTCAAATTAACCTCCTGTTTCACATGTCCAGTGTCAAGGATAGTCAAACACCACGTCACAAAGGTGACTTCTTAAGATTTATTTTATGAGGTAATTAATGGCCTAAAGAGAAAACTGTTCAAGAACAAAACTATTCCTTTTTTTTTTTTAAATCCCACTTTTGTATTTTTAGTTTTGCTTAACTTGCTGGTTTGTTTTTAAAGCAATTTTTCCATCTCTCTAGTGTTAGATAATAGCCAACAGTTTAAACTAACTCAGGACTGGCTGCTATCTCTAGGACTGGAGCAGTGAGGAATATAATTTGCCAATGAAATACTAAGATCATTAATTTATGTTACCCTATGTGTATGGTTATGCTATTAATAGATGAAAAACATCTCAGAAAAACAAAAAGCAAGACATAAATGGACAAGTGGAAAAAAATTCCCCATTATTACTTCAAAACCTGTGTTGAAATATCTTAATCTATGTATAGAAGAAACTCTTGCCTGACAGTTCTCAAATTTATGGAATATAAGAAGAAATGATGACATTTAGAAATCCTTTACTTTTATAGTAGATTAGTTGTGTTTGAGTAAGCATATTCTTGAACAAACCTAGACTTCCTCTCTATATAAAATTTCACTTATAGTTCAAAATATCAGGGTTTTTGTAGTAGATGCTTTTCCTGCATATTAGAGGTAGGTACAAACCAAACTGAAAGAACATGTCACCACAAAATATAGTAAGAAATTATATTCATTTATTGATAGTCCACTACTTTAGGAAAAAAGAATTAAAAAAAAAAAAGAAGGAAAAATAAACATGTATTTCTTTCAGAGATATATACAGGACAGCATGAAAAAGAAGCAGTTAATACAAAACACCCTTTCTTCAGAAGCTGTGCTACTCCAGAAAGAAAAGGAAAAAGAAACCCATGTGGTTTGTGAGAAACCTATGACAGCAGTTCCTGTATTATTCCTTCCCTAACAAGCAGAAGAAAAAAGTGGTGAAAGCTTGCTGACTTCTGAACCTACTTAAAAGGTAAATGTCCTATTTTTATTTGACTACCTGGACTCAGCCATCTTTGAATGGGGTATTTTTAGGTTGTCTCTATCATCTACAGTGATAAAATAAGGATTATTCACCTATAAGACAGGCAGTCTATTACAGGGATGTTTATTTTCTCCACAATGATTCCCATAATATGCCGGCAACATGACTACGAAACAGAAACTGCAGACACCTCGTATTACCTCACTGAGTTTATGGACTAATATTACAGTAATCTATAGCTCCATTGCATGTGGTTGTTTAATAGAATTTAAAAGAAAGGAGAAGAACCAAGCACATATAGCCCCAGTCTGTAGCTTAACAAACTGAGAATACACTTTTTAACTAAATGACCCCATTGAATTTTAGGAGTCTGTTACTTCTTGTCTAATTATTACTCTGAATATAATACTGTGGTTTCTGTGACTCATGCATAGTGCCTTCATACAGATTTCTTTTTGATGTACGCTGCATTAATCATATTTATCTATGAACACAGATTATATATGGTGCAACCTCTACATGTACTGTGGTATTCTAGAAAGGAAATATTAATATTTTACTTGGTTCTGTAATTAACACTAGTACATAAACCTATGCATGCCAAAAATAGCTTTTAAGATTCAGGATTGAATGATTAAAAAAAAATTCTTCTCCTCAAAGTTGTTTCACGGATACTGTTAGACATAATTTATTATGGTAATAACAATTCCTCTAGTTCTTGTAAGAAGTATGATGTAAAAGAAGAAAAATATGAAAGCTAATGAAGAGTCTTTACTGCAAGACACAAAATTAGCAGTCATAAAGAAAGTTAATAGTCTTTGCATGCTAAGATTCCAAAGACCTTCAGTTATCAGCTTTCTCTGAAAAAGTTAAAAATCACACCAAGTGAAGTGATTCCTGATTGGCTTAAGGTCTTGACTGCATCTTTTGTACTCCAAATTGGCAGGCTCCTTGCTAAGATTTGAATGATGGTATGTTAGGAGGACAATTGTGAAAAGAGAACTTTGTTAATAGTGCAAGACCAAACTCAAAGTGCAAACTGAGGAGTGGATGTCTGAAA
The DNA here is from genome assembly GCF_963662255.1 of Cinclus cinclus. Lineage (NCBI taxonomy): Eukaryota > Metazoa > Chordata > Aves > Passeriformes > Cinclidae > Cinclus > Cinclus cinclus. The sequence goes on along the minus strand of NC_085048.1, from coordinate 51,083,803 downwards.
AAGGAGCAAAAGCATCTGTCCTTTAAAAATTGAGCATCATTACCCTGACCTCTTCATGGTTAGGCAAGGTGTAATGTCCTGAACCTGGGGAAGAATAACTCCAGTGTATCTGCTGGAGGATGACTATCTGGAAGGCCTCTTTTAACAAAAGAGAGACCATGGTGGACATCAAGCTGGATATGAAGCAGCAAAACACTCTCATGGCAAAGTTGGCTGGCAGTTTTAGGAAGTCGCAGTATTAGGTTGCATTAGGAGGAGCACTGTCAGCAGGAGAAGGAAGATGATCCCTCCCCTCCACTCAGTGCTGGTGAGGCCACTCCTGGGGTGTGCAGTCCAGTTTTCAGTTTCCCTGTACAAGGCAAATGTGGACATACTGGAGAGATTCCAGAGAAAGGCCACAAAGATGATCAAGAGTGAGCTGTCAAATTAGAAGAGACTGAGAAACTGTGACTCCAGCCTAGGGAAGAGTAGGCTCAGGAAGACCTTATCAGTGTATATAAATACTTGAAGAGAGGGTGCAAAAAGTCAGGGTCATTTCAGTGGTGCTCAGTGAAAGGACCAGAAGCAATGGGCCCACAGCAGAACACAGGAGGTTCTTTCTGAGCATCAGGAAACACTTTTTCACTGAGAGGGTGACCAAGCACTACCACAGGTTGTCCAGGGAGGTTATGGAGTCTCCAATCCTGTAGATGTTAAGCTATCTAGATAGAGTCCTGGGCTATCAGCTCTGGGTGGACCTGCTTGAGCAGAGTGGGTAGATCAGATGACTTTAACATTCTCTTTTGACCTTAGCTTGTCTGTGTTTCTGCAGTTCTGTCTCATCCTTCTACAGATGCACCATTCGTTCATCTCCTGAGGAAACTATCTTATGAAGGAGCTGAAATGGAACTATGTTTATGAATCATTACAAATCCAGTAGGATGTTCTAAAAGGGAAATAAGGTTTTAAAATCTCACAGTAGGGGAAACAGTCACTAATCCTTGTCTTTCTAACTCCACATAGCAACAACCAGAGAATGCTGGATCTTCTAAAAACAGGAGAGCAACTTCCCTGACATTCAAAGTCATCCTCTCCTGATTATCTCATTATTATTCTTGTAAGATATTTGGTGGTTGGCTTTTTCTCCCCAGTCTTAGTGCTGTGAATGTTTTTAAGTCATCTAGCTTTGCAGGTAGGTGGATATTTGGGAGTTAAAATTAATGGAAGCATTTTTTCACATGATTGCTAGCTGTCAGTCAGGTTTGGGTTTTTTTTAGGAGCTGAACTTACAAACTTAATGAAATTGCAAATGAAAGTGAATAAATTTTTATGTGTGAAATAGAAAATAAAATGTCATTGGGAATGAATGAAACTCTTTATTTCTCTTATCTCCTTTTACACAATTTAAGAATATCCATGTGATATGGCCAGAATGGCCAGTATCAGATGACTTATCAGCAGGAAGTCTCCCTTCCTGCTCTGCTAAGGGGAACTTGACACACACATCAAGTCCAACTATAATTCCACATATAAGGCCAACTTCCAAAGGACCAGCAGGGTTGTCATGCTACAGAATCATTCCCAGTGTTTTTCTGCAGTTCACTCAGAAGAATTTTCCAGGAAGCATGATAGCTTAATTAGCTGAAAATGGAGTCATATACCTCAAAAACTTCACAGTCATTACCTCTCAGCATGGTTGACTAGGTCTTCCTTTAGGAGAGAACAGACCAAATATCCATAAATAAAGAAGAATATGGAACCAGGGACTGAGATTTCCTGATCCCTGTAACTAGACTGTGAGGCAAAACATCTCTTTCTTCTCAGATTTGTGATTTAAACTGAAGCACTTGAGATTAAACTTGTGATTTATGTCATCATTTGTAAACACCTGTGTCTATATTGACTTTGCTCCCTAGTGCTCCTCACCTGTCTCCCAAGGTGTTAAGTACTGGCTGTAGAACACCTTGAGATAAAAAAGCAATTCCTATAGCTGTGGCCAACTTAGAGACTGTTTTTTTAAAGCATGCTGATGGTGCTTTCGATCCAGCCAAGTGGCAGTACTGTTTTAAGCATCCCTATGAGATTGTTTCTTGTTGCATGTGCTTTTACTATTAGAAAAAATATGGCTATCAAAGAAAATGTGCCTAAATCCTTCTTTTACCAACATTCAGTCACTCCTAGTTACTTCTCTTTTGGTACCTGATTGCTCCCTCATTTACCCCTTTAAAAGACTTACAGATATTTAGCATGCCATTCATGAATCATTATTTAGACAGGCACTCCATATTTAGCTCTTCTTTCCTCATAAATCAGTCCCTTCCAGACCCTCAATCATTTTTATTGCTCTTTCATAACTGCTGATAGTACTCATAAATGAAATGTCTGTAATGGCACTAAGCAAGAAAAAGGGAACAAGATACTAAGGCTGGAGTTAATAAAATGAAATAAAAAAAAAAGCATAACCTAACTTGGGCATCCTCTTTATTTTGGCAATCAAATAGACATAAATGAGAGCACAGCATGGCAAATGAATTACCAGAGGCCCAGGCACACCTGCTGACATTCTATTTTTCCCTTGTATTTTTCCCCTTGAAGAGAGAGAATTAGAAAAAATACCTAAAGTGAACATCTATTTCTCTCTCTTCAAATCAATATTCTAACTTTCTGTGGACACGAATGGCTGCTGAACATCAAACTTGAAACACCTCAAAACAGGACTCAAGTCCAACATGTAAGGGCAGTACCTGTTGTCACAGGAAAACTTTCTGAGTGCTTTTATCATAACTTTGCTGGAAGATGGGATACTATACAGTAGTTTAGATATATAGAATATACAGAAATTATAATTTTACAAAAGTTATAATTTTAATCATGACTAGTTAAAGGCTTAACATGTAAATAATCATGCTTTTGACAGTCTGATATTTCCAACACTGCACCCCAGTAGTGTTAGTTTAAAAGCAAACCTCAGTTTTGCCTGTGAGACCAAAGAATGCTGAGAATCTCAGATTTTTACATTTAAAAGGTAAGAAGCAAGCTTTAGGCAGAATTTTAATTTCTGAATGATTTGTTATGGAAGAGGTGAAAACTTTATGGAAGTTCAAATAAACTGCCTTTGGCAGGTGAGCTGCTCTCTCTGTGCTGTGTGTAACAGTGTACACATGACAAATTTCTAAATGTATGGAAAACATGTGAAGATGAATCCAGTCACATCTATTTTTAGAATAGCTTACTGTGCATTTGAAAAATAAAGAAAATTAGACAAGTAAAATTTATATAAGCAATTGCTTCCTACAGGAAACAGGAAAAATATTGAAAATAATAACTCTCAATATGTATTTAGTTATAGCATCTTAGTGCTCAAATAGCTTTTATAGCCTTTCTTATGGATCCTTTATCAAGCTTGTCCTAAAATCTAATTTTAATTGCCTGTAGCTCTTGCTGTTTTGCTCTTAAACAGCAATCAAAATGTTAGCTCTTAAGAGTAATTCTAACTTAAAAAAAAAATAAGTGTTAAAATGTTTTGGCACTGCAGGTATGTAAAAGCATAAAACTCTTAGAGTTCTAAATGTGATATTTATGACAGTAATAAAAAAAATAAAAATAAACCAACAAGAAACAGCTCATAATCTCTATAGGGTCTAGAGCCTATACATAAAACCAGGTCATGCCTTGTCAGCAGAGGAAGATTTAAACACATATATTTTTTTCAAGCAGGAGAATATCAAATGCAGAAAAAAAAAATTAAAACACTGTAGAAAAGTTATTTTAATAATAACAATATATCTACTTACTTATATTTGGAAGATTTAGGAGAACACTAGAGGTCCTAGTTACTAGGCTGTGAATTCATAGAGGGGTTGCTTATTTTACAAAAAACTCAGTTCCTCCTTCATACACTTCTCTCTATTTTTCTCAATGATTTAAAGGGAAAGAAAATGTGCAGAAGTCTCTCAGACCAATATATATATATATATATATATATATATGTATGTATATTTTAATTTAGATGAAAAATGGGCCAAAAATAAGGTATCATGATGCAAAAGACTCATAAACCTGCCTCAGCATTTCTACTGGAAATTTTTCAAACTTTTATCTATCATTTGACCTAACAGAATACTTTTCTAGTATGAAGACTCTAAACTTGTCTAATGAAACATTTATGACTTCAGTGCTTTAAGTTAAAATGGTAAAAGAAATAGTCTAGAGTGAGTATTAAAAGCTGAAGCTTTAATCATTACCTCTGATGCAGTAACTCCATTCATCAATCATTCTCTTTCAAAGTCCATGAATAAAGAAAGAATATCTTTACACTGCAATACTGGCATCTGATAAGATACTCAAATTAAATTATCGCCTTGGTACCCAGAAAATCTCCTTTAAATGGCTGGGATATTTAAAGGAAGAAAACGTTACTTTTGTTGAAGGTCTCAGAACAGTGAGACCAACAGAAAAGATTTTCCTTAAACAGCTATAGAAGTAGAAAATGCCATATTAAGAAGCAAAAAGAGTTTTTGAAAGACATGCAGAGAGGTCCTTTTCTCATCCCAGAACTGGAAATGACACAACTGGTGCATTTCAAACACTTGTTTTGAGCAAGTGTTCCCCAAAACGTTGTGAACTGGCAGAGATGCACATGATGGAGCAGAGATGAAGAGCTGCAATGATGAAAATCTGGGGAAGAAGTTCAAGGCTTTCAGCAACATAAAGGCAAATCTGAGTGGGGGCATAGTAAAAATTGCTGCTAAGTAATTGGTCTATTGCCTCCATGTAAAGATAGGACAAACCCAGAGGATCTTAGTAGAGGATTTTCCTTTAATATAATAAATGCCTTCTAATTGCAAAGCTAAGCTATACAGTCGTGATTTGAAAAATAGACTTGGCTACATTATTTCCTACCTTATAGCTGCATTTTAAAAGCCTCATTTTGGGGGCCAAAATGGTGCTTGACATTTGTCTAGGCAGTGATTTGATGGACCTGGCTAAACAGTGCAAGGATATGGACTTAAATCAGTTATTCAATCCCTATCTGAGTTCTTTTAGGTCTAGTAATATTGATGTAGGTTACATACCAGGACCAGAACCAGTTACATCTTTGAGTAAATAATATGAGAAAGAAATTCGGCGCTAACTGCTGCAAAGTAAAGCATACAAAGAAAAGAAAATCTCGACTTATAGAAACTCACTGATGACTGAGTTAGGTGTTACTAGTCAGAAAAGAGCCTTTAGAATGATTACAGACCTAAAAAAGACAATAACAATGGAAAGACAGAAAATATTAATTATTTACTAATATACAAATTAGGAAACCAAACGAAGGAAGACAAATTAGAAAACATAATTATGCCACTGTATAAATGCATAATGCATGGAAATATCAATTACTGTGTGCACACTTCAGGCCACTTACCTCAGACACGAGGTTGTGATACTACTCACAGTACCCATAAAGTGGAGAGGATGGCTGGTAGTATGGAATAGCTTTCTGTGTCTCAGGAGGCTTCTAATACTGTAAGTTACGGAGGCACAAAGAGATATCGGGAAAACAACACCCTCCTCTAGCCATCTTTCTTACATTTTTTTCTGTATTCAGCTGAATAATTTCAATCCTTGTAGTCTTTTCTTGCAAGCTCTCCAAACCTCTGATTATCCCAAAAACTTCTGCTTGCGTCATTTATTTTTGAATACTTGGTTCTTGGCTGGAAACACTGGGACTAAACCCTGCACTTTGTATGAAAATTCAGCCATGCCTTATAAAACAGCTTCAATACCTCCCTACTTCTAGTGGAGATACCTTACCTGACATAACCCAGTACAACATCTGTCTTTTTTATAATCCCATTACATTCTTCTTAATAGTCATTCTATGGTCAAATAATAAAAGCTACTGAATCAAGGAGCACAGAAGATGCTTTATGACTTCAAAATTTCAATCTATTTTCATTTAGGTACATGCTAAAGAGTCTAGCAGTCAGCCATCAATTAAAAACAAACAAACAAACAAACAAACAAAAACACTAAAAACAATGCAGAAGAAAATATGAAATGTGAATAATTGGCAAAAGATTAAAATACAAAATGGGGAAGAAGCTTATGTTTTCTCTTCTGTTTTCTTTATTCTTTGCATGATCAGTGATTTCATCCATTGTATTTGTTTCAATATAAAACATCACTAATGTACTGATTGCTAGAGTCCACATTCTAATTTTAATTAAAATCAAATATATCTGGTGGTGTACATTTCGCTTCAGAGGAATAATTGCACATTTATGATGTTTTAAATGAGAAAAGAATTTAGCTCACATTTTTACATGCTTCACTGCCTTGGTACTGAGAATATCTTACTGGATTGGTTAGACTTTTGCCTCATAAGAAACAGACGTGATTGTTTTTATTTGGCAGTTAAACACCTGGTCACTAAATATTTAAAATTCTTAAATGAAATGCCTCTCAATAAGCCGTGGAGCAATAGTATGCAAATACTTACTTATACTCAATTGGCATATAACAAGGTATGAACAATGTGTGTGCATTGTAATGAAGTGATGCAAATGACCTCAGAAGCTGGAAGACACTGCCAAAAGTTTGAATTGTATCCAAATTAAGAATGTCTGTTTTCCCTACAATCTGCTGAATGCAGAACATATTAGTATCTCAGCACTGCACAGCTGTGTTTTTCTATCAAAGAAGGATAATGCCTACTTTCAGACTTGCAGAAAAAAAGTCCCTCCTAATGGAGTTTGGTACCTTTATCTGCAGTCAAGCTGCTGTTTATTTATTTTTAAATAACTGAATTCTGGCAACATTTTATCCTGAATAAAAACCACAGTTAAAAGAGTCAGACATTCCATGTCAGCCCTCTGCTGTGAAAACACAGTACCTATTTAAGATGGATCTTGACCCATTTTTTAATGTTTTCTTATGACTAGTCAACCAAAATTTCTTGGTGATCTAACTAATGGCCTCAGGCCCTGTCCTCCCTAAATTGTGGTACAGTCTTACAGGGCGATCATAACATACAGCTACAGTCCTGCCTTTACCTGCCCTGGTATAATCTCCACTTCCATGCTTCTTCAAGGGCAGGCTCCTCTTTTAGAAGGGGAGACTCTTGCTGAGAAGCTGTCCATCACTTTCTTCTTCAGGCTTTTCTCATGCAAGTAAGTCCAGAAGATCTGGATGGCTCAGCAAAACAGTATCAAGGACAGAGGTTCTCAAGTGGAGGTTTCAATATAAATCTGTCACGAATGGTGCCTGAACAACTCCATGGCCCCAGACATGAAGTGTTTGTGATATTTTTGTGTAGCATCTCTTCTTCCTTTATCCTTTCCTGGTGTTACAAATGACGACTTCTATCCTGCTGCATTTGGCACATGTGAGAGTACTGTTGAGCTGCCTAGAATAAACGTGTTTACTGTCTGTTGGGGAAGAATTCAGTGAAGTCAGATATAAAAACATATACCAAAGCCTGATGGAAGTTATCTTCAATACAATTTCCCTATAAGTATGAGCCATGAATAATATCTATACCAGCAGAAAATATTTTTCTTTTACAGAAGACCTATACTACTCCAAATCCCTCTTGTCCACAAAGAGGCTTCACGTTGCTGAAGTAAAAATATTTCCTAGGTACTCTGTTATTCTGAAGTCAAAAGCAATTTCTTTTTTCAGTAATACTCCACTACAACACAGGAGAACCTGTACTTACATGGTTAAAGATAATAATGGTGCAGAGTCCCAGTGGGAAGAAGTCCATAGGTATGTGCTTAAGTGTTCTCTTTGCTCAGGAGTTTGATAGAAGTGAGGCACATGATTGAAGAATATTAATAGTTTATCTTTAATGCTTTTCTTTAAAACTTTGTTAGTCTGTATTCAGGTTTGTGTATGAAGAAGTCACATTTCAGTAGTATGTTAGAAGAAGGTAGATCATTAGATAACATAAATACATCAATGCAGTTCCACCATCTTCATTATAGTGAAGGATCTATCACCTGAACCAAGATATTTTGTACACTTTTTTCTTATCTCTACCTAATGATACAAGGACTTTCTTTTCAGAGACCTTATTAATTTATGTATATTCTCTCACAAAATATTTTTTCAGTGTTTTTACACTTGCAATTTTTTACACTTTCTCTTGTATTCTAGCAAAACTAAATCTTTATTTCAAAAAACTTCACTTTCTATCTGATGTATATCAGTGAAGCACAGACACGCTCTGATTACCACGTGTCAAATGTGACTTGCCTTACATTTTTCTACTAGGATGTGGAAAACATATTTAATTATCTTTTATCAGTTTTGTATAGGAAGAATAAAGATTTTGTTCACACAAGAGATTTGTGGGTTATTAAGTTTTTTTCATAAAGTGAATTAAACTCCACAGTGTATGTATAACTCAATTTAAAAGCAGTTTAGTTTCAGCTTAGCTTAAAAAGATCCCAATTTGTGCTACATTGAAAAATGCCTCATTTAAACTGCAATAAAAGTAGCTGCACAACTTCATTTAGTGGCTTAGTTACATTAGTTGGATTTATTGCATTTGATTGAACCAAGATAACAGTATCATAGAATCAAGGTTGAAATTTTAAGCTAACATGCAGCATGTCATCTGACGAATTTTTCAATTTCAGCATCAGCAATCTGCCAGTATTGCTGATTACCTGGCTACTTTGGGCAGTAACTAGAAAAGCCCAAGTCTGAAAAATTATTCCTGTGCAAAGCAATTGCACTGTGCATGTGAGACCTAACAGCATGTCACAAATATCTACCAGACACTTCATACCAAGCTGAAATACTGGATTGGAACAATCCTCAAAGTCACAAGGTGTTTTAAAGTAAAAACTGAGTTTTATGGAGATCATCTTTATGATAAGGAATTGATTTGGGAAATACACCTTTGTTTTCTGAATATTTTTTTTCACTGGTCTCAATGAGCTCACATTGAAAAGGGCGAGCATTACTTTGAGTCTTTTAAGGATTTTCTAAAATTATGGCTATGTATAAACCTAGCTCATGTGATAAAAACTCATTACTGATGTGACTCATTGTTGCTTAAATTGCATTTTTAACCAGACTGAAAATTTGCTGAAACTATGGGTGAGAATTCAGCTGAGCAAAACAGGTAGCAAAGAAAAGTCAGCTGATTACAACCAGAAGTCCCTGACATTAGCCTCAGCTTTGGGCTCCCTGGAACCTGGGCTCCTGTGGAATCTGCCACCGGCTTTCCCTGAGGTTCTTGATGACAAAAATGAATTCAAGTACATGCTGAGGCAGCACCTTGTTATTGCTCCAATGTGTTTGCAGAAATACAAACGTTTGCAGAGAGACATCCGATACCAGACTCAAACTGCATAAAGTTTTAGCTTTACAAGGCAGAATAAAGAAACATTCACTGAAATTATAATAATTCAAACTCTATGAGATTCTATGAGAAGTCACATGGTCAATTGCCACTGTTCTTCATAGTGTTTTTCCCCAGCTGTCTTTTGAGGTGATCAAATAAATACCTGTAGCTACCATTTTTTCAATTACTGAAGCCTGGTAATTCAGATGTCATTCAAAACAAATTTGTGACTGGACTCAATGCATTTTTTTGCTTCATTTATATCTGCAGTTTGAAAACACACTTTGCTTTTCATAAAATGAAACTTTTAATCACAAAGATATGACAGAAAGCATGAGTTCTCTAATATTTCACTAATACATATTTTAATATGTATTTTCATTCAGCTGAATTGGGCTGCTATGAAAATTAACCCTTTCACAAAGCATTTCTTTGCCTACTTAAGTTATAAATTAAGCATCACAGTGCTTTGTTTCCCCACTACATACAGCTAAACAACTACAGAAAGTTCAAACATATGCAGTCATTTGCATTTATCTGCATACATTCATATGCATAAATGCATATAACACAGAAGGTGAAACTCAAAGAATGTGAATAAGAAACTGAAATTCTCTTCAAGGGCTGTGCTAACTTTGAAGGTAACTCACTGAGCTGTGAGGCAAACCAAGCACCACATAAATGTATACACTTACTCTATTCTTAAAAAGAAGAAACACTGCCTTGCAAGCAGATTGCAATTAACACACTACCTTGTCAGCTTGCAAGATCTAAACTAAGTAGAGTTCTTTTATGTTCTCCACCTAGTTTGTGATCCTTTTTTCAGAAAGAGGGAATCTGCTGTTTGGAAATTCCACTTACAAGCATTTTCATATCAAAATAGATATCTTCACATAAAAGTCAGAAGAATCTTTTTTTTTTTTTTTTTTTTTTTTGAAAGATGTCCTTTTTAAGTTTTTCAAAGAATTCTTTTCAGGAAAGGCAGGAACCTCATCAGCTCACACACACAAATCTTCAAATGCTGTTTTTGAAGAACTGCATTTAAAAGAATGTTCACTCATATACCAAGTGTGAGCAGCCAGGAAAAAAAAACTCTTTGAATTTGAACTACAGCTCATCATAATCTGGTTAAAATTATCTTCAGCACCACCTGTCATTATTAATGCAGGAAGAGAGGCGGAAAAATACCTTCAGCCCAGCTACATTATTGCAAATAAGGTCCATCTGCCTTTCACTGTTCCATCTTATAATAATAGCAGTTATATTTATGACGGATTTAGGATTTTGCCTGTAGTAGATGAATGTGAAACTGCTTTTATTAAAAATGTTTTCCTTTGAAGGTGTTCTACCATTTTAACAGACTTCATACCTAAATTTACTGTGGAATCCTCACTCTTTGATATATACCATCACCAGGTAAATGATTTTTTCCAATTAATTAAATTCTTATAATATATATAAGAATACATAAATACTCTATTTAGCTTTTTGTGGTAAATGGTACAGTAGTGAAGAATCTGATTTAAGGCATAATGGCTATAAGAGCCATTTTAAAATAGTCATGGTAAAATGTTCATTATCTGCATCCTTGAAGGAGCACATTAAAAACATAAAACCTACAAGGTAAGAATTTCTGAAAGAGAAAGCAAGAATGCTTTATAAAAGCAGATGGAAAGGTAAAACCTAAGATACAAAATGCTTGCTGTTATCATGGGTAGTGTTCAAATCATGGGAAAGAGACTCAAATTAAATTAATATGTATATGTATGTATTTCAAAGTAAGTAGTAAATGTAGTATGTAATTCAAAGAAAATTAATGTTCAAATAATAGGAAGGAGATTCAAAGTAAATAGGCATGTCTACATTAGGCATTAAATTGTGGTGTGGTGCATCAATCCAGGGCCTCTGTGAGATTTATTCTTGGCTTGCTCTCTGCTGTCCATGAATTCAAGTCCGTATGTGAATTTGTGTGGCCCCAAAGAGTATTATTGTAAGAAGATCACTCATCATTATGATTTTAAACATAACAGCAGCCACAACAACAACAACAAAGGTAGAAGTTATCTGCAATAAAAGATATGTTATAATTAAGAAATTATAATTTGCTTTCAGCCTAGAAGAACAGAAAGAATATAATATCTGAGAATTTAAGTGCAAAAGCATAACACAGGCCAGAAAGAAAGTGTGAGGAAGTACTTTGTAAACGCATTAAAGTCTGAAAACCCCTTTTTATTAGGTTCATTAGAAGAGCTCAACCAGACAAATGTTTTTCAGTGCCCATAAATGAGTACTGAAGGACAAGATCGTGGAGGAAAAAGTAGACTAAATTTTTCTTTCTAATGATGATTACTACAAGGGTTTTCTTTCTTTCCTTTTTTTTTTTTTAAGTTTTTGTTTCCTTTTGGGTATGACTATAATAGCCAATAGAATAGCTTTCAGAATAAAGTGAGAAAGTAGAACACTACATGATAAACGAGAAACAACTCACTTGAACTTTGTTACATTCACTGAAGAATGAGCACAAGCAGCATGTGTGAATGTTTGACACTTCTAAACTTCTCTTAATTTCTACAAGAGAAAAGGAAATCAGGACAGTCACAAGTGGAACAGAGACAGGAAACAGAGTTGCAAGGCACTTCAATGCTGAATAACTCAGCAATGAAATGACAGATTAAATTAAGTGTTTATAAAATCTGACAGTAGCTTTTAATCTGGATATTTCTAGTTCTTCTGGTCTAGAAAGTGGACTCGGGGGATGGTATTTCAAATCTCAGACCAATACTCAGAGGTTCTTAAAAGACAAAATGAAGTGCTACAATGTATTAGGAGAAAAAGGAAAACATCCCAAAAGGTCACTATGTCGCTTTAAAGCCGTTGCTTAGCTGATCTTCGAGTATATGAAGCTGAAAGAAGAACTTGAAAAAATGCAGAAAAGGGGATAAGGCTGATCAAGCAAGTGGAATGGCTTCCACAAGAGAAGAAGTTGTAACTGTGGTAAGAGATGTTGGTAGCTATGACTCTACAGCCTGGAGAAAATGGAGCTAGAAAGTTGCATGCAATGAAAGATAAGATGAAGGAGGGAATAGAATTTTGTTTTCCTTATTTCTTCTACTAGAGAGGCTAAATGAAATTGAGGAAAAAAAAATAAATTAAGTACTTTCTTTTTACTCCATGCATTCCAGCTGTGGAATTCATTGCTATCAGGTTCTTTAAATTCTAGAAGTTCCAGTGGACTAGAAAAGTTTACTATTGGAAACGTATGGAAGGAATGTTACTTACAGGCTACCAAACAAAATATAATGAAAGCAAATCCTTCTTCAGACTGTTCTTAAGAGCCATTAGTTGAATCCATGAGGATACACAGGGAGAAATGTCAGCTTGTTCTGCTGTAATGGGCATTGCCTAACCCCAGACACAGAAAAAATGTGCATTTGCTGAGATTTTTGTTCATTCTTGTATCTTACATGAGGTAAATAAAAATTAAGAAGATGAAAACCATCTCCAAATATATGTGATAAGAAACTCGGATTTGGAAAATAGATTCTGGTCTATTCACTCAATTCTATCCCATTGATTTATTGCAAGGTATGACATGCAGTGCTATAAGTGGTAGGGTAGGCTTACGAATAAGAAGCATTTCTCTAAGGCCATTAGTAACTGCTCCAGATCAAATCAAATATTGGTATTTATGTGAAAGGAACTCCTGTTTTTCCCCATGATCTCTGTTGTGACTGATTCATTGTTCTTCTTGCTTAGCATGCACTAAGAATTTTCATCCTAAACTTCTACAGCAGCACAGATTCTAATTAATTTTAATTTTAATTATTAAAATGTACATTTATGAAACTCCCACTCTGTGACCTGGGATCTTTAAAAGATTTAACCACCAAAAAAATTACAACAGGATTTTTTTTTTTTTTCTATGATAGGGAATACTTTATTGTGAGATCCCTTGCAGGAAGCTTTACATCCTAAAAGGATCAAAGAATTAAAAAGAAAATAAACAAAAGAAACAAACAAACAAACAACAACAACAAACCAAACCAAAACAAAAAAACCCAGGAATCTAAATGGCAAGGAAAATAAAGTAAATAACTTGGCATGGCTCATATTATGTCAGGTTCTAAAAGTAGTCACACTTATCCATGGAGGATCAATTTCAGAAACAGGAGCCAAGCAGTACGAACAGCATGTGACTTCTACCTCACAAGACATGGGAAGGGTAACTAAACACAGGAAACGTGGCTATGCAGAAACTGTCTTGCAGGAAATTAGATGTTAAACAGTTAGGGCTATGTGCAGACACCTTGAATTTCCCCTCAGGTTAACTGGTATTTGTTAGAAAAGAAAAGAAAGGGAACGACTGAAGTGTATGACTGACATTCCAGAGTCTGAGAAGGCGAGCAATCTAGTTCATGTTATCTGTTGCTGCCATGGGAATAACTCATTGTAGCAATGAGTTTCTTATATTGCTGAAGCAAGGTGAGATCATGAGGAAAGAATCAACAGGATAAAAATTTCTGCTCAGGCATTCTTTATGGCTATTTTTCATCTTTAATGTCTAGCAAAATTCTGCCAAATTTTGTCACTAAGGAAACTACATTGAAGGGATATTCTTTTATCAGTACTTTGATTTTAACTAAAAATTTGTTTTTCATTACATTCAGGTGCAGTAGATATAAACTGCAAATATGCGACAGCTAGTTTTTTTGGCTTTATTTCTGATATATTAATTTCCTTTAGTAAGACTGACTTTTTTTTCAGTTATTCTTGACAAGCTTTGTGTAAGGATGGATAGAGTTAACTGCAATGATGCAAACGATTTTAAGCAGTAAAAGAAAGAAACTATCAACAACCTAAAAAATGCTAGAGAGACCTTTTTAAATCAAAATTTAATAAATTCTAAATAATCACGTTTAATTAAATAAACTTATCAGAGAATGCTGAGTTACAATTTCATTCCATAAAGATTACTTACTGAAATCCCATGGTACTGTTAACTGATGCCATTGGAAATAAAAACTCCCATCCAAAGCCCTGAACAGTGATTGACTTTTATATCTCCATATTGCAAACTCAAAACAGAGTTCACATTCCAATAATTAAATAAATATATCCTGAAAGTTTTATGTTTCCTCTGCAGTGATGCCAAAAGAGTACTGAGACAGGATAAAGCATGAAGAAAAAGCTGAATTCTCTACTACTAAAGGAGGTTATCTGTCAAAATCACCAGGGATTTCTCCCCTGATTTTTGGAAGCTTTTCAGTAGAAACAAGACAGAAACATAGCAGAATATAATAGTTTTTTTTTTTTATTTTGTTAGGTTAAGGATGCTTTGTCGGATGCTACTACTACAGATCATGTATTAAATCAGTTTCACATAAATTAGAAGGTGGATTTTGTTCACTTGCATATTTTTTGAGGTATAAGGAATAAAGTCTACGTTTTGTTTTAAAACTGATTGAGAGACAGAAAGGATTCTGAATTAGTTTAACTTCATGAATTTGAAATAGTGTCAAGTCAACTTAACTGTTAGAAGAAATAATTACTTTACACTTAAACTTCAGTGAATGATTTCTGCTACTGTGCATACATGAGTGATAGAGAAGAGGTTTGGTCTGATGTGTTCTGCAGAGTATAGCCAAGTCATTCTTTGTGGAGTGCTGTAAACTGCAGGTCTTATTTCATATTAAGGAAGTAGAAACGTTTATTATAGCATTTTGCTGAATCTCACTTAAATGTGTGTCAAATTCCTGACAAGCCTCCAATTTTGGGAGCATTTTCCACAGACCTGATATTTACAGCTCCTGGCCTGCCATGACTAATGTATTTAATAATGTTATTACAAGATTTTTTTATGGCAAAAATACTATCTTCATTGTAATGAAGGCAGACCAGGAAAATCTAACTTTTGAAATAACTTCCTTGAATTATCTATTTGAAATGGAGAATTTCCTACTCAAGTTGCTGGGAAGATCTACTCACAGGCACCAAGCGACTGTGTCTGTAGGAGGTGTGATTAAATGTGGGAGACCCAGATTAAGTATTCAGCTCTGAGTCAGGAAAAAAGCTCCATGTAAATGCCTCCTCCCTGTCAGTCATCTGTGCCTCAGGAGTATTCCAGGGGTGATGTCTCTGGCTTTGATCAGTTAATCTTTCCACAAGCAGTGAAATGCTATAAAGATGATAGTTTAATAAAAATGGTTGTCTTCTCACAAAAAAAAAAAAGTCCAAAGAAGTCTTAAAAAAAATAAATACCAAAAAGCCGCAACGTAAACAAAACCACAAAGTTCAAAATACTGAAAACATAAACAAAACCACAAAGTTCAAAATACTGAAAAAAATGTCTTTTTTTTTTTTTTTTTTTTTTTGGATAATGAAAAAGGATTATTTTCTGTCACAATTGGGATGAAATACCAGCGTCCATTTGGATCAGGAGAGACCAAAGTGTTGAAATCTGTGGTATTTTCAAAGTTCAGCTTCATCAAATGAGGCTAAATGTGATGCATGTTTTATGCAAACTGGATCAACTCAAGATAAAAGTTATACCAGTAAGGTTAAGCTATATTTGGAAAGTTTAGCTGTATTGAAGGTTTTGCCTAATCTGACTGTTAACACATCCTATAAAACAAGGAATTTACTGGAAGAAATGTACATGATATTTATTTCTTCTCACAAGCCATCTAATATAACCCAGCTGAAGAAAAAAAAAAAGAAAAAAAAAATCCCTACTTCAGAGTCCTACTGAATTACAGATGAAAGGCAACTTTTTATTGTGCTCATCTCTACCATGGCTTCGGTGAAGGTTTCAATTCACCTGAATAGTGACAGTCTTTAATCAATGCAGTGAGGGTAGTGGATTCAATGCTTCCGTCTGTGGATCATATCATCACTCCACTAGCTGTTTTTCTTTTCTGACAGGCTTCAGTCACTTCATTTTCTCACATTTCTAGCTCAACAGCTCAGAATGAAACTGGGCTGGTGTTGCAGTAGGAACTGTTCAAGGTTTTCTGTATAAATTTATTTTACTTATACTCTGCAGGATTCATATTTATAAGCATCAATGGTTATTTTTCTCCCTGCTTTTCTGAAGCCATAGGATTAATACACAGGATTTTGCTTTTGAGGCTTCAAGGCAAGCATATTGAAGTGACTGCTGCACAGTAAATAGAACATCAATTTACACTGTATTTTCAGATGTTTACAATTTAAACTAGCAGGAAGGTTCTTCACAGAAAACTGAAAATTCTATATAGCAATTCAAATTCCTACTGTTCCCCTTTAATAAGTCATTTTTCAATATCATATCAAAGACCTGAAGGCCACTTTTTATTTACCATAGAAAGAACATACTTAGATACCTCAGTCATTCCTCATTCTTTTAGGACTCCACTGCAGATGTCAATCAAATAGCAAAACAGGAATATTTACTTGTCAGAAATCAGCATTTGGCCTAGCTAAGAAAAGGAAGCATAATATATTTAATAAGGATAGGATAATGATTGCTACTATTAATAGGTTTTGTTTTCCTGTAATTTTTTTTTTTCAGGTTAAGTATTTATTATACATTTCAATAGAATGAGCTACCCAAAATGAAACATTGATATGACAGATCTCTTGATGAGGAGTAAATGTGATAATGGAAAAGATGCATTTTGTTCTGGTGCGGTGCAAGTTATCTCCAATTAAAATTTCCCAGCATTCTAGACATATTTTACACTAAACATTTCTAATTCTGTGAATAGAAATTAATATACACTTAGCATGTGTTTTTAGAAGGAAGATAAGATTAAGTTATACAGATGCATTCTGTACACACTGGTGATATTCAGGTGACAAACAGCAGAGATATGTGATGAATTCCATCCGCCTTCGAGTTTATGTATTGACTTTTTTTATAGCACCCACCACACGAAGTGTGAATTACACATGCAGCTCTGAACACTCCACCTGCACTCTGCCCACTACTGCATTTCTTCCAAGATTACTTGTAACATATCACACCTCTACACAGTGTGAAATGTTTGCCATTTTTATTTCTAAAACCCATCTTCTATGGAGTTGCTTCTCTCTTCACTGAAAAGTTACAGTTGTTTAAGAGACAACACAGGCTACATAGAAAGTGAGAAAAGGGAGAAGTTTTAGCTTTGACACCTTACAACACTATGCAGAACCAGAAGCTACACAAATTACTGTAAGGAGAGTGACTTTGCTCCCAGTGGACAACCATCATTTCACTTTGGGGGGCCTAAGGATGCCATCTTTTTTTCTCCAATAGTTGTCTCTGCAGTGTAATTTGAAGTGTCTCATGGCTACATAGCACTATCTGGCACATGCTATGCAGTAACTCCTAGGAGATAGCATTCTAGCTTCAAGGACTTCCATGGAAACTGTTCCTACATTGCATGATAACTTTTTAGCTATTATCATTCATATTACTCTCTCATGCAAAGCAGTTCATTATTAATCTGAAAACATACTACAGCACTTAAAGTACAGTGGCCTGAAGAACTCAGGTGCGTCTTGAACTGAGGTGCTGCTTCACTGCCTGTGTGTTCCAGGAGCTCTTGGCTGTTTAGAGCCACCACCATTGCATATTTCATATACTGGCACCTGCAGAGCTTTGTTTGGCCACTTGCTTAATGTACCAAGCATTACAGTCACATACACATGGCACACCCAAATTTAGCAGAGAAAACACAGCTCTCACTAGTTAGGTGGTATTTATCAGGTCTACACATGATGATTTTACTGTTTTACTTAGGGACAGGAAGACCCATGACTGAAGTTCACCTGTATACATTAATTTTACTGCCCTACCTAAATCCATTTATTTTCTTTAGTAATAAACTCAGGTTTGATACTATTTAAGCTCATACTTATGCAGAGATGAGACCTTGAGTTTTGTTGTTTTAGGAATCCAGAGTAGACTCTCCATCACAGTCTAAATGCCTCCATTCTGGAGAATGGCATTTGGCTGTTAGTCACTTATTCATGTGTGATGCTGATGGGAAAGAACTGATCCCATAAGTATGCAGGGAATCACTGCATCTTCCTCCTGTCAACATCTTTCCGAAATGGCAAGGACAGTTTGCTTTTATCATTCTTTGCCGGAAAGAAGAGCCAGTTGGCAGAAATGCAGCTGCTGTAAGAGAAGTAGTTCAGACAGGGCAGGGAAGCAGAAAAGAAGATGCTCTCTCCATTGTTTACTGGTATAGAGATTTAATTCCCCATTAATATTCTAGCTATTTGGAATGGCAATTTGAGATCTCACAGTGGCATCTGTGGCCAAATGTGAGTACTTAAACTATGTGGACTCTGAAGTTCTTCCAACAGTCTGTCTGTCATTAAGTATAGCCTGACAAAATTTAAGCCATGCCAATATGAGGTGAAGACTGTGCTACTGCTAAGCCTTTTACCTTGAGAAAGCCTTTAATAACAATTGGGAAACTAAATATACATTATAGCTCTGAGCTCTCAGTTTCCAGAGAGTGAAACCAAATTCTTTCCATCTATACAACACTCAACCATAAGAATATCTGGTGTCTTTTTTTATGACATAGACCAGCTTCAGAAGCTTCAGAGGAGAACATGTGCACACATATATCCAGTCATTCTCTGGTGCATTCTTCCATCTTTGAACACTGAGTAGGCTACAGACTGATCTGCTCTTGTGCATTGAGAGCCTCTGTCACACAGCTGTGAAACTTGAAAACTGGAGAAGAATGCAGAGCATTTTTACAGTCCAGGTCAAGCAACAGCTGTCCCATAGGATAGTGTAAGGATTTAAAGCATGTAGTTGCCTGTCTCAAACAACAGTCAAGGCCATAGAAGGAGCTACAAGATAAACCGCCACAGCAGAAACTTGAGATAAGCACAGATAGCAACATCAGGAAGGTTGTAATTCCTAGTCTAATGGACGTGAAGATTTATTTAGCACACCAGACAAAAAATCCCACTGCACAGACTGTGATAAAGGAAACAAATGCTTACACACATGTGAGCCCATGTTGTAGGAACATCTGCAACCACCCTGAGGATACTCAGAACTTGAACTGTATAAAGGTAGTACCACCAGAAGAATGACTCTGGGACCCCCACCACTGAGACGACCAGGGTGGAGGAGGACCAGCAGTATCCATCCCGCAGTATCCATGGAAGGTAATTATCTTCTGCTTGATCTCTCCATCTCTCTCTCCCTCCCCCAGCCCTCCGCACCCCTTCTTTTTAGTATTTCTTTCTATCTCTCTACCTCACATTTGCTGTTAAATAAATAAAATCCATGCTATTGACTTCAGCCTATGATCTTGTTTGCACCTTAATCCAGGCAGAGACATCTTTTAATAATCAGATCATAACAGGTGGAGGCAACTGTCAGTGACCTGTCAGTCTGTCACCCTTTGCAATCCTTAAGTCATTGGGGTCTCCTTACTGAGACACTGAACCCACAGTTCAGACACTACCCCTCCCCACCTGTTCCTGTGCAAATGCGGTCCCATATCGGAATACCAGGACAGAGTCCCACTGAAGTTATGTGCATTTTCTTTTCATCATGTCAGGGGCTTATGGCACAGAAGCTTGAGATATGCTTTTATAAAAATCCTTCAAATACCACAGAATTACCCTACTATGAAAACCAGTATGAGGGATGAAAAATATCCATTTTATATGTACATCTCAAAGCAATCTCATCTAAAAAATTACTAGCAATTTATTCATGCAAGACTACTGGGCTAAAGTTTTATCTCTTATTCTGACTTTATCTTTTCATTTCTCATCTTAAAGTGCACATAGTTTACAATTAAAATTACAGAAACTAAATAATTTACATTTATTTCCTATGGATAACTGCAGTGCAGTTAACATTGAGATGAAACAGCTGAAAAAACCTTCAAACTATTTTAAGCAGTAAAAAGATTCATGGAAACACTTCTTAACAGGAAAAAGCTACGTGGCTGATTTTGACAGCCAAACACCTGCTTTAGAAAGATATAGCAAGTATTTAAAAGAGAGAGAAAAAAAAATACCTGTTAATTACAATTATCTTATCATTTTGTATCAGGATTGTCTCAGACATGTGAATGTGGCAAGTATTAGCTTAGCTCCTGAAAATAAGAACTGGCAGAAAAAGAGGTCTTTTTTTTTTTAAAAAAAAATATTTTGCTAGAATATCTGTGTAACATTTTAATTTAAAAAACAGCATATCTACTTATATATGCACATATAGTGTTTTAAATTAAAAAATTTAAATTACTTTAAATTACAAGTAATTGCCAATTACTTGGCAAGTCCATCTAATTTTACAAAGGTATAATTTAAATTTTATGGATTCCTGAATTAATATTCTTAAACTTATGTGGCTATGACAAATTTAAAAGCAATGAATGAAGTAAGAAGCATACTCATTATTTTTCCTGATAGAAAAAAAGTAATATTACTTGGGAAGCAAATTATAAAATGTTTTTCTTAATCTGGGGTACCTCAAATATTAATTTTCAGGGAAACCAATTTTTAAATGTTACTTTAGCATTATTTAATTGGCAGAGTGAAGACTGTGAATGAGTTTCCAGTGCGAAAATTCAACAATTCACCTAGAAAATTTATTTCTTTAGGATAATGTACTATTAAAGGATTGTCTTCACTGTTTATAATTCAAATTATTTTCATTCATTTTTTTTTCCTTCTTTCTTCAAGAACTAGTCCTGGAAAAAAGTTAATCTAAATTTGCCTCAGCTAGTTAGATTTTCACCTGAAATCTGATGTGGCTAAAAATGAGTTTATTTAGTCCATGTGTTTTTACTCGGATCAACACTTCAAACCAATGATTATGTATGACACCATATATGCTAGAAATAATACTGAGATTTTTTCATAATTGTGGTTTTAAAGATGTCATCATTGGTGTATAAGAAAGAATTCTGACCTAATTATTTTTTTAAAATTTCTGTGAAGAATATTCCCCTTTCTGTACCAGTTACAAAAATTTCAGTCTAATTGATTTTACTTTTGTACCTGAGTTGGTGTTTGAGGATAGCAGACATTTATTGGAAAAGTTAAACTATTCATAAGGGGAAATATATGTCTAAAAAAGGAATATTTTTTAAAAATAATATTTAAAGAGACACAAATAAATACATTACTAATTATTGGTTTATAGTAAGATTTTGTCCATTTGGAAAACAAAATTTACGCAAAGTAAAATTACCATTATGTTATAAGAAAGATCAGTACACTAAAATTAATGGAATTACGTTTTCTATAAGGAAAATGTAGGAGAAATATTTCTGTCTAGATATCTATTAAAAAAAATAAAAAAAAAACTAAAAAAAACCAAAACCCAACATTTGAACTGAATAGCACTGAAGCCTGGCTGAATTTTATTTGTCCATCTGAAGCAGCCTAGTAAAAGAGTGCCAGATGGTCATGTTATTTCACTCCCAAATTGAATTTTAGATTTGAATCAGATAAATACCTATTACATAGTTTGTCTTTGAAGCATAGTCTGTTGTCTAGGAGACCTAAACAACATCCATTTTTCCTTTCAGCACATAAGAAATTATTTAGATCCAGTATGCTTGACATGTTGAAAGATCACAGATAGGTCCCTTGAGACTCAGGGAAGATGTTGTAGAAATGTATTGCATTGCTACTGCACTGAAGAGACTGCTTAAATTCCCCATTGCTCCTAGGTCAAAACCAGCACATTTTGAGACATAGATTTTATATGTCAAATGAAAGAGTAAAATCTTGATTCTTCATTACATAAATTTCTTCAAATATAGCACTATGTTGCTTTAGAGGGTGATAATTCCTTTCTCATTCCATGCATTTACAAAACAATAAATCCTGGCACAAATAATGCTTATCACAATATGTGGGTGCATTTGCCACATCTGCATCTATTTCTACTTTTCTTAGGGACTGAGTATAAGCTTCTGATGCTGAACACGTGTCCTTAAAGAGGCTGAAGAGGGGATGCTGGTGTAATGGAAAGGGATTGTTGGTGAGAACAGCATCTGCAAGTGAATACTGTGTTTAACCTTGAGAAGAAATGATTCCTTCTCAATGTGTCCTTTAAGAACAAAACCCCACAAACACTTCGGTTCTGTTCTGTTCATTCATTGTTTCTTGAAAAGAAAACCCAACAACCCAACACCACACAATTTGAACAAAAAACATCCTGAGATTTAATATTGCCCTTGTTTAAGAGGGAAGACTATGAGGGAAGGCTGATAGATTTTCTTGTTCCTCATATCATATTATCACTATGGTATCTTAACACCAAATTTGGTAAGGAAGCCCTGTACACCTTGAAGTCATTTCATGTCAGTTTTCCCAGAAGAGAGTAATTCCCATATGTCCAGTAAAAGAAAGGTAATTGTCTGCATTTAGTGTCATATTGTTAGGAATATAATTGACTTTTAGATCAGTTCAACCTGAAAAAATCACAGGCTAAACTGGAAGTTTTTTTTTTATTATTATTATTTCTGAAATAGAGCCATGCTTTTGTGCTTCACCCTAACATTGATCTTGAACTACAACACTCAGTAGGATTTTGAAAAACAAAAACTACATATATAAAAAGAAGAAAACCTAGATTTTAAAATTTTCCCACATTTCTCCTTATTCTCATGAAGCCACTGTACAAATGGCAGAGGTGTTCTTTTGCCTATGAGCATTTTGCATTTGGCAGTGGTGGTAATACAGACTGTTGAGAAAAACAAAAAACAAAACAAAACAAAACTGATAAAGAAGGTTGTCCTCTGAAACAATCAAATTTACTGCAGGCAGTTCAGATGTTTAAGCATAAGTTGCAGTTTTGTAACACTTAGCAGCATATGGGATATCAAACCTTCCATAAGAGAGGAAAAAGCTTGAATGATTGTACAGCTTTTCAAAAAATTGTAGCCTGAGTGAGGGGCAGGTGAGCTTGCCTGTGTGTTAGGTTTTATTTATTCTCTCTAACCATCTAAAGATTTGCCATCATAGTATTCAGCAGAATTGCCAATATAATGAGTCCATGCAATGCAAAGCATATTTTTTCAGTTTCTGCGTATATAATGTAATACACCTTGAGGTATCTTCTAAGTGTCATGTCTCCTAACTGAACTGCCTAGAATGCCTCAGAGAAGAAGGAATTGTGTGACAGAGTCAGAATTTATAATTTTTATTGGTTTTTTTTTAAATGAGATGCTCAGATTTTTTATAACTGAGCTGAGAAAAATCACCTTTGAGGATGAAAGGAAAAAAGTGATTGTCCATGGTGTCTTAGTCCTGATACTCTGCTGAACACAGACAATTAAGCCTAATTGTGATAAATTATATCCTCTTTATTAAGGATAATGGGGGACTACTGTCTAACAGGTAATAACCCTAAGCCACTCTTCTAATTGTGGTTAAAACCTCAGGTTAGATTTAAATGATCATAGATGCGAAATGCCAGTGCTCCATGTACCAGACCATTATTACAGTATTCTCATTTACATACACAATTAATTTTGGCACAGTGTTAGACATTATTTGCCATAAGTATGGCTGACTAGACTTTCTACTACACTGTGAGTTTTCATTTGAGTTTTCATTTGAACTCTATCAGAATCTGCGTGACAGAGAGATGGGAAATGCTTTTGCCTCTGCATTATATACTCCTTTTCTTGCCTTAAAACAACCCCAATAGCAAACAGCATTTTGAAAAATGCAAGAAGTTAAAACATCCAAATATAAACTTTCCCTCCATACTAGATAAAAACCTAGCCAAGAAAGACCAATCATTCCTGGACTCATCAAAGCACAGACATGGCAAAAAAATGCCTCAAACCCTTCTAATTGGAAAAATAATTTCATTTAGGCAAACATATATAGTAAATATATCAATAAAATTGTTTATTGGAAATATTTTCCAATTTTAAACCAAAGCCAGTGTTCGTAAAAGTCATGTTCCTGTCTTTCACTATGAAGATGAAACATTCTTCTATGAATTTTAGAAAACAGATTGTTTATGTGAAAATTATCCATTGAGATAAAAATAACCAGGTGTATTCAGTAGCTCAGGAAATGTCACCAGCACTTTAACATGCAGAAGTCAAACTTCAGAGACCTTTTCTTCAAAATTTTCATCCAAAGTATTAACTGACTTTCCCAAAATCAAGCACAAGCAAAATGGTAAAAAGAATAGTTTTGTTTCCCCAACATTTTTAGATTGCTTATGTATTAATGAAAAGATTTTGTCTACATAAAGGAAGACACTACAATTTGTGAAGAACTCTAAATATAAGTGTTCTAATTTTGAACATACCTGGATCATATTTCAATGATTATGTACGTGGAGAGGGAACTTGAAAAATCCCAATAAAACTACTGCACAGAAAAATTCAGGTTGCATTGTGGTTATCATGTTTTTAATTGGCTTTTTTTTTCACTGACAGTTTTGCTGACATGTATTTTAGAGGCCTTCTCTACTGCTTCACAGCTGGGCTACATCTATTTTTCATGCATCCCTACAAACTCCTACACTTGCTCCTAAGTAGCAGATTTCCAACCCTTAAGCAATTTGAAACATACACACCTGAAGTTCTCAAACACCATAAGGCCATTCAAGAAGTACAGTGATTTTGCTAAAAAGTGAAGAAGATTAAATTTTAAAAACCTTTTTGCTCTACATACCCTTACATTATGCAAAAGGCTGAGTGAAATTCTGGAAATTAGCTAATTATCAAATAAATAGGATAAATATTTTATCTAACAATCTGTTTTATAGAAACAACTTTTAACTATTTCTTCATCCTGCTATGCATTTTCATATTCTATTCTTATCAGTTAATGAACATCCAATGTTTTCTCCAAAGCATTTTGCATCATGAAACTTGTGTTCTATCTATACTAGTATATCTCCCAGCTTATTTTACCATCCAGATAAATACTTTCTGATAAAATGCTTTATCCTAAATATGCATCAGATTATTCAGCATTTGAAGTATTGGACTCAGTGACATAAAATAAATTGATATTTCTAGTACTCCTTTAATATATGTGTGACAATTCTATAAGCCTATGCATGCATTGAATGTGTAATATGATTGGGACTGAGAGATGAGTTTATCAAAGATTCATATATTTTTGCTGACAGATTTTTTTTTTTGTTTACTCCAAATTTGAAAGGTATTTTTCAGTTAACTAAAATTCAGCTTCAGGTTTCAGTGCTTAAAAGTCTGGAACAGTACATAATAAGATTTTGACTTTATTCTTCTGATATGAATAACATCATTTAATGATTCAGATCTTTTTTCTGTGACCTACTTTTAGGAGAAATTCCAATCTCTTAAACTCAGGGCATGTATTTGAGTTTGTGATTCGAAACTAAATTTAAAGAACAGAACTTAAGACTGGTGACTTAGAATGAGTCAAGTACAAGCAGACACCATCACAACTTTAAATCTACTTTCTACTAATTTCTGAGTTACAGAGCAATGGCACACTAAGAATATTTATAATTTGCTTGTATTTCAGAAAAAAAAGATTCCTGTGTTACCTTTTCCCTGCCAGTTTCATTCCAAAAGGCCTTTGTTACGAGACTGGGACTTGGTAATTTCCCACAATGTATTAACCATTGCCTAAAATCTGATTCATGGTGCCAGATGTGCTCAGACATTTGTGGAGACCTGTCCTCTCCACAGCAGCCCTAAGGAAGGAGGAAGGAGGAAGGAGGAAAAGACTTCTCATCAATGAAGACAAGGGAAGGAAATTACCTGATGGAAAGGAATGAAGATGAGAAAGCCAGTCTTTTCTGTAGGACCAAGCAAAAGACCAAGAGGCAATGGACCTGAATGACAATGTCCAACAGTGGATCATGACAGATTCTGCACCTAGGAAGGATTAAGTCGGGATATACAGACAGACTGGGGAGTGAGATGCTGGGAAGCAGTGCCACATAAAGGGATCTGGGGATCCTGGTCAGTGTAAAGCTGGATATGCATCAGCAGGGTCCAGGCAGCCAGAAGGGCCAGCCATGTCCTGGGGCACATCAGGAACCACATCATCCTGGACATCCTGCTGCAGCTCACCCTGCCTGGTTAGTGCGGTGTTTGGGATGTGTGGACTAGATAGTTTCCAGAGTTCCCTCACAACTTCACCTCCTCTGAGATACTGTGATTCTATGAGTTGAAGTCTCCCAGTTCTAAAAAACAGCATGATCCAGATTCTGATTTCAAGGGCACTGAAGTAAATCTTGGAAATCTGATGCCTTTCCCTGAAGTTAAATTCAAACAAGGAAATAAGTTTCTTTGAACATGATTCACAGCCCCATACAAGCTTGGGCATTCATGGAGATCTTGATTTCCAATTGGGAAATCAAAACAATTTTCTCCCTTAAAGAAAGGAACCAAATTAATTATTCCATCCCGCTGGGAAGAAAGTTACATGGATCAAGAAAATAAAAAAGGACAGGCTTTATTTGAGCGTCTATTTGATTCTTGTGTGGAAAAAAATAACTCTTGGGTCTCCTCGAGCAGACAAGCCCATTTTATACCACTGTTGAAATAGTCTATAAGTACTGGGATGAAAATTCATAACATTTCAGTCAATCACCTGCTATGTGAGTCAGCGAACAGTAAGCTGAGCAACTAGACCACCTACGTTGATAGCTGAAATCACACTAAAAGGAAAAAGAGTAAACCTTCAAAATTTAACACAGTCTAATAACATGTACTTCACTGAACTTTGTTTTTTGTTATATAAGGGGCAGAGCAAGATACAGATCATAAAAAGATAAGTAAAATCTGACATTACATTGAAGATTTAATACTCAATTTTTCCACTGTCAATGTAATCAGAGACGTAAAATTCCAACTACTACAAGCCAAGCATATTAAAGGACAGTTTATCTTCCCAAAAAGCACTCCATTAATTCTCTTGTCAAGTATTAGTA
Source organism: Cinclus cinclus (assembly GCF_963662255.1). Classification (NCBI taxonomy): domain Eukaryota; kingdom Metazoa; phylum Chordata; class Aves; order Passeriformes; family Cinclidae; genus Cinclus; species Cinclus cinclus. The sequence continues at coordinate 51,056,555 of NC_085048.1, read as the reverse complement.
GTCAAGTTTTATCCCTTAATGAAGAAAGTGTCATGAATTAAGTCAAATGTCTAGAATAATAATCATAAAGTTAAAGAAAATTAATGAATGACATATCATAAAAGATATGTACAATTTTTTTAAAGTATGATGATGGGAAATAGAAAAACAAAGCTAAAGAAAAGGAAACTAGTAAAGGTAGTAAAGCATAGTAAAGTCACTATGAAAATAAAAATACAAAAGTAAAAGACATATCACAAAGAAACTACATAAGTTTAGTATAAAGACAAAAATTATCTGCTGCAAACTCAGCAGGTAAATATCAGTAGAAAGTGTACAGATTTAACTCAGTGCAAGAGTGTAATTCTACCTGACTCATTTCTTCTGTGTAGAATGATGAAGTCTAAACAGAATATAAAGGCATAATCAAAAGCTCTGAGAAAGGTGGAGGAACTTCGCAAAATGCCATAACAGTCATAAATACACAAAGGCAATTTAAAATATACCAAGATTTTGGAAACATTTTATGTTACAAATATACTCACTTTCTATGATAAAAATGTTCCATGAGAAAATTGGCAGACTCAGGCAAGCTTGCTTTAGACAGAAATAAAAATATCTTTATTTTTAGTTGATTTGAAATGCAGCTGATATTTTCTACCGTAAATCATTGACACAAAAATTAAAAGTTGAATTAGAAAACAAAATTTTCAACTAAAAAAAATATAATTCTTTGTGCTCTTTTCTATGTCCAGTGAAACAAACTATTAATAATGTAGTATTTATGAAAGCAGTGACAATCTGTGTCCTTCACAGCCACTATGCATAGCAAGCTTTCTAAGAACAGACATAACTGCTAAGAAAACCCATGATCCCATTAATAAAGACTAAAAGGTGTTTCTTTTTAAATAGTTAAGAGCTACAAGCAAGAATAGTTGCGAGTGTTTCAGGTAAGACTTTCAATAGACCTGGTAGCTTATATTTATATGGTCAAGCATGTGCAGAGGCACTATAGTACTATTGAAATCAAAGTCATTAAGACAGCCTAAAAATGCTTCTCAAAAGAGTAGTTTGGTTAGGGTTAAAGACTTATTTCTAGATGCAAGTGGGAAGGAAATCAGTCATGCTAAATACCAACCAGTCAGTGAATAATTAAAAGATGTGGCTGGAGACTGTCATTTTGTGGAACAAGGGGGACCCTCAATCCCTCTTTATTTTTAAATGAGTATTTTGGACAAATCAAAATAATGGAATATAATGTGCATCAGTGATTTCTAGACATATCTGTATGTTTAGGCAGACAAAGAATTCTTGCATGTCAGTGAATTTTCCAGCTTGTTGGAACTGGATTGCTACAAATTCTATGTGACAATCAAATCATTAATTCTTGTTGCCAACAGAAGTGACAGATTTCCATTTACAAAAGAAGTTTGACATGAATTTGGTCTCTTGTCAGATTTTTCTCAACATCTTGCAAAAGAGAGCTAGATGCAAATTCACCAAATGAGATGTGCCACTGACAAACATCAATTTGAAGAAATCAAGATATTTCATGCAAGACTGCTAACTTCTACTAAGACTTTTGAAGATAAGGAAGGAGATGATGCTTCTCAGATCCCTGTGGGTGTCTAACACTCTTGGTCCCTGTGGTCTGAGTCATAGGGCCATACCTTCAAACTCTTAAGTCTAAATGATCAAGATTTCTATGGCGCATAGCCTCTTATAAGGATAAAAAGTATTATTACTTCAAAAGAGAATATTGCTGCCAAATCAAATTCTTGTATGGCTAGAGGTTTTCAGTTGACCTTCCCAGGAGAGAAGGAAAATCTGAAATATCCTGCACGGCACGTGACTGCCATGTTACCATGTAACCCCAGTACTGTGTCAAATGAAGAGCCAATATTCCTGTGGACCAGCTCTCTGCCTGACACGGTGAGAACTGCCCAGGGTGGCAAATGCTTCACACCAGCAAATGACATCAAAGCTTTAGTGACGTATTGCTTTCCTTCTAGTACATCATCAGTACTACAGCAGTTATCTTCCTTGCTTCTCCCCTTGATGGTGCCTGTATTATGCTCTGAGAAGCCTACTGACAGGAATTGTGTAGGATTGCCAGGCATTTCACATCTTTTACCCAAGCAGACTACTGATGTGAATTGAACGCATCAACCCAAATGTTGGAATCAGCAGAAGTTCTTGTGGACAAGAAAGCAGAAGACATGGTGGAGCCGTGCAATGGGGGTGCTGAGCAAGTTCCATGGGGTACTGTGGACTATGAGTTTGGAGATGGGGAGGCAGTGCTGTTACATCTGCACCTGTTAAACCCGCTTCTCTGAAACTAGCTAAAACAAACCCCCAGCTGGAATTGTCCCTTTCCTCCTGCTGATGATCAGCATCCTTTATTTCATCTCCAGAAGTATTTTAGCCTAAGCAGCAAATGTAGCTGAGAGATGTGGACTCCACTCTGGGCCCCGACTCTTTTAGTTTGTAGCATGTACGGCATTGCAATGTTCAAGTGAATTACACCTCACGGACAGGTATTTCATAATGGCTTGCACCACCCATTTATTGCCAGAACTGTGTCTGAGGAGTGGTGTAAATGTACAACTCAATCTCATCTCATGCAAATTCAATAAATCTAGCCCTGTGCAACTTCCTTAGTTTGTGGTATGGAAAAGAAAGAACAAAAAATATTCTTTCTCTGGAATTTTCTCTGCCATAAGTGTTATGCCTTACAGAAATCATGCATATCAAGACATGCCTTTGCCTCTAATGTTTATCTGTTTTTAATTGTGGCTTTGTTTTTATTATGGGTTAAAAGAAAGTAACTTTCATAGGCTCATTTTAAGTTAAGAGAATAAACATAGTATCATTAGATAGTTAACATTCAAAGCTTCTGCTGGTACCAGAATGGTATGCTCTAAAGAGTTCCTCAACTTTATTATAAACACTCCAGTCTTTTCTCACTGTTGATTCTATTCTAATTCTTTAACACTGCTGGAAAAACTAGTTTATTAAGGTTCAAATAAATAAAGCAACAGCACACCTACTGTGGTTCTCATCTAGCTGGACCGTGTATCGGGTCCAATTTTCTTCTTTATATATTATCCATTATGATTTTACTTCAAGAAATGGAGAGGCTGTCATGTTACACCTTGAATTGCTGTACAGAAACAGCACTCCATTATTGGAAAACAGAGAATATAATAAAGAAATCTGAACAGTGATTCAGCTACTAGAAAGTAAATTATTTGATCCCTGAGCAAGATACACAATTTCTCACCCTGTAAAGGACTTCCATGGTAGTCTATGTGAGAAAAGTGGAGTGATGCAATTTGGTGACAGATTCACCTATCACTAGCTGTATAATTGCATAGAGATTGAAAATGGCTCAGCAGCTGCATTCTTACAAATTCAATTTTACAGCAGAATTTTTATAATTAATCCATTTATAACTTACAGCAATTAATACCTTCTAGTAAGTTCTTATCTTTTTTTCACAGATTCTCAACCTATAAGAGCTCTTAAGTTTTACTAGAAAATAAAATTGAGACAATGTCATATAATCATGCATATATTCACCTGAAATACTTCATCTGAGAGATTAATTAGATACTTTCTTCTTCCTGAAGATAACTTTAACATGTAATATTTGCACAGAAGGGCTGATTCAAGTACAGAAGTCAGGGCATTGTTGTAGGACTCCAAAGCCTTTGGTTCTCCACAGAGTTTGGTTAAAACCCCAGAAATTTGGGGGTTTTTGACCTTGTGAGTACAAAATCAGAGGCAAACAATAAGACTCTTCACCAGGATGTTAAAAAATATACTAGAACCAGTGCCAGAAATCGTGGGAAGGCACTCAGGCAGGCAATGTGGAAATGTCCATGTGATACTCTTCAGCTGTACATTCATCCTGCCTGATTATCTCAGTTCTGGTTTTCTTCTGCTGTTAGTCTTGCCAGCTTTCATAGTGATTCTGTGACACAAATATCTTTCAAATGTGAACTGTGGACTAAAACTGAAAATTCATTTTATCTTGCATTGCAGATCTGGAATCTCATTTGATATCCAGAATCTCAAAAAGGATACAGTTCATTTGGGAAATAAAACTAAAGGTGTACCAGCCACCATCAGAGCTTTATAAAGAATATTTGAGAACATGCTTCAAATTCAGATTCAGAAAATTTCAGAATAATATGTCTGATGGTCAGCTATAGCTAGGCAAGATGGGAAAATACTTTCCTAACACCCTCAGTCAAGATGGACACCTCTTTAGCAAAGTGGAAAACAGAATAAAATTACACAAAATCTTGGCTCAAATGACAAATTTATGTCACCTCAAATTTTGGAAGTCTTCATAAACCTATGATTTGTAGTCCATGCTTCATAGCTGAGCCTACAAGAAACAGAAATCAATTTGAAATTTGAATGAAATTCAAAGAGAAATCATTCCTGAATAATAACCACAACTCCAGTTGTAATTAAGGATTCTTCCTGGACATCTTCTAGCTGAGAAACTGGACATGTATGTTTTTTTCTAGCCATTTTGCCTTTTCTTTCCACCTTTCCCCTTCCTGTTCTTTCCTCCTGCTTTTTTTCCTCCTGCTTTTTTTTTTTTTTTTTCATTTTTGCCTTCTTTCCTCACCCCCTTCTCAATTTCCTTACCTTGCCTTTCTGACATAATATTCCCACACAGAGATACAGGACATTCAAGAATGTTGAAAATCATCTGATATTCTGAAAACAATGCATTTCTTCCAGTTCATGCTCTGTGTTTCAGTCACTGGAGAGAGCAGTCAGCAGTTGCAGTGAGATAATAGTCATGGAGCTTTGGTATCCCAGTTTGCTGTCCCTATCTATGGTCAGTTATCTGAACTCAAAAAGACAAAATCTGAAGTGATGCAGGGATCTCCATGAGTTCCTGCTTCATACATAGAGAATTTTAATGCTCTGCCATAGGATCATTATCTCCTGTGTTCAGCTAAAGGAAGAATCAAAAGGAGTGGGAAAAATGTGGCAATGGGTTTCTTAGGATTTCTCAAGACTACATTAATGCGTACTTCCCTATGCTCTCTAGAGTTTAAGAGGACAGATGGCTGATATGAAACTGATAAGGACTCTATGATTTTAATTGCCCTGCACTTTCCTTACTCTGTCTACACAGAGTTTGATCCATTTATGACACACTTTGTTTTTCAGCCATCTCCAGCTTCAGGACAAGGAAATAAAAATCAGAAATTGTTTCTTTGTATTTATTATTCCTATTTGAAAAATGGTCTATGAAATGACAAACCCGTTAACCTGATCCAACTTTGATTTTTTTTTTCTACTTTTGAAAGTGTTTTTACTCAGATTCTCAAAGCTTAAGAGAGAAAGATTAAAGATAGAACTGGTACGTGGCTTTCAGTCATTTAAGCAAATGAAAGCAGAGCAGTATTTGCAAAAAGAAATGGTACCTATTAGTAATGACAGGAACGGCTTAAGCACATGGGAAAATAACCTAAGCAAAAAAAAAAAAAAAAAAAAAGCTAGCAGTAGTATAAAATTTCAGGTAAAACCCATCATTTTAATATTAGCAATATTTGCCTTATCTGTACTTTTCCATAAATGTAGAAAGATTTAATGTTATTCTAAATCTTCATAGCAAAATAAAAAGAAATCAAATAAAGTCTGTCATCATTAATTCTTTTGGCACTAGGCTAGTCATACCTGCAACGCCTGCATAACCTTGGTCTTCTTAAATTGTAAAATGCAAAATCTCAACCAGACCCAATTCATAATAAAAGACATATTTGTTAATAATTTTATTTTTTTTTTCTGTGTGAACTCTTCAACTTTTATTTTCAGTGGGCATATGATGGCAGGAATTTCTGTAATTGAACAGGTATTTAACAATTTTTTGTCTAAGCTATGGTGACAAGCAAAGACCTGGAGTCTGTCTCATTTCTTCAGATAAATAAGGGACAAAGATATAGTTCTGTTGACTGATAGAGGTGCAGTAGTATTTGGTTCACAACATAGACTTGCACATAGAATCAGATGAACAAGACATATCAGTGAGACTGAGAACATCACAGCCTTGTTTCTAACTGCCATATTAAATACTCCTTTGGGAGCATATCTCTATCTTAAAAAGCAGTCTGGCAATAACGTCTGTGAGTTTTAGGCACCACGACATAAAGATAACATTAAACTCTGAGAAAGTATCCAAAGGAGGACCACAAGGATGGGGAAGGGTCTGGAGGGGAAGCCATATGAGGGAGCTGAGGTCACTTGGTTTGTTCAGCCTGGAGAAGAGGAGGTTGAGGGGAGATCTCACTGCAGTCTGCAACTTTCTTGCGAAGGGAAGAGGAGGGGCAGGCACGGATCTCTGCTCTGTGCTGACCAGTGACAGGACCAGAGGGAATGGCCTGAAGCTGTGTCAGGGGAGGTTAAGGTTGAGTATCAGGAGAAGGTTCTTCACCTGGAGGACAGCTGAGCACTGGAACAGGCTTCACAGGGAAGTGGTCACAACACCAAGCCTGACAGAGTTCAAGAAGTGTTTAGGCAATGCTCTCAGGCACACGGTGTGACTCTTGGAGATGGTCTTGTGCAGAGCTAAGAGTTGGATTCAATGATTCTGATTTGTCCCTTCCAGCTCAGGATATTATATGATTCTATAATTCTATTATCTCACCCTTGTAGCACAACAGTCCAGCCTAAGAAAATGTTTAATGCTGACATCTAGGGACCAAATCCATTACTGATAATAAAGATTAAAGAAAAACTAAATATTTTACCATGAATCAGTAGAGCAAATCTGGATTTCTGTTAAGAAATTTGGGTGTGCAAACATCCTCATAAAAAAGGCAGGTAGCATGCATAGTAGCTTTTTGTAGATACCAACAATTGCCAGGAAAGTTCCGTGATAGAGAAACCCAGGACAATTTAGAAGTCATTTATGCTGATCTATTTTAACATGAGTACATCCAGAGCAAGTACTTCAGCTTTGACCTGAATATTTTTCTTCCTGGAAAGGGAACATAGATATTTCTAACAATTTGTAATTGTGGCAAGTGAAAGTCCTCTTTCCTCTGGGCATGCACAGGTGGCTCTGAGGCTGTGTTTGTATTGCAGTCTTGTGAGACGGATAGTGACAAATGCATTGTATACAAAATCCCAGCAGATTGAGGATTCTTTTGTTTTTTCAGCAAGGGCTATAAATAAGGCATGTGGCAAAAAACAGACTGCTCAATGAAATAAATGCACCCTCACAAAAATAAATCACAAAACCCTTAGCAGTTTACAAATGGACATTTTCAACTGGATCCAAACAGAGGGACGAAGGGCTTTTTTTACACAAATGAAAGAAGAACTTTAGTACTTTCTACAGGCACTTATGTGAAGAAGCTACTATCAAATATTCATGGTAGCCTCTTGTCTACATAAGTCTGGTTGATGGAGCAATAGTGTCGACTCACCTGGCACAAGAACTCAGCCATTTTCTCTTTCCCCATCCAGTAAATCTGTGGCTGTCAGTGATAGGAGCTGATGGGAAATGATAGCCTTATTGAGCTGCCTCATGAACTGTAACTCATTTGTTCTGAAGACCCAGACTGACAGCCTCTGCATTTCTCCCTTCCAGCGAAATTGAGTATAAATCATTTTATCATTTTTTCCCATGACAGTTTATCAGAATTCTGGAGTTTTATATGAAGTCATAGAGGCTGGTGGTAAAAATAAGACTTACAATCGATCTTGTTGTCAGAGGGAACTGCATCTTGCAAGGTTTAAAAATCCCAGAAAAAAATTGCAATTTGACTTCCACTAACCAGACACATGCATACACATACAGACACACTTGACATGCAACAGACAGGGAAAGTTGATCAGGCTCACTTCTGCTGGGCAAATAATCTAAGCTCATGTGAACTTAAAATTTGCAATCACTTTCAGTTCTTGGTAAGTTAATTCTTTATTTTGACTTGTAAGTCTTCTACTAGATTCCCTAACCAACAAAACAATAAAATCCTTATTGACACACTACTTCTTCACTGGAAAAGAAACTTTCTCTTCTAGTTTGCTTTCATTCTTAGTAAGGTACAAAATAGAAAAATAGGGTGAGTATACTAAAGAAACGTAGACTGTTCCTTTAACCTAGAAACTTTCTTAGGAATTTTTTATTTAGAAAAAATGAAAGACGATTACCATGGATCAGAATTACATAAAGTCAAAGATATTAGCTAAGACAAAAAAACCAGATTTTTCTTCATTCAGAAATCCTCTAAGTTGATATATACTATTGCCCTGGGGTGACCCAAACCAAGAGAAGTATGTAAATAATATTAATTCATTCTAGCACTAAAGAGCAAATAGCCATCTCTATTAAAATGGTAAGAGACATCAAGCTAGGCCCACAGACTCTTTACATGAAGCAACAAAAGACAGAGACACGGAAAAATATATAAGCATGTAACATACAATGACTTATGACTTTGGTCATTATAAGGAAACTTCAAGGAAACTTAGGGATCTGATGCCCAAAGCAACACAAATCATAATAATAAATAATCTAGGAATGCAAGTAATTATTTGGAGTCAGATTGTTTTGTTTGATTACATTGAACTAAAACTTGTATCCTTGCACCCCTGGAAGTACAGCACAGATGATGACCTAAGCTGAAATAATTTTGGGTTCTTTTGGGCTCTAGGATGAGTGATTATTTTCAGCATTAGAAGTAATACATAAAATTGCATTTTCTTGATCCCTGTGGGTAGATATTTAAGAATATTAACTGTTCTTTGAAAGTGACAGGACAGACGTAATAGTTTCTACAGTATAGAAACTACAGTAATCGTTTCTATATTTGGGTGATATAATGAAACTATGTGATCTAACGTATTCCCTGTTCACTGCATTTATTTTGTCGAAATGCACCTCTTCCTGCTTACCAAATACACTTACTGTGGAAAAATTAATGGCAGGGTACGTTATATCAAATAGTCAACTAAAGTCACCACAGTAAAAGACAGCTCAAAACTGAAACCATTTTGTCATTAATGATTAGGTCACAGTATAATGAATTCCTAAGATGAGCTTAAAATTGGTCCAACAAGATCAAAATCCTCCTGCAACACCAAACCATTCCCCTTAGAAGGCATGCTAATACCAGTAAGTTGTGAGGGAAAAAGGTATTTGAATTTGATGGACTTGTCAGTGTCAGGTTGATGGCAAAAGATTTTAGGGGTCTTTTCTGACCTAGATGATTCTCTGATTCTATGATACTTGTAAAACAGCAGGTAATGAGCTTCTGTCTTAATTATTATAAATGGCTGGATATTGACATAGCTGCCTGTTGTCTACTCCCTTAGCACTGACTACTGTCATTCTCAACACTCACTTGTGGAGCAGAAAACTCCCCCACCTTTCTTTATTAAACTCCACTAAATGTTATTTCATGTGCTTTTGTATCAGGTTGCATCTAACATTAGACAATGGACCATTGCTTGCCCCATTAACTCTACTAATGACATGGAATTTTGCACAGCTGATGGATCAGTAAGGTAGAAAAAATGTGCACAGAGTATTCAGCAAAAAACATCTGTGATTAATCTGAATTAAATGTAAACTAAAAATAAAGTATGGGGGTCTCTGAGAGATCAAGATTAGGACCATAAATAGAACATCATGAAATGTTTCAAAAGTTTCCCATTAAATCCAGTGCCAAAGGTATTGAGAAGACAGTTTATATCCATGACATGAAGAGTGAATGAAATTTGAATGCAATTGGATCCTCAACAGTGTATTTGTAGGAGAAGAAGAGTAGATATAAAATTGTTGAGTGTTTGGGGGTGGTTGCTTGTTTTACATTGCTAAAATCAAAACACAGGAACCCTAGTGACCAAATGCTTTAATTTTCTGATCTTACTATTAAAGCATAAATTGTCAAAATAATCCTGATAGAACTTCTCCTCTTAGATAAATTAACTTCTGAAGTTTACTGCCTCATGCAGACTTCACAGAAAAAACTTCAGAAAGTCAGCAGAACAAATATTTATAAGAAATAATATTGTGGGGCACAAAAAGTACTTACAAACTGAAATAGATTTTCTTTTCTGTTCATAAAAATCCAGGCTATCCACAGAAAATACTGTTCAAATGCAAATTTAGTGCATTTACATAGGCATATGTTTTAAAATATATTGTAAGGCTCTTATGAAAAATCATTACAGTTTTGAATTCTGTTTCTGCTTTTAACTTCTGCAAATATGCTGACATTGAACATTACCCTTAGGTTAAAAAAAGTCAAGAAAGTAAATGTTCAGAAAACACAATGCCCTGCAAATGTCATAAGGCTATTGCTGTTTTCATGCAGAGAGTTTTAAAGGCTGTTGAGATGAAAAGGAATTATAGCCAAGTCACTTAAGTGTCATGAATTTTCCACTGTGCTTCAGGCATGTTTTTTTTGTGAGCTTGTGTGTGTGTCTTGCTAATAGCTTGACCTTCATGGATTATTAAGACGAAATTTTATGCTATGAAAATGCTGATAAATTTGAGCTAAACAGCATACTTTGAAATGACTATGTTTAAATATGCTAATTGCAGCAGTTTTGTAAAGCAAAATGTTATCATAATTGCAGAGAGGATTGAGATGCTGGCTATCACACAATGGTATGCAAGCAAGCCTGTCTTAGCATTTTATGGGAGTGTTTCCTTCCTTTGGGTAGCTTACATTCTTTTCTGCATTTATTTATGGATTAGAAAACATACAGGAGAAACAAAAAGCATCTTTCTTCAGACATTTGTCTGCTCCCACCCTAAAGTGAATTAGCAAGATAACATTTCTTAGCATATTAATCAGACTGATATCCCTTTCATCTACATTCCAGACAGAAATATGTATAAGCAAAGCTTCACTGCTGCTGAAATGATATCCCTGAACCACAAAAAAGCTACTGAAAAAAAGGGAAGCAAGTAAATGCTATCAAGGCAGACTCATTTTTTGTTGCTGTAGATGAATTGCAGGTGTTCCATGAGGGTCATGGGTTGTGATCAATGAAAAGGATTGTAACATTTCTGTGCCAAAGCACTGCAATTCAACTAAATGAGAAAGGCATTCTGATACTGAGGGAGGTAAGAATCACAAAATTACTTCTGTGAAAGAAAAAATAGATCTTTCAAAAAAAGAAAATTCAAGAGAAATTTTGGAAAGATTAAAAGACTGGAAAGCAACAATTGGCAGAAAAGACAGGAATTTCTAGAGTTCAAAAAAAGAGGAGGCAGATGGTACAAATCTTGACTTTATGTATATGCAATTTGAACAGCATTTCACTTGTAGCATGTTTTGTTTCTTCAGTATTGTGAATTCACTTTTTTTGTTGTTGCATTTTATCTTTGATGAAGAATCCAATAATCCGTATTTGCAGGACACCAAACAATAAGCATGTTTAAACAACTGATCCCAGCATTGCCTAAAAAGGTGCTCTCTTATATCACTTGCAAAACTGAAGATTTTTTTTTTTTGCCTCTTTTTCTGGATTTGATGAAATGAATGTGAAATCCCTTGACCTGTTTTAGACTCTCCCATCACTCAGATAAATATAGACTCTTATCAGCTATAATGTGTGTTCAAACACAAGCGTCTCAGACTTGATGGCTGAAATTTCAGGTAGAAATAAGAGCAGTACCTCCTTGTAAGTTGGAAACTATTCCAGTTGGGAGCTATTCCAGTTTGTAAAATGATAAGGTAGTCACAGACTCAGAAAGTGAGAATAACTATGATTAGGCTTCCCATATTATCTTAGGGTGTATTTATTCTTACCTCCCCTCTGCTTTTTGAGTGGAATCACTCCTATGGCCTTCACTGTTAGTTCAATTGTCTCAGAGAGGAAATTTAAGGGTTTTTTCCCTTATAGTGAGATCTGTAGTTCTTCCATGTATCTTTCAGGTCTGCAGCCTTTGATTTAATGTATTTTTTATGTAGAGATGTATATATACCTAAATATGCAATGTTCTTTCCATATTCTTTGAAAGACATGGATAGTCTCCTAAAAACAAAGGTGTTTTGGTTTTTTATTTCCATTTGGTAGGCCTGTGGTGTCTCGTTTTGTTTTTTTTTTCTTTAGCTGGTGTGATATTTTTATTCCTATGCCCAACTATATAATGAGTTACAGTATTCTTATACATCCCTCTGCTGTGTACACAAATTTCAGATATTAGGACTGTCATATGTCCATAACTATGATTTATTATCCATGCACTGCAAATATATTTCTATATCTAGTCCTGGATTTGGGCTCACTTTACCTAATTATATCCATCAAATATTAAGTTTCCTTGGAAGCATATCTAAACAAAATGTAGTTCATTTGCTTGTGGATGCTGGTATTGCTGGGAATGCCTCACCGTCTGGATCTCTTCAGGTTGTGATCTCATCAGATCTCATAAAGTAAGCAGATTCTGGCCTGCATAATAATAGATTGGGACCTTTCCAAAGAAATTCCCAGGTGCTAAGGAAAGTAGCACTGATGATTCAATATTTGGCACTCTTCCCTCTGTTCAGTAGCAGACCACTGTCTCATCATAATATTGAGAAACCATTTGGTAACTCAGTGTGCCAGCTTCCAGTGGGGGACACAATCAGTGCAGACAAGACTTGCAGTTAGAAAATACCTAGGGTATTTCTTGCACTTTGAGCAGACAAAATAGCATTTTTGGATATAAACCAAAGGTTTGCTTCTGCAGTAAACTGCTAAACTGGCTGGGAGGATTTGGTACATGCCATTGCAAAGTCTGTTTTAGAGCACTGAATGAACAACATTAACACACCAACTTCCATGAAATATTTGGGGACAATATGTGAAAGCTACTCTGGACTATTGTTGGCATTAATTCCTAGTTACCACTGCTGGCATTCTTCCTAGAGAGATAGGCCAGATTTTTTAGATGCAGTGTAATTGAATTATTAGGCACCCTTAAAATAAGTAATTTAGATAAAAGGAACCGTTCCCATCAGATCTAGGAGTAGCCAGGGAGGTGAAATGCCTGATTTGTTTTCCTGTTCTGTTAATACTGCGCCTGTGGCAAACCATTTGCAAAGAAAACTGGACTGCCTTATCAGGACACAGTTTGCATAACTATTTTTAATCTCTTAATGCGATGTTTCAGTGGATACCTATGCATGCATTAGTTTCTGATATGCAATGAGCTTCAATTAATAGGTACTATATTGCTTGCAAATAAAAGTTTATCATGGAAAAAAGTGTCCTTATTATGGCTAGGCACTATACATACCCTTCTTATTCTGTAAGAAAATGTTGTGTTTATAAAGGCAGCCTTCAAGAGGACAGTGCTATGCAGAGACTGGAAAACCACAGAATCAGTCAGGTTGGAAAGGATCTCCAAGATCATCAATTCCAGCCTTGGACTGACAGCACATCCATGCCAACCAAATCACAACACCATGTCCAGTTGTTTCTTGGGAAACTTCTGGAAATGGTGACTCCACCACCTCCCTTGGTCAGCCCATTCCAATTTCAAGTGTGTAATATGCAAATGTGCATTAAATCCATATCCAGTGCAAAATGTGTAACAAATAAGTTGTCGCAAACAGAAATAACATGTTTCTGTTTTAGACTGCAAAGCACACTTTGTGCATTTAATGTAACCATGGTCCTGGTGTAAAAGTTGTGTATAACCATTTAATCACATTCTGTATAGTATTGTCTTCACAAAAGGACAATAAATTAGGGCTTCCCTTTCCAAATGCCTGAATACCAGTCATCATAATTCAATAAAATGAATTGCAATATGGGAGGGTTGGCTACACCTTTTTTTTTTTTTTTTTTTCTGGATATACACAAACCTACAGGTAATTTAAAAATTTGAATGTAATTGTGGACTATAATACATCCTGGATCTAACATTTAGTAGACCATTTACTTGATAGCAGCACAGTGAGCGCAACTCTTATGGACAGACTGAAAACAAAGGGTACATGCTTTCTGTAAGAAAAGGTGATCCATAGAAGAGACAGGCATTTAAGGCAAGAATTATCATTAGCCTCATAAATTCACCACTTCTCTGGATTTCATTTTCTTAAGAGAAAATTACATGGCATGTATCATAGAAATAATATATTGATTAAGCTTCATACACGTACATGTGCATGAACATTTGTTAGCAGTTGCTCGAGGTGACATCTGCTATGAATCCTCAACTGAGGCATAGTATGCAGATCATATTTTACTTTCTCCAAAATTTATTTATGCTTCTTATACATTTTAATGTAATTTTTATAAATATGTATAATCAAATAGATGTTTACACTTTTTTTTTTCCACACAGAAACCAGGGTTATTGCACTGTATTTTCAATGCCTCTAGAGTTTTGCTGATGTTTGATGGATTGCACTGCCACCTCAAAATAAAAGGACTTCCAGCATACTATTTTTTGCTGCCACATTTCAAAAACACTCACTCCTCTAATTATTTTCCAAGATCAAAATGGCAACAAAATGTGTATCTGATTTGCTAGTAAAATAACACTACAAATCACAGCTACCTCCTTTGTATATGGCAACCTCATTTATTGCACAAGAGAAGATTGGGTTTGTAAAGTAGAGAAATTAAGCTTTTTTTCCTATAAGTGCACCTCTGAAAGGGCAAGAGCAGGCATGAATATATTAGATTTATTTTTCCCAAAGTGTTCTTTTTCTGATTGTGCTACTTTATTCTTTGGTACGACTTCACAGGGAACTTTTGATGTATTAATCTTAAAAAAATTCAAAACAGTCCAAATGCATACTAAATATTTAAAGATGTCAGAAAAGTTTTTGGTAATGCCATGAAACTCTGGTAACTGCTCTTCAGGAGTGAAAGCAAAATACTGTGTTAATGCCATTTCAGAATGATTATGGCTGCTCAGATGCTGTAGAAATCATAATGACATCACGTAATTTAAAAGAGCTTTGCCTGTTGACACTGCTTTACCCTGATTGAGCATCTGGCCCTGAGATTATAACTACATAAAGATCATGAGATTGAGAGCTATAGATTCATAATCGATAAATATTCTATTTTCTAAATACAATTAAGTCTGTCTGAACCATCATCACTGAAAGAAGCGCATGCTGTGTAGTGATCTTGATCCATCTTCATGGTGTCTCTGAAACATGATTCTGTGATGTCCTGCCCTAACAGACAAGACAGTGATACTGAACTGTGACAAAGGCTTTGAAAATGTACCACTGTGTCTTAGGCTGCAATACAAGATGTAGCCTAAAGTATGCATTCTATCACCATCTGCTAAAACCAGGTGGGGCAGTACTTTTTATCTCTTCCCTGACCCATCCCTCATAACTTCAGGGGGATATATTCTGTTAAGGGTCCAGCGGTTAAAATTGGGTGGGGGAGTGCTCTTCATCTTTTTTCATGACCCATCCTCCCTCCAGGGAGGTATCTTCTGATAATGGGCCATTGAGTCCCACTGGATGACTGATAGAATTACATAATCCCATTGAGAGGTGCTCCACCCAGGGGGAGGAGCCAAGCATTCCTACCTGAATATAATCTGAGATTTGGAACTCCACAAGCAGCCTTTTTCCACTGGATTCCAGAGGAAAACCAGACCCTTCCACATCATCACTGGACATTCTGAGGAAAACTACACCCTTCTACAAGATCACTGCTTCAACAGAACTACATCTGTCACTCCAGGAGGACTGCAGCCGCCACTTAGACTGCTACCAATATCCTGACTGATGGGGTGTCAGGTTGAATTCTGACTGTCAGTGTGGTTTTTTGTAATACTGCATTTTATTTTAATTTTCTTACTAAGTTGTAGTTGTTTTTTTTTTCTATTCATACATACTAGTAAACAACTGTTATTCCTATCCTCATATCTTTGCCTGAGAATGCCTTAATTTTAAAATTATAATAATTCAGAGGGAGGGGTTGGGGTCTACATTTTCCATTCCAAGAGAGGCTCCTGCCTTCCTTATCAGATACCCATCTTTCAAACTGAGACACTGAAAGAGATTATCTGAAATGTGGAACAACTTAATGGAGCAGAGAAGAGTTTAAGTAGGTTGTAACCTTTCCAGTAGCTTTGTCAGTATGCACTCTGTCATTGGAAAAGTAAGCAATATTCAGCCTTTGCATATATATTACAGATATTCTGCCATGTGTCAGATAGGCTGTTCCATGGCCTGCAACCCAAGTCCTTTTCAAGGACACACTACACAAAACTGTACTTTCCATTTTGTATGGAGATCTTATTCTATATTTGTAAAACATAATGGAAAGGAAAAGAGCTGTAATTGTCTATTGTAGCATGTTTTGAAAAGGGTAGATTAGATGACCCAAGTAATTATGGTCTGCTTAGATGAACTTCTGTTCTCGGCAAAGTCACAGAAAAGCTGATGCAACATAAAAGTACTAAAGAAATAAAGGATGATGGCATAATTAGTGCCAATCAGGACAGTTTTATGGAAAACAGATCTCATCAGAACTTTTGATGAGGCGACAAGTTCCGTTCACAGAGGAAAGTGTGTTGACATAATATGACTTCTGTAAGGGCAGTTGTCTGCACAACATTCCGATTAAAAAATAGCACTACGCAAAATTCCCTGTAGCACATAATAATAAAAACTTGTTCAGTGGCTAATCTCAGAAAACAGCTGTTAATTGGGAGCCATTATGCAAGAAAAAAATTTTAATGGGCTAGTGCAAAGATCTCCATCTATATAAAATTCATTATTCCAGAACTTGCACCACCATGTTAGCAAAAATTTACAGTTGACAAAAAAAAAATGGTGGAATGTTGAACACTTATGAGGAGCAGACATTTTTATACATATATCTACATTAAAGAGTAAGGAAGATTTTCAAAATAATACATTTTAACATCTTAGAAGGAGGAAGAAAGAACACACATCAGAGATGATGGATGCCTGAATTTTGGAATCATAGAACCATAAATCATTGAATGGTTGGAGTTAGAAGGGACCTAAAAGTTCCAGTATGTCTCCTATGGGTAGTGATACCTTCCATTAGACTAAGATTGCTCAGAGCTCCATCCAACCTGACCTCGAACACATCCAGGGAGAAGGCATCCACAACTTCCTTGGACAACCTGTTCCAGTGTCTCATCACCCTCACACAAAATAATTTCTTCCTAAAATTGAATTTAACCTACTCTTGCTCGGCTTGAAATCATTCCCTGTTTCCCTGTTGCTACATATTCTTGTAAAGTCAATCCCGTCTTTCTTGTAGGCTCCCTTCAGGTACTGGAAGGCTGAAATTAGGTCACACTGAAGCCTTCTCCAGGCTGAACAAACCCAGTTGTCTCTGCTTTTCCTCCTAGGAGGGGTGCTCTGTCTCTCTAATCAACTTGGTGGCCTTCTCTGGACTTGCTCTAACAGGTCCATGTCCTTCCTGTGCTGGCCCCCAGAGCTGGATGCAGAGTTCCAGATGAGGTCTCACCAGAACAGAGCAGAGAAGAGCAGAGGAGAGGGGCAGAATCCCCTCTCTGGCTCTGCAGGTCGGTCACATTGCTCTGGATGCAGCCCAGGACACGTTTGGCTTTCTGGGCTGTGAGTGCTCATGGCTGGGTCGTGTCCAGCCTCTCACCCAGCAGCACCCCCAAGTCCTCAGCAGGGCTGCTCTCAGTGTGTTCATCCCCCAGCCTGTGTTGATAGCTGGGGTTGCCTCAACCCAGGGGCATCACCTTGCACTTGGTCTTGTGCAACCATGAGATTTCCATGGATGCAATTCTACAGAGTGCCATGGTCCCTCTGGATCCTGTCCTTCAGATGTGTTGACAAATGCTCTGCTTGGTGTCATCTGCAAATTTGTTGAGGGTGCACTCAATCCCTTCATCTATGTCATTAATGAAGATCTCAATTAGCGCAGGTCCCAGTGTAACCCCCCAAGGAACAGCAATATTCAATGATGTCCATCTCTGAGCCATTGATCACTACTCTCTGGATGCAAACATCCAGCCATTCTCTTATCCATTAAAGAGGCCACTCACGAAATCCATCTTTTTTCCAACACAGAGAGAAGGAAAATCATTCTCAAGAAGGATTTTGAGATCTATAATGACCAATGAACTAGAATTCCCAGAAATAAATAATGAAGAAGAAAGTACAACTCTGAACATATAGGTAGGATGTGTATGTTTAAACTGGACTTTTTATTTACCCTGTTCTTTACATTGCTGAGACCATTACTGAGAAACAGCTCTCATATCTCACTTGGAAACTGAAAAAAAAAGAGTTCTGTGAAGAGCTCAAAAAGTTATTCTGGATCTGGGAATTCTGAATTAGAGAGATAAATTTAAGAATTTTAATATATATCATTTAGTCATTTAATATCAATAATTTTATAGTTGAAACTAGGTAAAGATGATACAGGACAAGTGGCACAAGAAGGAAGACAATATAAATATGAAGAGAACATTTTTAACAAGACACTGAGTTTAGTAGACAAAGGCATAACAAGATCCACAGGATAAAAGGAGTAGCTAAATAAATTTAGACTACATAGGAGCACAGTTTTAATCCCAGAGATACTCAGTAAAACACAGAACAATGGATTTTCCATAATTTTAAATCTTTTTAGACTACAGTGAGTTTCTTTCTATAAGATAAGAGAAGCTCCATCAGAATCTGAAAAATTACTCAGTGAAATTCAAAGGTCTGTGTTATTCAAAAGATCAAACTAGAGGATCATAACAGGCTCTCACAGTCTTAAAACAGATTACTTACATCTCTGCTTACAAGCATGTAATTTTAAACAGAAGAGTACATAGCAAGTGGAAAAGCAAAATTGCCCTAGCATTTCAAGCAATACCTTTGACCGTTTCACTACTTCCCCACAAAATATGGATCCATTTTCTTTCTCAGTACGAGTTACCATTCTAACGACTTTTTCTGACAGACAATATACCTGATGAGGCAAAGTAGGGCCAAATTAAAAGATTTTCCCATTAAAAAGCACCACAAATCCATGAATATAATATTTTTTTGAAGACAAGTCACATTATTTTTAAACTGGGTTAGTTAAATCTATTATCTTTACAGTAACAAAAATCTATTTCCCTCTCATTTAAAATAATTTTATAGCTCTTATTGTTCAGCATGGAAGACCTCTTGTAATACTTTTCAACTCTCTTTTTTTCTTAACTCCCTTTCTTTTCACATACTAAAATTTTCAAATCCAGGTGATTGCTCACAGTATTGTTGCACTTATTACATTATAATTAGTGAGAATATTCTAAATTTAAATTTATGCCTGCAACTTTTGAAAAAAAAAAAAGAAAAAACAGGGATTTTTCTAATGACCTTTCTTAATAATCACAATTTATGTCCTCAGAAGTAAAAACTTTACGTCATACTCTGATGAAACATCATTGTTTTCTATGGTCCTTAAGGTAAAAAGCAAACCTAAATGTATTTCAATAAAAAGATGTGCTGCAACAGATCTGTACATATCTACTGCAGCTCTCAAGATGTGATACTAGAGTTACAAAAGACTAAATACATGGCTTCAATTTTAATTTTTCTAAATGTTTTCTGGATAAAAGAATAAAGGAACACAAAATTCAGTGTAGAATCTGAAGAGAAACAGTGCCTTCTTTTATGGTGCCACTACCCAGGCAAAGATTTGCTGAGATAATTTATGGCCTTTACATCTCAGACCTGTCAACGAAAGTGTGTCCAAAATGGTGACTAATAATGTTCACAGAATTTTAAAAGTAAAATTCACTAAATAATGACAAGGAAAAGACCTAACCCCCCCTTCTACCTGTTCATGTATTTGTACCAGCCGTGTAATGAGGCAACAAAAAGGAACATACATCAAGTTTGTCAATAAAACAGGAACACCCCAAAATATCACACCTGTTGAAGACCAATATTATTTATTTTTTCTGCATAGAATATTTTATACACCAGTTTTTATTCTTATGCCTTCCCCCACATACTTCTTGTGCTAGTATGTACACCATAAAAGTCACCTCATGCACAACCATCATCACTCTCACACAAACCCAAATCAAGAATTCATTATTTGAACTACTTAGAAATGTGTCTTAAGCAAAGATGAAACACGTAAACTTCATTATTATATGACTTATTCAAGAAAACTTTGACTGATTCCCCCAAACATCCTCTCGCTCTTGAGGCTGATGATTAAGTTCTACATTTGGCTGTGAGATATCACCCCATGTTAAAAAGATTTATTGCAATTTTAAAAGCAGAAATCTGAAAGTAAAAATTCACATAATATTTCATCTACATGAAAATGTATTCAATGGACTTTCCAATACTGTGCATTTTTATTGCCACAAGTGTTATTTATGTCTAAAGTGCTAAACCCTTACATTCCATGAAAACGAAAAATTTTGATGTTAACCACCAAATCAGTTCTATGAAAATATTTAGATATTTTTAGTGTTGCACGATTAGCATAGAAAAAAGTTATTCTTCTATTTTGCATATGTCAAAAAGATTTTTAGCAGTCCAACAAATTACTGACAATTACTAACTAAGATGCAGATGGCTTTTCCAGTTACTGCAGCATTTAAACGTTATAGCCTAAATCAGCAGAGGAGGGATCACTTTATCTCCTGCCATCATAAGTGCATTGCATATTGGAAAGACCAAACAAAGCCACAAAATGACCTATTATAAGCCAGGCACTGTAAATGCAGTTCTTGATGGCTTTTTATATATGATGGCTTAAAAAAAATTACAATATTTCAGCATTAAATTCAATATCTAATTAGTCATCACTGGTACCATATTTTCAAATAGTAAAAACGACATGTTCTTCAGAAAAATACAGTACTGTGGCTTATCAAGATTTTCTTTTGTTAGCTTAATACTTATTTTAAATGCATAGCCTGTCATTTAAACTGTGCAATTAATGTCAAGGTACTGAAAACAGAAAAGACTCTCAATTCAATGTTTTCAGAATCCTACCTTCATTAGTTTCTTTGGAGATTTTTTCAACATTTCCATGAAATTGTAAAAAATAAATTGAGAGTCCTCCTAAACCAGCCTAGAGAATGTGCAGCCTGAGTGCTTTGTACACTCTAAGTCATCAGGCACAAAGCCTGCAATAGGAGCTAGTGAAGGGAAGGTATCACAATATTGAAGGGGGAGAGATATTAAGATTCCCAGCAATCATTTCACATCCAAACTGATGCGCTCTATCACTCCGGCCTATCATTCCTTCATCTTCTCTTCTACATCACATATCAGCAAGGTGGCTCCATTTCCTTAGCCTGCAATAGTATGTTGTTGAAGGCAGAACTGCATAAACTACATTTTAAAAGGAAGGGAAATGCAATACAATTATTGAAATCCCCCCTTCCCCCAACACTTTCAATACTGAGATCATGAATGCCAATAACCTATATAAAAACTATCAAGACAAGCAATCTTCAAGCAGGAGCAAGCATGGCTCAGTCTGTTGGCACCAATTCACTGGACACTATTTTGCAATGGTGCTTCAAAGTAAACATAACTGTGCTCAAAGCACAGCTTTTTTAAAGGTAATGCTTGCAGTCTCTAGTAGGGAAACGGACTGAAAGCAACATTTCCAGCTTGGGGAGCTGATCTGTCACAGATGGAGCACTCAGATCTAGCAGAAATCTCAGAATTTAAAAACATCCATGTGATACCATCTGGTAGTAGAAATATCTAGCATTAGATGGGTTAATGGATTCTATTTTTCCTGGTGTTCCGCTGCAGCCTTCTGATTGCACATTAGGACATAATTATGGATAGTACATGACAGAATAGAAAAACAAAGTAAAATATAAAATGTCCAGAAATTAACATTTTTCATAATTTTTTTATTACATTCTGTGCCTAAAACTCAAGAAATCAAAAACCAATTTCACTTTACTCTTTTAATGCTGTCTTTTAAATCTCATATTGTTTGGATTCAATGTTAGTATAGGGTATTTGCTTTGTTATTCTATGTAGAAGTAATTCCAAGCAACATAATGTTTTAAGCATAAATTTGACATATCTGAAAGAAGGGAGTTAAAGCAGCTTATAATCATCAAATCAGTTTCTCATTTTATGCATGAAGTTCTAATTACATTATTTTCATTAAGGTAAGAAAAAATC
The DNA here is from genome assembly GCF_963662255.1 of Cinclus cinclus. NCBI lineage: Eukaryota > Metazoa > Chordata > Aves > Passeriformes > Cinclidae > Cinclus > Cinclus cinclus. The sequence continues at coordinate 51,034,452 of NC_085048.1, read as the reverse complement.
CAAATGTTCTCAACAGTATTTTAGAATGTGCATTTATTTGGATGAGAAATACAGAATGTTCTTACAGTTGCCTTTCTTGAAAATTAAGCATGTTCTCTGTGACAGGTTTTAACGAAACTGTAATGTTTAACGAAATTATAGGAATCCACAAAAAGTAGACATGTTTCACTTGCAATATTATACCCTTTGCAATTATTAGGACATACATTTATTAACATTTTATGGTAGCTGTAATGCTGATCATTCCAAATGCTTCATCTGGCTTAAAACATTAAGTTGTGTAAAATTGCCTTTGTTTCCTGAGAAAATGCAGTACCTCCTACTAACTCCGTTAAGATTGAACTGAAAAGATTAGTGTGAACTAGTGAAAGTAAAATCCCCACAACAATTAAACAAGTTCACAACACAGTAGCTGCAGGAGAATATTAAAATTTAAGAAAAAACCCTAAAAACTTAATGTGGTCATTGCTCCTGTATTAGCTTTTCCTACAGAAGTATTATTACCATAGCTTCAACAAGGCTCTGAATTGTTTAGTGTGCATGCAGAAACACTCACTCCTTTAGTGAATCTTCACTGTGCTAATCCCCTAGGAATGAAGCATTTATCACCTACCAAACAAGTGCAAAATATTTCCATCCAGAAGGATTATCACCACTGTCTTCCTCTCTGCTTTACTGGAGCAGAAGAGGAGAGGGAGGATAGGCAGGCAGAGTGATTCATCAGCTACAAACAAAAATCCAATTACTAGAAAATCCTTAAGTAATTTGGTCCAGTTGTCTTTATCCTTCAGTTTTTTAATGATGGATTTTTTTTAATCACTATTTTAGGAGGAAAATATTTACAAGCAATAAATCAGAACACATTATATTTCCTGAAAATCAAAACACATGAGTACCATAGCTGAAGATGAAACTATAGCCCTGATACTGTAAGTGTAAAAATGATACTTCAGGAAAATATTCCTTACTCCAAGAAATTGTGACAGTCATTCATCCACCATGAAACCAATCTAGCCTCCCCACTTTGGGGAAAAATACCCATTTTTCTTCTTAAACAATTTCATGCATTATTTCTGTTGCAAACAAATAAAACTGGTCGCATTACCTAATACTGGATTTTGCTGTGCTTTTTCAGTAGTGCAACATTACTTGCCTGGTGATCTGTTCCTTTCCTATCAAATTTTAAGATTGTTTTTTGAGTGTTGAATTGATGATTTCAAAGAACTAGACACATGATAGATCTACTTCCTAGTACCACCAGGTAGTTTAGAGGCATCTATCATCAGGGCCAACTTGTCCTATCAGCTACTTTGCAAAATACTAAGATTGTGAGATTGTTCTTCAATTCTACCTAGACTCTTGACTTTGGAAAGCCTTAAGTTCTAGATATAATCAACTATTCCTATCACCTTATTTTATTAATCATTTTTGCTTGATTGGTGCTGAATATTTTTCTGGAAGAAAGGTTAGCACATATCTTGCTAGGATACATTGGTCAACTCTACCCTTGTGGAAATTCTCTCTTTGTTTTCTATTTTTTGTCCTATCTGCTAATTGATTAACAAATAATATTTTAATTTAAAAATAAGTTAAAAGGGGAATAAAAAGTATTTTACATGGAGAATATTACAACAAAGTCCCTGGCTTTCTATCTGATAACATTTGCTCCACTGAAATGACATTACTCTCCAGATGTTCTTTCCCATGGAAAACCCTCAGGTCTCCTGGAGGGGTAGCTGTAGGAGGAGGCCACACTGGGCTGAAAAATAATCAAATTTTGGGTAGATTTCCATTTACTGATGGTTCTGATAAATTATCTAATGCTTAAGCATCTGTGATTGCTAAAGATCCCGTCATATTTCTGTAGAGAGGCATTGGCCTCTGTAGCAAGGTAGATGACCAGAAATATTTAATCATATTCTGCATATCTAAATTATTCTTCTGATTATATCCCTCTTCTTCTCTAATATAAAAATGATTGTTCATACCTCTGCCTTCAGCTACTGCTATGGTTCAGCTACAAATTATGTGATTTCTATATCTGTTGTTTATAATATTTCAAAATACAAAGTTATGCCTAAGCATGAATCAGACTTTTCTTCCCCCTCTGAGATTCTTGTTTAAAAAGTCAGCTGTATTTCATTTCGTGCCATAGGAATGACTACTAAACTTCCTTTTCTCAAAGTGACTTTCCATAGTATTTATCAGGGAAAATTACCTATTCCATAGGAAAATATGACACCTTAAGAAATGACAACCAGAAACTTTCAGTGAACCAGTATTCAATTAAATTGATTGCTGTTGATCTTCATGATTTAAGACAGAATATTTCTTTTAGGAACTTAGAAAACTGTACAAATGTTTAGCTTGCATAATCCCTAAAGTAAATATAATTTAATAACTTTAAGCAATTGCCACTAAAATTGCAAAATAATCATGTTCAGTTTATCATCCTCTTTTTTTCCCATTTCCTCTGTGTCACACACAAAAAAAAAAATAAATACAACATAGATATAAGGATTCATTTCACCCAGAAGACTGCATCACGAACCACTTTCTATCTTTACTTAAGTGGGTAAGTATACTGTTTCCAGAAAAATATTGTTCATATCACTTCTATAACATAAAATAGGAAAAAAAAGGTGCAGTTAAAGATGCATGTACTTAATAAAAAATAGACTGAAATGTTGGTCTGTTTTCCAGATCTGTCCGAGTCTGTTTTCCAGATCTGATCACCCAAAACTTTTGCCCAGGCAAAAGATTAAAGATCATTACAAGGACCCTGTCACACTATACCTGTATTGCTTCATTGACTGTCATTCCTGTAAACCCAATATGCCAAATAGACTCACGTAATCCAATTATAATATTCAAATCAGTAAAAACAAAAAATATTTTGTACTAAACTCCAAACTGTCAGTTATTCTGTAAACAGCTGCTAAATTTGTTTTTCCCATAAAATGCAATAAATAATTTGAATACAGAAGTGTGATAAAGCCATCAAAAACATTAGCACAAGAAAGAGTAACTATATTGTTGACTAGTTGTCTTGTTAGCAGTGGCTAAAGGTGTACTGAGAAAGGGAAAAAAATGCATGAGAAAACTTAAAGGGACCTATCTCTATGATCAAGGCTTCCAGTAACTGCACTTTTATGAACAGGACTAGATGTGGTGAACCAGCAGAGTGGAGTGTCTCCACTAATACATGGAGGCACTTGAGGAATACTGAATTGTCCTCGTGATGGTGGTGTACTTTTCATGCAGGCAGCTGCAAACACCTTTGTTTTACAGGAGCAAGAACTGACACCAAAAGCTCAGGTAAAAGCTGTGATTTGCAGGAAATCCAAGTCAAAGCTGAAAAGTGAAATTAAATCTCCCAAGGTTCAGTAAAGTGATTTGAATTACAAAGTTATGTTCCTGTTCCACAGTTAAATAACTGGCTTATTCAATGAGCAGATGATATTTAATAGACAAATAAATGTTTGTTTCTTCATGTACATATTGAGATCCCTTAAGATTTGCGCATATTTTATATTCCAGTTGCATTGAAATATGAAAGCAAAATACCAAAACAGAACTCGTACTATTACTCATATGTCTATCTGTGTTTTGTGATGATAATTACATCTTTTTCACTAAATCTAAATTAACAACATTTTGGTGAGGATGGAAATTATCTATGCATACCTTACATGGTGTCAGTTTAGACACAGAATGCTTTCATGATGCATGCTCCATAACATGATTTCCATATCAATGAAATGAAAATCTTCTCTTTATATTATGAAATTGTTTTTGATGTGCAGAATTCTCAAGACATCATTGTGCTTTTAGGGATGAAACTTGACACTTTGAGAAGCCCTTGAAGAGCCTGTGTTAGCTCCTTGTGTCATTGTAGTAAATGGAATAAAAAAAACCCCCATGTATTGACTTCAATAGGGACATGACTTCACCTGAAGTTTCTGACTAAATAAAAAAAAAAAAAAGATGATGAAGCAACTGCAGAGTATCAGAAAGACAGCCATTGTTCTCACAGTTTTAGAAAAGTGAATTGGTAATTGATCCTGAGGTTCTGTAACAAAAATTTTAATCCATCAATACCTATGCACCTATGAAATTATAAAATAAATATGAATTTTCAAGACTAGTTCTTCCTAAAATCACTGTCCTTCTGTAATTGGTGGTTTGACTGTGGTGATTATAGAGAGACAGAACAGTAGATAGAATTTAATTCATTCCATCTTATGACACTGGGCTGTGTGATGTCCCTTATATAAAAAGAAAGTGCATAGTGCATATAAATCACCAGAACAATGTACGTAGCAGGTTTAAAAACTGTTCACAAAAAAAGAACTCATCAGTGTTTGGGTGTTCAGCTGAGAAAAGCTTGAAGAGGAAGGTTGGTGTCCACTCCACATTCGACTCAATATTTTCAATAATGATTTGTATGATAGAATTTAACACTATTTATATTGTGCAGAAAAAGGATAGCAAATGCTGCAGAGGGCATATCTCAGCAAATTGAAGAACAACAAGGTGAATTAAATAAAGAAAAGAGCAAAGTGCTTCCTGTAGGCAGGAGAAATCAGACAGAATGAGAGCAAGTAACATTTGGCAAGGTAGCAAAATACAGCGGAGAACTGCAGGAGATTGTAATAGTGCCTCAGAAACAAAAACCAACACTGTGGCATTGGGAAAAATCAAGAAAATCTCATTCAGTAACACTTAATGGCAGTTTTATAATAAAATACTAAAGGCCTTCTAGGTTATCTATACTTGGTGCTGGTGAACTATTAACTAAAATAGCTTTTTTCTTTTTAAAATACTCCATACCAAAAAGTCTGCAGAGTATATGGGGAAGATACAGAGGATCAAAATAAGAATAAAATACATAGAAAATATGCGCAATAAGAAAACGTGAAAAAAATCCACCTTGCCAACAGAAGAGAAGAAAAATGAAGAATCAACATAATAAATATATTTTAACATGTAGATGGTATAATAAAGGGGATGTTTGTCCTGCTTATTAAGAAAAGTTCCAAGACAGTAAAACCATTTTGGTTGGATACTAAGAAGGACTACATGCATGTAAAACAGGCTACTTAGTAATGATACACAATTAATTTATTAGTTTATAAGAAATCACTTAGCTAACCAAGTATTAAAGAAAATTCAAATATCATTATAAATTTCTACGGCCAAGAAATATTGCAAACATTATAAGCAGATATATTCCATCTTCATGTTTCTGTAATCCTAATTTGGGCAATTTAACATCACCTTACTAGAGGAGAAAAAGAGACAGCACATTTGGGGCTTATAGGTGTTTATTTCAAAACTTATCAATAACACATTAATATGCAATATGTTTATCTGGGTTTTGTGTTTTTTCTTTTTCTTTTTTTTTTCTTTTTCATGCCAATGATAAAGTAAACAGTCCCAAAGGCGTTTATACTTAACATAGTTCCACATGACTTTCTATGCATAAAATGCAGGAGTTCTACATTTCTTCAGTTTGATATTTAATTCTAAAAATGTAAAATAAAATATTTATTCGCTCAAGGACTTGCATATTCAAAAGTTTGCCTCTTTCTCCTTTTTACCTGATATAACATCTACCATGTAGCCCATCACAAAGGAAATGCTACAGATAAGAAACAACCTTCAATAAAAATTTAGTCCTAAATTTTTCAGTATTCTGAATATATGGCCCTTCCTCACTATTGGAAATCTTCATATCAGATATTTTGCTTTGAATTTTTCATGCAGTCATTCCATTTTTCTTGTTATAACTGTCTACCAATCAATACAGAGCTGCAAATTCTTGACATTGCTCTTTGCTTTGAAGCATGCACTTTACTTCATTTGCCTTTTTAAGGATTTCAGGTTTTGAAATTCAGCTATTCCATGTTCTGAACCAAAAGCTTATTATTCATATGCATGTCAGTATGATGCTTTTTATTAGTTTTTCAAAACCAACTCCCATTGTTTCATGGATATGGTAGGCAGGTTTTTAATTTATTTCATGTGCAGCATCACTGCCTTACTCTGAAACAAAATTATAATCAATGAAGAAGGAGAATAAAATAAACTATGTAACTGAAAACAAGAAGCATTTTTTCAATATGCCTATAAATAAAAACTCCACCATTGCCATTTTCCTCCTTTTCTCAAAGGCAAATCAATAAATGCAGGATTTTCAAGAAAGGATAAGGAATTTTTTTTTTTTTTGCTAGAACTCAAGCCTAATTTTCAGAAATTACTAACAGACAAAACACTTAAATTCCTATTTAAATGTAATTTAGTCTCCATGCCACCAGATTTTTAAACATATTAGGAGCTCAGTGTTAAAGGAAGGTATTCTGTTAGTGTCTAAGTGCCATGCATTCAGTGGGTGATAAGCACATAGGGTTGGATTCAGCTCATTTAACCTCAGCTGCCCTGAAGTCAGGTATCTCCTCTGAGCTATGCTGGCAGTCTAGGCAGAGAAGCAGGGATCTCCAAACAATATTTCAGCCCAGCACCACCTGCATCAGGTGAGTGTCCAGGAAAACAGGGGCAATGTTAAAAGAAGGAGTAAGAGAGACTGAAGAATGACACATGGGAAAGGGGCATGTCCCATGGGTATGGGAGCACAGCAGCATACCAGGACATGTCCTGTTTAGAAGGGAGATTATTTGAGTATTTGTAAGTAATTTTTAGATTTAGGATTATCAAAGATCTAAGTTATAGGTGAAAAAAATACTCATTACCAGTCTGCCACAAGTTCTCCTAGTATTTTGCACTGCGTCTATGAGATGGTACTTGACACTTACCAAATCTGAAAGCATGACTCTTTATGAAAGGAAACAAAGGAGTACAATCTTATGCACCAATATATCAGTGTAAAAAAAGATATTATTTTTATAATTTTTTTAACAGAGACATTACTGTGCTACTGAAAAAATGAAAATATTGCCTAAAGCTAAACAGAATGTGTACAGGACTCAAAGGAATTTCCCATGTAAGCTTTTTCAATAAACTTTAGTCTTCAGTGGCTTTTCATATAGCAGCAAGTCTTCTCTGCAGAATCTATCATTAACGCTACATGCTGTGACACAGACAAACATCCTTTAATGGCAAGTTAAAGAATGAGTGCTACACTTGTCTTCAGTTTGAGACCAGAATGAGAAGAAATGCTATTATTTCCTGGAGATGTTTTGCCAGAAATTTAACATCAAAATTAAATCTCCAGTTTGCTACAAGCTCCTGCTTTCAATACGCAGACAGAGACATTTCTTGAAGTAATCCCTTTTATTTTATATTTGTACTTTACACTATTTCCAAGTGTGAAAACCCCAGAGTCTGGTGATTATCATTATATTCTCATTCCTGTAGCAGGTTGTATATGCTAATGAAGAGAAGAAAACATAATTATATACTATCATAGTCTATTGCTACTGAGCTCTCCTGTAGCCTCTTCTTCCAAACAGCTGTCTGAACTCATGACATTTTCCTTTATTAAAAATTAAAACCACAGAATTCAGGAAGGCAAACACAACAGCCAGAAGTTGTAGTTTTAGGAAATATCTCCTGCTTTTGACCCCGTCATTGTTTGTCAACTAAATGAACCCCTAGAAGCTCCAAAGTTTCCTAATTCTATGCAAATTATGCTACACTGTATATCCTTGTGCTGAGTTGGATGTAGTTTTGTGATTGAAATACTTTGAAGGAAGTGGAAAACACTGATCTTATGTATATGTATGTGTGTACATGTGTACGTATGTATGTATGCATGTATATATGTATGTATGTATGTATGTATAAGTCTGTTTTTCAATAAAAGCGAGTAGTTAGTTCTCTAGGCACAAGGAAAAGATTTTCCAGTGGAGGAACCTCTTTCAGTATTGCTCTTGGCAGTGTTTCTTAGATGGCCGTTTGAACATCTAGAATGACATACAATTGGGTAGATGATAATCACGGATAAACGTTGCACAACCCTCAGTATCAATTTTTACATAATTCTTATGCGAATACTTGTGCAAGTAATTTTTGTACTGTATATTACTTAGATTACATCAGCAATATATTTAACGATGTTTCATTACAATTTCTATTATGATGCCATACACAGTATGAGATGAACTTCATATCGGCATTCCAATGAGGAAAAAAAGAGATGTCTTTAAGTCAAACTTTAAGATAAATACGTTCCAACTGCTTAAATTCTCCACCTAATACAAATCAATCTCCATCATTGCAGCTGCAGGACAAATGTCTTGTACTTGTGATTTAAGAGCATTTGTGGGACACATAGAATTGAGTGCATTTGGTTACACTGGGCAGTCAAGAGCAACAACGGTTAGTGTGTTCTGTAAATGGTGATTAAAGAGAAATACCTAAATGAACATGCTCTCAAATACAGTGTTTCCCTGTTTCCCTAAAAAACACCCCTGGCCAGTTTAGCCAAATCAAGATAGAATACCTTTGGATGGGCTAAGCGTCAGAGGAATGTGCCAGATGCGAGCAAAGCCAAGATTAAAAAAAAAAGTGTTCAGCTTTAAGAAGCTGAAGGAGGAAAAAAGAGGAGTGACAAGTATAAAATTGCCAAGAAAAGAGGAAAAGATAGGAGTGACGAGTATGAAATCGCCAAGAAAAGAGGGAAAGAGAAGAACTGCTTTGTGAATCTGATTGGAAATCACAGAAGGGCCCCTTCTATGAGACTGCCCTACGAAAGGAGAGCCCTTCACTTTTAAGATATGATCAAAAGCTTGACAAATCTAACCTTTTTTATTTTTTTCATATGAATAGTGAGGTATACCTCAAATTATCCATAGAGGAGGCTCTTAAGATATTTTTTAACACTGATCTTATTCTCCCTCTGCACTGCAAACAGCAGGTTTTTTTCTATAAAAGGATTCATTGGCAGTTTAAAGATACCAGTGAGATACTTAGACACAGCACATTACTGATCACCTCATTATTGCTGAATTACCCACCTGTTGTAGGTAGGGTGGAAGAAAAATAGCCTGAGTTACACTGTGGCCTGCTGAAGACCAGGCTCTTAGTATGAAAACAACAATAAACCACACTTTAGTTCAATTCATAAGGTTACTCAATCAATCAAATCCTACCCTCAAAACAGGGAATCCAATTTCTAAACAAACAGGTATTCTTGGTAGTCTGATAAGTGGGAGGTGGTAACATACTACAGCACTTCTGAGCAGATAGGATGCCCCTTGAAATTACTATCATTGAAGTAGCAGCAGCAAGTTTTGAAAGCAACACTAGAGTAAACTTATCCTCTGGGGATAAATTCACTAAGGTAATCATTGAGTTTAATGGGTTATTAGAAAAGGACATCAAATATTTTTTCACAGCTAGTGTTTCATTCTGAGCATATGGAATTAACAAAATAAAACCAGCTGTGAGTGTGCTGTCAACTGCAGTGTGACAGCACTGAAGTCAATAAGAGAGAATATTGTTTCTGCTTATTAGGGACAATTATTAAAAAATAATCATCTAATCCTACACTGTTATTGAAGTTGACATTAGTTATTTCACTTATCCATACACCATAGATCAATGCCTTTCAGTACTAGTTTTGGAAAAATCCTTTTCATGGGAATGAGAAAGGAAGAAAATGACACGAATAAGATTACTAATGCTTAAAATAATTCTACAGTTCTGAGGTAGCAGTTTTACAGATGGAAAAATTAATTTCTGTTTGTCTTGAATAATTGCATTCCAACATGCTTCTTGAAAAACCTGTTTAAATGTTCAAGGAAATTTATATAGTGAGTACTAATGCTCTCACAGTGCAGAAAGCATAGCAAGGCTCTGTGACTAAGGTAGACATTCACTTTGAAATATTTGTGACAGTTTAAACACATTACTGTCTCCTTAGCTTTCTATTAGCTCCTTTTTTTAGGAGCTAGTCACATGCTTCAGTACAATGTTGTGTCTGTCTAAGCATGAATTTTAAGTGGCTGCTCAAAGTGCCTTAAGCCACACCTGTGTTTTCAGTCCAGAGATAGATCATGAGTGTTCAAGTGGCAGGACCATGGGAGTGGGAGCCTACAACAGAAGGGAAACTGCAAATATAAAGTGCTATAAGATGATGAATCCCTGTAAGAGGTGATTAGTCACCATAGCCATTTTCAGTGCATGGCCTGTGAGCCCCTTGATACCACTGCAGTGGTGAGAAAGGTGTATCGGGTTTCTATATTTAACAGGATCAAAAGAAGAGAGCACTTCACAGCTCACATTGTCTTCCTAGGTTCAATAAATGCTTATCCATATGTAAAGAGATGCTGAAGGCAATACAGAATTTCTCTTTCCTACTGGATTAACACTGGCATAATTTTTAGTGACGTAAGGATAAGAACGGCTCTCTTCAGAAATTCCAAATAACACAAAGCTCCTCAGAAAATGCATAGGTTTAGTGCTGCCTCAAAATTTTTGGTAGACCCCTGGTTCACAAGATGGAATTTATTTGATAGATTCTAATTAGAAGGCAATTATATACTTATATTTAGAGGAAGATTAGATGTGGGAAAATATATTCTAGCCATTTCATCCATATTTAGAACAAAAGAAATTTCTAGGGACAATGTTAAAATATTGCATCTTTACCTCAAAAGAGTAAATAATGAAACACAAGGCTGACACCATGAGATAGTGAGTATCAAAACAGAGCTTTTTTTTTTTTTATATGTTTTTATACTTTCACAAAAGAAGAATGGTTGCTCTGGTAGACCCCCTATTTTCAACTATGGTAAATCCCCTTCAGCCCTTATCCATAGCTGACTCATATAGCCATAGCACAGGTACTGTGTATGAGAGACATAGACCACCCCCAGAAGAGCTGTCATAGCAAACATGTTTTCTGTAGCTGTGATCTTCTGAGCATCTGCCTAACTAGAAATAAATTTAGCTTCTGATCTTTCATCTTAAGCAAAATCTAGATTTTCCCCCAGTGCCTTAAACAACTGATGAAATGTTAGCAATGGTGCACTACAGCATACAGAAGTGTTTTTCTCACCAAATTGGACCATAAAATGTTGTAAGAGTAGGGCTTTGTGTCACTCAACTATCAATCCTTGCAGAGATGAGAAACATGGGGAAAATAGGACAAGAAAGTTGTGAAAATCCAGACTTCATGAAGAAATTCAAACATATAACTGTTTTGGATTCTCACAGAAGTCTACTATTTTTTGGTTTCCACCTTCCATTCTCACACAATCACAAAGTAAGAGTATGCACCATTTAGGATAAGGTTTACTTATATTATGTGTGCCTAGGGCTCATAGTATAATGGCACCCTGATATTAAAATGGGGCCACTAGATGGTACTGCAATATAATCAATAAATATTAAAAAGTAATCTCATAAATATATATTTGAATATTTTTCTGCATTGTCTTGGCTGTAACATTTGAAAGACTTGCAGAAATATCCATGGCACTGCCTTTAGATATATAGGAAAGCCTCCATGTGACTATAATATATGCAGCTTTAAGGTACATGCTAAAATGCGTGCTTAGCAACCTTAACATTATAACTGAGGTACTCAATATATATGTAAACACACACATGAGTAAATCATCATTTGGAATTATCATCTAAGCAATCACTACACTTAATTTCATGTGTTCCTGTATTCAGTGCAAAGCCATTAAATTGTGGGAAAAGTCAGCATATATAAATCAAGAGGAAGATGTGTGTTTATTCATAAACTCAACATAAAATATGTTCCAGGATTTCAAAAGATAAAATTGTTACAATCAACAAAATATATAAAATAATATTTCATTTTTTTCTATACTTTGAATTATTTCCTATCACAATTTACTTAACCATTAAAAAGATGAAAAACTCCACTTTTATCTAAATGTATTCCACCATATGCTGTGTCTACAGTATTAAATAGATTACATTTTGTAATCAGTTATCTTCCAGCTGGTAAAGATCTTGAGGTTTAAAAATTGCTGCAGAACTAAATTTTCTGAAACCATAATCATGTTTAATAGTATCTACCCATGAAACTACCCCCTGAATAACCTAACACTGCTGGTTGCCAGCACTATTTTCAATTTTCATCTGTTAGATATATGATCAAGCATGTCAAATGTGCCCTAAGTAATAGAAGTGAAAAAATAAAGTCATTTACTTAAAACATTTTGATAGCTATTTATCTGAAAACCCTGGTCAGATTTACTGCTCAAAGGCATTTACCTACAAAGTTAACCAGATGCTTTGAGTAGAAAACTAATTTAATTTCTCTGTTATCTTAACAGGACATCTGTTAAAACAACATCCAAGGAAGGTAATATTAACAAAATTAACCATCCTGCAGATTGTTTTATTAGAGCATGTATGATACTGATATTTAACAGCTAATGACCACTGCTTCACAAAAATAATTAGTAAATGTGGAATCAAAGCAGTATGACAATTATACTAATGGACACAAGGCAATGTAAAATGCATTGGTGTAATACTGGTGTAAGTTCAAACTTTTTGCCAAATTCATTGCTTTTTTACAACTGAGTTATGCTGAAGATAAATTACCCATTTTTTTTTCTTCATTCTTTCCTCAGCTTCACCCATGTATCAAGGCCTCCCTTAAAATCAGAGCATATTAGCTGCATAAAGTGTTCAGCCCTCACAGCCAGCATGTTTTTTTAAGCAGCGTGAGTGACAAGCTATGCAAATCATATCCTGGAGTAATTTACATTATTGCAGTTAATTTGCATAGGGATATAAACTGAATTTCTGAGCAACTAGGTATCAATCCAAGTAGTGGTATTTGAAAGTCAGACACATAGGTGAATGTGGGCTTGTGAAGGTTGGGATATTCAAGTGGAAAAATACTCCTTACTACAATGTGCCTATTTCTGTCTGGTCCTTATAATTTTGCACAATAAGATAGGTAGGGACAAGACAATAAGATGGAAGGAAAAACAGGCTCCGTATTTCCTCCACCCTTTCCATTTATTTCCACCAGCGATGCAGGACTGATGCTACTTTGTTGACAGGAGGTGCTATGACCATTGCTGCCTCTTCCTCCTCCTGTTAGAGTCACCCAATGGAAAAGAAGAAAGAATGGTCTACCCTACAGCCACTAAAAGTCAGCTATATCTGGATAATCCTGAACGAACATCTCAGATCAACAAAGGAAAGAAGGATTTTTCAGTGATGAAAAGTTGCAATTGCATGAGCATCATTTCCAAATTGCTCATTTCCTCCTTGAGGTCCTTTGCATCAGCTGCTCTCCCATAGTGCAGGTTGGTGACTGGGCCTGGCTGGAGGCAGGAGAATTGATGGCTTTGTCCTGAAGTCCCTCTGGCTTTACTTTACTATGAACCATGACCATGAGTATAGGCAGCTGGACATTATTTCTTACATTTGTCTTTATTCCCCTGATTTCATGGTATGGAAAACAGACTAGCTTGCAGTTCAGTTACACAGTGGGCAGTATTTGCAGCTTATTAAACAGCTGCCAAATATCTCTCTAAATCTTTGTTCCTCCAGCTTTGCAGAGCTGACTCTCTCCTGAAGGGTATTTCCCAACGATGCCATTATATTGTCTTCCTACTGCTCTCTAGCAGTTACTTGGGAGCCTTCACCAAGTTTTGGTTAACCCTCCTGACTGGCTTACCTTAGCAGGAATAGCAAAGAGTTACATATTTGTAGCATTTTACTGGACTGCAGGGTTTATACACAAGACTTTCAGTAGTTTGTTAAACATAATATAAGGAAACTTGAATATTAGCATAAGTTTAATTGTCTTTGATCTAAAGGACTCTAATTCTTTTTGAATGTGTGGCTACTTTTTCCAAACATGGACAACCTATATCTTTCCATGTTTTACATAACATACTATAGAGTTTTACATATATGTGAAGACCCTTCACTTTTCTCCCATAGTAAAGCAAAAGTGTGAAAAGTGAACTGATCATTTATTACAAGATAATTAACTTTTTTTCTTCTGAGGCTCAACAACTATCTGCGGTTGGAAATAGGAAGTAAACTACAGAAAGAACAAATAGAAAGCCAAGGTACTCAGCTTCACTTAAAAGCCTAAAGGGGACGTTGGAAAAGGTGGAGCATGACTCTTCTCAGAGGCACACAGTGAAAGAACAAGAGGCAATGTCACAGATTGCAGCAATGGAAATTTCAGCTGCATAGCAGGAGAGAACTTTTCTCAATGAGAATGGTTAAGAAATAGAGAAGTTGTGAAACTTTAATCCTTGAAGACTTCTAACACTTGACTGGCTAAAACTCTGGGCAACATGATAGAACTTTTAAGTTAGCACTGCTCTGAGCAGGAGACTGGATTAAGTGACCTTGAGAGAGCTCTTCCAGCATGAATAAGTCTGTGATTTTGCAAGTCTGAGTTATCTTATATTTCCAGTTATTTGTGGTGAGGAGGAAAGAAAGTCTTCAGAAACCTTTAATTTCCTTTAAAACTTCTGGCAGAAAACAACCTGATTACATATTTTCCTTTAGTTTACATTTTAATAACTACAGCAAATTGAGTTCTTTGCATTATATTTAACATTTTCAATTTGAAATATGTGCATTTTTAAAATCTTATTCTTTCATGTTCTCCCTCTTGCAGTACAGGGCAATATAGGAAAGGAAGTAACATGGTTTGAATGCAAATAGAAACTTTTTTTCCTTTTTCTTTCTTTTTTTTTTTTTAATTTATTAAGAACAGTGGCTCACACCTGCAGAATGAATAATGAGGAACCACAGTTTGTCCGCACCTAGCGCTATGTTCACAATATCACTTCTGTGCTTAGAGATCATAGGTGCCAGACTTCTGTAACTAACCTTTCATATTCTTAATCTACATGTTTTCCGATCAGAACTGAAGTGCAGGGTTTACATTTATATTTGTTATTAAGCTTTTCCTGACTGCTGCAGTATATGGAGTAAGATCCAGTATGGAAGCCTCACTCAACTCAAAACTTCATCTCTGAAATAGGCTATGTGGTACAGAGATTAAAGAAAAATATACAGTTGTGACTTCAGAATTAGAAGGTATGTAAAAATGAATGTACCAGAGAGCTAAATCATGCTTGGTCAAGCAATCTAAATTCTGGTATTTCTTGATGTCAGTGTTTGACTTTCAAACACCTAATTTTTGTGCCAAAAATATAAAAGTACAACTAAATGATTTAATGTAGCAAGTGTAAATTTTGTATATTATTAGGTTTTAATAAAGAAGACATCAAGAATGCCACGAAAATAGAAACTAAGTAAATTTTGACAGTTAAAACGAGATTTTTATGAGATTTTTTTTCAGAATTGTACTCTCGGTCATATTCACTTTAGTACACTGGGGACTACACTGAAGTGATTCCACGGCTCAGCCAGGTGACAGTGAGAGGAGAACTCTTGGATCTGGTCACACAAATAGAACTGCATGCATCAGGAACCAGAAGTACTGACTCAAGGATGGGACCCTGTGCAGTAAGGGCTGCTCTGGACCCTGAGGCCCAGCTGGTTCCCCTTGTTCAGCACCCTAAACTCAAGCCTCTGCCTTGAGCTCCAGCAAGTGACAGCGACAGCATCTCCACTCCCATGCTTGCAATGGGACCAGTGCAACCTCAGGAAAGGCTCTCTTTCAGCAAAAAATATTTATTCATTTCAAAAATAAAAATGGGAGTATTATAGTTCTCATTCTGCTTCTTTTCTGCTTGTGGTATCATTAGGCATCATTAGGGAAAGCTTTCAAATGCCTTGAATCAAGAGTGCTGCTCTTAATCACATGAGTATTTTCTGTTCTTGTTCTGAGATAGCTAAATCTGTCTCCTAGTGTACTTTCCTGGCTTTAAAAATACACAGGAATATTACATTTTCTTAGAAATGCTTTCTATTATGCTTTTTTGTTTGTTTGTTTCACTAGTGTACTTCAGATGTGCCTCATTGAAGATAAGAGGTTATGCTTTTCATGTGCTACATTTGCTTAGCCACACATCAAAATAAATATTACCAGTCCTGACACCTTAAAGTCATCCTTACAGAGCACATGGCAGTCACCAGCAAACAAAACAAGACACAGGCTAATTAAATATTTTTGAAGAATAATACTGAAAAGTAAGTCTGAAAAGTGGGTTTTCTAAGCATTTATTCAGTGATCCACATAAAAATCAAGGTTAACAAGTGATTGTACTTCCTCTTTGTTACAAAACTTTCTTACAAAGCCATAAATATTCCATCTTTCTGTGATATAGTCTCAGCAAAGATAACTGTGCCTCAAGGACAGAAAATAGTTGGTGTGACACTATCTTTCACAGGATATCTATGATTGTAAAGGTGTATTTACATGGATGTCCACAAATAGCCCTTCAATCTTCTCAATCTCTTTAGAGATGATTATCTCAGTGTTCTAAAAAATTCTGAGTTTTTACAGGCCTGTTTCAGAATAATAAGG
This sequence comes from Cinclus cinclus, assembly GCF_963662255.1. Classification (NCBI taxonomy): domain Eukaryota; kingdom Metazoa; phylum Chordata; class Aves; order Passeriformes; family Cinclidae; genus Cinclus; species Cinclus cinclus. The sequence continues at coordinate 51,018,026 of NC_085048.1, read as the reverse complement.
AGGAGCTGTATAAATATCATGACCTGCACCCCTGCAAGTAAAATAAGTGTATTAACAATTGAAATGTGTCCTCTCTATTGTCTCAGCAGGTGATGATGGAAAAACTGTAGCACACGTAGAATAAAAGCTTTTTCAAAACTTTGGAAAAAACCCTGCCTTATTTTTATTTTATTTGGTAGCAAGCTATAAATAATACATATAAAAAGAAATGATACCCACCTGAACTATTATTAGGCTGTAATTTTAACCTATCAATTCTTAAAGCCATGCTGCACAGGATTCTCTCTCATGGTTTACAACCTCAGAGGCATCCCTCTGGTACTTGCCTAAAGGTTGTTTTTTATTCTCTATTTAGAACTAGTTCAGACCCAGAGCTTTTCTCAAGCTTCTATATACCATTCCAAACAAAGAAAATATCCAGGTTTGACACCACAGATTTAAAATTGCAGTTATTACCAGATGAAAATATAAATAATAAAGAAGATTCAGTGCAAGATTTATGAATATGCCTGAGAAAAATTACACTTGAAATGATCTATTGTCTAAGATACCTACATCTGTGAAACAGCCAAAGCCTCTGAAGCATCTAGAATGTGGGGAATATGTTATATCAACCTGAACAATTCGGTATCTTTGCATTAGATGCACATTCCAACGCTCTAGATTTTCTAGAATATTTTCCACGTGGGGAAGTCTTGACGTACCATTTGAGCTGAAAAGGAGAGGAGAATTGTGCCCCACAAATGAATCAGATATTTTGTAGGTAATGAGTTGGTCTCTACCATGTTTTTAAATCCATTTTTCTCAAAACTTTTCCTTTTCTCCCTCTCTTTAGCAACTCTGGTTCTCTGAAAGCCAATTGAAGTAGAAATAATATACTCTACTGGGTATTTCAAGGCAGATTGTATCACTGGAGCAAATAATACCTCTAGAGACCAAATAAAAAATTAAACTGCACTCAAATACAGACCTGAACCCTTCAGTTGCTTGGGAAACATTCCAGATGATGATTTCTAGACTCCAGGAAAAAAATAATTTCATGGTTTAGATACTGCTTGTGGCCCATTTTTATTCCAATTAGCATTATTAGTGTTCTTACATTGTTTTTATACCCAGTGATCAAACAACTTCCTTTCTCCTTTTTTTCCCAGCCCCATTCACTTCCTAAGGCAAGATAAGCATCACAACATTTACAAGTTTGGGAATGCAGGTGGCTGAAACAAGTAGGTGGCAAGAGGGTGGATTGGGTTGAGTATAACTGTACAACAGGTTCTGGGCTTGTTGTATATGTTAGTTCTCCTGGCAACAAAGAAAGAATTTTTACCAAATAAAAGATAATACAAGTAAGTTCATTTATTTACTATGTTTTTTTGCCAAGCTTTTAATGAGATTGGGCCTGTCTGAAAGTATAAAACCAGGAAAGTGTAACATTTTACCTGCAGAAAATTACTTTAAACCCTCAGGAAATGAAATTCTGATCCTTTTGAAGTCAGCATCTTTTGAAGAAAAAGAATACATGGGGATGAAATACCTTGTCTATGGTAGTTTTTGTACGTTGGGGGTGATTTGAAAGAAACAACAGGCAAGGAAGTATCTCTGATTCATTTATTCTTCCTGTAATTGTGTTTAACCTTCTGCATAACAAGGTATCAGTAACTCACAAAGGATCAAAGGATTACATCTGCAATTTAAAGTTAGGCTAAACTCCCTATAATCAGGAACAAAAATTAAAATCTAAGTCAAGAAGAGAATATGACGTGGTTGGCATGAGGGATTCTCCTTAATGGTCAGTTCAAAGCACTGTGAGTATAATTCACCAATATATAGACTCAGTTGAAGCATATTGCCCTAAAACAAAATTGTTGCCTCTGCTAGTCCTTTATTCCACAAATTGCCAGCTTTCTGGGAACACCTTGGAAAGTAGGAGCTTGAGGTCTGAGGCCATTACCAATTGCCACTTTATGTATTATCATAGCATTAATAAAACTCTAGAAATATGTTGTTCTTATATTTTTCCTATGGATTTTTTACTGTGTATAAATGTTCAAGGAAAACACTTCTACCAGAAGCACAAGCTTTAAAAGTCCTGACGAAACCAAATGTCAAGCTGTTCTGGCACCTCAGTTTACATCTTAATGTAATGAAAGGCCCCTTCTTTTACAACTATTATACTATGTATAAGACTCCTGAAAGGAATCCAGCTAAGTAACAGCAAGTTTAAAGGTACAATAAATATTTGTTTGCCCCTGAGATGGAAATGTTTTGTATTCATGAAATCATTAATTAATGTCTCTCGCATGGGTGAAATTTGCATTGCAGGGTTACAGACAGGAACAAAAAGAGGTAATTTTCTTTTAAAGAATATATACAATTATTGTTGTGGGCATCAGAATGTATATGCTCATTACTGTCTGATTTAAAAGTTTCTAACATACCCAGAGTACTCCAAATTTCCATCATACTACAACATTCATTTAGGTAACACTAAATGAATGAGTAAAAAAAGAGCACAGCCTAGGGCATGTTAACAAAGAGTTGATGGCTTAAATGTATCCAGTGGTAAATTACCTTTGAAAGGTCTCCGGCCTCCAAATAGAAGCAGATAACAAACACGTTCCATGTAACCCAAAGGACCAGCCAGATAGCATACTGTAGGGAAGAAGAGAGAAACACAGAATTAACAATTCCACTCCCAACTGAGTTAAATTTAGTTCATTAGCTCAGTCCAAGACAAAACCAGATTATAAGTATGGTGCTTATGAATAAAAATGTTACACATAAGAGAGAATCACAAATAAATTCTTCCCTTTCCCTGACACAGTGTCGAGTGACCTAATGAGTACTCAGTCACACCAGAAAACCTGCATCTCAGGAAACAGTTGATAAATGTGACATTTGAATTTGAGCCTATTCTGTATCTCCTTCTTTTTGTTCAAATGGATAATGCTACAATAGAGAGGCATGAAATATCAAAGGTATTAGTAGTAGTTATTATAATATTATATTAATTATATTAGAAGTGCAGAACATTAAAATACAACTTACTAAATAACACCTTAATTGAACTAACACTGGATTTTTTTAACACTTCAGATTTAGTCTCAAGAAACCAAGCATATATATAACCTGAAGAAAATCTCTGTCTGTCTGTCTATCTATCTATCTATCTATCGATCGATCGATCTATCTATCGATCGATCTATCTATCATTTTTTGCAGTATTTCTACAAAATATGGGGGAGTTTGTCTGTGGCACCTGCCTCTATAAATTTATTTTGTGACCTTCCAAAGCACAGTTCATAATTATGCAACACTTTCAAGAAGCAGACTGCATTTTAAATTGCCAGTTTATTTGGGGTCTTCAAATATTATTTTAATTTTCTTTCATTTTGGCATAGAGTGTATAGGAGAAGAGTTCATATACAAGCAATATCTGTTCATTGGTAGTTACCAAATTACTTACTCATGTATCTGATTTGAGAAATGGAGTACATTTTTTTCTCTCCTTCTGTCCACTATCCTGCTTCTGTTTTGTATTCATAAGACCTTATGTGCTAGGACTGGAAAGTACATTTCCCAGCTATAATGCTGGAGGATCCTGAATAATAAAGTTTGACCTGCTGTTGATACTCTTATCTAGTATTTGCACTTAAGAACTTCCCTTAACTAATTATTCCATCATCTAATAAACTTCAGGATCTTCAAATGGTTTTCTGATGGCCTCTGTAGCCATCCTCTAGCTCACTATTCAATTCTGCATGTTTGTTTATTTCCTTCCACAAGGCCTTGCATACATGTGAGACACGCCAGCGATAGGACACCATTCCCTACCTGCTATAGCTGAGAGCTGCTTTCTCCTTTGGTGCCACCACCCTACTTCTTGCAAGTGTTTACAGATTTATTATTCATGTCTTGTACCCTTTTCTCCAAACCATACTGATAATATTTAGATAGCTTCTTTTCCAAATCAGGAAGCATTATAATCTGCACACCTGCACTTGTTCACATTCTGAATAAGAAGACTATATTTTGGACTGCATACTATCCATTCCACAAAAAAAAAAAAAAAAAAAAAAAAAAAAGACAAGCTATTGTTTGTCAAGAATGACAATCTCTTTCTCTAAATTCAGTAACAACATATGCAGGATTCTTCTTGAATTTCTCCTGCTAGTGATGTTCTGCATGACACTGTCTATTGTTCAACATGTAATTTTTCAACCTAATCTTCTAGAATGTGTGAAAATAAAACAATTCTGCCATTTCCCAGGATCTAAAGTGAGACTATATCCTATATGACCCAAATTTATATCTCTTCTAATTTATTATTTTTCTAGATAACAAAAAAATTTCCAGCCAGCCTACCTAGTAGTTGGACCATGTTCAGATTTCAAAAAGTTATGATAAAAATAGTTTTGATTTAATGGAAAGTAACACAGCTATAAATGCTTGAATTGCTTTATACAAAAGTAATTTCAGGTAATTTAAAGCATACAGATTACATATACTTTATAAGTCAGCTCTTTCTGGTCACAGATGACAGATTTATTTAGGTCAGGAGAACTCTCTGGAGGTCACCTGGTGCAATCTATGCCCAAAGCACAACCACCATGGATCAAGTTTTGTAGGGATTTATCCAGTTTATGTCAGAATATCTCAAGAGATGGCCCAGGTAATCCACATCTACACTCTGAATGCGGGCTGCTAATAAAACTTTGGAAAATAGGAACTTATTTCAGCTGGAGACCTTTAACAAACTCCATGTTTTAAAAACTTTTTTTTTGAGACATTAAACATTTCATTTTCCTGTAGCTTTCTCATAGCACATCCCTCTTCACATATAACATGGAGCTTTATAGCTACAAAACAAGAGAAGAAAACATTAATTCAGATTCAATAATCTTGATTTGGCTTTGTTAATCAACTTTGCAGCACTTTAACTTGCCAGATTTTCCAATTATTGTAATACCTATATTCTCACGTAGATAATAAAAACACTCCTGACACAGGAAGATAACTGGATTTCTTAAAGTCAAAATTCTAAATAGTGCATTAAGATTGGTTCCTCAAGGATATGAAATGTGCAGTTTCTGTTCCCTTGAAAAATTTTTTGTGCTCCAGAACAATTTTAAACAAATCGGACAAAAGAATACAAGAAGAGTCAAAGATACTTTATCCACAAATGTTTCAGGAAAATGGATGCACAAATGGAAATAGACAGTATTAAGCTCTTATACAGAGAAAGACTTACAGGGTCATCATTTATCAGTCAACATGAAGAGGGGAAAATGTGGCAGAGAGACGCTGGAAGGTAGGTTTAAGTAGGTCAGCTGTTCATAGCACAACATGTCCCATTGGATGCAAGCAGCAGCTGATTAAAAAGCTCAGCATGCACAGGAAATTCAACAGAAGACTCCACAGAACTTTGGAACTGCTTGTGGCAGCAGAGAACCTTATTACATGAAGAAACAAAACTTTTCTTTTTCACTGCCAAGTTTATAATCAAAAAACTGACACATTTATCTGCCATTTAGATACACCCTTTTAACAAGAATCTCCTGTTATTGGTCTACACATAAGACTAAAAATGTGTTTTTAAAATATGCTTTAAACTTCTTCCTTTTGAAATGTTGTATTAAGTGCTTATTGCCTGAATTCTGTGGATAAACACTGACTTTAGTTGTCTTGAAATACAAGGATGTTTCTCCTTCCCATTTCTTCTTATTTCAGACTTCAGAGGTAGCACATCTCTTATCTCTGCATCACATGCAGTCATAGATGCCTCTTATTTTCTATGTGATTCAGCAAATTGTTGAAGAAATACAGCACTGAAGGTCTGTGACACTGAACAAATCCCTCTGACACTCTCTATTATATGTATCTAATTAGAAGCACATTTTGTAAGAGTTCTTCAAAGGGCTATAGCTGTATTTTTTTCTCATATGTGGGAGTTCAAGACAGCTGCATTATCTGACAGAAGCCACCACAATGCTACAGCAGTCACATAACAGCAAGACAAGAACTTTGATGAATACACACTTGACCAAGCAGGAGATATTGAGAAGGGGCACAGCAATGACAATGAAGCTTACTATTTTCATGGAGATGTACACACTGGAAAGAGGTATAACTAGAAGGTTAAGACTGGAGACTTGAATAGTAAACATGAGTTTATAACCCTCTGCGAAGAATTTCAAGGATTAGATATTTTATGATTTATTGGTACAGTGTAGCTACATTCACTATGAACCATTACTAGTTAATATAGGATGTATTTTTTCTCAGGGAATGGAAAACTGAGATATTAAAATACTTTTACCAGTACTGAGAACCCATGCATTTCTCTTCACACTTCTGTCAAAGTTGTCTAAGTCACACTATCTCCAATTTGCTAACAGAGAACCTAGAGATCAAAGAAATTAAATCACTTCCCTTAATACCTAAGCCAAATGGAAAAATTATCACAAAGGCAGAAGAAACAAAAGGTTCAGGTAGGCCATAACTGCCTTTGATATAAACATGGTCAGCAGAGCTCCCATCTAATACTCTGGTCACACTGCCTGAAGGAGAAATACATCCCACACCTTTCAAGAATAAATAGACAGGAATTCTGATAGCTATGAGTTTTTAAATTAAAGTTTGGGTTTGTTTTTTTTTTTCCTCACAGAAATTTACATGGCATTTGTCTTGCATTGCTCCTAAATTCTTTTCTGATATGCAAGTCAGTTACCAACACATTTGTCTGAGGGATTCATGGGCCAAGACCAATACCGTGCAATCAAAGCAATTGAATTCTTCTCGTGATTAATGATTTGCTATTTATTTTATTTTTAGAAATGTACAAAATTTTAATTTCAGATTCTTCCAAATCTGAAAATATTCCCCAAGATTCTTCTGTGCTACATTCAGGAAAAAGAAACTGAAGGAATTTCTAAAATTATAATGACTACATTAATCACAGTAATTACATATGTGATTATTTATGCTATCTGGGCAACAGTTCTTGAGTTGTTCAAAGATTACCTTGAGCTCAGCATGTCTGGGAAGAGCATTCCTTTCCAGTAATGCAGTAAGAACTGTCCACAATATAATTATCTTGTTTCTAAAGTTATTTTCCCTTAATTTCCTCAGTCTATGAAGATATATCACTTCGAAATACAATTTTCAAACCTGTATTTTCCTCATTAAATATGATAAAATAAAAAGTGAGACTCTGCATACTTGGCATCAATATACTGTCTCTGCCTCTTGTTTCCATATGCCTGGAACTGATAGAATCACCTAGATTCCCCTACGAGAAGTCCATCTGAAGCAAAAAGGACATCAGTCTACAATGGGACTTCACATGGCTGCTTAGCAGGCGCCATCTCTGATGTCATCTGCTCTGTGGATTTTGCTGCTTCCTTCCTATTCCCATTTCTTGAGGCTTTTCCTGGAGAGGTGATGCGGATATGGGCAGCACAACATGGTGGAGAGTCCAGTTCTAGAACTCAGCAGGACCCACACATCATCGGGAAGCTTCCAATGCAGAGCAGGACCAGAAACCACAGCCTGACACCAAAGAGGACTCTGAAGACAAATTCTCACCCAGCAGAGATTCTGTGACTGAATACATGAGGACCAGATGTTTTAAGCCAAGCTGCTGCACTCAAGAGCCTAACACAAAGAGTGACTGTGTTCTGCTTTTAATGATTCATCATTTTAATGATTCATTCATAATGATTAATGAAGGTCTCCCCTGCCCAGCCGTTACCTACAGGCCTCACTGGAAGAGAGCTCAGGGCCAACCAAACCAGTAGTCTTGACAACAAATAATAATATCATAATATTCCGGGCAGCAGAGGACTTTGTGCAACAAGTTCAACTTTAATAAATGTTCATTTACTTTCCTGAATGTACTGGGAAGCACTTGCAAAATGGCATAATCCTATGGATTTTTTTCACTGCTTGTTGATTGTCACACAGCATGCACCTTGCACTAGTTTTGTTTGACTAAATTCTTCCCATCATTGAGACTTAGATATTTCTTTCTGGGTTTTGTTTTATTTTTCTTTTATTTTTAATAATAAATTATTATTATGGCTATTATTATTATTATGGCTATAGCATCAGAGCATTGTCCATCTTTGATCCTGCAAGCATCTGCTTCTAAACAAATATGAATTGATTCTGTAGCATCCATTTTGAGTTGCTGTAGTTTTCTGTCTCAAATTCCAATGACGGTCTAGTTTTCTGCTTGTGTTTATCAGGGAATTTTTTTACCCATTTGCATTTGATTACTTGACTCAGTCTTTCATCAGTCACACATTTATGCATTTTTTTCTCCTTTCCTTTGTTCCCTCAGATAAAAAAAACCAAAACCTGCCTTATATTTTATTTCCTTGTCATTACACTTTAATAATTAGTGTCCTCTGCCAAGTCTGACTGAAAGATGCTGAACTGTCATGCGCATCAGAACTGGTCACTACCAAACAGAAAATTGCTGTTGGAATTACTTTTTTCCTCTTGAGCAATCAGTGTTTGCAGATACAGAGCAAATGCTGCTTAAAATTTCTTTCCAGAACCTTGCATACACCCCATGGCTATGTATAAACTTTCAAGCTCCTTGAACTCAGTTATAAGCCCTGATTTTATATTATTTATTAATTCTCTTTTCCCCTCGATGTGCATGAGAAGGATTCATAAGCATAAAAGGTAGGAGGAATGTTGAGGCACGTTCTGGTCAGCTCATAAATGGACAAAGGCACAGCCCAGAGCCCAGTAAATTGATATGATGTGCAGTCAGCCCTCATCTACTCATAGCCAGGGCTAGCTCGAGTTGGACTCACTGGGCTTCTTCTTTCTTTTGTCTGCTTCTGTTTTGTTCCCTCTTCTTTGTGCTAGAATCATGCTGGTAACAGAAAGCATAGCAGAGATTTGCTTTTTGTTCTGAAGACATGGCTCCAACTCCTTTTGCATAAAATAAGTTGGATTTCTACAGAGCACATTACTGTCAGAGTAGTATCCATCTGCCCACATTTAGATGTCTGCAATGCAGATGTCCTCATCTGAGCAGCATCTAGATTCCCATTATACTCAATTCAGAGGAAAGGCACTTTCAGGGCTCGGTTCATTTCCCAGTGTCTGACACAGATCACTCTACCCTTGCTGTTTGGAAAGCCAAACTTCTCAAAGGCAAAATTCCCAGTGTCACAGAGTCCATTGCTGGGGAAGATGAAACAGGAAAACCTTATAAATATGAATGCCTGGCAAAAAGATTTTGAGAATATTGAAACTATAAGCAAGATTGAAATAAAAGCCATCTTTGAGATACCAAACCTCTGCTACTGAACAACTGGAAAGCAATAGTATGGCCAGCTGAAAGTAATCCCTTCTTGAATTAACAATTCCCTCTGCTTGCAGACAGGTCCAAGAGTCAGAGAAGACCCTACTAGCTTGGCAGAAGGGGTCCAAAGAGTAGTTTTTAGGGTTTAAAATGTAACACATAATGGCAATGTAATGATTCTTACAGGTTGTATGTAAATGCTATAGGATTTGTATCTTGTAGTAGATTGGTTAGTGAAAATTAGAATATTCAACACAGAAGATTTATTGTATTATAACGGGAACCTCGCTCTCTTACCTCTTACATTTTACTCTCTTACCATTCTTTTTATTATTGCTTGTACTCTCTCTTACTTTTTTCTATCTTACCCTTCTTTTACTATTGCTTACTCTTACTCTTACTCTTACTCTTACTCTTACTCTTACTCTTATTCTTACTCTTACTCTTACTCTCTTGTTCTTTGGTGCCTGCTCTGAGCTGCAGCTGGCAGCTCCAAGCAGGGCCCTTTCACCCATGCCCTTTGCAATGAACCACAAGTTTCAGGACCTGGCTTCAGAAATCTCTTGTCACCGTCCGTCCCAACCCCTCGAAGCTCCTACAGTCCATTAAATATCTTGTACTGGTGACATAAAAAATAAGATAGTAACACTGCACTATTCAGATATATACTCCTTTTTCCCCCTACATAAACAAAAGACCAAAAGTAATGTAAGCATCACCAGAGTAAAATACCATTAATGGGCTGCTGAAGAAACATTTCTGAGAACTGCTGCTGCTTATATCCTACACTTCCTGATGGTCCATTAATGCTTAGGCTTGAAACATTAATTTCTTAATTTCCTGGGTTTTTTTTTTTCTTCTTTTCTCTGATTCATAGCTCTTTAGGCTTTAGTGTAAGAGATTGAGAAAAGTGGTATTTTGGTACTGCATTGCTTTCATTTGTTCTTCAGCTTCTAAACTGGTGTCCAACGAAACCACTGAAGATATAACCCACAACACAAAATGACAAATTTCCATTCCAAGAAACTACTAACAACTCTGGAAATATATCCGTCCATTCATACAGTTTTCCTAAGGAAGATACATAACATTTTCTCAGTATAGTCACTCTATTTTTAATAATAATAGTAATGGTACTACTACTACTACTACTACTACTACTACTACTACTACTACTACTACTACTAATTACTATTATTATCATAATATTTATTTAAATATGATGCTGTAAGGGCAAATGGCCAAAATGTAAAAGAACTTTGTTTACATTGTAGCACTGTAGCACAGTTAAATCAATCTACTGTGCTACAGTAAGGGAGTTACAATAGTCTGGATCCCCAAATAAAAGTATTCTGGAACTGAGGAGTTACTTAAAAAAAAAAAAAAAAGTTTTCTTTAAAAAGATAGTATTTCTGTCATTCTTCTTCGAAAAGGGGAGCAAAGAAATTTTCTTCCTTTCATCTCAAATAGTTTCCTCTTGTCTTGCTTAGATTTTTTGTTGTTGTGGGTTTTGTTTTGTTTCTTTGGGTTTTTTTTTGTTTTGTTTTTTTTTTGTTTGTTTTGTTTTGTTTTGTTTTGGAGGGCAGTTTGGCAGGGATTTAGGTTTTTTCTGCATTAGTATGTTAGGATTCTTAAGATTTTTAACAATGGTCTATTTCATGTAGCACTGTAGCACAGTTAAATCAATCTACTGTGCTACAGTAAGGGAGTTACAATAGTCTGGATCCCCAAATAAAAGTATTCTGGAACTGAGGAGTTACTTTAAAAAAAAAAAAGTTTTCTTTAAAAAGATAGTAGTTCTGTCATTCTTCTTCCAAAAGGGGAGCAAAGAAATTTTCTTCCTTTCATCTCAAATAGTTTCCTCTTGTCTTGCTTAGATTTTTTGTTGTTGTGGGTTTTGTTTTGTTTCTTTGTTTTTTTTTTTTTTTTGCTTTGTTTTTTTTTTTTTTGTTTGTTTTGTTTTGTTTTGTTTTGGAGGGCAGTTTGGCAGGGATTTAGGTTTTTTCTGCATTAGTATGTTAGGATTCTTAAGATTTTTAACAATGGTCTATTTCATGTATAAAGAAAGTAAGGTAAGACAGAAATTTTAACAGGACATATTTATTTGATCTTTTGACATAGCAGTAGAAATTTAATTGCTTTGGCTTCACTCATCATTCAATTCCTGTATATCTTTTGATCACATCTTTGCTGTGAAACATTTATCAGCAGGAAGTAACTTCAAATATCTGAATACTCAGTGTACTGCAGCACAGTACATACCTAACCAGCTGCAGACACATGAATATACATAGATACATTCAAGGATGGACTGATATTTTTCCTCTTATGATATTTCCATACTTGTTCAGTATTCTTTCTTTTGTTTGTAGAACAGATTATAATGTCTGTCAAATTAGAAATTACTAATTAAATGTAAGTAACAGGAAAAAGGTAGTTATTTAAATATAACTCAATGGGCTTTCTTTGTAACACATTTCTTGCTATATCTCCATATTTCAAGACATGACTTGAGATGTTCACACAATAGTCAACCTTAAAATAGTGCTGCTTAGAACCTTTCTTAAACTTTCTGCTTCAATTCCAACATTAATCTACCAGGATCTACCTCAGGAGCTACTTGTAGTAGAAATCCGTTCTGTTCAAGACATAAAAACTTGAAATAATGGCTTTGTAATGACATTATTTTTGACCAGTTCTAATCAGCTGTTAAATTTATATCGAAATTGGCATAGAAAAATTAAAAAAAACATAGAAACCAAAATGATGTGATTTTGCCATTTGGTCCTTCAATTACAGAGCTGGAAGTATTTTGAAAAAATTTTTTCAAATCCTACCTTCTAGAACACTCCTAGAATACTAAGCATTTCAAGATGTGGATTTCCTCAGAGGCAACACATTGTTATCAGTGCTGAAATTGCATTCATAGGAATCCAAACTGCCTCCAATGGATATATATAGAGATATATATTTGTAAAATATCTTACGGGAAAATTGCAGGAATTGTTGCACTAAAATTCCACTGTAACTTGTGGCTCCCTGGAACATTTTACCAATTAATTACCAATGTAAGAGAAACATGAACAAGAACTTTGGATACTATAAACTGCTTTAGCAAAGGCTTCATCTAAGAGTGAATACTACTATGAAATATCCACACTGCAAGATAGAAAAAAAAATAAAAAAAATTCTGCAAATTTAGCATGAAATTGATAGGTGGCAGAGTGGTTTTGTATGTACAAGTCTGCCTCAGATGTTAAGAAATATTTGAAAACATGCTCAAGAGGATTATGTAATTGCTTTTCTGCAGTATTTGTGAGTAGTCCCTTGCCAAGAAGTGAGGCTGCTCGCTACTTGCCACTGTCCAGTCCAGGGATACTTCAGTGAGAGGCTCTGCTGATGGTGCCAGTTCAAGGGGCCACGCTGATGGCCCAGCCCCTCCGCAGGGCAGCAGTGCTCCTCCATGTGGGCTCTGCGCTGTGCTCACCTTGCCACACGCCTGCATTCCACCCTGGATGGGGACCCTTCCTCTGGGCCCTTTTCAGCCTGAGGCAGCCCTAGGTGGAATCTGCCTGTTCTGCTGAGTCGCCAGCCCGCAGGAGGAATATTTTCACTTCTTCCAGTTTGGACTGGACAACGTGCAGTGAGGAGGGAAAGGTGTTCTTGTCAGCTAAAAAAAAAGCATAAGACACATATCCTTGCTGAAATCTAACGAGAAGGGTTTCTCACTGGAAAAGTGGGAAGCTGTAATTTGCTTCAGACGTTCGCAATTGATGGAGCTAGACATGTATTGACTGTTTCCTTGGTGTCTCTGGTCTTTTCAGAAACACCCAAAAAGAAAAATCTTGATTATAATTCAGTCATTGAACAGTTTATTTTAATGGAACATTTAGCAGCTGTTCCCATTTGAATTCTCTATTAAAAATACAAATCAGGACAATCAGAATTCTTTCAATGTTCATTTTTAACAGAGTGCAAAAAATAAAATCAATAGCTACTGTTGCTAGGAACAGAAGTCTACTGACATTTATTTAGATTTGTTTATTGATGTCTCAGTATTTGAGCGCCAACTACATCTATTTATACAGGGAATCCATCTCCCTCAGAGAATATATTGAAATTCTTGCTAAAACTAAAACTAACCCATTTATAACAATATATTTTTGTTAAATCTAGATGTTCTTATTCAGCTTCCCAGGTATTGTTTTCTTCCTTCAGTTTTCTTTGGCTTAATGCCTTAACAGACAAATTCATGAGGAGCCTGCTGGTTGAGTAAACAGAGCTTTGAGTGTGGTCTTTAATGTTCATATTCCAAAGAAGATATAACTAACTAAAGACTTACCACAGGAAAAATAAATGCGGACCATAACATTCGTTCTTGCCTCTCTCCAAACTGTTTTTCACAGCACAATTTTAAAGAAATTTCTTAGACCACTCCAAAATTTTGGAAAAAAAATTGGGATGTAGCTAAGATACTGGGAGACTTTGTGTTTCAGAGTTGCAGAATGGAGCACACAGACCTTCAAAGTCACTGGCTGGCACTGTTTTGGGAGGCTAGTAACTGCTTTGAGAGTAGCAATCAATGGCAAAAGTCACTTCCCATTCTTTGTACATAACACACAGAAAGTGGATCTGCAGGGTGTTTAGAGCCAGTCATACAATGGAGCCCAGCTGAATTTTGTTCAGGAGATTAAGGCAGCTGGAGGGGATGGAGCCAGATTCTGGAGGCACAAAACCAAACCTCATGGAACTGTGTGGGGAGTACAGGGTCAGATGCATTTTCCTTGTGTAGGGGATGCACACCTGTGAGGAGTTGCTTCTGTGGGACGGGCTCTCTGAGTGAGAGTAATGAGCCACAGCGGAGGGAGAGAAGACAAAGAATGCTCTCCCAATTCCCTTATTCCCATCTAGTAAGTCTGATTGGAAAGACTGCCTGATTTGGCAAGATCAGTATGATACAACATAGCATTTTTTTTCAGTCTTTTTCAATTCTGAAGGTATTTAATTAAACAAAAGAGGAATCTGAAGCTTTAACAATGAATGTAGATACACAAACATCCCTTTCAAAAAGAGGATAAAATACAAAATGGATTTAATTATCTAGTTTCTTTAGGGAGATTTAAGACTGTGTTTGTCTAAAAGAATTCATTTTTGCTGAAACTGGAGTGCACATATTCAAAGAAAGTACTATTTTAAAAGCACTTTCTTTATCAATCAATCAATAAATCAATCAATCTCAGGTTTTTCTCAAATCATCAAAACACATTATATTTTATTTGCTCATTTGATAAATGAGGGCCTTCCTCCAGGAGGTTTATATCTGACTCTGTGTGCAAGTATTCTCTGTATTACTCAGGAAGCAAAGAAAGTCCTTCTCTCAGGGAAATTGTCTTTCCCTTCTCTTTCAACTTGCATCCAAAAAAAAACAAACAAAAACAAACGAACAAACCAAAAAAACCATAAAAAAATTACATGCCCTAGGTTTTTGCAGTTCTGAGAAAAAACTAGAGATGAAGTCAGATAATGTTGTGGTCCAGCCCTCTTAATATACACAGACTGGTCAAATTCTATTTCCCTAAATGTGATATGATGAAAGAAAAGCATAATGTTCTTTATTCATGCCTTGAGAGTCTTTCTTTCATGGCATCACCTCCAAATCCTTTTATTGGCAATATTATAGTAAATGTATATCTCTGACTCTATTTTATTTTCTTTATCTTAAACTACCTGTTGCTTCTCTCCTCTGCATATTTCAAATACCCTGAAAAATGCTTTCACTTTCTGGAATTTTTGTTTCCTTAACTTTGGGTGAGAACATGCAGCGGTTTAGGGCTGGGTAAAGCTATTGCTACTGTTTCCTTAACTGCCAACCTTCTTGTTCCAAGTATCTTCTAGGTCAAGCATTCACAAAGAATTCCCTATAATTTATAAAAAAACCAGGAGAAAATTTCAAACACCATTCAGCAGTAAGGCTGGCATCTCTGTAACTACAGATGCAAAAAACTCGAGACATTTAATCGTTAAGACATCACTGACTGGGAAGCCTGCCACCAACATCCACACTTGATGCACATACATTGTCTTTTGGCTCTCTACAGCTATGCCCATCTGCTTCGGTGGCATGGTGCCTGCTTATCAGCTAGTTGGACGATTTCAGTACACAGAGGTGCCAAAAAAAGGTTTTACATGGGTAGCCTGTATAGCCACAAAAGTGCCATTTCTTTTGTAGGAAGAAATGCTACAGCAGAAGATACTAATAGACTACGTCTTTGTGCTTTTTTTCCCCTTTTTAAAAATGTTTTTTCATTCACTGGAAATGGCCATCTTGCCATCACCATTTTCGTATCTCTTTTACAAAGAAAAATATGGTACTGGGAGTGAAACAGAATAAAAGCAGATAAAACACTAATGAACAAAGCCACTACGAGACAAAATGAGAGTAGGGCAGGTTAGGAGTATAGTTTATGTATTGTGCACCATATGCCTCTAATTCAAAGGAAAAAAAAATAAGGCAAAAATATATACTCACCCCATTTTATAAAATTTGAAACCGGGAAAGCTTTGCAAATGGAATTGGATTAGATTGAGAGGAAAGTTAACAAATTATTACATGAAATCATAAAGCTGAGATAGAAAAATAACCCTAGTTTGTCCTAAAGGTATGGCACACAATTCCAACAGAAATTAAAACATCATTTGTTGGTTTTGTTTTCAGGACCATGGTTCGGATGTTCATGTTCTTTTCATAACACTTCTAACTCAGCAAACTGGAATACAAGAAGATTACTTAAGATTTAAATTAAACAAGTCTAAAAAAAATATTGAGAAATACATGATGAGGGAATTAAACTGACTTTCAGTGTACAAGATGTGCATGAACTTGTAACATACCATAAATACAATCAAACGCAGCGTAATTTCTGATGTAAGAACATCAGGAGATACAGCAAATATAGTCAGGAAAACTAACAATGTAACTGTGGGTCCATAAGCTGCCTTGAAACCTCAGATTACAGAACTTTGCTTGGCTTTTAAAGGAATATTTGGCAAAATGTTTATCAGGGTTTTTTTCCCAACCCAGCTTTTCTTCTGATACTTTGATTCATACACGTCCTTCTTGGCATTATGACCTATGTACAGCTCAGATGGAAAAGCATACGCATTATTTTGATAAACACTCAGTGCTACACAGATACTTTCCCAGAGCTTTTCAGAAAAAGTAAAAATAGCAGGTTGTTGAAAGGATGATAGCTCAAAAACTATAAGAAGGTAAGAAAGGTCAACAGTGAAGGAATAAACATCTGATACTTCAAATGGGGTGGGAATATATCCAGATGTCAAGATGGCATTTGATGGCATTAGCAATGAAAGGCACCGTAGCTTCCACACTGTGTCAGAAGAGCCATGTGACTTTCACTGGAGCACCCCAACTTGCCATGCAAAATCTGAGCACAGCTGAGCCAAGAAACTTTGCCAGTGCCCCCAGCACTGCCACACCAGAAAGACTGTGATGACAGTTTTATGACAGGAGACAATATCGTGACAAACTGATAAATGTGCTTGGAAAAGCATTGGCATTTTTAAGCAACCACACTGAATGATTCCAAATTCTAGAAGGCATAATGAAAATTGAATAGGTCTCTTCTGCTCTCCAATTTCATTTCAAAGTGCCAGAAAGAGCACATACTCCACCAGGTATGTGGAAATAAGTACTGATAACCTAATAGGAAAACAATGCCAATTTTTAATTGCTGCTGCCTGAAAAACAACAAGATAATTTTGTGACCATTGAAAAATCTTGTATCTATGCAAGCTAAAGTTCAGGCTTATATTTTATGTTTGAATTAAATTAGAATATTCTGCTGGTCTGATTGCTTGGATATTTCAAAAGTATATTTCTGTCCAAGCACAAAAATGTATTCCCTGCAAATACAAAAATAAAGAAGAAGGAAAATAAAAGAGGTTTCCAGATGTTTCTAAGCATCCAAAGGCACGTTTAAGTAAAGTCCTGGGAAATTTAGAAAATAATGAAAAGTTACCCATGATAATTTACATCAATATCCAATTTTCTCTCATGTATCACAGTATAGGTTTACTGGATGCTGCTGTTCAGTATTTCTTTTTGCCTTCATCACTTAGTCCATATTTGTGCTTTATTTACTGAATACCATACAAACTCACCTGTTTGTTGGATTTTCTTTGGCTAGCTGACTTACTGTAGCTTCTGAGTGCATCTTAAGCATGGATTATCTTCCTAAAGCACTGTCTGGGCAGGACAATATGTTAAAATAATAATGTTAGAGATGCAAAATTTCTGCCGCAAATGAGTCTGAGGTGCTGAAGGCAACCACGTTATTCATTACCAGTGCCAGAAAACCATGTTGTGCACTAATAAGGAGATGCTCACTTTGATCACACAATTAAAGAATGTAGCATAATTCAAAAACACAGGTGGCTAAATAAAGGTCACAGAGGCAGCATCAATTTTGAAAGTTTCTCAGTTTCGGATGCCCCATTTACAGCTTTAATAGACTCTTGTTCCAGTGCTTGAAAAAGTGTATGTGTAAGCATTTTCTCAACTGCACTTGTACTGTGGATAGTGGGTGTTAGGCAGTCAAGTAGACACAGTTAATAATGTGTGATGAGCAGTGTCTTCCACATGAGCTGATAACAGCTCCCAGATGAGTCTCCTGTTAATACATAGGTATAAATACTTCTATGTTGTTTAAAGGACACATTGAAAGCAAAAAGAAACCCCAAACCACTGTTACACAGAGATGTTGATCAATGTGTGAGCCATTAGAGACTCTCAGCCTCTCAAAACAAAGCTGTGCCAATCAAGGCAACAAATGACAGAAGGCAACAACCCACCACCCACAAATGTATGGGCTAGAGGCTTCTGTGCTCTGCCCTCCCCTCTTTCTGCACTGAATGATGGTTTCCCATCACCTCTCCCCCTCACCACTGGTGTGAAGAAAAATGGTCTTCTTTGTTCTCCCTTCTTACAAAGGTGCCAGTTGCCTGAGCCAGGGGAGACATGGGTTGGGTAAGGGCTCAAGCAGCCCCCAGGGTTCATCCCTTTGCTCATCAGGAGCAGAGCCTGCTCCCTCAGCATTGTGGCTCAGCTGCAGGGTGGATGGTTGCATCCTGCCTCTCTTGTTGCCATCCCCTGATTTGAAACCACGGCCCTTTCTAAAAATTCTCTATATTTATTTATTTATTTATTTATTTATTTATTTATTTATTTATTTGCAATGAGGACAAGGGACAGTCTTAAATTATGCCCTTTGGCATCTCTTCACTCTTTCTTTCAATGTCAAATGTCACACTGACTTTGCAAGAAAGAATTATGAAAACATATTTATATAATGGCTGTCAAAACACAAAAAAAGTCTTGGGTTTTTGTTCATTTTCAGTTCCGTCGATCTAGATGATCAGAAAGGCTGAGTCACTTGATGGTAAAATAATAAATAGATTTGGGCAAAACTTTAGTTTGAAGAGTTTAAATTTAGCCTGTTCATAAAAGTAGTTAAATTTCAAGGTTCTGTAACGGAAACTGCTGGACGACTTTACACATAAACACTTATTGCTAAACCTGGCTATCACTCTGGAAATCAATAAATGGATACAGTAATTTCTTTTACCCCCAGTCTTGTTTTAAACTTCACATGTTGAGAAAATGCACTGCTGGGACTTCAGTAATATTCAGCAGATATGTCCCCATTCATTGATGATACTTAAAAGAAACAGTCTCATAGAAAAGATCTGATGTCCTTTTTCTACAAAAAATTTCAGTAAGTTGCCCAAATCTTGCTGCTGTTTTCTGTTCATCTCTCCACATTTTTAAATATTCCTTTGCCCTCATTTCTACTTTAAACATATCCTGTAGTATTAGTAATACAGAGAACAAACAGGAGAACTTCCAAAACAAAGAGGGTAAGGAAGATAGAAGTATGAATACTGCAAAGAGATAAAAAGTCTCAAAACAGAAAGAAGTATGTGAAAGGTTAAGTAAATAAGATAATGTTCAAATGTATAAACCACAAGAGCTTATTGTAGACTATGGTCACATTTAAAAGAATTAAAGCATAAGAAGTGTGATTTTACTGTCAGAAGAAAAAGACAATTCGAAAATGTAGACAGAATCTGTGTCTCATGTAATCACTTCGGAACAAAAGCCAGAAAGATAAGTGCGAAACTCCAAAACTCCAAGGGGTAAAAAGAAAGGAAAAAAAAAAAAGAAAGAGAAAAAGAATTGTCAGAGTACCATTATCAGGTCAGTAGTGATCAGCAAGAAATTAGACCTAAAGTATTAAGAAAACTTCCATGGCAGTTGCATTCTGTACCAGAACATTAATGAAATGGCAAGAAAGATAAAAGAACAATTAGGTTATGTTTGCAATCTCAACTGAAGGACCACCCTTCCAACAGAAATGCAATGAAATCAACTGCAAAGCAGTTTGTCAGTAACATGAAAAGATGGAAATCTAGAACAACTATAAACTTGTCACATACATCTAGTTATAAAATTAGAAAACTCTCTCCTACCAGACAGAATTGGTCCAAAGGAATCAGAAGTCTTGGCTGAGCAGTATAAATATGGATTCATCTGGGGACTTATATAAATGCTCATTGTATTAACTGGGTTTTTTAGCAGATGCAGACCTAGAAAGAGGAAAATACTTAGAAACCTCTGTGCTTTCCCATTACTAAACACTTTCTTGTCTTGCCCATCCTCAGATCACACTTGCCTGGAGGTGCATGGATGGGGAGAAAAGGATGGTTAGTGCCCCCTGGTACTCTGTCGAGCCTCACACTTGCACTGTCTTTGGCTGAATTAATTCTGTGGCCTCCTTGTCTACTCCCAGTTTAAGTGAGAACCTAATGTTGTGGTGACATTCCCATGGCACTCATTTTTGAACAAAATTCTGCAGAAAGCAGATGAAGCAGCATGAGAGGCTCCTGTGCAGCCCCAAATTCTAACTTACATTCCCTGTTTCCCTCAGCACTGCTCTAAGTGTGTTGAAGATTTTGCCTGCTGAACATGTATTAGGAAGCAATGAAGTGGAACTTTTTTGAGTTATCCCATGGGATATACTTGCAGAACATTCAAACTAATAGATGGCAAATCTTAGAGAAGGTGTCAAGTGCAGATTGCAGATGTGATCCCCCAACTTTCAGTGAAAAGAGTACTTGTCTATACAATTGTTTTGACACAGCAGGGTTTTCTGTCTTAATATCTTATTTTGCTGTGGAAAATAAAAGACTGCTATATATATAAACCTGCAGAAATTAGGCCTTAAAAGGCCTCCAGTGCAACATTTTTATTGAAGAAAGAAAGGTATGGGAATATCTACCAAAACCAGAAAAAAGTCCTGAATCTTTGACTGAAAGAAACATGTTAGTCTCCTAAATTCTTGATTCTGGCATGAATTCCAGTGTTAAGAATTCTTCCTCAAAATTATATGTAGCCAGCATGTATAAATCACTGATATGATAGATGAAGTGAGAAGATCTATTTGGTATGGCAAGCTCCCTTCCATATGTTTTTTGACACCCAACCTTGTGGATCAAATATAGCAATAAAAGAAAATTTAATGCAAAGAGACAACATATTGTCCAGCAATTTCGAAAAATTTTATATGATTAGTTGTCTATCTTTGTTTTCTACATGTTAGAAAGCAAATAAGAAATAGATGCTAAACTGGATAGGTAAAGTGTAGAACTATGGCTAATTTTCTCATTTTATCTTACTTCTAAGCAGAAGTCAAGGCTTGGGTTCATTTAGTTTCACAACTGGAAGACACCAAGACTATTAGCCACATAGCTATATTTTGAAACATTTATCACAAGGGTTGTGGCATTTCCATAGATTAACACTTATTAAAGGGCAGTATGAAAATCAGCTTTGATTATATAAAAATATATGTATAAATACTGCTTCATTACCATTACCCCCTTTTCATTAATGGGATTAAAAAACATTATATGTACAAAGCTTCTAGTCCATTGTTATTTATAAGGATATTTTTTTGGTTTAGTTCAGTTTCATTTAAAATGGTATGATGAAAACTGTAAATATAAAGAGCAAAGACTCCAAAGACCCGTGCAGACAGTAACATTCAAATATCAGCCTAACACCATTTCTTTCCAACACTGAGTTTACAACTGCTCTTTAAGTTTTTTATTCTGTTGTCAGACATTCTGTTGAAATAATTTTTAGTTTGTAATTTTGTTTTACTCCAAGAATAATTTTACACTTGTCAGTAGCTTCTGGCATATTTAGAGATTTCCCAGCAGTATGAGATTTCCTGCTTTGCATGGCTATCCTAAGAAAGATCAGGTAAGCAGTCTTCAATGTTTTCCCTGTCTTACTAACTACTTATGTTAATTTTTATTTTTTTTATTCCCATAATGATTCTTTCTTATTTTCTGCTTGTAATTTCCTTACCAAAAAAACCCCAACAGTTGCCTCATCCAAAAGCCTACAGTTTTATTTTTAAACTTCTGTTTCTTTGTGACAAAGTATGTGAGAAGCTTTGTTGGCTTTATTGACTCATTTTCAAGCACAAGAACCAGAAAAGAAAGTTACCATATTTTTGAATAGATTTCATAAATTAAAAAGAAAAAAAGGCAAACAACCAAACAACAACCACAGCATCATCTCATTATGATTCCTGGCAGAAATTCTTCAAGCCATTTCTAAAGGCAGCAAAGGTTATTGATCTGAAATAATTTTTGAACAGCAATGAAATATTTGCAGTTATTTCCACCACAACAGTTTTTCAGGTCCTTAGCTGTACATTCTGCTCCTAGAGTATACAGCTGTAAGTAAAATCATGACTACAAATTCATGGAAATCAGAGGATGAAATACCTGCTATATTTGTCCTTGAAAGCAAAGCTGGGTAGCTGTAGACTGTGAAGTTCACCATGTTGGGGGTTTTTTTTGTTTTTTTTCTTCCCCCCCCGTACTTTTTTTCAGTTTTCTTTCACTTTTAGCAATATTGCCACATATTGGCTAACTTTCCACGGACATTTTAACTAGTTCCACAACCTGCTCTCTCTGCATCTATGATGGTTTCTACCTTCTTAACAGAACATTTGTGTTTCTCACCACCCACACAAGCATTCACTTGTTTTGTTTAATTTCACATAGCCCAGTATTTTCCCTTTTGCCACCCAAATGCATTAATGATAAAACCTGACTCATACTGATTTCAAGACCTAAAACTCAGAGACACGACGCTGCAGTTTATTGTGACTTCTGTGCAAAGTTCTCACTTAATGACCCATACTGGAGTTGCTGTGGAACCTGTTTACTAGTGTTTATACTCTCTCTGTGTGCATGCCATACGTCACTCCTGCCTGAACATTTGTGTTTCCCCTCTAGCAAGCTCCACACAGTGCGAAATTTAACAGTACATTTTTCTATGTGGTAAGAAAAGTGGAAAAATATTAAGCTGGCACTGAAAACATTTGCACAGCACACTCAGGAATTTCACACTGGATCCTAAATGTAGGTACAAACATACACAGATTTAAAAAGGACATGTCAAAAATTTCTTAAACATTTCTCTTCTGTGGCTGGATCAAACAGATTCAGTTAACAGCAATAAATGAAGGAATTCTGGAGTAATCTTCAGGTAATATCTTTTGCACGGGCTAAGACACACTTTTTTATTTTCTAATGCTTTAAACTAGCATGATAAATTTTAAAGTTATTATAATAAATAATTTTAAATTAATTATAAAACATTTTCTTAAATAAAGTTGATAAATATTTTTAATTTATTATTATTAATAAATTTAAATTTATTTTTCCTCATTAGAAAATACATGCAAATATAATTTATTAATTTCAAGCAAAGTCCGTTGGAATCATTGGAAGTTAAGTCCTTACTATGCATGAGATAACTGGCAGAACAAAATGCAATGTTAAATATTATACTATTGAAGAATGAAATTTAGGTTTTGGTTTCATTAAATTCAGTGGCTGTCTAACAGACACTACATATCAAAACTTAATTTCCTTACCAGTGTTTGCAATGATGTTATGAAACCTCCTCTATAAAAATAATAGAATCAGAAGAAGCAAACAGAAAAGAAAAAAACAAAAACAAAGAAAAATAGATATTAAAAAATTTCCTAAAACAGCAGATTATGCTGGAAGAAAGATGTTATGCTTATATATGCATATATTTATTTTTCAGAAATATGACATAATTTTCTCAGGTTTAAAATGCTGATAATGCAAAATATTTGTGAAGCATTTAGAAACTACAGTATCGAGTGCTGTAAAAATACCTATTTTGATCAGATTATATGTGGCAGACAGGCCAAAGTTTGAAGCATTCTGTCATGGAAAATTTACATACATTACTATAGGAACTAATCCACTCTTCCACCTATTGGCCTAGAATGAGCTACCTGTCAGGTTATAATGCAGATGCTAACACAGATGTCAATTACAGTATGCTCGTGGCTGTTCAGAGTATAAATAAAGCCCCATGACTTAATTTTCAATGCTATCAAGTTGCCTCTTTCCATGATAATTAAATTCGCGTAACAAAAATAAAAAGCAAGTCCTGAACTAAACTCTGCACCTGCAGTGTCATGGGATTTTTGAAAGGGAGAAAGGTGTTGACAAAACAGATGCTGGCTATTTTCAGACTCTAATAGAATACTCCTACAGTTATGCTGCAATTTGGTGGTGTTATTTCTTTTCATTTACCATGGGGGGAAAAAAAAAACCTTACGTTTAGCCCTTAACAAATTCTTAGCTAGTACATTCAGTTAAGTTCCACTGAAAGCAATAGCTTCCCATGTATTTACACCAGGGCTATAATCCAGACAAGGACTTTAAATCCTCATGTCTGCTGGCCTGTGATAACTGTGTCATCCTTTTGTGACATCCTGTATCTGATACAGGCTAGACATTTAATAACGTCTATGGCATCTAACATGTCATCTTGTTAGAAAAGGAGACAAAGCTGTAAAGACGCTTATCTGCAAGCTCTTACTTTTAAGATTATCAATAAACTCTTCCATAAAAATTGTACCCCAGCAGGCTTCAAACAGCAGACACTGGACAGTCACAGTGATCCCTCTCTGTTTCCCAGGCAAATGAGGTAAAACTTCAGAGAGACTCTCCTGCCTTTACAATCACAGAAAGAAGCCAGACAAGGAACATCAGAGTGTGAAACCTTTATGCAGTTGTGACTAGAATCCTGTGTGCTGAGCCACTGCATGTCAATGCTTTTCTTTTCTGTTCCAGCAGCATCTTCCAGCATGCTGAGAGTGTGCATGGGGTGATGCTCCCACTTCTAGAATCTTCAGAGAGTTTGACAGTCACGGGAGACCATAACAAAGGTCCAGTCTCACCTAGTGCAAGATCATTAGGTGTTAGGATCTAAACGGGAAATCCTTTGAAAAATGGCAGCCTGGTATATGCCTGCTATAACACAGTCTCATTCAGGTTGGCTTCTGCCTTTGTCTCTGTGATTGCTATGTTCTCTCACTTTTAACTTTTCTGTCCAAGCTATATTTTATCCCACCATTGCTGTATTGATACACTGTTTAGCACAACAGAGCACTTTCTTGGTTAGCTCTTAGAATTTACTGCAACGAAAGTGATTAATAATGAAATTAACAGGAGCAACTTAACAGACCATGCATTTTACTGTGTGATAATTCAAATCCCAGCATTCTGACAAGAAAGCTTATTTAAACTAAAAGGTGTGAAATTAGTCTGCAATTTTACATGAATGTATACTTTATTACCTGTATCAGTAGGTGATAATGCTCAGAAATGCCCTTTCAAATTTGCAAATGCATAGAAACAAAATTTTTTAAGCTGGACTTCTTTACTTTTCAAATAATCAAAAAGTATTTTTGTAAATATATTGTACATACTCAAAGTTTGAACAACAGTTTGAACAACGTCATACAAGACAATTTCTTGATATGTTAGCTACTAGATACCAAACAACAGTAATAATTTGTTCCTCTCTGTAGTTTTGGTCAAGATAGTACCTAGTTCTGTTGTTCAGGCTGTTTCAGAACTCATATGAAAGCAAAGCTACTTGACTTATACAAACAGTCAGTACAGTGGACTAAGAATATTCCACATGCATGTAGGATTTGCTTTCAACTTCAACTAATATTCAAATGTACAGGATTATAATAATTGGATTGTTTTTTCTCTCAGTTTTGAAGTTTCATGCTTATTAAGGTCATTTAAAGGAATACTCCCAGGAAGGGAAGACATAGAGAGAAATGTAAATTCTTTGATATGTTGCATGCATATTATCAAAAGTGCTTTTGCAAGATTGAACAGATATATTGTTTTGGTAAGATACCTTCAAAATTCATGCTACAGTTCAGTGCACATCCTCCATAGATCTGAAATGCAAAGTCATCATTCTGTTTAAGAAGATTAGGGAGCTCAGTAGGCAAAAAATGCTTTCACATTGTAGATTTGCATTTAAATTTGATTTATTTAAAAAGAGAAGTTGTTGGTTTTTTTTCATGTTCTGTGTTAGTTCTATATTAAATTCCAGCAGAAATTGTCTCTTCAGTCAATCATATTGTGGATCAGAATTTAAACCACAATTCTCCAAACCTGGTCATGCTTATCTTTCTGCCTAAGTAATCCTGCTAAGTTCAATATTTTGCTGATAAATAAGAAGTTCGAATGTGCACATAGGTGTATGTAGGATTGATTACTTAGTTGTCTGAATATCTTTGCTCACTTCAGCAAGTATCTCATGACTCTACACAGCTGACTATTCATAGAAAATTAAAGAACAGGTAGTTCAACTACATTAATAAATAAGTGAAATTAAAACCTTCTAATTAAATCTTGTATTAGCATCAACACTGACCCTTTGTTACTATTGACATTCTTAGTAGCTTGTCACAATACTTCTAACACTTGCTAAAGACTATGGAAACTAGTAAAACAGTGATATTCTGTTTTTTTATTCTTTTGTAATTTTATTCTTCCAAAAGGGCCCTTAAACTTCTAAAGAAAAAGGTAGAAGTTAATGTTCAAGTTATGTCTGGCATTTTGAGGGCTGAAATTTTTACTAGAATCAAATTGAGGTCACATAGAATTTAGTTACAGCAAAACTCTCCTCATTTGGTAAAAGCAGAGGCAATTTTTTTGATAAGTGTTTATTGTGGAAGGGCATACAGAGAGAGAAAATTTACAATTGGAGAAGGATTTAAAAATAAGTAGCTAGCCAAACTGCAGCTATTTATTTTTTAAGATGTCGTTTATTCCCTGGATTAGTGAAAGGAAAGAAATAAAATTTCAATTAAAAGTGTTATCTGTTATGTATTAAAGGCTTTCCATTTTCACTGGTGACAACCACAGCATACACACAACTATTGACTAAAAGCCTTTCATAAGGAGTAGATTAATAGCATTTCTCCTTCTGGTAGATATAAATATTTCATCTATAGCTCAGGAAAACTTCAAATAGTTCAACTGTTAAGGATTGTCATTCTCCATTCTCTTACCATGCTATTTCTCACAGAAGCTTTGCAGCAGGGAAGCCTTAGACAGGTGAGAATCAGTTTTCACTGCAGCCTAACATACTCATTATATACCTTGGCTTTCTGAACATCCCCTTGTCATGTGGTTTTCTTGGGTTTGGTAATTAGAAGTATAACTGAAAGCAGTGCAGTCTAGCTTCAAAGGGAGACATAGTAAGACAGAACTCAGCATGGCTCTCTTATCAGAGATGCACAGAATCATTTATGTCAGAAAAAACCTCCAAGATCATGGAGTACAATCTTTGACTGGTCACCATTTTGTCAACTAGACCGTGGTACTGAGTACCACTTCCAGGTTTTTCTTGAATGCCTCCAGAAATAGTGACTCCACGACCTTCCTGGACAGTCTATTCCAATGTTCAACAACCCTTTCAGTGAAGAAATTCTTCCTGACATTCTACTTGAACCTCCCCTGGTACAGTTTGAGGCCAGGTCCTCTTGTCATGTCACTAATTGTCTGGAAGAAAAGATCGACCCCCACTCCCCTACAACCCCTTTCAGGGAGTTTACAGAGCAATAGGGTTCAGCCCTGAGCTCCTTTACCCCAGGATGAACTATTCCAGTTCTCCCAGCTGCTCCTCATAATACTTTTGTTCCAGACACAAGTGTGCCTTCTCTGGGCACACTTCAGCCCCTCAATGTCTTTCTTGAAGTGAGACGCCCAGAAATGGACACAGTATGTGAGGTGTGGCCTCACCAGTGCAGAGTACAGAGTACAGAGAATCAATCACTTCCCTGGTCCTGCTGGCCACACTGTTCTTGATACAAGCCAGGATGGCATTGGCCTTCTTGGCAAATCTCTTATCCAGATCTTATCAAGGCCTTTACCCATCCTGCCACAATCCTGTCCTTAATGGTATGGGAGTTACCCTCTTTTCACAAGAGTTAGTGCAAAACTCAACCAGTTTGAATAATTTGAAAAGGGTTTTTACTTTTGATATAAAAGATCAAAAACCACAAATGTGATTCCCTGTCTGTGCTACACTGATCAGCTAACAAGTCCTAACAGGCAGCAGATCTTTGAAGATTATTAATAAATATATTCTACTAAGCAATTAATTTCCATATATAAGTTCTCCAAAAAAACCATTGATAAATGTAAATGCTTTCTAATAAGTGAGTAGAAATAGTTTCAAGTATCTGTGAAATGAAATAGCAGACTATGCACAAGCATATTAATGAATATTTCTGGCTGTCTTAACATAGTTGTCATTGACATTCAGCACTCAGCACTCACCATGCAGCTTCAAATAGATTTCATAAAAATGATGGAAAGACAGATGATAGATTATTTATTGAGAGTCAAGCCCTACTGGGAGAGGGCTAACATTTCTCTGATTTTTGTACTCCCTCAGGATAAAGGTTACACTGTAAAGAAATGGAAACTGTCCTCCAATTCAACTAATGGCAGGATCCGACTGTGAATACTTTGATAGATTTAAATTAAATAGGAAGCAAAAAATGCTACAGTTACCTTATCTAAAACTTCACTCAAAAATCCAAACTCAAACTGGCAAAAAATCCCCCACAGGATACTCAACAACAAAGCTGGACTACACCCCCCTCCCCCCCCCCCCCCCCAAAAAAAAGAAAAAAAAACCAGCAAACAAACAAACCAACTACCTAACTAACTAAAACAAAACAAAAAACCCAAAACCCATTCCAATTAGGCAAAATGAGATTTAACATTTGAGATCTGTTTTCAAGGTGTATTGAAGAAAAAAAACCAAAAACAACAAACTAAACCCAAAAAACTGTAAAAAAGATAACTAAACAGAAGTCATCAAGAAACTGACCTTATAATACAGCACCAGCCCTGGATGTGTAGAATAAATTCAAAGCCTGTAGAGACTTAGATCTTTTTCCCTCATATATCAGCTGAACAGTCATTATTGTATTGAGTAATTCTACTTTCCCCTACTAACCTCTCCACATAGCTAGCTTTGAATTATCTTGGTAGAAATTAATTCATTGTCAAAACAAATATGTTACCATGTCAAATTGAAATTGTAATAAAATTAGGCTTCAAGCAGTAACAAAACTAAATGAAAAATGCAGCGAGTGTGAGCTGCTTTGTTTCTGTCATGAGGTAAACTCATAGTCCAATTAGCAAACAAATGCAGCTTAAAGCATTCCTATATCCACTCATATTTCATAGAGAGACTGATGAAAGAAAATCCTAACCATTAACATCAACAAATGCCAGTTTCTGTGAAAATGTACACTACTAGTAGTAAAAGCAAATGACAAAATTTTTTGGGCTAAACCTGTATAGTTGCTAGATGTCAAAGCTGATGTGGGATATCTGAGTTAGTGTTTTGAAAGCACAGAAACATACTGAGATATTTT
Organism: Cinclus cinclus; assembly: GCF_963662255.1. NCBI lineage: Eukaryota > Metazoa > Chordata > Aves > Passeriformes > Cinclidae > Cinclus > Cinclus cinclus. The sequence goes on along the minus strand of NC_085048.1, from coordinate 50,988,794 downwards.
GCCATTCAAATAATGGCAAAATACATACTATTAGGCAACCAATTAAAAAATACTGTCTATCCAACATAATGTTCTCTAATTAATCCCAAACTCCCTGGGAGTATGTGATTGGAGCACTCTAGATTTTGGATCATAAGACAGTATTTTGCAGCTTATCAGCATCGTTTAAATGACTTGAGGAACAAAAAAAAAAAAAAATAGAAACTCAAATAGTCTTAACAGTTTGTCTGGACTATATAAGCCAAAATTCAGATGTGGAACCGAAGTGAGTTATGTTCAACGTGTACACCACCTAATTTGAACTGGACTCAGAGGAACTCAGCAGGGAATAACCCAGCCATATGAAGTAGTAATGATGCCAAGAAGGCAGTCAAACAAACAAACACAAAAAAAGCCCCAAAACCAACCAAACAAAAAACCTACTATTCCATTTGGTTTGTAGAGATAGGAAGGAAAACTTGAATTTCCAAAGCACAAAGAAATGCTGAAAGATGATGGAAAACTGCTGTACTTTATCATAAGAACTTGTTTTGCTTGTTATGTCCAGTAAGAAAGTTCAACAGAGACACAAAGGCTGATAAGAGGATTACAAGAAATGGAAAAACAGAAAACACAAAAAGCTCACAGAGTTGAACGTTGAAGGAATAACTTTTACAGATAGGTTAACTACAGCACGTGTACATAGGCAGCAGAACTGCGTAGGTTCCATTTTTGAGACTGGGAACTGAGTGGAGAATTTGCACCACGGCAAAGTCCAGGAGAGCAGAGATGGCCGAGTATCTCATTATTACCTACATTAAGGAGCACAAAATCGAATACAGTGACCTAAGTTATTCAACAGTGAAGAGAGAGCATTCATTATATTTTGCAACTACTAAATGAAGGTTTTCTATAGAGAAACAGGGCCAAGAGTAATACGGTGTGATTAAGTCCATATTCTATTTATTTGATTTCAAGACAAAAAATTTTTACTCTCAGGATCACTCTAGTGATACACACCCCTTTAAGACAATAAAAAAATAAAAAACCCTCATGTATTTCAGTGTGATTCAGTCCTCATGATTTTCAATGCCAGCACTTACTTGGCAGTTCTGTTTCCCAGATGACCAGGACAAATCTGGGAGTCACATCATCTCTCCTACTAGTGGTATGAAGACTAGGTTTATGGGAAAGGCAACACAGTATTCAAAATTCCCACTCACTGTCCTGCATGAACATACATACACATGTTCCTGACTTAACCAGAGCTTTTTAGTTTCTACAGACTCTAAGTGATGTGGTTTGTGCAGGAATCCTCCTATTATGCACATCTTTTAAAGTGAATTTGAGTGCAAATCACAGCATATAATGATCAAAACTTTATTACCTCATTCCATGGTCAGTGCCTGTTTTCAGAGCTTTTGTGATCATAAATAAAACTGGCCACTTTTAGAATCTGTTATTCTAGAACTCAAATATCAAATGGTAAAAAAGACAGTGTCAATAAAGTCATCAAAGAGACTTCTCACACAGAAACAGCAATGTATTTTAGAAACAGACACACATCACAAAAGGCTGTTTATTCACACCATGTCTACCCCATGTGAATTTAACAATGACATCTTTATGAGGGAAAAGCACTGTCAATCACCCTCAGACATGCAGACAAACCCATTAATATTGGTAGTAATTAAATTTATAACACAGGTAAGTCTCTCAAGACAGAAAGAGGATTTCATTTTGCTACAGAATTCAGAACATCAGTATGAAATAACAAATTGGCTTAACTAGACAACTAGTTGGTGTAAGACCCAAAACTTTTGTATCTTTTATGTCACTAAAAATATTTCAAATCTATGAATAGGTAATTCAACAAGACTAAAGACAGGAGAGTGTTTCTTATTTCACAGAAAGTAGAAGTAGTAGCTAGGTAAAACAAAACTCACAACATCAGTGACAGGCTTGTTTCAACATTGAATTTCAAACAGGAATTTCCTCTTCAGGCAGATGTAAAATTAAATATGTAGAGTGTTTAGTGCCATAGGCTATGAATAACTTTTTGCTTTTTACTCACAACAGAAATATTTTGTATATTACTTTAGATCTAGACTAAAAAAGCTATTCAAACTATTGAACAAAGGACACATGGCTATGATGATTTTGCTTGTTTATGCATTGCTTACATAATGCTATCCTTTAACAAAATTTTTATCCAAGGAAAAACATATAGGCTCTTCCAAAAGAAGGTGATTTAATAAACTTGAAAACTACTGTAGGTATTCTAATGAGTTCAGCATTTTTCCAGTCGGACAGTAAACCCAACAGGTAAATGCTTAATTTTGTGAGCCATAAATGAAAGCAAAAATATTCACCAGTTTCAGAGTACAATCAGCACAGAATCTTTAACTGGCCTACTAGCTGATAAAAACAGCATGAAACTGAAAATTATTTATGTCTCATTCACCCAAAATTGATATTCAAATCAATGAAAACAGCTGCAAAGCTTTAATATATTAAATAAAGAAATATAAATCTAACAAACGGGATGATTGGAAATAGTTAAGAAATTACAGCTAGGAGCAAAATTGAGCAGCAGCACTATGGGCAGCTCGAACTGGTATAGGGGGAATCATACCATTTAATTGTAGAACTAAAATGTTACTTTACTAGACTTGTTTAGAAATAAAATTTATATTGATATGTAAAATTCTGTCCTTAGAGGCATTTGTAATTCAAATCTTACCTGCTGAGTTCACAGCACAAAAAATGCTGCTTCACTATGATCCAACTAACATGAATATATGTAGAATTAACATCTATGTCTAACATACATAATAACCCATGAAACAAAATGCAAATAAATAGTGTCCTTGACAGCTAAATTATAGAAGTAGGGGGCATTGGAAATTTTGGAATATGTTTTATAGTGCATTTTACAACTCTAGTCATCGTATATCCTGCCTCATTCAGAAAATCTATCTCCATTGGTATTCTTCTCACAGACACAGGCAAAACTTGAAAGAATGCCCATGACCTGTTTCTTGTGGAGCTTTGGGACCTGAAAACCATAATGAAAACATCAGAAATTTTAAAAGGTAAGTAGAGATGGGAAGAGAAAAACATCTCTCCAATTCTGAAATGGAGATTTCTGACAAGACTTACACATTATTTTATGCAGGTTCTTGTTCAGCTGGGGGAAAAACAAAAAGAGGCCACATTTGGAATATAACTGAAGAAAAGCATGTCCATCTTCTCTTAGATTTGGAAATGGGGATTTGTAAATAAATAGGGTAGTATAGCTTTGTGCGTTTCTTAATGCACCTTTCTTGTAGCATGACCTCAGGGTGACAATGAAGCTCACAAAAAAAGAATCAGCCACGTTTCCTAGGAAAAAAACCTCCTGAAAAAATTATGAGGGTGGACTCCGGGTACTGTCAGGTCATCCTGTGCAGAGATATAAGACAACTATGACTAAAGTCAGCTTCACTCAAAGTATTAAGAATGCATAAAACTTAATCAGTTGGCCAGAAGAACAACTTGGTTTTGGTACAGTACTGGTAAGTGTTGCTGCTCAGACTTAATTTAATTTAAAGCCAAAACTGCATTTTAGCTACATGCAGTACAATGCCTTTTCAAATATACATGCAGAGATTAGCAACTGAGTCAAAGTGAAGAGATTACAGGGAGACATAGAAGTACAGAAGGAGCTAGAAAAGAAAGAAGAGCATCAGCAGAGCTGTTCCTCTGTGATGGTATTCCACAAGCCCAGAGCCAGGAGCCAGTTGCAAAGGAGAGGCAGCACAACAGAGGAATATGAGATTTAAGCAAGCAGTTTGGACTGAAGGCAATGTTTCCTGATCTTTTGTAATGTATATTTCGCTATGTTATAAGCTGTTAATTGAAATATATTAATCTTCAGGAAGGAGTGCAACAAGAGATACCAGTAACCATTGCAACAGCCACCAAGCCTGACACAAAGCCAGGTTGAGGCACCAGCAACTTTTCCCTTGCCAAAAGAATGTACCAGCTTTGTCTGGGATAATTTTCTTCAGAGTAGCTGGTATGAAGCTATGTTTTGGGTTGGTGCTGAAAACAGTGTTCCTAATAAAAAGATGCTTTTGTTGTTGCTGAGCAGTGCTTGCAGCCTGCCAAGGCCTTTTGTGCCTCTCACCCCACCCCACCAGTAGGGAGGCTGGGAGTGCCCAGGAAGCTGGGAGGGGGCACAGCCAGGACAGCCAACCCCAATTGACCCTGGGGACACCCCATGCCCTATGACATCGTGCTCAGGCTATAAGGTGGTGGGAGGGGGAAGAGAGAGGGAGAGGGGGATGTTTGGAGTGATGGTGTTTGTGTTCCCAAATAATTGTTAGGCGTGATGGAGCCTTGTTTTCCTGGGAATGGCTGAGCTCCTGCCTGTGCATGAGAAGCAGAAAATTAATTTGTTGTTGTGGTTTGCTTGCTTGAACATATTTTGTGTAATATCTCAAACTGTCTTCATTGCACCCTGTGTGTTTTCTCACTTTTACCCTTTCAATTCTCTTCCCCATCCCAGCAGAGGGGAGTGGCTGCATGGGGTATAGCTGACAGATGGAACAGAGGGATACTGTCCAAAGATTGTTTTATTTATTTATTTATTTATTTTTCTCACAGAAGTATTCCACACTGTTAGGGAGCTGTGATTCCAGTCTTTATAGAGAGTTTGTGGCATCATGTTTGCTGGAGGCATTGGGTAAAACATTGACTTGTAACTTGAGAAAAATGGATTCACATGATTATCTGTCACAGTCTTTATCTGATAATGAAAAAAAATGTCTCAGACTTTTAATGTTTTGGCTCCTGTATTTTAAAGCTGTGTGGAAGAACAGTTCCCTACTCCAGTAGCGTGACACAAGGACAGAGACATCAAAAGCTCTGAGGTGGACAGATATCACCATGAATGAATGCTATAAGCAAATAAAAGATGAAAAGATAGAGCTATAACCTTTTAGACAAGCACATGTCAGCATAATTGATAAACACCAGATGGAAAAAAATGCTAAATAAATAATGTGAAAATCCACAGTAATAAATTCAGGCGTAAATCTGGGAAACACAAGGAAACCTGATTATGTTAGATAAAGAAAAATATTCAGCACTGAACTACAGAGGTCATTCCAGAGCAGTGGAAACATTGCCTTATCCTTGCTTGATTTTTAATTATGTCTAGCTGGCCAGGGCTATTGGGTGCATAAGAGAATTTTAATGCTTTCCACTGCAGTTTAGGTAGAGGAAGCAAAGCCCATGGATTTCATCTCTAATCTCTTCCTCTACATATCTGTTTAAAGACTTCATCAGCTAAGTCGTTCATTCTCCTTGCTCTTTATAGTATTTCAGCTACAAAGTGCCAGTTAGACATTATTTTAACAGAAAGGGTTGTTATTTCTTCTAAAGAGAAAAAAAAAAAACTATTAAAAAATGAAGCACAGACTCCACTGGAGAATAAAATCCACTTGTCATTATGGTGACAAAACAGAGGATCTGTTCTAAAGAAACAAAATGAAATGCAGAGGGACTTCATGTTTTCAACTTTCCATGGTGTGCTCTCTGGTTTGAATGCAAATAAAATAAAATATTCATTCTACATTATTTTCAGTTCTACATGGAACTTTAGTCCTCAGTGGTGACTCCCTGGAAAACCATCTTCCGTTTCTGTGGAATGGGAGAGAGAAAGCCATTTTGAATGGCTACTTTTTAAATGTCAATACAATTTATTGAATGGGAATAAAAGCTCTAGGAAAGGGTGATTGTAGCTGAATTCTACACCAGTCAAACCTATCATGAGACTAATAAGTGTGGATTTAAATTAAAAGTATCAGTCATTTTCCTGCACTGAACAGGTTCTGCATAAAATTTCTTGGGACGCAAAGATGCACTTAATTAGATGATGCAAATTAAAATCTTTCCTCTTCTAATAATCAACATTTTAACCACTAAAAAGCAATATTAGCTACGTGTCTTTAAAAGGACTTTTTATAATGGAAAACTTAAAAAAACCTCTAAAATTAGTGAAAATCCATCTCCATCTGAAAGAAAACAAAACTACATGCAGAACTGTTCAAGTAAATTCTGTACTGAAGTCTTGTCCAGAATGTCTTTAATAATTTTTCTGAAAGTATATCAAATTAATTTTCAGGAATCAGTGGCTTTAAGAACCTAATATATTTCATGCTCAAATAAGTGAGAAGAGTATATTGTGTTTTTAAAATGCTTGTTTTTTAAAAAGCCTCTTGGAGTCTGGCAGTTTCTCTTTTGCTCTTTAGAACTTTGTTTTTTGACAGCAGGGAACTTCTGAGAAAGTAATGTCCTACACAAAATTTAGAGGAATCAGAGACTAAGGACCTCTTATCTGGAATCACTTCCTTTTTATGTCTTGACTAGTTCTCTGATCAGCAGGAGGTTCGTGTTTTGGGTTTTTTTTCCCATTGTGCTTTCTTAGGGCTAGCAGATTAGCTGAGTACTCTTTAATCTTGAAAGAATATTTTACATTTTTTAAAGAAGAACCATCCTTTACATATTTTTCTTTCGATTAATTATTTGTACACTCAATGCCTCACATGTAAATAAGTCCCAGTGAAGAGAGCAGATAAAAGTAGTCAAACTTCACGCAGACAATTACAGGGAAAAGAGATACTCTATCCTAAATAATATGAAAAAGACCCAAGAAAGGACAGAAAATACAGAGAAAATTACCGTAGAATATCTTCTTTCACCTACTTCCATACAGTCAAGACAAGTGCACTCAGTATAATATTATACTAGAAGTGATTCTTGAACATATTTATTCAAGACTTAGCAGAATGTCCAGGGCTTGAGAATTTGAAATCCATTGAGATGTCTTGCAAGTTATCAAAACATATCTAAAAGGAGAGGTACAAAGCTCTGGCTCATCAAATCTTAGACCAACTTTTTGGACTGATTACCAGGTAAAAAACAAAACCACTTGTTTTAAACTTGTATTTAATACTCCACCAATAAGCTAACTATTAAGCATACAGAAAGAACTGTTTTTTGAAAACTGGAATACTTAAGCTTTGTTTGATCAAATTCTGTATATGTGTGAGCCATTTGACTCATAATTTGGACTAGTGCTATGGCCAGCCAGCTATTCACAAAATTCTACTCACTACACATTCCCATCTCTACCCTAAAACAGGCTAGATTCAGTTACAAAAGTAAACTGCTGAGCCAGTCTTTTAAATATAAATTAAAGTACATTTGAATTCACAACATACTAAAATCTAGTCTTTTAACACAACAGCAGCAAAAGCACTCTATTAAACAGCATTACCTCCCTGTGAATCAAAATCCCTTTCAGCATATGTTGTTCAAAGTCCAAAGGGCAGTCTTCTACTTAAATCCCTACTGATTTTTCACAGCATCTCCCAGAAGTGAGCAAAACTCTCCAATAAAATAACAGTTAGCCAAGTTTACAAAGGCCATTTGTATGGAGGTAGCATCAGTAGTAAAATGACATACTATAAAAAGAATCACAAACTCCCCTCTTCCTTGGCATCCAAACTGTGTTACTAATTTTAATGAGAATTTTTAAGAGAAAAAAGTTGCAATAGTGTGCAACTTCCAGGTATTTCTGAACATGGAAATACTTCAGAAAGCACTGACAAGACCTGAGAAAGGACTACTGAAAATGTGACCAGAATAAAGGATACTCTTTAAGAAGAAGAGCTTTGACAAACAGCAAGTATTCCTCAAACAAAATATTAATATAAATTCTGGACTGAAAAGAATACTAACGTATTGAATACTTATAATGGAAAATGCTAAGGAGAATTCATTCTGCTATTCATGGCATGGAAAACATTTCAAGAAAATGCCCCTATGCAGAAACTAGTACAACATAAAATACGAGTGCTTCATTAGCACCAATTTATCTGGCATAACAAAAATTAAACCATGAACGAAACAAAGCTAATTCAGGGCTGAGGTGGATTATCCAGACTGTAAGAGTCTTAATTCATGTTATGGAGTTTCACCAGTGTCCCAAACAAATTTGTGTAAGGTTTACTACTGCTCTTTTAAGTTTTCCAGTTGTAGGTTGTATCCTTTTTTTGTCCTCATCTTCTTGGTCACACATTTTGTACTTCAAAGCTTTTATTTACTTCAGTGCAATCCTATGCTGCAATAGTTTTAGCAATTTTGTTTCTTTGTTTACTTCATCAGACACAACTGTTCTCAAAAATGTTTCTTATAGTTAACTGTCTCTACTAACTAGCTATATGAGTGTGCTGTTTCTCCCTTGCTTTGTCTCCTCTTTAATTTGGGATTGTATAGGGATCCTAAAGCAATATTCTATTCCCTCATCCCTGGAAATATTCAAAGAAAATGCAAACATGATACTTAGGGAGATGGTTCAGTGGTGGGTCTGGCCATGTTAGGATAATGGTTGGACTCAGTGATAACAGATGTTGTTTCCAATCCGAATGATTCTATCATTCATCATTTTTTCACCAAGATAAAGGTTAGCAAAAAATGTTTGTTTCCTGATACTTTCTGAGACACAGTGACCACTATCAGTGGCCACTAACAGTGACCACTATTTAATCACTGTTAATTGTTGACTAGATACAATTCTGTTTTTAAAAACTCATCTGATTTTCTTTCAGCTGAAGGAAAACTATTAACATAACTAATTTTTAATCAACTGCCACAAGAACAAAACAAGTAAGCACTGAGGAACTATTTTGTTGAAATTTCACCTGAGCGATAGTTCAATATAGATGTAGGCAGAACTTTCCATAATGGCCAATTTGGGGGCTGCTATCACTTCCTTGATCTTGCATAGTTTGTGTTTTCTGAATCTTTTTGATTTTTCTGATTGAGAGTGTAATGGTAGTGTGCTTATAATACAGCAACGTGAAACTAGTGGATGACAACCTCCACTTTTCCTTCCCAAATGCAAGAACATCTTAATACACATTCAGCTCTCAAATAAAATAGCTCTTCTGTGCTCCCTGCTACAGGCACATGTGAAGTTTAATTCCTGAAACTGTACTAAATCTGGGGAAATTGCTATCCTGCCAACATTATTTTTCATTGTTTATCCTTGAGATACCTCTTTTGTTTGATTTGTTTTAATTTTTCCAGTGGGTAGATATATATTTGGATTACTCCTGATATTTTAGCAATTACTTAAGTTTTCATTGACACAGATTTTCCTGTTAACATGGAAATATAACTGTGGTCACACACTTTCTGGTTGATCTGGCTTGCAAGTACTAAAATATAAATCACCTTGCATTGCATTACTTTTTTCATCCTGACCGAAACAAATAAGTCCTGGAAATTTTTACACTGAGAACAGCATGGATAATGAAAAATGTTTTATACAAGTACCATTTCCATTTTAAGTGGATTTACTTCAGTTTTGTTCAGCTTGCTTCTAGCTCACATTCAGCAAAGATTTTTGTAAATAGTGACAGAATATCCTAAAACTTAATAATTCTCTTGCTGGTATTAGTGATATTTCCAATGCAGGAAATAAATTCTGTTTTTTTAAGCCCAATTGTGCCAGAAATACAAATCTAAGGAGCTGGTCTTCTCTGAAATATAGTAGATATAATAGCTAACTGTTTTGTTACTTGAATTACAAAGAAAATCCAGTGACTATTAGAAATAATCCATTAATAAACTAAATACATTGAAATACAGAAATTAATATATAGGTATGAACACATAAACAAAGGACAGAGACAAGACAGGAGTATTTAATGCATTCATTCCCTCTGTCTTCAACATGGAGGATGGACCAAGAGGGCCTCAGTGCCCTGAGCTGGAGGACCATGACTGTAAGAACAATCAACTCCCAGTGGATCCTCAACTTTTGTAGGATCTGCTGCTCCAGCTGGATGCCTACAAACCTATGGGGCCTGATGGGATTCATCCAGATTCCTCAAAGAGCTAGCTGATGACACTGTAAAGCCTCTCTGGATGATTTTTGAGTGGTCTTGGGAATCCAGAGAAGTTGACTTCCAGTTGACTGGAAGCTAGCTAACATTGTTCCAGTTTTCAAAAGGGCAAGGAGGACCCTGGAAACTATATGTCTGTCAGTCTCACTTCAGTGTCTTGTAAAATCATGGAAAATATTATTCTGGGAGATAGAGAAAAATGTCTGGAGGACAACACAGTCACAGCCAGTATGGCTTCACAAGGGGAAAATCCTGCTTGTTGAACCTGTTTTCCTTCTACAATAGGGTAACCCACCTCATTGATCTAGAAAAGCAAGTATTCTGGAACTTTAGCAAAGCTTTTGATACTGTCTTCCACAGTACCCTTCTGGACAAAACGTCCAGCTCCCAGCTGGATAACTGTGTTATGTGATGGGTGAGCAACACCCTCATGAGTTGGGCACAGGTTATAGTGAATGGGGTGACATCAGGCTGGTGTCCTGTCACAGGTAGGGTTCCATAGGGCTCCACCCTCAGCCCTGTGCACATCAATATCTTCATTTATGACTTGCATGTAGGACTCAAAGGAGTAGTAAATTTGCCAAGGACACCAAATTGGGAGGAGCCATTGACTCCCTCAGTGGCAGAGAGGCCCTGCAGAGAGACACTGGCAAAGCAGAGGGCTGGACAATCACCAGCCACATAAAGTTTAAGAAGGGCCAGTGCTGGATTTGGCACTTGGGATGGGGCAGCCCTGGCTGTGTGTATAGACTGGGGAATGAGAGGCTGGAGAGCAGCCCCGTGGAAAGGGAGCTGGGGGTCCTGGTCCATGGCAAGTTGAACATGGGTCAGCAGTGCCCTGGCAGCCAGGAGGGACAACCCTGACCTGGGGGGCATCAGGGACAGCATCACAGCTGGGCAAGGGAGGGGATTGTCCTGCTCTGCTCTGAGATGGGGTGGCTTCACCTTGAACCCCGTGTGCTTGTTTTGGGCACTATAATATAAAAGAGATATTGAGCAATTAAAAAAATATCCAAATGAGTGACATGAGGATGGGGAAGGGTCTGGAGCCCCTTAAGAAGAGGGGCTGAAGTCACTTGATTTTTTCAGCCTAGAAAAGAGAAAACTGAGGAGAGATCTCATTTTGGTCTTCAACATCCTCACACGGGGAAGTAGAGGGATAGGCACTGATCTCTCTGGTGAAGATCAGTGACAGGATTTGAGGAAATGGCATAAAGATGAGATGGAGGAAGTTTAGGATGAACATCAGAAAAAGGTTTTTCACCCAGAGGGTGGCTGGGTACTGGAACAGGTTCCCCAGGCAAGTGGTCACAGCACCAAGCCTGACAGAGCTCAGGAAGTGTTTGGGCAATGCTCCCAGGCACCACGTGTGTGTCTTGAACAGGGCCAGAACTTGAACTCAATGATAGTTCCTTCCAACTCAGCACATTCTATGGTTCTGTGATTCTATGAACTACAGAATAAAACATTTCCATTCATTATTATCCATGACAAACTACTGAATCAAGGAAAAAACTGAAGAATGATATTATGTGTGCTTGAAGAAACTTGAACAAACAAATCATCTTTCCAATGGCACAATTTGAAACAGAATCAGTATCTTGATTCACAGCCTCCTGTGACAGCCACCAGACAGATCTACTACTGAAATGTTCAAGGTCATTTACTTAATTGTACTTATAATATTATTGGGCATAAGCTCAAAATGATTATGCAGAAAATTATTGCTTATGTTTCCAAATTATCATTTGCTATGAAAAGTTCTGTAGAGCAGAGAAGAAATTTCTGTGTCTGTGTGCCTCCTTCTATAAATAAATGTTTGCACTTCAGTTACAACACAGTAAATCACGTAAGTACAATTAAGCTGAAGCACTGAATGGTTTGTCTCAGAATGGAAAAGTACTTCCTAAGAAAACCTTTTACAAAGAGCAGATTCAAGTAGGAGTGTGACTTTACAGACTTCAAAATTTTGTGTCTTGCAAGCTGATGAGGATGCACAGTGACCATTCTCTTTAATTTAATCATCCTTTTTATTAAACAGGCTTATTATTTTTTTTTCCTCTTAACACCTAAAGGAAGGCAGAAGTAAAATAAGAGGAAAAACTTGTTTACTGTGCAGGTGAATGAGCACTAGAAGTTTCCCAGAGAGGTTATGGAGTCTCTCTGACTGGAGATATTAAAGAACTATCTGGATGCAATCCTGTGCCATGTGCTCTAGGATGACCCTGACTGAGCAAGGAAGTAAGACCAGCTGATCCACTGTGTTCTCTTCTAACCTTACCCATTCTGTGATTCTGTGAAAAATATATTTTAGAACAATTTCTGAACTGAGCTTGAGTACACACACTTTCTTATTATAAATAAAGCCATTATCTGGAAGATAAATCAAATTATGTCAATAAGGTGCATTAATGCCAGAACTCACTTATTTAAAATATTAAGCATAAGAATCCTTTTCTTATAAACAACTGTTTTATCTGAAAATATTTTCTCTTAAGATTTAGCAAAACAGTCTTCTGAAATTTTTTTTCACCAAATCATTTGCCATATGGAGACTGTCTCACTGTCTTTAAAACTCAGAAGGGTAGCTCAGAGGCCTTACAATTTCCCATGGCATGGTTGCAATTGTTGGCTGGTATCCTGGTGTGTATGTATGGGAGATGAACTGAAGCACATTTTCATGTACTGCTTTAAACATTTTTTAAAATAGGAAGGTAACATATTTCAATTTACAACAGAAATACTCCAAACCTGAATTGGTAGAGTCAGGGCTGCTTGTCATATAAGACATTAAGTAGACCCCACTTGGTGTGTTGAGTGACTGACCATGGCTAGTCTTTAAAAAGACATAGATTAACTCAACTGTACTCTCTGGGGCCTAATGGTTTGGCAGACTGATGATGCTGCAACAAGCTCAGACATTACGTAATTGCCTATTTCTCTATCTTTTTGTGTGTGTGTGTGTGTGGTCTTTTGTTTTTTTTTTTTTTGTTTTTGTTTGTTTGTTTGTTTGTTTTTCACATGCATATCAGGAATTACATGTTAAGTAATGTAGTACTAATAATATATACTTTTCTCCCAGACTTAATGTGATGAGGTATAAGCTTGGAAGGGACCTTTAAATATCCTTTAGTCCCCTGCCATGGGCATGGATATTTTTCTCTAGATTAGTTTTTTCAAATTCTTATCCACATGGCCTTGAACATTTCCAAGGATGAGGCATACACAAGTTCTCTGGCTGATTTGTTTCAGTGTCTCGCCATCCTCATTGTAAACATTTTCTTCCTTATGTTCAAGCTAACCCTGCCTTCTTTTAGTTTAAACCTATTGTTCCTTTTTCTGTCACTACAGGCCCTGGTAAAAAGACCTTCTCTATCTTTCTCTTCTCCAGGCTGAACAATTCCAGCTCTCTCAGCCTGCCTCCAGAGGACAGATGTTCTAACCCATTAACTGTTTTCATGGCCCTCCTCTGGACCTCCTCTAACAGGTCCATGCCTTGTTTGTACTGAGGGCCACAGAGCTCCTCTGCTGATCAACTAAATAAAGGATGAAATTTTTATCACTGCCTTCTTATTCAAACTGTCTGTGATAACTGGCACATTCAGGTGTCTTTTATCAACTCAGAGCAAGACTATTTGATCTTAGATTGGTTCTATCCAAATCAATGAGATGATGCAGAGGCAAACTCACAAAGCCAGATGGGCTACACAGTTGGGGTAAGCTCTAAGAAAGATGTGTGTGAAAATTAGTTAGAACAGTGTTGCACAACCCATATCATTCAGAAACTCATGTGAATGCACTAAATGCATAAAGCTGGTGTTTTTCCCTATTTACAATGCACTTATCATAGTAGCAGGCCATTTAAATCTAACTTTTTGTTTAGCTCAGCTGTGCATTTTATGCTCATGCTTCATTTTATGCCACAGAATAGTCTTGGGATGGAACATTTAACCCCTTTTCTTTAATGGGTGTTTGCATTTTGCATTTTTATTTTCAAGTCTTTTGTACTGGTCAAAGTACCAGAAATAAAAGGAAACTCTAGTTCAGATTACTACTAATATTGTAACTTCAAGGAAAACTAAATATTTAAGTCTTTCAACATACTTTTCAATGTTGATAGTAAATTTTTTAATGTATTGAATTGTTTGCATGCATAATGGCATTGCACATATACATTTTTTTCAGATACAAATTTTCTGCATATAGGAGATCACAGACAAAGACACATATGTTAATATATTTCTCCTAGAATCACAGTTTTGCAATATGCATGGTAGCACAGGGGTAAAAGCAAAATATTTCTGTATTCTGAGTGACTGCTGGTATGAGGGAACAGTAAAGAAAGAGACTTTGCAGAAGAGGGTGCAGATTCAGCGGAGTTAATGAAGGCAAGGGGTATGGCATTAAATTGAAAGAGTAAATTGAGAGTAGGTTTAGATTAGATATTAGGAAATCTTCTTCACTGTGAGGCTGGTAAGACACTAGAACATGTTTTCCAGAGAAGCTGTGTATGCCCCATGCCTAGAAGGGCTCAGGACCAGGTTGAAATGGAGTTTAAAGCAATCTGGTTGACTCGTGGCCTGCCAGGCTGGATTCTGGTGGTCTTTAAGTTTGATAGAAACCATTCTATCATTTTAAGATTGCCTTGTTTTCATCTGATATGAAAATATGGTTGCATATGGGCAAATTTTTCAGCTCCTGTCTCTGAAATGTATACAAGCTTTATGTGAATTAATAGTTAATTTTGGCAGCAAGATTGCTATAAAAATGTAACAAAAGGTATTCTGAATGATGGTTTTCAGAGTTTCCATTACTCTTTCCTTGCAGAAGTACAAATGGCAAAAACCCCACAAACCCAGAGTATGAAATAAGGATTTAATTATACTACATTGTGCCAGAGAGTACAGACATACTAAGTCTGTGTATAAGGGGTAGCTGAATAAGGAAAGAAATGGATTGAAAATATTAATTAACATCTAAATCCTTATTTTCATACTGGACCTCTCAGTCCATTATTTCTTACCACATCATCCTACCTCACTTTCAGGTTGGATTATAAATTGTAGGAGGCATGTACATAACAGATAAGCACTCTAGCAACAGTAGTTAATAACAATAATGAGTAACTATAATGAATCATGCCTCTGTTGGGGAGGTCCTATGTAGCTAGAAAAGTTATGGCTAACATTTAGACTGGCTCTAAATTCCCCTAATGCTGAAGACGTTGTAATTCCTAAAGCTGACTCCACTTGAAAGTTCATATTGTCATTCAGCTAATGATCATATTGACTTTTAACTTTTGGAGACTGTACCAGCTGATTATTGCAGGTGTCCCAAAAGCACAGTAAGTAAATGCAAAATGTTACAGAAAAAAAAAATAAAACAAGATAAGATTTCTATTTGTTTTATGAGTGATGCCGTTTGGAGCACTTTTCAGTTTGTTTTTTTTTTCACATGCATATCAAAGTAAGTAAATGAAATTAAATACTCACTCCTGTTATGTAACGAGGTCTATACTGGATGGTTCCAAATAAGCCAAGTATGACTATAATAATGTGTATAAAATTTGCGAGGATGGGTGCCCACTGATAACCAAGGAAGTCAAATATCTGCCTCTCCAGCACGGAAACCTATGAGTAAAAAGCAAAAGCATAAATAGATTAGAACAAACCAGAAAATATATATGAAGATATTTCCTTTTCCCATATCCAAGGCGATTGCTCTGAATTAAAAAAAAAAAAACAAACAAACCGTAAGCTGTAAAATGGGTTTGAAATGTTTCAACTTCTTGTTTTAATGAAAACTGCATTTCTCACTGGTTACTGACTTATATTCTACCAAGATACAAAACTAGAACAGTACCTTTGCAGGAGGAGAAACACAAATAACTGTTATATACACCAGCAAATGCTATAATGTTTTCAGGTATCAGTGCTGAAAATATGTGATAGGTTTATGACTTCTTCTCAGCTACATTGTTTCCATTGACAACACCATCCTTTAGCCTCATCTCTCCATGATGAAGGAGACAGGAAGCCTGTCACTTCCACAATTTCCCTGCATTTTGATTTGTATCTCTTCTCTCTATCCCAGCTGTTCTGTCAATGGGCTCTTACCTGTAACCAAATACATACAACTTTTTCATCTGGTTCTACTGATAATGACTCTAATTTACGTTCTTCCACTGTCACAAACATCAGCTAAAGTATAAACTCCCCCAAGACTCTAGATAAATAATTTTTAAAAAATTTGAGGAACAGCCCCAGGCTGATGATTACAATACCATTCCAAACAGATGGATCAGATATTAGAAAAAACTCCTTTCTAGCAATATCAGTAGAAATAATTTTGTAATTCCAATAGCAAATGTCCCTTAACTGGTGTTTTGACATTATGTAAAAATACAGTTCTGTAGCCCAGCCCATAAGGTAGAATGACATGTTTTGATGAAAATAATATTTATGTTAATATTAGACGACAACGTAATGGTGAATTTAGACAGAATCAAGGAGTTACTTTGACAGCATTCCAGTAATTTCACTAACTGGAATGGTGAATTGATGAACTTCATGAAAATGTGAATAATGAAAATAAAATTAAAATAGAATTATTATTATAATTCTTATGATAATAATTAAGATAATAACAATGTAAACACCACACCCCCACAATAAAAGAGAAAAAGAGAAAGATAAAGAGAAAGAGAAGGAGAAAGAGAAAGAGAAAGAGAAAGAGAAAGAGAAAAAAAGAGAGCAGGTTGTTGTTTCTTCATTAAGTTTCATTAAATAACAGGTGACTACTGAGTTTATGTAATGCTGTGGATGAACTGAATTAGGTTTATGTCCCAACCAATCAGTTCATTTAAAAAATAACACCTTTTGAGATCAAGTACTAAATTAGTAATTAACTGCTGCTCTTGTATGATAATGCTATGGGAGAATTTTCAATTTTCATGCCACAGTCCACTATCACATCAACACTTTCTTTTTGAAATCAAGTAAGAAAATTTTTATTAAAAGACAGCCTACATTTACATCAGAATTGCAAATGAAAAAGGCTGTTGATTACATATTATGTACTGACACTTGTTGAACTTTGAGATGGAGACTGCAAAAATAATCCTGAGAAAGTTTGTCAGCCATGTAATTTCAAATTTGAGTGTTCAGGTTTCATGTCAAATATTTAATTTCTCTTTTCAACAAAACCCCTTTCACACAATGTATCCTGCTTATAACCAGTCTTAGTATTTTGACTACCATTTTATTTTACATATTTTTTGAAAGAAATTATGTTCTTACATTATCAAAAATGTTTCTGAACTGATTTGTGCTATCCTAGAACTCTCTCTACCAGAGGAAAGTCACAGAAGAGGTCCCAGAATCCCAAGATATATCTAATGGTGACAACGGGATGAGGAAATAAAACAAAGATCAAGCTGTATTAAGAATTTAATGAAAACTCAGATTGCCTGTGCTTCTAAGTTTATGATTAAGAAATATTTCCTTGACTACAGGCACAGTAATTTATATTTTTAAAAAAGGACAATATGTGGCTTGAAGCAGTATTATGTAGGTCAGTGTGAAGTCTATTAGGTGTATCAGCAAGAGACCTGTTACACCTATGTGCTGTTAAACTGGTAACAAAGGAAAGATGTTCCCTTTGAGAACAGAGCTCTTATTTTCCTCAGATAAACAAAGAGTAAATGAGAACAGCAAAGCAGTAGCAAAAAGGGTCTAGACTGTACATAGTTCTAGTTTAGTAATGGTAGAGATTCAGCAAGCAGAAAACAATACATGGGAAGACACAAATCATTCAAACAGCAGGAGATCATCCAGTTAAGTATGCCAATTATCGAGGAAAATTGCAGCATTCTAGTCAATTGTATAAAAAGTAGAAAACCTCATACCCCTGCAATGACTTTTAGTCTAAAAGGAAAGTGTGCTATCATGCATCAACATGTTTTGTTTTGCTTGTTTTGGTGAAAGATGCAGTTCTACCAAAACTTTTTTATGGGACTGTATTGGATAAACGGCTATCCTGTGAGAATCTTTCCCTTTCACATACCAGTGTACTCTTTGTATTTTTTCCCATTACAAGCAAGTCCTTCAGTACCAAGCAACCACTCACTGATTTTGTGGTCATGTTGAACTTGGGGTGAGTAAATACCAGAAAGCAGGGCACACAAGGCAGGGGGTTAATGCAGAAGAAAAAGACAAGTCTGCACCACTTCTGTCCATGTATATCTATCTCTCATTTGCCACAGGCAGACTTGCTATTAGATTTTCTCACGTCACTTCAAGGAATCCACTGTGTGGGGCCTGCTGGATATGTGAAATGGTAGCATTTTGGTCAGGTATGAACAGATGAAATGTTGTGGAAATGCAACTCTTCCTGAGAAGACCATATTAACACAGCAAGATGAATTGTGGATTTATCAAATGGAAATTACAGGACAGAACTAAATCTTTATTCCCACTTCCTGAAGAGATAAGGGTGGAGAGAAAATAAAACTCATCCACAAACGAACATAAATATTATACAGACATTCTACATGAGTTACTTTTTTAAAAAATCTCATTTGGTCTGTGTTTCTAAAAGGGGAAAAGTGGGAAGTAGGACAAAGTAGTGACAAAGACTATTAAAAATAGTATTATGTAGCTTCCTCCTCTTCCACAGACGTCAGAATCATAAGGGATTTCCTTACATAGCAAGAGAAAATATAGATCTGATTTTGAAAGCATTTTATTCTTTTACTTCAAAATTTTGGTTAAACAACTGCACTTCTTCAAATCATACCCACTAGCTTCAAATGTTTAATGATGTTTCAAGGATGTTACAGAGAGAAAGGAAAGAGCTAACAAAGAAATATTAATCTTTAAAGTCAAGGAAGTTTCTTTCTTCTTCCTCAGAGTTTGGTATTGGTATTAGCACGTTTAACATTTTTGTTATTGACATGGACAGTGGGAATTCTTGCACCCTCAGCGAGTTTGCTGATCAGACCAAGCTGTGTGGTGCAGTCAACATGCTGGAGGAAAGGGATGTCATCCAGAGGGTCCTTGGCAGGTGTGCACCTCATAAAGTCCAACAAGGTCAAGTGCAAGGTCCTCCACCTGGATTCAGATAATTCCAAGCCCACATACAGGCTGTGCAGAGAATGGATTGAGAGCACCGTGGGTAGACAGACTTGGGTTGTTTGTGGACAGGAAGCAAAACACAAACTGGCAATGTGCACTTGCAGCCCAGAAAGCCAACCCATCCTAGGCTGCATCAATAGCAATCTAGCCTGCAGGATGAGGGAAGGGATTCTGTCCTTCTACTCTGCTCTGGTGAGACCCCACCTGCAGTGCTGCATCTGGCTCTGGGCTCCTCAGTACAAGAAAGATGTTGACTGGTTTGAAAGAGTCCACTAAGGCCACTAAATTGGTCACAGGGCTGAACACCTCTCCTAGGAAGACAGGCTGAGAGAGTTGAGATTTTCAGCCTGGAGAAGAGAAGGCTCCAGGGAGGCCTTAAAGCAGCAACCCAATAGCAAAGGGAAAGGGATTTTTTTAACAAGGGTATTTAATGACATGACAAGAGGAAATGGCTTTAAGATGAAAGAGGGTAGGTCTAGATTAGATATTAGGAAGAAACTCTTTCTTATGAGGGTGGTAAAGCATTGGAATAGGTTGCCCAGAGAGGTTGTGGACTCCTCAGTCTCTGAAGGTGTTCAAGGCCAGGCTGGATAGGGCTTTGAGAAATGTGGTTTAGTGCAAGGTGTCCCTGCCCGTGGCAGGGGTGCTGGAACTAGGTAATTTTTAAGGTCTCTTCCAACCTAAACCATCCTGTGATTCTATGATTCTGAAAAAGAGTTTGAAATGAGAAAAGCAAAAAGGAAAAATTGATGCTTTGGATGAAAAAGTACAGAATGATTAGAAAAGAAAAATATTTTTTATTTCAACTCCAATCTAATAATGCAGCAAACTCAACGTAGTGTTTTGGACAGTCAGGTTCTAATGTTAGAAAATGAACACCCACCACATTGTCTTCTTAGGCAGATTATTTGATGTATTCACCGATAAAATCACAGAAGATTTTATTTAAAGGGAACAATTTTACTAATGCATTATTTTTTTCCAGACTCCTGCTAACTGTTGTAAAAATAAATACAAAATAAAAAATGAACCCATATGCTGTCAAATTGGCATAGCTCAGAAACTTTCCAGATTCTTGTCAGAGGCTGGCTGTTAATAGATTAACAGTGTTACTGACCTTGAGGGATCTGTGAATTGAATTTCCAGAGGAAAATGAAAAGCATTTGGAGATGATTCTTAAAGTATATGATTGAACTAGAATTTCAGACAGGAACCACAAAGGAGAAACCAGTCAAAAGATGATTTATAGCACAAACTCCAAAATGGAAACTGACTAAGTGCCTTTGCTCAAAAAGCTCCCTGAGAAAAAAGTCAACCATGACTACTTTAGAATGATACAGAATCTAAACTTTGCACTGATATAAATTAAGGTGCACATAGGCAGACACACACAAGAGGATATGTACAGCCCCTGCAGCCAAGGTCCTTGGACAGCAAACACAACACACAGGCACCCAGCACACCAGGGCTGGGGCAGGGTTACACAACTGGCTGAGTGGTGGTAACAGGATCTCAACAAACTCCAAAGGAAAAAGAATACTAACTTAAATTACAGTGCAGGAGAATTAAACAACTGTAGTTTATATTATTGGTGCATGCTAAGAATGAGCTAAAGAAATTAAGCTCTAATCACTAACTCATTAAGTCCCCTCAGCAAAACTGTGTTGTATCAGATGCCCACACCATCTAATAATGCACTTCTGCTATTAAGTTAGACTTTAAGTTTTTAAATGACTTTGAGTTATTGCTCTATGCCATAGAAAATGAGACAGCATCAAATAAATACAGGTATTTTTAGGCCTTTAACTAACAAATTATTTCCAATGCTAAAGCCTGCCTGCATGACTACAATATCCCCAGCCAACACTCCTCCAGCACTTCCATCATTTTGAGGCAGAATGCATTTATTTGTGCCATTCCTTAGAGAGGTTCATTTAATTTTTCATCAAAATTTCAGATAGTATCCTGAGATAGAGGGCCCAGTTAGTCAGAAAATTCTCCACAGTCACCCTGTGGAAAAACAGATTAATATTTTGAAAGTCAAATCTACATGAAGTACGCATACAAATCTGCAAGCGTGCATACGCACGTGAGTCAAGTCCTTTACTGCAAGACAGCAAGGTAAATAAAAACTTTTTTTTTTTTGGGTAAGAAAAAAGGCAACACTAAAATGAAGTCTTGTGAAGAGCTGTGGACACAATGGCACATCTCATATAAACCATCAAAACCAGAACGAGAACAGGTAATTCAAGTTAAAATCAAGAAGGAATTAGTTTCCACTTGTTCATTCGTTCCTTGAAGGAAGTCACATATATAATACTAAGCCACCATCCTTAATCCGTTTGATGTTGCTGAGAGAAGGAATAGGCCTTCACCACACTTGATAAGAAGGTAATCATAGTTTTTAAAAATCCTGTGTAGCACCACATTCCTGCATCATATTGTGTATAAGTGGATTTCTGCTGTGACCTACTAAAGACAACAAACCTCTCCACAGGTACAGAGTGCACTCAGTCTCAGCTGCTGCCCTCCATAACTGAGCATAGCAATAATAAATAATTTTAAAAATGGCATGTACAAGTTTTCTACAGTAGGTTTACTACTATGTAGTAGTGAGAAGCATATCTACACAGCATTGTAGAGACAATTGTGCCTAAAATGGCGATAGTTCTTACTGTTCAAGACCAAATTCACTTTTGCTAATATTTAAAACAACAACAAAAATCCAGAATTTGTGAGGTATATTAGATTTCAATCCTCTTGTAACCAGAAGAGCATTTCAGTTCATTTATGTGTTTCTAAGTTTTGAATGCAATTGCACACTCGATCTCAATGACTTATTTAGATGGGTTAGAGGCTTAAGTTCATGCCACACTTTAGATCACTGATATTAAAATCAGGATACAGCAAATTTTGTGTGTGTGCATATGTGAATGCTTTAAGACCACCGAGTTTCTTATTTCTGGCTGGCCACCAGTAGCAAGATTTAGAGATGTGTCTGAAAGAAAACTTTAAAAATCCATCTCCATGTAAACTCTTCTACCCATGAGACTATCAAGAAGTTAGCAGTTCAGCTACAGGATGAACTTTAGCAACGGGTAGTAAAAGTTTTAATCCCAGTAATGTATTTCATTTCCTGTTCATGAACACTTGTAATAACAAGTGTAATTATTTAATAAGACATATTTGCACTCCACCAAATCCAGGGAGAGGTGCATAAAAGTGGTTTGCTCTCAAAATGATAAATTGGGTCAAGTTATGAGGTTCTTTTCTACCTTAAAACCAAGATGATATTATAGCACAAAATACTCAGCTGCCAAGTCCCAGCAAGGGGGTGTAACAAGAAGGCTAGCAGTGATTGTGGCCAAAGGAGGGATAATGACAGATGGGTTTGTGACCACCAGTGGGCATTAGCTTAAACACTGCCAACACAGAAGTTTCCTTCCATCTCTTTGGCTGGCCCTTATTTTTCCCTCCATCTCTCTCTCTTAATCTTTCTCTCTCTTCTCTGTTCATATCATTCTAAAAAGAACATTGGAGCACTGCCACTCACACCTTGATTTAATGTGACAAAATTAAATTTTACTGACCCTACTGAGAGAGCTTGAACCAATTCTAAATGTAAAAATGCTTTTGAATTAAGATTTAATAATAATTTATAATTGAATAGTCTGAATTAGCCTGCAGTAAAGCCCAAAGGCAAAATCAAGCATTCAGAGATCATTCAGAAAGATTAGGCTTATCAAATACTTTCAAATTGTCTCTGTCTTTCTGGAGATATTTACCAATAAAATAAGTCTTATTTTCATTCAAAATGATATAACTAGTTTCTATACACTGGTTCAAATTATACTAATTCCATTTGTGAACTCCGGAGAGATGTGATAATGCTGTCATGGAATTTACAAAAGGAAGTATCTCAGGTACCTTCAGGTAGTGAACCTATCTTCTGTGTATGATTCTCAGTCCAGAACAAACATTGGCTTAATACCTGAAAAAGAAATTACCCTATAACAACAGCAAAAAATTAGTCTGTAGTTCTCAGCAGGAAAGGCACACCTGTAAGAAACCTCATTAGCCAAATTATTTTGAGTGGAGTTGGCAGGGATCACTCATTATCTCATCAGGACTGAGTCTCATAATAATAACCAGACATTTAGTGATTTCACATCAAGTGAAAATAGCCAATGTAGAGTCACTAGCTGTTGTGTCCCAGTGGTTTTATTTGTATGCAGGCGTATAAAAGTGTCCACAGAGCAAGAGAGAGAATGACATGGTGAGAGAATGACAAGGAGTCCATGTCAGAACTGTAAGGCACAGACAGCTCCTTTGTAATCTCTCATTCCACAACTAAACCTAGATAAACAGAATGCTGACTTTACTGATTCCAGAAAATCTCTCTTAAGATGCTTCTACTGGAGTAATCATTATTACTAACAGAATATTTGAAGCACCTGCTACATTTTCATGCCTTGACATCACCTGAAAACTGATATTTAAACTATGCAGATCAATTTATGGAAGACAGATAATTGGCATCACTTATAGACAGAAGAGTTTCTACCTGCTGAATTTTGCTTATTACCTGTGTATGAAGCCACCCATCCTTAGGGAGCTCCAAGTACTGTGGAAGGAATCAGGGTATCTTTTATGCAACATGGCTACCTTAGAGTCACACTTGTCATCTGGTCTCTACACAGAGTCCAAGAGAGAAGCACAAGGTCTTAAATCTCATCTTCCAGATGTCCAGTGCTCCCAGTTCTCAGGTCCAACACCTTTAAATTCAATGGCAGATGGGGAACACCAATTGTTGTCTACAACCCAGTTCTACCAACTTATGTTTCTAACCAAAGGATCAAGTTTGGTTTGTTTCTTGGTGGGTTTTTTTGTTTGTTTGTTTTAAGAAAAGGTGGCATGTCCATGGGCTAGTTCAATACTCAATTCAACTCAGGAATTGCTGATTGGAACTGGCTAATTTGTATCATATTTCAATACTTCATCATTTTTATTCAATCTTCTTTGGAACACAATTATAAAGGGAAAAGATGCAGCATGTGAAGCACTCTGTGCTGTCATTGTCATTACAGGAAAACTCTAGCTCATTCCAACTCGCATGGACAGCTACAGTGAGTCAGGCAGACACTGCCCCCATTTAATATTTAAAGGAAAACACAAAGACGTGGTCTTTTCCTAATTTTATACCCTGAATATTTTTCCTGATTTATTATTTATAAATAATAGTTATTTTCCTGATTTTTCCTGAAGCAATATGTTTAAATGAATGGGACCCTAAGCTTTCTGTTTTGAAAAAAATACAAAACCTATCACCTGCCCCTGGAAACACAGCCTCTGTAATACAAGTAAGCATTACAGATTATAGTCTCATTCTCTAGCATTTTCCAACATTAACACTTCAATAAAATTAAGAAGCAGTCTGATCATTCTTTTCCCCTAGCCCTTATGACAAATGCAATGAATATAAAGCTAGTCTGTAATGAGTAATGTACTAATTAGGTGTGCTGAACTCTTTTTAGTGGCCAATTCATGTATAGATACAAACAGTTCCTTATCTTAAATATGTTCTTTCTGAAACGCTATCTATTTGCATCCAAGCTTTATCAATTTAAAAAGTAACAAATACAGAAAAAGGGACAAGTATAACAAAGTTCCAACTTGGTGAGTCACAGAGCTCTCCTCCCAGTCTGCTATACTGAAAAGTTAAAATGTGAGGGACAAGGACAAGGATAGATGCAAAGCTCTGACAAAAGAATAAACACA
Organism: Cinclus cinclus; assembly: GCF_963662255.1. NCBI lineage: Eukaryota > Metazoa > Chordata > Aves > Passeriformes > Cinclidae > Cinclus > Cinclus cinclus. Next base: position 50,963,941 of record NC_085048.1, on the reverse strand, counting down.
CAAGATGAATGCTTGGTGTATTATAAAGAGCTAATAGGTGGGAGTAAGACATGAGAATGGTATAGAAAGATACACTTCCATGCAAGTAGATTGTCCAGAAAAAAATGTATTTGGAATAAAATTAAAATTTTCAAAAGAAAAGGAGGTACTGGAAAAGAAGCAGAGATACTGACGGTAGATATTATTTGCAAAAAGGTTTATTGCAGCCAAAACATTTATCAGAGAATAATTTACATCAACTTATTTGAGACTAAAATCAGATTTTACTGGGTGTTTATTTTGTGTATTGAAGGTTAGTGTTATTTCCTGGTTTAAACTTGTTTGCTTACCCAAACTATGCACTCAAGCACAGCGGCACATTCTCAGAAGGTATTTTAATGATGACAATATTGTTAAATACTTAAAATAAGACTTTTTAAACTTTCCTTCCATTCTTCATATGGTAAAATACTGATAAAAATACTATACCTCTCTGTATTGAAAGAATAGCAACCATTTGCTGACACCTTAATATTGTGAGGAAGGCTGGAGAGGGCTGCTTAACAAACCTGCATGGCTGACATGACAGTTTTGTGGAAGGTTTTTTTCTTCCTAAGGAGAGTCAATCACATACAGTAAACCAAAAAACTGATTCCTTGCCAGAATTTATCCTCCACCCTTCCACGTTTGCCTTCGAATCTTTGTTTTCCCCACCTTCCAATTTGCTCGCTTTAATTCAGTGCCCGCAGCAGTTCCTCTTGGAAGCAGCAAAAGCTATAATCTAGGACTGCTGCAAGCTCTCCTCCAGCAGAAGCCTATCCCTGCCAATAGCTGTCATCATTCAAGTGGCACTTGCTGGCAAGATAGCACAGAGTTGCAGCAATTGCCTTCCACTTTTTCATACCTCATATCCCCAGCTGTTCCAAGGGGGTGATCACCTTGCTGGTTTCATGAGGTCTAGAAAACACAGCAATAATTATTGTGCTGGCAGTGCTGAAGGCAGCCATCACTAAGGCAGGAATTGGAGTGAAGCCAAACCAGCACAGCAGAATCTACTAATTTGTTGCACTGAATATTTTGTTGTAAAAAATAATCATGAGCCTTGTGATAGACTATGAAAGGCAAATTACATTGCCTGAGCCAGAGCCTTCTACAGTGCCTAGCAAAAAATAAAAAAACAAACAAACAAACAAACAAACAAAAAGCCCAAAACAACAACAACAACAAATCCCAAAAGCAAAACCGAACCTGACAATTTTGGGTTAGTTGCTTAAATCTAGCCTTTTAAATGCCCTGGCTTGTCAGCAAATTACCTTGAATTTACAAAAAATAATTAAAAAAAAAAAAAAAGTATATCTAGTTGTGACCTGTCAAAAAAATAAGTGTTTATAATTGATTTTGACGAATTTTGTATTACACTAGGAGGGGAAAGCTAACAGTGTTCACTTTAATTTCATATCACATGATACCTAACACAAAATTGTAAAAAATCTAACAGTTAACTTTTCTTCCCATAAATGTATTAGTCAATGTTTTAAATGATGCGTGTCTATGACTTTCTAATCCCTGCAAGACAGCAGCTTTTAATACAATTATTTGAGGGTAACGACAGCATCTTTACCAAAGCAAACTCCTATTATTAATGGAAAAATAGGAAAAAATAACTTCTACATAACACCAAATGCCTGAGTGTTTCTTAGTAGTATAGGTGACCTCTCTAGAGGGAGTATTTTTAACTCAAGGAAAAGATAATCTGATAATATTGTGCTTGATGCTTCTCTGCTAAGGCAACAGCATACCTTTATGCAACGAATGCAGCATCTGCTGGTCCCTGCTTTGTGCTGCATGGCACTGCTCTGACTGTGGTAATGGTTTACCCAGTGCTTTGCTTATAGCCTGATGACATACTGATTGGAATTCCATTTTCAGTGAAGATACGGGAAACTGCTGTCCCTGGCAAACAATGCAGTTAGGTGGAAAAGAAACTTTGGTTAGAGACAACTGCCTTCTTTCTAAGCAGTAACTTAGCAGAAGCAGAATCAACCTCTTTCACCTCTGCTGCTCTGTTACCTCAGCCAAGGAAAGAAAGGATCAATGTCCATTCAAGATGCCCTGATATTGACAGGTAATTCTACACTGAAGAGAAGAAGGAATAGATAAAGCGTGTGCACATCTGAGAATATAGGAGGAAAAAACAGGAGTCATCAAATTTTCCAGTAATATATCTCACTATACAAGGTAAATTATGGCAAAAAATAAATCTTTAGGGCAAAGGCAACTTTTTACTCTGGGAAACTAATCAAAGTGTCCCCAGATTTCTTAGATTTCTGTTGAAATGGCTGTCAGCACTGATAATATTTTTGGGGATGTTCATGTCCTCCCTTTGTGAGAAGCTCAGGTAGGAACCACTGATTCCTGTATAGCTGCTCTCCTCTAGATGGAACTGTTTTTCCTGCTGTGGGAGTGCTGCTAAACTGCAGGTCTCTTCCTACACCCTCTGAGTAGCAGATTTCACCCCACACATGGCTGTAAAACCCTTTGAGCTAAACAAAGAGACTTTCCTCTTGTAAGGATATGGTCTTAGAAAAGGAGCCAGTGGCCCATCCCAGTCAAAACTTCTATTTAGAAAGCAGAGGTGAGGTCCAATGTACCTTATCTAGGACTCTAACTTCTATCCACACTTTAGATATTGAATCTCCACCAAATTTCTGGTATGCTGAATTAATGTGTGTGTCTCTGTAGGCTCCAGAGGCAAATCCATTCTGACTCAGTGCAGGCACATAAGCAAGATAAAATGAATATGATCCATCCATTTAATCTGAAATAACCATAATTATTACTAAATTAATCCATACATGTGATAGACCAGGAATAGACTTCTGGGATCTAAGCTGTTCCACAGATTGCCACAGAGTCTCTATGGGATTCAGAAAAATATTTTAGCTTCATGGTAACAGGTAGGCAGTATTTAAATCCTGATCTCAAAATGGAGCCATGTGGAACTGTAGATTTCTTTGACTTTCTCTAATTATTATTATTAAAGTAATTGTGAATATTTTATTTTGTTTAATCTGCAAGATAAAAGCTGTTCAAAGGCAAGTATTAACTTTCAGTATTATTATACACTGGACTTTCTCTTCCACTCTTGTAAAAGTATGCCAGGAATCAGAGATTAGATCAACAAATGTCTTGTCAACAATCAGTGTGATGGAGTATACATTTTCTTAAATGCTATTTGACCAGTTTCTTCTCTCCTGTACAGAAGATTTCAGGTCAGGTTGGCGGGAAAAAAATTACTAATGCAATTTGTTATGGGAGAATTAACACTGTTTTTGCTAAAAGATGTTAAGAATCAGTGACTGAACCTTCCCAGTATAACTTCTTTCATAAATCTTTAGTGATAATGGACACCTGAAGGAAGTATGTTGTAACAGGAAGTTATGTGGGAAAGTGCTGAAACTTTATGTCCAAAATTGCAAGGTAGACAATATTAAAATTGTCAGAATATTTTTGAAAAGATATTACAACAGTGAATGACTAGGCATCAAAATGACAGGTGAAATAAAGTCCTGATAAATGCAAAAATATGTGCCTCCATGGGAAAGAATATTTAACACACAGTGGATGATTCTAAATTAACAATCATTACTCAGGAAATTATAAAATTATTCCAGAAAATTAGCATAAAATGTCATCTTGCTGATAAACAAACACCAAATTTTAGAAATCATTATGAAAGAGTGGGCAGTGAAACAGAAAATGGCACTATCAAAGAGAGCACCACACTTACAACAGTAGATACAGTAAAGGTGGAAAAGTACAAAGAAATATAACAGGGATTATGAGAATAGTGGAAGATTTCTACTGAGGATGGACTAAACCAATTAGGACTCTTGAAGTCAGTAAAAAGAGAGCTGTAGGGGAACATGAAAAACTCTTTAAAATCAAGGATTACATAAAATAAATAGGTAAGGAGCACGTTTTATTACTTTTTCTAGCACTAGCCATAGAGACAGTTGGCTGCAATGAAGTGAGAAAAGCTGAAAAGAAAAAAAGGAAATATATTTTCATAGGATTAATAATGAACCTGGGAAATATATTTCCATGGGCTTTTGTGTTTTAGACAGGAAAAAATCAGATAATTTCATGGAAAATTAGACCATTGATAGCAGATAAAAATGATGGTCCTGCTACAGCCTTTGGTTTAAGAAGTCTCATTATTACCAACTGCTGAAAGCTGAGAGGGTAAATTGAAGGAATGACCATGCTCTACAGGGTCCTGCACTGTTCACTAGGCAACTGCAACTGGCTGCTGCTTGAGGCAAATTTCTGTGCTTAGATGATCTTTTGTTCTCATCTAATATGGCTTTTTTATCTTCCATTTGAAACAGCTTACAGGTTTGGGTCGGGTTAGGTTAATTCTTTTGTGTTTTTTTTTGTTTTGTTTTGTTTGTGTTTTTTTTTGGTTTTGTTTTTCTTTTTTGTTTTGTTTTATTTTGTTTTTGTTTTTTTGGTTGTTTTTTTTTCAATTTAAATTGCAATGATATGAATGCAAAATCACAAACTTTATGCCCATTAAAATTATGCCCATTGATGGCATATGAGAATATGTATACTTATGTTTAAGTCACAGAATATTGTGCCTTCAGACACAGGAAGTCTGAAGTGCTAGGATTTAAATTGGGCCAGGAACAAAACCAATATGATCTAAAAACATACTGCTTGAACTTATTTATAAAATTACTTTTAAATATGATCATTTTGGAGACATTCCCTGTTTACATTTTGGAAACTCTGTGGGGCAGCAATCCCTGTCTGGTCCTGCAGAAAGCTGCTTGCTAGTGGTTAATGGGAAAGACCAAGAATTGGGAGAGTATAAAATGAAACCACTTCCTTTATGAGTCCTTATCCGTTTGTTTTCATTTTCATCTTATTGCACCCATACGTAACTGTGATATTGAACAGGACTAATTCAAAACTTCTGAATAGTACTGTAAAAGGCTCCATTTACTTACACATCAAGATACAGGGGGACAAAGAGGGAGGGCAAAGCTGAGGAACAACTAATTTTATTTGTGGATAAAATGACACTACAAGAAATCTACCTCAAGTTTAGATTTAGTAATCCTTTGTGATGGGTAACTTTTGTCTATCCTGGGCACTGATAGCACTGATCCTACTCAGCTATTCCTCCTCCTCATTTGTTCAGACCCTCTGTGGTCATTAACAAGCCTACATATACAATTAAATAAATTTGGAATTCTTTAACTGTGACTTTTATCCAAAGACTCTTGTAAAAGGACATGAAACACCACTATTTTAATTTTAAAAATAAGGACTTGAAGAACAAGTAGGCTACAGATCTACCAAAGTTCACCCAGTTGAATACACCAGCATGGAGCTGACAGTGAAGTACACAGTCTCTGCTTGCACTGAAGACAACTGTTAGGTTGCATTTTTCTTTTGTTATCAAGAACCTGAAGAGAGCCACCAATCCATTTATAATAAACATTTGTTATTTATATTATTATTTGGCTCTAATAATGTATGCCATGAAAAAAATGCAAGAGTTTCAGGTATATTAACAATAAATTGATGGTGTTCCTGTAGCTTTAAAAGCATACAAAATATGAACAATTCCTTATTTTGATTAGCCCCTTCATATGAGCATAGATAGCATGGCACCAAGAGGTGAAACATCTGGTAGCTGCTACAGGACACACCCCCCTACTCAATACTATCACTGTGATAAGAACAAACCAGTCAGTGTATTTTGAAGTGAAAAAATATATCTCAGATATGGCAGACTAGTGCCATGTCATGCAAGCTGGAGCACAAGACAGAAAAAGTATTTTGCAAGCATAAAGTGCAATATTTTGAAGAGAAAAATATATACTCTATTAAAGTCTGGATAGGAAGAGAAGGATGGTAGATGGAAGACACCACTGCATGCTTCATGAGACACCCATCAACCACTGAATGTTGGCCAGTAAAAAAGCTATGCCTTATTAAGTTATAAAAGGGAAGGTGAATTTGGCACTAGTGGAAAAGTGCAGTAATTTTGGTTACTACTGAATAGTTTTCTCTAAACAATAGAAATTCAAGTTCTGCTTTGAAAAGAGCAGACATAACTGAAATAATGAGCTGGGGGCAAGGCACATGACATTGCAGATAATCATCCTTTTAAGTCTTCCTATACAACTAATCTTAAACTTGAAGCTTTTCATACCTAAACTAGCAATCTATTTGCTGTGGGCCAGAGAACATGATTGAACACAAACTCCTAAATTGGCTGGATATGGGAATTTTCTATGACTTTGCTCAGTTTCCTTGAGAGGCAGGTAGCTAAGAGTTCTAGACTCCTTGACTTGGTAAAATTCCATTATGCTGCACAATACATATCTTCTTAGAAGAACAAAAACATTAAAATAAAAAAGGTTATTTTAAAGAGAAAAATCACAATTACAGCACTTTCTTCTTGCGAATCCACAAATGGAAGTGACTAGAGATAACAGAAAGCACAGTTGGAATAAGAAGTCTATAGAAAAACTGCATTTATTGTAGCAATAATACAGCAATTTGATTGCCTTGGAAAGCAGCAGCAATATCAATGGCAAACAGGCACAGATTAAAAGCAACACAAGTCTGGACACAGAAAGTACTAAGGTAGGGAATCAAACCTATTTTCCTGATATTTAAAGGCAGTAAGCACAGATTTAAGCTGAACCAGGCAGACACTTGGTATTTGCAAAAAAAAAAAGGTGACTTATGTACACGTATAATATAGGTTTACAAGTCTGTCCTTATGACTGTGGTTTTTTACCCATTCTGTTCATTAATCTAGGCAATGGGAAATATAATTCCACTCGTATCTGCATATTATAACTACCATAACAGGCAAGCTATTAATATTGTCTGAAGGATAACATAATCAGATATCTTAAGATAATCAAAATAATATGAAACAATACACTACACTGTCAAAAATGTTGATGCTTCTTTTTATGAATACTTGAGATAGTGTTAAGATACAGAGAGATTTATGATCTTATCATATATGTTAATGTGATATTTTTAATTTTCAGTGTGTTTCTTAACTTGTGCTGTTTCACCATGTCACTGTGTTCCTCATTCTGTCCCTCACTGGCAAAACTACATAGAGTTGAGGAACCTCATGCTGTCCTTCCAGAGTGTGTTTTATGGAATATTTCCTAGCACAAGTCTGTGTGACTCTGCAATACTGCTCGGAAAGCATTTCATCACTAAATCTGATTAAACTATTGTAATCCCATGCATGTATTGACACACACACACAAAAGAATATTAATAGAATATCTAGAATATAATAGAATATATAATAGAATAGAATATTAAACTGGTACTACTCACTCCTTATATACTTTCTTCAGGCTGGGCAAAAAGGCCAGGCAGAAGGTAAAGTGTTTAGTGTTTGTTTCCCACCATCCAAATCCACTTTAAGTGGCGACAATTTTAGGCAATTTTTTCCCCAGATTGCATCTGTTTTCTCCTTGACAATAATTGGTGAGTGATCTCTTTGCTTTTGTCTTGGCCCATGAGCTTTTTCATCTAATTCTTTTGCCCCTGTTTTGTTGGGGAAGGGGAGTGAGAACAACAGGATGAGCACATAACAGCTGGCCAAGGTCAGCCCAGCACATCTATGACAAACTTAAAAGCAGGACAAAAAATACTGTCTCAATATTTATGATTCTGATTAAAGATATCTTAGGATTTGACAATGGTTCACTATTTCTGCAAAGTCCATAAAAACTGCAGCTGGTGGTTCAGCACCTCTGAGGGTCTCTATTTTTAAGAAAATCCTTGTTCAGAAATGTTTTATACCAATTACATGTATACATAGCACAACAGCTTGTATTAGTAAAAGTAATATAATTGATCAAAATGTCTTTAAAAAATAATTTCTGTGGCTTTTCAAAATTTGAGCTGTTTTCCCAATCTGCATGAAAAACACTTTTTAAAAATCAGGAAATATAGGGCTGCTGGAGCTATAGTCAATCTATTCTGCCCTGACTTACCTGACTTATTCTATGAAGCCTTCAATTATTTTGGTTGAGCTTGCCTTGTCTTGCTGGCCTTTATAGAAAACAGAAGGCACAAAAGATAACTGATGTTTCCCCATCTGTTTCCTTAATAAATGCCCTTTGCTACAAAGGACTGGTGTGCAGACAAGAAAATAGGACTCACTTATCAAACGATACACTCAGTGCTGCCAGAGATCCAAGCTGTGTTTTGATAAGGATTTCCTGGTTGATGTGACAAATTTCTGCCTGAATCTCAGAGGTATCTTAGGCATCTGGTGAAAGCACTTCATCCAGATCATGAAAACAAATCACTTTTAATTAATAAAGTCCTAAACCCATCTCTCCCCACTCCAGAAAAAAAAAAAAAATCCAAGACAAGACAAAACAAAACAAAATGAAAATCTCCCAACTAAAATAAAATACCTCTGGCTTTGACATTTGGAAACATGATGCCATGCTATTTCCTAAAGGTCCAAATGACAAGATTAAATAACAGAAAAGAAGCCAAAATCAAAACCTGACTTGTATGTAAACATAAAACCTTCAATTTGCAATCAGAAAAATCCATAAGTGATTACTCCAGTGAACGCTCAGAAATTATCAGTCTGGTTTTGGATATATTTTAAAATGCAGCTGTATGAAATCATGAAATGTTTTCAAATGCACACAGCTAACAGCATTATTATTTGTTTTTTCTCGTCAGATATTTTATTACAGATAAAACCCTGTATCTTCAAACAAAAAGAAAGAAGAATCTGGATGCACTCTTTATTTAAACTTCCCTGCTATTACTAATTTAAACATACTAGATCTTTCCAATATATTTGGCCAAAAGTTGTTTTCATGCCAATGCTATGATTGCAAAGTACTCTATCAAGGATGCTGCAGTTCCTGCACCTTGCATGGAAAACAGGTTGTGTTTGAATCTATCCCCTATCATATGTATATGGCTTTCTCCACATTACTTTGTGTTACCACATAAAACCAGTTCTTCATCTTTTTCACCACAGAAAAAGGAAATCCAGACAATGGGATCTCAGACATGCTGCAGTCATAGGTGCACCAGTTAAAAAATAGTTAAAAAAAAAATCACAATCAAGTTGAAAGAATCGATTTATTCTACTTCACTCAGAATAACCCAGTTGTTCAGGTGCCACGTGTATGATGTCTTTTTTGGCACTGTGTGTTATAAGCCACTGCCAGAGGCAGAACTTTGAGATAAATCAGTGAACATTCCCACGTGCCAAAACAAGAGAGTGTCAGTCGGTGAGGCATGTTCCTTTTTAAATGCCTGCAGCACCTTCCCTATGTCTTGGTAAGGAGTGAGGGTCCCTGGCTGGATTAGTCCTGATAGCCTGGGAAGGAAGCAATACATTTCACAGAGAGCTATCACTCTGGAGGAAGTAGCAAGGAGAGAAAAGGGTTTATGGACTACAAAGCTCTTTGGCAAAAGGTCAAACAGTAGATGAGTATAATTCTTCAAGGAGAAAAGACAAGAAGAGATTGAAAATTTTACTTTACAAAGCAAAAGAGAAAGCAAACTCACAAACTGATGAAAGAGCTAAGATAAAAAGAAATCGGTAGCATAACAATTAGACAATTTTGCAGTGCTTTTCTCAACAGACTGAAGTTTGTGTTTCTGGATTTGAAATAGTTTTTCTGGAAAAAGGTTTCCTGAATGGGTTTTATAGATTACTTCTCTGGATACAGATCACTCTAACAACTTGCAGAACTGCAAAGAGTGAGGATAATTTTAATTCTCATACTATGGTAGATATTATTGTCTCTGCTATTCCTGAAAATGGATCAAAAAAATTAACTTAACATCTGAAATGGGAACAGAGAAAAGCCTGTTGTCTTGCTCCTTTTGTGAAGACAAGAAATTTTGTGACTTTTTTACCCTTCATTGGGAAAGAAAATACCTTACAGTAAAAATAGTATTAATGCCTTAGAGTGACACATCATGAAAATAGTTTTCAATTCTAAATTTTTCCTGAGATCAACACATACAGGATTGTTTTTCTTTTGTATGTACTTTGTATTATGTAAAAATGGCAACTTTTTAATAATCTTTGTTGAAATAAGTTCATTGTGTAATTATATTTTGCTGTCCATGAACCTTCGGTAAGCCATCAGCCAAGCATTTCAGAAACTGTCTTTCAATCCATAAAATCTCTCCCTCTCTCCTTTTGTTTTTTTTCCTTTTTTTTTTAATTTTTTACTTCATAAGGTTAAAAAAGGATAACCAAAAGATGCCGATCTCAGAGTTTTCTAAAGCAGGCCTAACTCACACCTTTAGCAAATACAGAAGATTAACTGAATCATCCTTGAAACCATTGCTGCATTGACATTTACAGCACAGGTTTCTTTGTGACACATTGCTACCTCAGTTCCAATATGACTTCTTTGACCTGAAGAAAAAGGATTGATATATAGACATTAAATCTGACCAACTGTAGTGATGGGCAGACCATCTAAATCACTGTCCTTAAACCACCACTGTCAGAACAGCCTTGATCCTTGCTCTGTCCTTTATGACCTTCTGATTGTCTAGCAATAACTCCAGGCACTAATGTCAACCCAGAGTCTTCAAAAACACCCTGTATCATCCCTTCCCGGGGCTCCCAGCAACGACCTGAGGAAAAGACAAGATTACTCTGTGGTGGTTCTGTCTGACTCATACCTGCAGTGAAAGGTGCATATGAAGGTACACTGAATGGGTATTGCTGAATTAGTGCCACCAAGCAGGCAGGAAGCAATACTTGGCTGATCAAGAAAAGATATGCACCTCAAATGGAATTAAAAACTTCATGTGAAATGTTAATTTATATCCTTTAAAAGATGCTCTGTCATTTGAATGAGCTTGTCCTAAGCAATTGGGTTTATTAAATTGCTCTTAGATTTCTTGTTTTCTCTCCTCTTACCTCCTTGGTAACAAATTCAGAATACACTCCTGATTATGTAAAAATTAAGTTCAGTCTTAAACCTCATTTTACATCTACTCCAACACAAAAACTGAATCAAAGCAAGCTTTGCTGAAAAAAAATGGCAGCTTGGGTTGCCAATACTTAGTGATGTATGCTTTTCAACAGAGTATTCAGTAAATCATAATCAAAACAGCAAAAAGCATACTGATTTTAAAAAACTCATACTGGATGGAATTTATTCTAGGACAGATGGGTGGAACAATGCCAGTGCCCTTAGTGAAGAACACTTATGCTTATAGACCATTCTGACATCCAGAGATCCCTGCTGCTTAAAAAACTGTACAAGAATGTAACACATAAAACAATGTCTCCATTTGGCAAACAACATGTGATGCAAGTGACTTTCTGAAGAAAACAGAGCAGAGTAGCCTTAACATCAGTCTGAGGATATTCACCAGTGTTTCCAGATTTTGAAACACTTGTCACAGACACCTTCACACAATTATATTTTTTTTTTCTAAATAACGAAGACTTTGCTTAATATTCCAAGGATTTCAGGACAATAAAATTGGTATCCTTTTACTGTGTTTACACAGTTGTTTGAAGACTCTAGGAGACAATGCAGCTTTCTCAAAACTGTGCGGTGGCCCTTGCACTGGTCTTTTACTTGCTTAGTGTGTAGTAGCAGAAAGTAAAATCTGTGGATTTAGAAATGTTTGAGGAGTTTCCAGGAAATTTTTTTAGGAAGCTTCCTTGGCAGCAAAGACTAGATTATTTTGCCTAAACCCAAACGTGGTCCCCAAAACAAGTTCCAGTTACTCCTTTTTCCAGCAGTTTAATTCTGAAGACTAATTCTTTAAGCCAGTTGAAGTAACCAGGTTGGCTTACCCTGTTTATTCATCTGTGCATTCTCAAAACTGCCTCAAAAGGCATGGGAGATGACATTTCTTACCAGAGGCTCCATTATGGTCTAGAAGCAAGCAACTGGACAGTATTTAAATTCGATTAAATAGCTTATCACCTGTTTAACAAGTTAGAGGTTAAGCACTGCTCCAGAAAGCAGCCAGCATTCATTCTATGCTGCACACAGCCTCTGGTGCTCCCCAAAAGTGCATTACATGGAGCAGGGCCATGTAAGAGCTCCTAGTCAGGTGCATAACCAAAACATTCACACTAGGCTGGTTAAAGCATCCAAACCAACACTGCAGGCCTTCATTCGCCTGTTGCCACTTGCTTTTCAAGAATTTTAGGTAGTCAGTCTTGCAGATAGAGATGCTAGTCAGCTTTAGAGTATACTGACACCTGAGACAGACCGAGGCAAACTTGATGTATGGTGGAAGTTAATGTTTGACTTCTAAAAGACTACAGATTTTGCTCCAAATCTAAAATGTTTAGAAGGAAAAAAAAAAAAAAAAAGAAAAAATTTTAAAAATCTATATTTAAAAAGATAAGGCTTAAAGTGTCTACAGTTTTACAGTTTGCAAAGGTAAGCAAATCCATGCCTCTCTCTTTACCTAGTCCTTTTCTGACTTATAAACCAGGTGCCCAATGCCATGAAGTGTGTGTGGTATGAGAGTTTAGGGTGTACAAACTACAGCATTTCAGACACTTATAGTAGAAAAAACATAGGCAGGAAAAATAACTACATTTGGAGGCAGTCCTCACCTTAAGATACAACAGCCCAATGACTGTTAATCACTAATCCAGGAAATGAGACACCTGATGATGAGACAGAAAAGGTGGGAAGAACACACTTGTATCCCAGCCATGTAAAGGATTTGATTTCTAACACAGAGCAGGTTGACAATCATAGAGCTTCCATAAAAAGAATGCATTTTTAGGTCCTTACTGGCAGAGGGTCTGTCTTCATAACTATAATTGTGTCTATTTTTCCTTGTTCACTCTCCCTTCATAAAACTTATATTCTTGGCTTTTCAGTGTAAGGAAGACATAGAAAAACATGAGAAAACATAAAGTTTAAGCAGAAAATAAAATAACGTCTTCCCAATAGCAAGAATACTGTGGAAAAGAAATGGATTTCTCAAGGAAAATAGGCATGACAAAAAAAAACTTTTGCATGTCCAACAACTATTCAAACCCTTCACTAGTGAACTACTAGCAACATTATCTAATCAAATAAAAGTGGCTTTCAAAGAATGACCACAATTAACTACTTCTGTGATAAAAGAACTAATACGGTGTTAGAGTTGAGAATTTAGGCAGTTATTGGTAAAAAAAGAAAAGAAAATCAAGACTTATAGTACCTTAAGTTTAGCCATGCTGTCTCTGATAAAAATACATATGGAAAAATATAAAATATTATTATATTTAAAATGTAACAGAGGAGTTTTAAGTAAAATCTAATACATGAAATACAAAAATTAAAAATATCTCATAGAAATTAAATCCATAAAGAAATTCTAAATACTAACATTAAAAAATCAGGATCTAGTGAAATCAATAAATTAATGCACAATTATTATTGTTTATTTTTCCCTAAACTCATATTGTCCCATATTGATGGTAAAAAATTCATCTTATCTCTGAAATAGGAGATGAATATGCATACATAGACTGACAGTCAAGTACTGAAGAAAGCTTGATAAGAAATTTAATGTAGCGCTACAAATGCAGATAAATTATTTATAACTTATTATTAGATTTTACATTAATAAAACAGAAAAATTGAAGGCATGATAACATACATGATTATACTGAACCTCAGTTAAGGATATGTTTTCTCATTGCCTTAATTGTGCAAGTCTAAACTTCGAACTGAACCACTGAGCAGCACAATTGTATTTTGATTTACAAATTGCTTATTCTATTCCATTTGAGAAAAATGAATTTCAAAGGTAAAACAGTAAGACAGTATTTCTGACATACTTGGTATTTCAGACATAGCCTATGAGAACAAGTTCCATGTCCTGTACAATTTATCTTTTGAGCCCTAAAACGATAATTACATTTACATTACTCTCCAATTCCATTGCATTAACATAATTGTGTGTCAACTAACAAGATGTACTTATTAAATGGAGAATTTCTGGCTGATTTACACATGTAATAACATGTTACTATTAAATTTATTGTGCACCTAACAATACTTTGCCTAGCAACACGGTCTCACTGAAAATGGTGTCACTAAATAACAGCAGCTCTATTTCCTGTTGACCTCAAGGAATTCCTCAGTGCTCTGTAGAGAATGCAAAACTTAGCACTGTGCTACTGCACTTCTCTAAAGAAAAGGATACACTTTAAACACAAGTCTAGAGCAAAAATTGTCTCAAAACTTCAATACTCTCTTCATGCTAGGAAGGAATATGGCCTTTGCAACGAGTGCAGTAAAAGTGAGAGATAGGTTTTGCCTTAATTTTGTACCAGATAACTAATTCACAAAGATATCTGGAGAATTAAACTAGGCAATTTCAGTGGTTTGGTGCTGAATCTAGGAAACAAAATTTTCTTCTTACCCCTACTAGTACTAGCAAAAGTTCACAATTTATTTCCTCTCTCAGACTTGGGCCTTAAAAGTGAGAATTTAATCATCCTAGTGCAAACTGTTTACTTGGTAATGTGCACACACACACACATACATATATAAATAACAATTGTAAAATCTTCAGCTGCAAGAATTCAGAAAAAGTGTCTGATGATAAGAAACATTATCAGGTTACCATTTACTTGCTTTTCCATCCCAGTGCAGAATTGCTTACAACATTATAAATGTTTCTGAAAGCTAAAATATACACATGGAATGCTTGGCTTCTGTGAAACACTGTTAAGTCTAAAAGGTTCTGTGAACGTTGAATGGTCTGCTTGCAAGTTATCTCTTGTCTACCTAAAAGACAATAAATCCAAAAGTCTAAAGTCCTGGTATATTTTATTGTTTAAATAGTGATTTCTCTGTGAGAGCAAACACATGTATTTCTTGATGTGACAGCCTGGAGATTTTTCTGCTCTACTCCCAAAGCAACACTGGCTCTGTAAATTCAAAAAAGTCATAGAAGACACCTTGATTTTATTTGCAAGCAAAGTTTCTCACAGAAAAGTGAATGTACTCATTTTTCACAGACAATCTATTTTTTGGGAACATACCAAAAAAAAAAAAAATACTTCTATAGTTCTATATTTTTCTCAGAAGTCCTTGGATATATGCTACTAGTTTCCAGAAACTGCTAGTTTCTTTGAGTCAAATATTCAATCCGAATGAATATTCAACAGAATATTCAACCAGAAAATTAAATCTGCCATTAACAATCAAAGGGTAAGCACAATTTACGGGCGAGCGGTTGTTGTAATTAAAAGAAAAAAGTGAAATAGAAAGTGACTTAAATCTGAACACAGCTACTGAACATTTTCACTAGCTACTTTGCTAATCCTTGCATTCAGAAGGGCAGCCACGCTGTGTGCAGACCTGGAGATGCCATACCAGAGTAAAGAACAGCAGAAGGGCTGGCACTCCAGGAAGCAGGGAGGGGAATAAATGCTTATTAAGTCTCATCCTTTCCCTGTCATTTTGTTCCCTAGGGTATTTTTCTTCAGTAGCGTGTTGAAGATGGTTTTAAAGGTCCCAGGAGGTGAGGCTATCACCTTGTTTCTAAAGACCTATCTCAAATTCAAAAGGAAGATATTAATTTTATCCTTTTTGATATTGTATACCAGCATTCTTACAGTAATATTATTTGTATGCACCACATTAAAAACAATAATGGAAAAGAAAAATGAAATGTCTTTCAGATACTTATACCATGTTTTCCTTTGGTTATGAAAGGAGAAATGTAGGATTTTTTGGCTCACTGACTTTAATATAGTGCTAGTTCAGGAATTTATTTTGTAAAGTAAATATATATTATATTCAAAGCAGTTAGTTTCTTCTTTCTATTTCTGATAGAAAGCTTTAAACACAAACCTGTCATGGTTAGAAATCTATTAATTTCCAGGTTGAAATAATTAACTGACAGTTTGTATTCAACTAATTCTCAGTAAAACTAATTTCTAACTTCGTAATATTATTCTTTCGCTTTCCTGGGTTTTGTTTGTTTGTTTGTTTGTTTGTTTGTTTGTTTGTTTTTTATTTATAGGAAACAATCATGTGTGCTTTCAGCTTTAGTACTTTTTCCAGCTTCTTGTTATCTTCTACTTTGCTTCTTTTTCCCCATATTGATTCTTTTGGGATGCCTTCATTCATCAGTTACACTATGAATTAATTTTTTCTTCGATTTAGTAACCTCAGTTTTACAAAGTTTTTCAGAGGAGGCCTGAATACTTCCTTACACAATGACATTAGCATTTTTTAATTTTCAGAACCAACCCCTCAACTAAATTTGCTTTCTTTATGTCTGAATGATTTTGAAGATTCAGTCATTTAATACACCAAATTGTTTTCCCCCTTCACCTACTGAAAATTTCCTACTGTAAAATTTTGTAACAGTCCCTAAATATATTACTATACATTGCACTGATGAATTTAATTCCATGCTCCCATTTTTTTTAATTTATGCCTTAAAATTTTAAAAATTGTTTCTTTTCCCTATGGCAGGTTTTTGGTTGCTTTTTAATTGACCATAGGTAAAACCAATACTTTAAATAAAACCATACTTTTACCTTTTAGAATGAGGCCACTAAGGAAAATACTAAATGAGAACACAACAAAAATGCTGAAAATCACCTGCAATAACGCCCTCCCCCTTCAGTCTATCTTATCTGTTTTAATATCACATATGGTTTTCTCCCCTCCAGTCATTTCCTTGCAAGGCATTAAAATTCTTGCAACAATCCTATTTTTAATTTACTCTTTGGCACTGAATCAAATATTTAACTGAAGTCCAAATAGATGAGTTTTACTGCATGTAATTTGCCTAGAAAATTATTTATCAAAGAAAAATTGCTGCTTAAAACATGTCGTGTTTTATCACATTTTTAATTGCCTTCATACATTTCATCATATTTGCCAATGAAATTTGCTCTGAAATTTTGCATGTGATAAGGGCCATATGAAACCACTATCCCAAATCTCTAAATTCAATGCAAAAACCCTCACAAAATTTAAAGCGTAGGATTCAGCAGTGTTCTCTGAGTATATGATATCTGCTGAGAAAGGTTGACTAAGGATAGGTTAATTGAATAGATCTGTGTTTTCAAACATGTTTTTTTCAAAATTCTGGTATGAAGACTTTCCAATCTCCCCCATCTAGATCATATGGGATTTTTTAAGCTTTTTTTCCTCTGTGAAACATTAAGTTACATGTCCTCATTTCCATGCCCTCATTTTCAGCATGTCCTCCATATTAAACACCTTTGCCTTCATAGAAAGCTTTGATAAGATTTTCATTTAGAATTTGGGTCAAAATTTACCATTTTAACATCTGTGTAATCCTAGAATAAACATCCTTTTTCTTCCTTTCTAATTTTTATTTTTACATGGCTAAAGATCATTTGTTTTGATTACCTTTTGTATGCTGTAGCTTGGCTTGATATTTGACAATTCTCACACTCCTAATGTGTGCAAGTTCTAATATGTAGCTTTCATATTGAAAAGTTAAAAAAAAAAAGCTGTCTACCTACAATCATTAGAAAAATAATAATAAAAAGGAGGAGTTATTAATTTATCTGCTGTGAACTTAAACAGTTCCCAATAAAATATTTTCCTTTAAGTATCTTTTGCATTCATGCTTCAAGGAATTCTAACTCTTCTTAATTTTTAAATTCAGGACCTGTTTAGTTCATTTAGTTTTACTAGACAGTCTACATAATTATTTGTATTTCCTCTTCTAAAATTAAGTACATTGTATATATTCTTTGCATAACCCAGCAAACTGATCCATTTTAGGAACACTCACGTGTGGGGTTCTTTTAAAACATTAGGTTTTATAGGATGACTGGTCAATGTAAGATATAAAGTACTCTCTTGTTGGTAAATTGATTATGTGGTGTAAAAATACATAAAACCTACTATAATTTAAAGCAGTTGTTCTTTAATCAGCCAACTTCAAATATCCCAAAGGAAATTTATTCCTGTAATAGTAACAATATTGCATGAAGCCTTTTATAACCTAACATTGGCAATCTGTAACAACTCTCAAATTAGACCACTGAATCTTTTCTACACTCCTGTCACATATCTTGACCTACAGATATTCAATTTTTAATGATCACTGGCCTTCTTCTATTACCCCAGAATTTTCTAAATAGTCCTGCTTTAGTAAGTTTGCATTTACATATTTTCTCATTAACCGGTTCTTCCACTTTTTGGATGCCTTCTCTCTACTAAACATGTTTTCATTTCCTGTCAATTTTAGTTATCTATGAATTTCATTTGCACGTAATTTAGTCCTTTGAGATCATTAATTAGGATGGTAAACCAGAGAGTACCCTGCAAAAACCTAAGTACTTCTTTATCTTTAACCTTGCAGATTCTCACTGCATAGTATTTTACATATTTTGTGCCTTTTCACCCGTACATGGATATATAAAAAGTATAAAAGTCTCTGTCATCTGAAGTTTCAGTCACAGTACCCAGTTAGTTGCTGAGGGCCATCCATTGAACTCCATCCCACTTGTCTTTTTCTTCACTGTTGACTCAAGTACCAGCCTCAATTATGAGGACCATTTCTCTCTCATCAGACACAAAGACTGAGTTCTGCCACTGATTAGCTCATAATCCAAACCTTCATGTAGTTACTATGTTTAGAAAAAATATTTTTCTCTTCTCACTGTTTTGCTTTTCAGATTCTGGAAGATTTCCTTGTAAACACAGACAGAACTACCTCATTATTCTCCTTCATGCCCTTTTATATTTTTTATTTTTTTTTGCTTTTTCTTTTCACAAAGTTAGACTGCTAACATACTACCTATCATATTCATCATCTTTGCCTCTTCTTTTATCTCTGATGGGGCAGTTTCCTGACATGCAATCAGACCTTTAAGGCACCAAATGTCGTTTTCTTTGGTATTCACATATGAAGTCCTAAGCCACGGCTGAATTTTCTACAAAATATTCAAAACAATAAACAAATGAGCCCAGCAAAACAGTAAACAAAAAACAATTAAAAATCCCAGCAAAATAGACACACACACATACACACACACACAAAACTTAAAGAGTTTCCTTCATCCTGATTTTTATTGCCATTATATTTTTTAAGTTTTACAGCTAGCAGTTAACCAGCCCAATAGTATTCCTATTCCAGCCAATAAGAAGCACTGAAATATTTTAATATTTTGTTTTTTTTTTTTTTTTCCCAGAGAACAGATACTGTTGAAATCTTTTGCTTTCATAAAAATCTAAATTACAGGAAATTATCATATGACTTAGCATGGTGATCATGGAGTGCAAATAGCAAATACTGGAGGCACTGTGCGCAGGAGAAGATCTCGCAAGTGATGTGCAGGATGATATTCTGCAACATATAAGCAGTGTCAAAATGACTGGCAGCCAAGTACAACTCCAGAACAGATGAGCTGAGTGTGGATTTCCTCACAAACTGATAAATAGTGTTGCTTCTGTAGATAATTTGCCAGAAAGAAATTTTGCCCTCACCATGTGAACCTTCTCATTGAGAATATTTTTCATAGTAATTCTGTGAATAGCCCTTTTTACCTTTGGAGAGTGTAAGTTTGAGGTGAAACAATGGAATAACTCTACATCCTATTGCCACCTGACAAATATTTAAGTTTCATGGCAATGACTGCTATGATGCAAAATCTACAGTCCAAATTTCACTAGGAAATTTTTGAAGGAACTGATTATAAAGCTATCACATGAAACACATAGTATTTAAAAAACCTAAGTATTGCATGGTGCATTTAGCTATGCCAGTGATAGATAAACAGCATAAATTTCAATGCATCCAGTGATTCAAAGTTAGGTATCTTGAAAGCATAAATACCTGTGCAGCTCCTGGATGAATGACTGGCAACACTGAGTTCAGAAGATTGCTATTAACTCCTGAATAACCCATTCAAAATATGTTTGGTTCAAATTCATAGACAACAATGGTCTCAAACTAACACTGACCTTTTTCAGGTACAGAGACAATTTTATAGGACTAATGAAACCAAGCAAAGATTTTCCGAATCATTTTGTCAACTCCTCTGCCTTTGGGTCTTTTCTGCCTCCTTCCATTATGGGCACACTGAAGCTTAGTCAATAAGCCGTGATAAGAAGACCAACTCCTTACTGTGTTTGGTTTAGTGGTCTGAAGAGTGTAATGCAAACATCCATATCCATGGGGTGTACAAGGGAATCTAGTAATCCAACAATCACCATTTCTGACACTTCTTACTCTCCTGGTAACTTTACCACCATATTTGATCAATACTGAGTTTCAATGTAAAGTCAATTGCACATTCTGGGAAAAGAAGAAAAAAGGTCCCCTAGGTTTTTAACCTGTCGAAAAGAAGGACTTAAGAACCACCTATATATCCACAGTCTTCTAAAAATTTCTAATCTTTTTCATAGCTGATGTATGTAGCTGTGCTTCATGCAGTTTTTCCAGATATAATTTTAAATTTAGGAGAAATACAGAACTAAATTCATCATTCAATAGTAAAAAATACTCTAACAATAAAATGTGAAGTTGTCTTGATTTGAAAACTATTTTCTTCATAAGTCCTAATTTCTTTATTTTTCTTCAGAGCATAAAAAAGAAGAAATTATTGAAAGATCAGTTACTAAATTTCTGACTAAATGACTTGAATTACACAACTACATAGTCATACTGCCATCTGAAATACAGAAAGATTTTTGCTTTATATTATTTAACCTTTCTTTTGTTTTCTTCAAACTGTCCCTTCACATCATTTTAGCAAAGATTTTGATATTTAAACAGGCTTATTTTTTCTTTCTCTGTACACACAGGGATTCTTGCTGATTTGTGTCAGATTATATTTTGTGTTCTTGCAGTCAGTAGAATTTTACAGATGTCAAAATCATTCTAGAAAGGTAGAAAATCTGGTACTTCTGCTTCAAACATGTAAAGCCCTTGTAAGCCAAGAAAACTCCATAATTCACAGAAGGACATATGCTGCAGAGGCTGAGTGCTAGGTGAGTATATGGCAGAGAATTCTGTTGTAAACATCAGGATGTAGGAGGATTTGTACAGTTGGGAGGAAGGAAGAGGATGCCAGGTCTTCTCTCCTACTGCTGCTGCAGCCACACAGCACAGAGAGGAGCACCCAAGAAGCTGTTTTACAATAAATGCTGTTTCTCTTAACTACACAATATTCAGGGGGCTTCTCTGAAAAACCCAAAGGCTTTTCCCGCTGTGTGTCCTTCCACTCCCTGACTTTAAGACACTGGACTGCATTACTCTAGGTGTTAAATATGAGCAACACTATTCTTTGAAATCGAGGGATGTACTTCTTTCAGCTGTGTAAATTCCCACACTCCCACAGAAGCAGACTATCTGATGGCAATCAAGACTGTAAGCTTTTAGGCAGAGCTTGGACATTCTGAATCTTCAAAAATAAGCATATTTTAAAAACGGTGAATCTTCCACAACATTAGAATAAAGGCGCCTGTAAATGTATCTCTGTTAAAACTAAATAAACATTGAGTATCCTTTTAGCCTGAAGAGATGTATTTAAAATTCCTTCCTCTCAGTCCCCAGACAATTGGTGCTGCCAATTATAGGACTACTTCTTTAACATCAAGTGATGAAAGTACATCCTTACTAGCAAAGTAGAATGAATCAGAACTTACAATAGCTACTAGAGAGCTGTCAGAACTACTAAGCTCCCAAACCTCTATCCTGGCCCACAGCCCCATTACCACAAATGTCAGAGTCAAAACATAATTTCAAGCAAGGTTTACTTTAATTAAGAGATGTCTAATCCTTTTTTTTTTGCTGAATTCTTGAAGACATTATTTCAAACAATAGTGTTTCGATTGTTCAGGAACTTATTCACATTGTGTTTCTTCTGTTTTCAAACAGGGGAAGATCGCTTTAAATACTTCAAAGTATTCTGAGTGACAGAGATACATGTAAATTTGAATAACCTTGTTTGCTTGGCATATCTGAGGTAAGATTATCTAAAGTTCATGCCTGCATGTTTTTCTCTTATATTTCTGTTCTATTCTTTATTAGCTACTACTGTCTTCTAAATCTCTTTGTTTTAGATCTACTGTACAAATTTCCCTAGCATTGTCATCCTTCCCTTGTAAAGTGCACTTACATTTGACCACAGAAGCAAGCACACCAGCTACACTTTAAATCCCATCCTGACTAGGTCTTATACATAGTGGTTTTTAAGTAATACTTAACTTACTTTTATTAATTATCAAGATCTTTGTGTCATGGTGAGCTTAATCCCCATCTCAGAGACTCCACAGAAAAGGACTGTCAGAATGGAATTCAGTATATCCAGGAAAGAGATTTTACTATGGCTTAGAACTGTAAATCATACCAAGAAAACATATTTAAATAGAGCATTAATCAGTGGGGTTTTTTTTTTATTTTTAAAAGAATACACACCATTCTTTATTTGGGGTTACCAAAGACAAAGGGTATATATCAGCAGGCCTAAATGTCTCATAGTCTCACTGAAATCAAGGCATTTGTCCTCATCTTCTTTTCCTCATTTTATTTTTCATGACACCTTTCACCTTAATGAAGTGAAGAGCTGAACTGCAGAGATAATCTCTTTATTAGTGTATCTATTAAAGTGCAAACTGAACAAGCAGAAGCTATAAAATGGTCCATAAGAGAAACATGTGTCTTCAGAAGATAATACATCCATCTGCTGGAGTTCTGCACAGAGCATTTGCTGAGTTCAGCAGAGGGGAGGGAGCACACGGATTGATCAGCTCCTGCCACATGAGCCATCCTTAACAGCAAAGCATGGGAAATATGGATGAATTCAAGGTGCTAGTTCTGCTGGGTGGCATGTAATAGAACACTTTAAAACAAAGTGACTATGTTCAAGGTAATACATTTCAAGGAATTTCTTTGTCATCTGAGAAGTCTTTTTTATCAAATAATTTAAATAAATTGCCCACTAAGCTATAAGCAGTATGGAAAGGTCCCAGGTCAGGAAGAAAGTATTGCCACTTTCTGACTAATAAGGATGTGGTTTATAGGGTATCTTGCTTGAGGTTACTTGCACTGCTATTTGTCCTAAGTTTATTAGGGTAAGCAGTCACTCAGGTACTTAACCCTAAAAAGGAGAGACTTATTGCAAACACTAACCAAGTTTTGTTCTTAAAATTAAGTATCAGAAAATATTTCTTTTATGAATATTAATTTTGTTGTTGAAAGATAGATATCAACCCATTCCTCAAAGTATTTGTGGTAAAATATTCTCATTCTGTATTTCTATCACTATTTGTTTCTGGCAGGTTGACCACTAGCAAATAATAAAAAAAAAAAAAAATTAAAAAAAGAGAGTTGTCCTGTTGATTTGGCAACTGCACACAAGCTTTGAAGCATAAAGGCCATAAACTGCCCTGGCTGCTCTGCAACAGCTCAGCTTCTTTCCCTGCCTCATCAACACCATGGTACTAAAATGACATGTCCTATTAGAGAACTATTCAAGCTTGAATTAAACAGGATCTTCCATGACCTGATGGCTTTTAGTTGATGTCCTAGAGCTCCTGTCCTCAAACAGATGTTTGGGTATTTTGGTAAAGAGCTACTAGATCTATCAAATGATTGAAGAACTGATGTAAAAACAATACAATTAAGTATTGCTTGACCTATTGTAATACATACTTTAAGTACAAGGTCACCTTCTAAGCACACAGGCTGTCATGGTTTAACCCCAGCCAACAACCAATGTCATAGGGCCTGGAACATCCCTTTGGTCAGTTTGAGTCATCTGTCCTGGCTGCCTCCTCCCAGCTGCTAGTGAACCCCCAACTTCCCTTCCCAGCCATGGCAGTCTGAGAAGCAGAAAAAGCTGTGGCTCTGTGCAAACCCTGCTCAGCAACAGCAGAAACATCTCCATGATATCAACCCTTTGTCCAGCACAAATCCAAAACACAGCCCCATACCATCCACTGTGAAGAAAATTAATTCTACCCCAGCCAAAACCAGCACACATGCAAAGAAACACTGTGATCGTCAAGCACAGCCCAGAGCTGAACTGGGTTAAAGGGATACAGCCCAAATGCCCTTTGTCACAAGCGCAGCACAGCATGGATTTGTGGATCTAAGTCTATAAATTGTTCTTAAATTGGCTAGAATGGCCCAGTTCAGCGTGGCCCTAGTGTTAATGCTGTCTCTTCTTCATAGGAATGGGTTAGAGAGCAGCAGCCTATGTTTTTATGCCGTGAGATATAAAAACAAGCAAGCTTCTGGAAAGCAGTGAGATGTAGGGTCAAGAATTATCCTGCATCCAGACATAGCTGCTAAAATCAGGGAAAAAAAAAGACTGACTTTTTGACTTAACACTTTTCAGTGAGGTTGACACTATGACTTGTGATAGGGTGCTAAAGAATTCCAGGGCAGTTTTGACCTTCCACAGATTTGGTAATATAGTGGATTCTTTCTGTCATGGCTTTAACAACAGGTGTACTGATACATCACAAACTCAAAAAGACAAGCTAAAATCAAATAGATAAAAATTTACCCTGTAAAATTTCCTATACTTGTATCCTTTGAGATATGCTAGGGAAAGAACAGTAGAGGAATAATTCTTTGTATAAAATAGAATAAAATGAAAAAAAAAAAAAAAACAACCCACCTTTACTTCCTATCCAAAATGGAAATATTTAGCAGAATACTAAATCAAACCCAGATAAAGACAAAAATCTCGAGAGCTTAATTGTGCTTAATGCAGCATAATCGCTTAAAGATTACAAGAAAAACATACATCAAGGCTTTCACAATTTGAAGGATCAGGTCTTCAGTCAAATCCCACTACCTATTGTCTGGCTACTCAGGACAAAATTAGTATCCTTCAGATACATGTTTCCAAGAAAAATTCCTTGCAACCTAGGGGAAGCACACTGGTCTATAAGCCAGAAGAATACAGTCTCTTCCTACATATCTTGGAAGCTGTTTATACTTCCATGAAGAGGTTTGTTGAGGGTAAGCTGGGTATAAAAGGCTGATCACCACTGCCTCATACTAGTACTAGCTTGTTGTGTTACATGAGGAAACTAATATGCAGTCTGAACCAAGAATTTAGAGAATTCTCAGCTCTGCTGAACGTGGCCTCAATCCAGTAGTCTCATGTAGTGCCTGCCACAGCAAATGTATGAAGTTTGTATGGGGTTTCTATTAGACTGCTTGGTATTCTTTCTTAGGTAGCTAGGAGTTATGCCATTATTATGAAATTACAGTAGCCCTTACTTTGACTGACAGAAACTTGCAATGATAAATAGCTTTTAAATTATGGACCTGTATACACCTTTCTTTGGATTATACATAAAATAGTTCATATTCATAGACTTTTAAAAAATTATCTTGGTAGCCTAGGTTATTTTTCAAGCTAAGTATATATTCTAAATAAAATTGGTTATATTAGAAAATGTAAAAAAAAATTATCTTAGCTCTACACAAATGATTATGGTAACTGGTCATTTTGACACACAATATTTCACATTAGGGAGAAAACAGGAAAGACTCACCTGGGAAAAGTAGCTAGTAGCTGAGCGAGAGTTTTGCAATGTTTGAATTTCCTCAAAACTTTTCTCAAGGTAATTTGAAATAACTACTTATGCATGATGAGAATTTCCTGGTCTTTCATGTTGTGACTTAAGGTAGAGACTAACAGCAGAAACATGACCACTTTGGGTGCCCAAACAGAGATTTAGCATCAAGATGTTTCAGAAGGGACGCTATTTATAGAAGAATGGGGTGAGAAGGGGAATATGGTATATTGGTGAGGTATAAATGATGCCAACTCCCACAGTAATTCCATAATACATTAGATGACGTAAAAATATGTTGGCTCAAAATTCCTAAAAGATCTCATCCCTTTTTTAAAAACTATTTTGATAAAATATGCTGTACCCTAAAAAGTTCCGGAAAAGTTTAATACCACTGGTATTAGACACATGATACTTGTTTAGAAACATCTATTCATCATCTATGTATAATTCTTATGTTTTGCTATTGATGTGGCACTTCAATGAGCCTTTATTAGAGAAAATTATTGATGTTTACTATGCTTTCTTAAAAAAGGCACCATCAGTGTTATACTTCCTCCTGCTAGGAAGAACTAGCAGACATCTATTTTTCATCAATACAGATACATCTATAGTTCATCAATACAGATTACAACTGAAAATTTATAATTTTACACAATATAAGAGTTACAAGAGGCACTTCATATAGAATGTTCAAGCTCATGTCAGACAAGGGTTTCTATTACGGGTTCACATTTGTGTGTGTTCTATCTTTATGAAGACTATGCCTTACTTGCGTAACTGGTCTAGGGTAAGTCACAGAGTAGTATGGGATTTTTGTGCATTCAGTAAGTCAATGGCAAAATCTCTTTAGTAAGAAATGCGATTTGGAAAAAAACCCCACATTATGTCATCCAGTCTCCTTCAGCAAAAATTAGTACCATGTGTGGGAGTATTTTAAGGTGCATTATACAGAGTGCATGCTACAATTTAGACAGAATGAATAGCATGGCTTAGAATATTTGTGAAACTTTTTCAACTCAACTTTTTGAATACATCATTTAATAAACCTTTATGTTCAGTTTTAAAAGAAATGGCACAATACATACTTAGGAAGTGCAATTTGCGATCTTGAAAAGTTCAGCAATTCCTTAATGGCAATGAAGGTTTTTATGATGATTCTTGCTGCTGAGGCTTACTGGACAGGGTTGGGATTTTATTTTTTCCCATCCTGCAGTACAAAGGGCTGATTAACTTGAAATAAAAAGCATGGATATTTAATCCACTGAAAATAAGGGCATGAATGTTCTTAATCCGTTCATTTTATTTGGTAATTTTATGAGCAGTTCTTTGTACAACAGTGCATCTTGCAGGAGTTTTAAGCCATTTTTACACTTCATTTACGTAACACAGGAGATGTGATTTGAGGATGCAACAATTCAGAGAATCTCTTTATATTCAAGTAGAATTCTAAGTGAGGGTATGAAGTTGCTGCATCATTAAACGGCTTAGAGTGTATGATATCAAGGCAATGCCAGGGGTGTCCTGGACCAGGAATAATAAAACCTTAATTGCTACCATTCGAATGGCATCATTCTAGGAAAACAGACTACCAAAGACTAGGGAAAACCTTAGATATGAGGAAGAAATTTTTTACTGTGAGGGTGGTGAGGATGAACAGGTTGCCCAGAGAAATTGTGGATGTCCTATCCCTGCAGATGTTCAAGGCTGGGCTGGATGGAGCTATAAGGAAACCTGATCTAGTGAAAGGTGGAGGCAGAGTGGTTGAAACTAGATGATCTTTCAGGTCCCTCCTAACCACAAAATTTCTATGATTCTATGTTTTTATGCATGACCTCCTGCTCCAATGAGGTAATGGCTTGGTTCAGTAGAGAAAAAATATGCTACATTTTGAGAATGTGAGTAAATCGGGAGTAATTGCACAGTCCTAAATGAGCAGCAATTTAGCATATATTAAAAAAATAATTAAACAAATCCCTGAAATGGTTTGCTTTAATAAAAGTCATAATTTTACTATGGATAGTAAAGAATATGAACACTCGCTTATATCAGCTTGCCCGTCTGTCAGAGTCAGTGATGTGTGTATCCCACTGCAACCTGAGAATCAGAGGCACAGTCATTACTTACGTGGTGGAAATTCATTTCTATAAATATTTTTGTGTGTTTTGCTATAAAGCAGAGACATAAATTATTAATTTTTAAAGAAAATTTATTGTAGGTCAAAAAATTGAGATGTCTGTGATACAACTATCTGAAACACAGTGCCACCTGTGCAGCGTCAAAACAGCAGATTGCCAACTTCAGGCATGTAGCAGGATTTATTATGCATAGCCATTGTGCCCTTGACAAAGTATAATTTCAATAGCTAAATACTTCAGGCAAGAAATACTAACACACACTATCACAGAAACATAGAATAGTTTCAGCTTTTCTAAAGCAGCTTTCTAAAACAAACCAGGTTTTCCAATTACTGCTTTTTAGCATGTGCAAAGTTACACGAACTAAAGTTTTAACACCTGACTTGATAGTGATGTGGAATTCTTTTAATTCTTTCTCTCTCTGTTTGTTTTTGCTTTGTTTTGTTTTGTTGTGTTTTGTTTTGTTTTAGACAGAAAGACAGAAACATAGGAATTTGCAGGGGATCACTGAAAGTCCTCTAGTCCAAATTCTTACTTATGGCTGGGCTAGCTTAATTACATAACATGCACAGAGCAGGGTCTTCAGATGAATTTTGGAAATCTTTAAGGGTGAAGATTCTGCAGCTTCTCTGAACATTGTCTCCATTGTCAAATCACTGAGTAAGACCCATTTTGCTCATAACTCACCATAATTTCCATTAATGCAACCTGCAACTGTTCTTTTTCTGCAGTGATAAAGAGTCTGTTTCTGTCTGCAGTCTGCATTTGGGCATAGAAGAGTGGAGTTGTATTCCCCCTTCTCATCTCTTCTCCTCTTCAGGCTAAACTAGCACAGCTCCTTCAGCTTCTTCTGTGTGTCCTGTGCTGCAGTTACCTGACAGACTTAGTGATCCTCTTTTGGGCTCTCTCAAGTTTGTCAATGTTTCTACTGTACTGAGAGTCCCAAAACATGAATCAATACTCAAGATGTAATTCTATCAGTCCTTTGCTGAAGGAATAATCATGTTCCTTGACCAGTAGGTTCCACTCTTGCTAATATAGACTGTTATTGGATGGGGCTACTAAATGGTGTTAGCTTTCATTACCACAAAGTCACACTGCTAAAACATGCTCAGTTTGGTCCACCAGAATCCCCAGCACCTTTACTTCAGAGCTGCTCCTATCTACTCAGTCCCCAGACAATACTGCTTCATGGGTTATTCTATCTCAGAAGCAAGTATTTACATTTATTTTTGTTGAGTTTTGGTGAGATTCAGAGAAGAATCCATTCCTCTAATTTGCTGAGGTATTCCTGTACAGCGGACCTTTCCTCTATCATTTCAACTACTCTCTCCAGTGTAGAGACATCTGTAGAATTGAGGAACACCCAATCAATCCTGCTGTTGCTGATTGGTTTTCTGCTTTGCTTTCTTTTTGCCTTAGGCTTCATGACTTCTTCCTGTGCCTTCTGGAATCTACATTTTTCCTGACAGCAGTCCTCTTGTCAAGTTCACATGCTCCATGCTATCTGGCCTTTCTTTTCCTGTATACCTTGTCCACAACTACAAAAAACAGTGTTGCCATAAAACCTTCTTTTCATAGTATTCGTATTTATCTCACCTGAATTATTTCTGATATTTACCCCATGATGACATATCCTATATTTTGTGTGGGTATTGGCACCTGTAAACTGGGAGGGAGAGTTGGAGGGAAGGAAAAAAGAAGGGAGGGAATCAGGAAGGGAGAGAGGATGGTGGTTTGGTTTAAATACACAGGAGCAAAGACAGCACCCTGTAGAGATAAAATTAGCTTTTCAAACAGAATACACTCACACAGACTTTGATAAAAAGTGATAATTGGCTGACAGAACATTAAATTGATAATCATTCATTAAACTAATTATGATAAAACCTTGTACTCTCCAATTGTATATTGTTTCAAATGCAATGCTGTCAGCACCAAGTCAAATTCTAGGTATGATTAGATTTCCCTCTTTAGTTGTAGAAAAATCTTTAGTTTCAGCAGTTTATGAAGCTTCTGGTTGTTGCTGTTTCAAATTCTGTGTTTGTATGAAGCCAGACCCACCATTCACACTCAGTAATGTAAAAGCTTTCTTCCAAAGAAAGCTTACATGCGACAAAGAGGCTGTATCATAGCAGAGAAAAGAAGGGTGATTTGACTTTAAATTAGAACAAATTGGCTTTAAATATGCAGTCAGAGAAGAAATAAGAACAGAAAAAAAGTAGAATAAGTTAATTAAAATAAGCAACCAAAGAAACAAAAAAAAAATCCCCAAAATCACCCTCAGATGCCCGCAAAATACCCCAAACCTGGAACTCCAGCTCTTATTGTAAGAAATACAATGGAGATTGTTTTTCTTCCTTTTTAAGGTTCAAGTAAGAGACTACATTCATGTAAAATTAATTTTCCTTCATCAAAAATCAGAGATTCAAAAGTTAAATTTGAACTTCTGAAGTCTTGTCTCTTGAGCACATGAATATTTTATGTACCTTTTAATTACATAATGATATACTACCCTTTGACTCAGGTCTCTCTTTATTAAGGGAATGTTATTTTTAAACCAATTCAATATTTTGAGCTGTCTCAATATTATAATTCCTATAGAAGAAATACTTTTCCCTAGAAATAATATAATAAAACAGAACCTCTAAGTGGAACTCCAAGAAGATCTAATACTTAGCAGAATGGTAGATACGCACCTGCAGGAGAAAGCCTGCTGGCATTTTCTCTGACAAACATACCTATTTTCAATGATATTTATTGACAAAATGTCAATAAATGTCAATGAGATTGAGGTACACTTCAAAGATCATTTGTAAGGAGATCCCAAATGAAATTGTGTTGGAGAGAGTACTAAATTTTAAAGAGTAGAAATATGGGTAGAGGATATTCTTAGCTCTTCTTGCTCCAGGCTGATTGATTTGCACTAATTGCATCACTTTGTTTTCTTCCATTATGACTCTTTCATAAAATGTAGATGCATTTTATAGAAACTGATCTTCATGAGTTTATATCATATATTCACTCTTTATAGAAAGAAAGAAAGATGTTTCAAAGCACATAAATTCTATAAAAAGACAGCTTGCCTTTTGGGTGATTCTTCAAATGGATAGGCTTCAACACAGAAACTATTTAATCTATTTCTATATTCAAATTTTGATTGATATTGCAAACTCCATTTCATTTGTGATATTCTAAGTTAATGGTGGCTTCTGAAAATGCTATCAATTACTGGTGCAGACATGACAAATACTGATATGAGGTTCACCCTTTTTAAACTCAGTATATTTAAAAGTTTTTTTCCGCTAAATTTGCAAATATTCAAATTGTGGGATGTGTGCATGCTGTTTAAACCCACCTGTGACCTTTAGATACTTAAAAAGGCTATCGTTTCACGACTGACATAGAAGAGAGATCTTACAAAGAATGTCAAAGAAAGGAATAGCATAAGAAGAGACTGTAATCTGTCTTTCCGTCAAGAATCAGCAGTAAATGCCATCCTTGCTTCGAATTATGAGCAAAATATAAAAATATCTTTATTTGAACAAGGCAATTACTATAGCTGAAAGGTATATGGAAAATATGTGTTTTGTTCAGAAAGCACTGAGAAACATAGCATTTGACAAAAGAAATTTTCTTTCAGTATCGGCCTTAATTCTTAGAAATAGCACTTGGAGAATCTCTGTACAAAGACACCACAGGTCCTAATCAGCTCATACAGGAATCCCCTTGAGTTACAGTTCCCTACAAAATGGGCCTTTACTTCCAAAACAAAACCTTGATAATCCTCAGAGGTCATAGAAACATAAAACAAAGCCAAAAGCTCAACTTTTTGGGACTTATTTTCTCTCTTAGGGGCTAATTAGCTATTTTATTTTAATCTCAAAGTAGGAAGGTTGTTAATCCTTGACTTCAAAGAACCCCAAATCTAAAATGTAATTAAAGAGAGCAACTCATTCTTCCAGCCTGGAAAGCATTGACTTGACATTTCTGTTTCCTTTCTTTCCCTGCTTCCAAAAGAGACTTGATTTGCAGGAATCCCTCCCTGCCATTTAGTTCCTCAAATCGTGCTTAGGGAGGTAGTGCTACATGAGTGTTAGATTCAGTTTTTACACTTTCTAGCTGTCTTGGATCTCTAGCTGTGCGTTTCAGGTACTTGTGCAAAAGAACTACCCAAAGTGGAAATACAGTGACAACATAGAAGAATACGGCACTGTCAATGGTGGAAGGAGAACATACAAGCACATACACTCAAAAATGTCATTAGAGCATTACTAAAATTGCCCTACAGATAATCATAAGGAAGGACAAATACCTACATACTGTAACTTAACTTCATAGATAGAATCAACATGATACAATTTTTTGACTTACAACTGAAAACAAAGATTTATTTAAATTGCAGATTATTTTCTCAAAATACGTTTTTAGTGAATTTCAACACAACATAGAAGCACAACACTTTTTCGTATGGATTCTTTATTGGAGAATCCATTATGTTTTGTGAAGCAAAAAGCAAATCAGTGTTATATCTTAAATTACAACAAATTATAGCAAGTCGGCTCTCTAGTTACCATGGTTACAGGTCCCAATAGACCATTCTTTAAGAATTTTCTCCTCCACTCAAGATAGCAACAGTCTTTTAAAAATGGTATCTAGACTGCAGTAAAAGATGATTTGTAGTATATTTATGCTGATATGCAAATTAAAAGAGCATTTGTTAATGAGACTGCCACTTGGGCAAAAGCATGGACATCCTTATACTAAGAAGGACAGCTGTTGGAAATTATAGATCTTAATTCTAAATAAACCATGAACACTCTAAAAATAAACTCCACAGAATTTTAGCTTGACAAATATGAAAAATATTTCCTGTAACTATCAGACTAACCTGTGAAAAAAAAATTACTTTTTCTCACTCAGTAGTGTTCAACTCTGTCAGGTGTCTCTGTTCTATTTTGCCCCAGCCTATAATTTTTCTATGATAACTTTCACCATAATGAATAAGCACCTTCACGTGCAGCTTTGTACTAATCAATTTAACCTGTGTGTTACAAGGGATTTTTCTATATATATTTTTCTTATTTCCTGGAGCTTTCATACAGGCTCAAAAGAAAGGAAGTTAGTACCATTTACAAACAAAAAATCCCGATTAATTTAAAGGGAAGGTTGTTCATGTGTTCATATTTTCAAGATAATCACAGGGAACAGTATATCAAATGGATTTGTAAGCAATCTCTTTCAATAGGTGTGAAGCTTCACTACAATACCCAAGTGCACTCAATGAGTTGTCAGTTCACCCAGATTTTCCTTTCAGTTGTAACCATCAGACATACAGCGAGGAGACATATTCCTCAGATTTCTAGAAACAATGGCTTGAATTAACAGCAATTATAAATATTAATGCCTTCGCCAAAACTGATATTTGCTGGTGTTTTTCAGAAAAATGATAGAAGTCTAATGCTAATATTATTTGCTGCAAATTTAAGAATGTCAAAGAAACTAGACAGTTTTTAGCTACTAGTGGCTTTGTCTGGCACATATGGAGTCACATGTTTGATTCCCTATTGTGTTATCTTGGCAACTGTCTAAGGAAATTAAAAAAAACCAAAACCTTGTGCAATATTTATCTAGAATGCATTAAAATGGAGGGACAGACACAAATGTATATGTGAAATTTACAATATTTACTATGTGCCTTTCATTACAAAAAGGTTGTTTCATATGCAAAAATGACTTAATAAAAAAAGAGATGGAAAAATCTATCCATACATTAAATTTCCTCTAACTATTGTGTTTTTTGGTTTCCTTCATATCAAGATTTTTTTCAGAGATCTATCACTATCATTGTTTATAAATTCCTGATAAATTTCTATAAACAAATCCTTTTTCTACTAATCTAATCTTAACGTGCCAATATGTTAATTTTGTTTCTAATATAGGACACAATATAAAATATCGGTAACATTAAAAAAACAGTTAAATATTCAGGTAAACATTAATTCAGCAATTTATCAAGGTGTTAGACCATCTTCTCAGGACTAAAGAATTCCTTATCCTTTACAACGATGGGAGAGAGTGTGGGCAGCACCTGCTTGCTGTAATGCCACTCAGTTGGATGCTTTTCAGGTGTAGGAGATAAGTCATCATCACATGCTCATTTAACAAATCAGATCTGCCTATCTAAATTGCTGTTTAAGTACCTCAGATTCATCTAGGTCAACACCAAGCTACACCAATTTCTAACTTTGGGTTAATGTGTTTTTCACTCTCCCTCTTTGAGCCAGACTATGGGTAGCCAGGCATGGAGAAGTCAAGAGCCAGATGATCAAAAGTATAAAGAAAAAGCATAATTCTAGCAATGTATTTGGCACTGAACTGGCTCCTGGATGCTGCTGCAGTACTAATTCTTTGTCTAAAGCATTCCTCAGTGGAGAATGTTCCTGTCCATGGGACTGACTGGGAGCCCAGTAGTATCTGTTGTCTTAAGGAGAGAATCTCCCCTCTCCAATGAGCTATCAGTCATTGCTTCTGTGCTTCTAACTCCCTGTGGCATAAAGTGGAGGGAAAAACACATTTTCATTCAAAATAGGGATTAGGACATTGATGCCAAGAGGAGCTGGAACCGATGCTAGACAGAGTCAACAAAAATAAAATAGATATTTATTGAGTAGCCTTCAAAGGCCACATCCTGGCAGTACCAGTGCCACTGTTGTGGGCCCTGCCTGGGTGGCTCCAAGATGGAAGCAAAAGAGGGCCTGGTCATGAGATCTCACATTTTTTAGGTTTTAGCCATTTGCATGTAGGAGTCAACTGTCCAATTAATAGCCTCAAATCGTGAAGTTTCATCCTCCTTGCTTGCTTGCTTGCCTGCCCTCTTTACACGTTGCTTCTGCTTAGGGTCTGAAGTTTGAAGAAATTGTCCTTGAGTCGCCAGCTGGAATAGAATTGTTTTGTCTTCACCACCCAAGCACAACAGAAAAGCACATCCAAGCAGAACAGAAAAACTTAAAACTTAAGGCATCAACATAAGATCATGAGTTCAATCTTTCTTGAAATGAATAGAGGCAAGAGCCCTGGTTGCTACTCCAGACAAGAGGGGCTACTCTTGCCAGACAGTGAAGGTGGTCAGCAGTAGCAGCTGTAAGGTAGTACCATACCCCATGGGATGCACATTCATAGTAGAAGGTTCTGCCAAATAAACCCCAAGGAGACATGAACCAAACACTGACTACTGGCTCTCTATACTTGAGGTAGGCAACTGACTTTAAAAAGATTGGACAGAGTCTTCCTATTGCCTGAACTGCATGAACTGCATGTCTTCAGGAGTAGGAGCATCTTTATTATTCAGCTCATAGGGCTCTTACATGGTTTATTTTCTCCCTTCTTCTCTTGGCTGTTTCTCAGGAGTTAAACAATATTTATATGACATGTAACCTGCACCTACAACACTTCTGTGCTTACCATTTTATAGCTTAGCTATCTAGAATCCCCATAACAACTATGAACTTTAGTCAAAGATAATAATGGAGTCATTGTGCTTCCACTGTAAATTGCTGGAGAATTTTAATCACTGATTAATGTTAATGTCTATGGACATTCTATCATTTTTGTTTTGATCAGAGAAGTATTTTAAAAGGTACTAGATACAGCAACAGGCCAAAATTCTCCAAGGCTCTATCTAAAGATTCAGCTTTGTGTTCTGAAACGGATTCCATCTTCTGGTCCCTTAATTGTTTGAGCTGTAAACTACATCATGGTTCCTTTATGGCTGATGAACCCAAATTTTCTGTCTATGGCTGATACTCATGTTGAGGCTATCTTGACTGGAAGTTATAGGAAGGACACATTAAACAGACCTTTTAGCTGTGGACACACAACTTTATTAACTCATACCAGATGTACAAAGCCAGGGCAAGGTAAAACAGGAATAATTCAGGAGTAAATACCAATACAACAGTCAATGAAATCCATTGTAAAAGATAAAAGGTTGTGATATTTAGCTGTGACAGCAAATAGAGTTCATAGGAGGAACATATGCTACTTTACTCTGTAGGTGTAGTTAGTGAGCAATTTTCCTACTCCCAAAATTTTCCCCATATTGCTACACAAATAAAAATAAATATCATCCTAGACCTAAGCACATTTGTCCTTTCCCTATTAAGATTAACATATTATACATTTATCAAAGACTCTTTTTAAATGTTCATTGAAAACTGTGCACAAATTCACCTGAATCAGACCCAGTAGGCTGGAAGAAGCTGCCCGACAGTACATCCCAGTGTTAGTGGAGATCTCCCTAACATGAGCAGAGCTTCATGTGGTATATTTGTTCTGTAAGGAAGTATGAATTTCTGACTGGTGGCCCAGGCGTTACACTGTCAATAACAGAGTTATGATTCTAAAAAAATACTTGTTTTTGCTGTCATGAAAAAATTTGAAAACAATAAAGATTATTTATTTCATTGCTTGAGGCATCCATATTCTTTGCATAAAAAAACAACATTTTTTCTAGAAATTATCATTACATTCTGCATCCTCATGGGGTTAAATTATTGTCATTTCTAATACTTTTTAATGTTCAAAACAGAATAATTATTTATATCTTCCACAAGTAGAAATGTATTGTATTATTTAATTTTCAATTATTAAGTCTTATCAGCTGATTGAGATAGACACAGAAAAATAGAGTTGTATGTACTAAGACTCATAATAGAGACAACTGCAGCACTCCCAAATTAATGCTAGCAACAGTAGAGAGCTAATTTCCTCTAACTTCTATGGTTCTTGTCAACAGTTATTATAATAGCTGGCTTTTTAAAATCTAAGGGTTGCTTCACAGTACACTTCCAACATCAATTATCTTAGTATGACACTTCTGAAAAGCATAAGTTCAGCAGCTTCAATTATTTATTAAAAACAGGTGTTCACACACAAATGTGTTGTTAGAGGCAGAAAAGAAAATGAGACTGTCAGAGAATTCTATTGCATTTGTCTGATTTTCAGCTAAGGACGCTCTCATAAAATAAGAAAGAACTATCACAACCGATCATAAACCCCTAATTTTCTAGCAATTCCCTAACTTATTTTCACTGTTGCATATAAATATAGGCATTTTAAGAGAAAGCAGAAATGAAAGTTATTGCAAGTGTTGGAAGCATTAAATAAGGTGCTGGAAGAATAGCAGAAAATTGATTACATAGAATAAAGCTAATGAACCTTGGCAGCACTGTCTGGGTAATCTCTCTTTTTTTCTGCTTCACTTTTTCATTGTCCATTCAGATTAGGGCTACTAGTAAAATAACTATAAGTCTAGTAATTTTATAGTGCTCAAATTCTCAATATGCAATGAAAAAGCATCTTTGGTACCTAACAGTCTTCTGTCAGTTCCTTTCCTTTTGTTCCAGTGGCATCCAGCCTGCTTCTGCATTCATCTTCTGGTCTAAGCAGCAAAATCATTTGCTTCCTAGTTGTACAGGAGATGACTGTTCTGTCATGACAAGGCTATTTTCAGTGCTGGTTAATTAGCAAGGACATGGTTGCAGAGCTGTCCATCTTGCTCTTTACCACATAAACCTGGCATTTTTATGCAGCACATGAAGCAGACTTAATATTAGGACAAGTCTGTTCTTACATTTGATTTTTTTTAATAATTCATTTCTGAAGTTCCACCTATCTATCCAATAAGTGATGAAGTGTCAGGACTTGGGGGAGTAATCTTTTATGTTGTCTAAGCATAATTTAACTCTTAATTCAGAAGGGGGGAAAGTGAAAATACAGCCAATTATTCTCATGTGCATTAGTGGTTTTTTCCTCCTCTATGACCTGTTAGGTGGGTACTATAGAAACCTAGCTGCTTTTCAATTTGTACTCTAGATAGCAAAAATCAGTGACTGAGAAGTCTACAACACCACCCTTTGCACAGAGCAGTCCCAGAGTATGCAAAGTGTGAAAACATTACATGAAGGTATAAAAAATGCAGAGGTCTGAGTGTCTACTCTAAAATTATTCTAGGACGCTATTCATCACACTTGCTCTCACTCATATAAAATCTGTGCAAATCCTGTCATAGTGTATATTAATCAAAATCCTGGATTTTGTCCAATAAATAGTAGTAAAAACATCCAAAACACTGCTTAAAAAAATTTCCAACATTATGCTACTTCTTTTGAGAAAGCAAGCTTCATAAATTTACTTATGTGATTAATATGATGAATATTTCATAGTATACAATGAATTCTCCATATATTTGTTAATGTACTGAATACCATTAAGTTTCATTTAATGCATTAGAGAAATATTAACACATTTTATCAAATAAGTTTAAGGTATTTGAAATACATATGTAAATTTAGAACTTTAAGAAATAGTTCTCATTTTAAAATGTCTCAAGACAGAAGGTTTATACTAACGACTTTTCCTCTCATCCCTCAAGTAAGTTTTGAGTGGGCCAATTTTAGGCAGATTTAGCAAATGGATAAAAGCACAAGGAGAATTTGACTTTCTAAAAGATGTCTAAAAGATGCTATAAATTCAGAAACTAGAAAATGAGGAGTAGACAGATAACTGTGGACACAGCTACATCCTGAGATACAATATCCTGAGAGGAAGGTAGGCGGAATGTAACAGCTACACACCCCATCTGAAGGCAGCTGGGCCAGGCAATCTGGACATATCTAGTTGCAGACTAATGACAAAATGCTTTATCTGCAGGGGTGTCACAGACAGATTCAGGAAGGAACAGATGTTGTTTCCATGGAAGACAGATCTGAGCGATTAAAGGACAAAAGGCAGTAGGAAGCCAGGCACTGTCATTAGCTCTACAGCTGATACAACAACTAGTAAGAACACCCAGTAGCATATTCAGTAACACGCTCAAGTTGTACCACCCTCCTAGGTGTCTGAGTAGAAACCTTTTAATGGCCAGTCATAGGTGATATGTGTACATTGACAGATAATCTTCATTAAGAAGACAGCATTTCTTGTTGTGTGGCATCCATAGAAGAAGGACACATGGTGTTCCCTCAAACTGAGAGGTATTCCTACAGTTCTCATTTGAAGACCACATCAGGCAACAGAAAAGACTCAAAGAAGCACAAGGGGCTTTGTTCTCCCTTGCAAGATTTACTAAACAATACTCATACTCCTGTGACCTACAGCTCTACTGACTCCATGGTGCAGATCTTACTACAGATGATGACTGCGCACTAAATTTAAGTTCTCTTCAAGGCACAAGCACGAAGATCTCCAGCTCTTAAAACTACATGAAGCCTGGGGCCACACTTCACAGGTGACTGTCTACCAAGGATAACTCCTGCTTAACATCAAGATACACTGAGAGCCAAAATACAGAGAACTGCTGTGCTCGCAAATCACTGTGACAAAGAGTAAATAGCTCATTTCCTTCACGCAGGTCTTAAGGACATGCTTGCCACGGGAAAATGGACATCCCTTTTCAATATATTCCTCTTGTTCCTAAAAGAGAAAGAATACTTGCATGATAATAGGTGAATTAAACATTTTATCTTGGAATAGAAAATATTTAGAATTTATTTTTTGTGACAGCAAGACTAATTATGTTCAATTATGTCTAAATTTGCAAGGCTTTCCTAGGTATTAAGGTTTCCTTTTACCAATGATAGCAAAGTCAATAGCATTAGTAGGTAGACAGCATGTAGGTAGAATCAGTCAAAGTATATGTACTATGGACATGTTGTACTTTCCAGTATAAATTTGATACAAACTGCTAAAAAATACTAGTGTGTGTACATAAACTTTTTTTTCCTTTCAATACAACAGCTTTAGGAACACTGAAATTGTTGGCATGCTATTTTATTGTATTTAACAATGTTCCTGACATCCTAACAACTGATGTACTTCCCTGTACTTGGCGGGGAATTTTAATTATTCAGAGTAGCTGTACTACATTAATATCATGAAGGATCATTTCCAGCTTGTAGAAGAAGTTCTAGATCTTATGATCAATATCCTGAACAAGAACAAAAGTGCTTTTCTCTCAGACCTTTCCCTGACACATTTTGTGTCTCCTACAGACTCAGAACTAAATTTACTGCTGGTCATCAAGAATAAGTTTTGTTGCCTGTGTTGAAAAAAGTGACTGATTTTAAATGAGGCCTTAATCTGCTTCTTTATCATTTGCTAAAAGTTCCTGAAAAGTTTCCTGGCTTTGG
Source organism: Cinclus cinclus (assembly GCF_963662255.1). NCBI lineage: Eukaryota > Metazoa > Chordata > Aves > Passeriformes > Cinclidae > Cinclus > Cinclus cinclus. Next base: position 50,924,050 of record NC_085048.1, on the reverse strand, counting down.
GGAAGATTGGCCATATTTTGTAATTAGAATTGTATGAAAAAAAGACCGAGGCAAGCATTGGTTGGAATTTCTCAATCTTACATCAATTATTGTCCACTTAAGAGACAAGCAGCAGTTGCCAGTTTAATCATTTTATGAGACTCCATTTATCAATCATATTAAAATGGCCCTGGGTGTGTTCTTTTTATCCATTATAAATCAAAATAAATAATGAATAATGATAAGTAATTGCAACTAATGAATCAGACATGGCATTCCTTATTCCCACTACATCAACTCTACACATGTGCACTGCTTAGAAGAGGCAGAACTATCTTCACAGATAGCAAAAAAAATGGCAAAGAAGGCAACACTGCTACTTCAAAGAACTTTTGTAGCAATACAGTATTTGGCACAAGAGAACAACTTGGAATTGATGTGGATGCTTTAAAAACAAAGAGAACAATACTTATTTTCTTGTTGCAGAGCTCTGAGGTGGACTTTTATCATGAGTGAATAATTTTTTACATAGATATGTAATTTATTAGTGTGTGAGCTACAGCACGAAAAATAGTACTCAGGTCTACACTGCTTAAAATGTTTCATACCATTTACAAAATCCCTTAGTTCTATACAAAATAGATTTGTGGATCCTTGCCAGATGTACTTAAATACATTTCATGCTTACAAAAGCAGACCTGTAATAAATTAATGCTTTTTCCATTGACAGTTCTGGTGATGAATGAAGTTTAAAAATTATGAAGCACTCTCACTGTTGGGAGTAGCAAAGGAACTCTCATGATAGAAAGACAAGAAGGTAAAAATAAGTACATGAAGATAAAAATAAGTAGTTGATACACAAGTGTTTTTCCTTTCTTTATAAAACTTCTAGGTCACCCAAAATACAGATAAAGACCTAAATGAAAGGAGCATATGAATATTAGACAAGAATTACACTCATCTTCCTTAATGTGTAGTATCCAAAGATATTTGATACAGTAGGAATCTAGACAACAGACATAGCAATTCTGCATGCAATGAAAATTTGAGTCATGATCACACTGTTTGACACATTAATACTCTATTTTATAATAAATTTTTGAAATAAAAAAAAACCCTAACAGACAAGGTAGAAAAAATACCCAGAATTTAAAGAAATCAAGAAAATATTTCAATTGATTTAATCTAAATCTCACTTATTTTTTGTTAAAAACTTGTGAAATAATGACTAACCTTAGAAAAAAGCATTCTCAGATGAGAAATAGGAAGAGCTTTTTCAAGAGATCTAGTTTTTATATTTTTGTTTTTTTCAAATCTTGTTAAACCAATTTGCTAAATTCAATACAAATTGTTTAACTCAATGAAATGGAGCACTGTGCCTCAATGGAAAGTAGTATGTCAGAAATTTACTTCTATAAAATATGTCAAAATGAGCTTTATGAAAGTATTCATACTGATCTTGGAGGAACAGCTGAATGTCTCTGTCATAAACCTTAGTCAATGGAGTACTATTATGAGGGGAAAATATAAATGCATTAGTTTGACATTTTAAAGTAGCACAGGAAAATAAATGATGTTTGATTTGAAAGAAAAAAGAAATAAGAACAATTATTTGAATGGTACTTTTAATAAAAAATGGTATGCAGATTTTTTCCTACATTTTACCCATTATTTATTAGAGACCCTTTCCACAACAAATAAGAGCTATCCAGAAAGGAACTAAAGGCTTGCTTGAACAAAGCCAATTGCATCCTCCAAATATCTACTGGTTTCGCAATGAGTATTTTCTCCTGGCACTGCATTGATCATTGCTGGGTTGATCACTATGCAGCCCATTCACACATAAACTCTGACTTGTCTTCATTCAATTTTCAAAACACTACCTATATGATTCCTTTCCTATATTTTGTTTGCATTTGTCACAGTTTCCCTCCCTGACCAAATTATGACACTGGTGTTGCAACCAGCTGTACTTTCAAATATACAAAGTCTTCAAAATTGTCTCTAATGTCTAACAGGAGCTGACTAAGCATCCAGAAAGACTTCTCTTTAACCTTATTTAAGTCCACCTTATTTAAGGTCCTCCTTGAAATGCACTGGTGCCAGACAATGATTAAGTTGCTTACAGGCTGGTAATGCCACCCTTCCATCTAAGCAGGTCCACCTCATTGTTTCAACACCTTTCCCTATTGTTTGCACCAACCTGCCATCTCTTGTCTTATAAACCTATCTGAGCAAGAATGACATTTTCATGACATTTTGATATACTACCTGATGCAGTGGGATTCTGACGTATGAGTAAGAATGTGAGTTTGATCAAATACTGACAGAACATTTATAAAAAAATATGCATAAATAAAAAGTGATGTTGTTTAGAGTTAAGCTTCTGTTTTCTAATTAAAGCAAAATGTTTGGCACCACAGAGAGAATGAAAGCAAGTTTGCTGTAAAATGTCACTGTTCTCTGTGGGCTGTGGGGTTTGCCTGAAGCTGTGGTTAAACTCTGTATAAAACTGGGAAGAAGACAGAAATTTTACGCAGGTAGGGCTTACAGAACTCATTATCAGCAGGCCCACCAAAAATGCAGAGGACTTAACCAATGGTGCATTAATGTGCTCTCCTTGCCTCAAGAGTTGCTAACCAAGACCAAAAAGAGCCCTCTGGCACTGAACTGAATGTGTTCACTCCATTACCACTGTGGCAAGGAATTTCCTTAGTACAGGAGGGAAAAATTCCCGTGGTCATTCTAACACAGAGGTACACTAAATTTGCATGAGGACCTGTCCTTTAAAATCTAAAGAGAAACAAGATGTTTGTCTGTCCTGCTTTATCAGAAGTGACTTAGAAGGCAATGTGTAAAAATCCCTTTGTAACAGGTTGGGAAGACATGGATGTTGCAAGTATCGAGTTTGGAGTCTCTGCTCTCATAACTCAGCGTTAATAAGCACAATTGATCAAATGGAAAGAATATGCCTGAAATAATTCATTTATTCTGGCTAGAAAATTAGAAAGAAGCACTGCGTCTTTCACTGTCCCAGGATGAGGAAATATCTTGCAACAGGAACGCAATCATTGAAGCATAACAAACAAAAGGAATGCATCTGAAATGACATCTATATTTATAGGATTCAATTCATAGATTATATATGTGAATTACTTTTTTATTATATTTATGAAAAAAAATCATCTGAATACATCTTTTTCAGTCAGTAATAGGAAACAGCAGAGGTGCCTTTGTAAATCAGACCCGAGCTATTAAACCAGGGAACTTGACATACACAGGAGCTGTGATTCTAGTTCTTCTTCACCATGATAACTTGCAAGTGCTTTTAGAAACCAAGAGAAGTGTACTAGCAAAGAAAAAAAACAACCAAACAAACAAACAAAAACAAACAAACAAAAAAACAACAAAGAAACCCCAAACCATATCACAATCTTCCATAGTCTTCTCTTGACTAATACAAACACAAGATACATGACACAAACATTTTTTGTGAGCTATTAAAAATTTTAAAAGCAGCAATTTTCATACCCTACAGATAAACCAGTTATTCATCACAATTTAATGAATGTCTTAAATGACAGTGGGTTGTTATATGGAGGTACTTAAAAAAGCACATTCACTATTTCAGCTGGCAAAAGTTTATGATAAACTCAGGTCAGTTTTGCATTTATTTCCTATTTGCCAGTTCAAAAGAAGAAAAAAAATCATTAATTACTAAATTTCTTTTTCATTTTTAGTACATGTCTCCATCAAGAAAATATTTTTGAGTACTGTCCATGCAAGTATTGGCATTGATTCAGAGAAACTATTTAAGTAAAAATCAAAGCTTTGAGAAGTTATTGATTGTTCATGAGTCTACATCATCACTGGTGCTGGCAACTCAGATATATTTCTGACACCTTAGGTATTCTTACTTAATTTACAAAGCTATTCAAGAATACTGCATTAAACTACCAAAATATATTCACACATAAAAAGAAGTATAACTGTTTTACCATCTTATTTTAATGATAATTCTGGAAAGAAGAATCCAACAATTTAATAGTGTTAAATTATTTATAATAATTATAAATCTTCAGGAGGTCATTTTCAATCCTAATAAAGCTCTTACTATACAGACAAACTTTTTTATGGAGCATCTGTGTGCGTAAATAACTGTCACTGCTGTAATAATAAGATTTAATCTAAGAAAAACAAAACAAAACAACAACAACAAAAAAACCAACAACAAACCTATGCAAGATAGAATAGATAGAACAGATGAGTCCTCCTTCTCTTCAAATGCTTGAATTTTCCCTTGTAGTAAAATTGCTGAAGAGGAAACAACATATTAAATGTCAAATTGACCTGGGAAAGATACTATTACTGGATTTTAGACATCAAATATTTCCTTTTATCTTAATTGGCTATTAGTCTCTATGAACACAAAATGCTCAGGAGAAAATAAAGCTTTTATCTTTGTTTTCCTCTTTCAGACTTGGTCATAAAGAGTGCACAAAGCCCAGTAAACCTTCACACAATGTAAACCAGGTTCTTTGTGGAGTATGAGACATTGAGGATTTTTTCCTCTTCTGAACACAAAAGATCAGAATAGAAAGAACAGCAAGGCTAGCTAAATCAATTGCTTGTGCTACCCATGTGAGCTGCATGTTTTCACTTCCAAGTAATTATCTTTTATAACTAGCAGTTAGTGCAAGTAAAGAAGCTCAAACCAAATGATGGTTATAGCATCTAATGAGATGCCCAGATGGCTAGTAAACAATATACAACTGTAATTAAACAGGACCTAGGAATGAATGTGTCCATTTCAGCCTTTTTGTAAAATAACTCTAGAAATTTATACCAGCTATGGTTAATAACTACCTATGGCAAGTTAAAGTGGATGGCAATTACTACTTTAAACTGAATAAACAATGTATGAACTCCTGTTTACTCAGCATCTACTTCTTGCAAATTTAATAATGAGGAAGGCTTGAACCACATCTGTGTTCTTCAAGTTTTACGTTTCTGCCGTTGCATAAAATTGCACCCTTGTAAAACTAGAAACTATTAAACTTCTAGCATTTGAATTTCCCTAACAAACAGTATGAGGTTATGCATTTTAGAGTAGCTTTGGAGCTTCTCTAATACAGAACCAAGTAAAAGCTCAACCAGAACATTTAAACTAATACACCAGCATGCCCTGACAGACAGAAAAAAAGAAAAAAAAAGGACTAGAAATTGTACATTTCTGCTAGCTGAAGGCTTTAGAGATGTGTCAAAATATCTGAAAGCTCTGACCAGAAAGAGCTGAACAAGGTAAGAGATAGAGATAGAGACCTTGTCCCAACATTATAAATCAACTAGCAGAAATAATTTCAATTCCAAAATTCTTATATATATATATAATGAAACGAAACAGAATAAAAGAATCACTATTACTGTTTTAAATTAAGTTGCTGCTAGTTGGCTGATACTTTTGGATCAACTTAAGACCAGCAAAATCAAAGAAAAAACTTTAATTTTTCTGACAATTATAAATTGCTCTATCATATTATGTGATATTTTTCATTTAAAGCCATAAAGAGCTCATTTCTTCCCTTTAATTTTTTAATAATAGCTTTGCTTGTGAAAGAATATATTATAACTGGCAATGTGCCTATTTGAATAATTACAGATACTGTATTCCATTGTTTAGTTACAACAGAGATGAATGCAGACAGCACAGAAACAGGCACTAAACAACACCAAATACTTCCCCCACTTAGTTTTACAAAGCTTGTCTCTGACATTTCTTACCAGGTCAAAATAAACCTGATATAAAATCCAGCATATACTTTTTTCAGGAAAACTTGATTCTGTACCATTTGTATTTTGGTTTTGGAATATGCTTCCTCTTGCACCTCTTACAGAATATTTAATTCTGTCAAAATTATAATAACCATTTCATGATACATTTGAGTACGATAAAAGAGTTCTAAGGAAGATTTGGCCGAAAGGAAATTGTGATAATAAATACAGCATGTTAGTAAAAAATGTAATGAAACTAATGTCTGCTACTTTAATATTGTTCTGATTAGATTTTTATGGTGTTTGCATGCTAGTTAGTCCTGACAGTGTATCATTCAATATAATCTCAGTTCTCTAAGGTACTTACACATGTACCATGTTCCTCTGAAATCAACCACTTGTGCTTGACAACTGGGCTTGTTCTTAACTACTTGTTGAGGAGCAGTCTCGTTTGCTTTTCATTACAGTTGATGGAAGAACTCACACTCAATTCTGACAGACAATAGCCAAGCCTTAAACCCCACATCATGTTATGAATTATGCATGGATAGACATCCGTATCCCATTCTTATTCGTCAGCCACAATATCATGGCATTGTACCTTTAGCTATTTCTCACACACTGGAAAGTTGGCAGGGCAGTTTCATTTTGTCCCTAACCTGTCCCTTCTCCATTGTCCCACCACCCTCTGCCACGGTCCCACAGCTGGTGGGACTGACTATGACTATGCCAGTGGAAGGTATCAACTGAGTACAATCACCTTGATATTAAAGGTTCTGATCTAAAGTGCTTCAGTACTATTTTTTTTCCCTTGCCCACCCAAATGAAATCTTAAAGACAGCACTAGCTGCTTCTTAGGTCTTTGCAAAACTTAAGGAGAATTGAAGGCTTCCAGGTAAGTAATCAGGAAGAACCAGCAGGGTGACAGAGGAACTACCCACAGTAAACCAGTAACAAGTGCTAAGAGTGCAGCAGAATTCCTGCCCAGGCTCAAATGCAACTCAATAAAGTACTTTCCATTTTATCATTTCGTCCTAAAGAAAAGCTCTACATTATAAAGTACTTTTGAGACTTTAAGGCCTAATTTTTTAAATGAAAGGAAGTTACATCACCAATACTATGATGACAGTCTCTGTTGCAGTGATGATTTCAGATTAAAACTAGTGAAGTAACTTGCACCTTTCTATTAAGAACTACTCCTTATGTCAGAAAAAAAGTAAGAGTGAGGTGTTTAATTTTCTTTATGGTTCACCATGGCAGGAAGCATTATGTCATTCACCTTTTTTCGAAATACAGGAACTAGAGTGTATCGAATGAAGCCTAGGAGGTAGCAAGCCAAGGGAAACTGATGAAATGTGTAGTTAGTCCATGGAAATATTTTATCAGAAGTATATAGATGATAAATTGTTAGATGAGTATAAAGGGAGACTGCAGAAGTTAAGGGAGAAAGAACTTTCAGATCTGGTAAACAGAAAGGTAGCCCCATAAACATAATGGTTGATATTATTCTGAAGAACTGTTTTGACCTGCTTATTCTGACTCTGTCAATTTACATTTCATAACCACTAAAGACTAGAATCCAATAAGTGAAAGTACCTCTTCTCTGATCTTGATTCCACAAAAGTGACCAGAAAACTGTCACTCAACTGAATTCAGGAAGGCAGGATAACCTTCCAAATTTGATATGTTATATCTAGTATTGGAGCTTGAACAAAGTTGAGAGGTTATTTTCCTGAGTACTGAAGTAACATGAGAAATTATTCCTGTAAGGGGCCCACATGTACAGACCACCAAAGTTTCTGCTCTTGTAGCAGAAACTTGTAGCAGCCCTGAAGAGTTCCAGAATCCAATGAGGATGAGTGCAACAAGTTTGAAAAGCTTTTATTTGAAATTCTGAAACAGCAAACAACACTGAAGAAACAAGGGAACATAAAAACTATTAATTAAGCACACTTCAAATATTTCTGACTGCTCTTCAGTCTCATCAGTAGATTGGGTAATTAATCATAAGTATCTAAAATGCTTCACTATGTTTTTGAATGTTTTGGTCGTCTTGATGTTTCAGGTGAATAGCATTTTGATTTTCCCAGCCAATTTTTAAAGAAAAAGAAGTGCTAAAACAACAACGCTTTTTAAATGACCTTTTTATTTATGAAACATTTGAAAGCCGCTTTTTGAATTCAGAATTAATTTGAGTTGAAGAAGATTCAAAAATGGGAAGGACTATATAGTCAAGCCAGTCCTTTTATTGTATATTGAGTTGTATTTCCTTTGGCTGTTAAACCTTTTTCTTGCTTTTTGTATTGCTTCTTGTCTCTATGCTCAGTTATCTGTATCACTGTTATACAGCAAGTGAACTAGAGCAGAACTCCATCTTTGATAGGAGGCAGGGCAAGAATTTATAGGAATACCTGTATGTGTCTCAAAGCTTGAGTTACAGTGCCTGAAAAGTGCTTTAACATAGTCTGGCCTAATGTCACTAAAAAAATGCTACATTCAAAATACTGCATAGTGTACTTTTATTAAAAAGTTGTAACACCGGTTAATGCCAGATGTCTGTCTCATACAGAGAGCATAATAAGATGCCTTAGGGAAAGTAATGAACAGCTATAGAATAATCTGCCTACTGGGAATGTTTCTTCTTAACTCTTAAGCCTCAAAGGCATATTGCTCACAAAACCTTTATGTGATATAATACGAAGTCAAAAGAACCATGCAAATGTCTAATTCATTTACAAACTGTATTAAGATCTTGGCCTCAATTCTACTGTGAAAATGAGATGTACACATAGTTTGTCCTTAAAAAAATTGCATTTTAGAAAAGTACATTTTTGTTCTTTATTTTCTTTCAGTTATCCATTCTTTTTTACACCATAACAAATGTAGGTATGAGAGAATACTTTATCTTCCTTGTATCTACATTGTATAATTTATTTTCTTTAATCCTTTTCTAAAGAAAAAAAAAATATGTCGAGTCTTTGTATGGAAGTCATTATACTCAGCGTCCCTTCAAAAACCAACCTAGTGGCTTTTTTCATATAAACCAGCCTTCTATGATGGAATAAGTAGCCAAGGGAAGGGCCGTAGTAGTAGCTACATCAGTAGCCAAGGGAAGGGCAGCAACATCTTTCTCCCTGAACTGGAGACTCTGAACTATGAAATGGGCTGAGCTGATGGACTGTTAGATGGATAAGAAAGCAGTTGGATGATTGCATATAGAGAGTAGTGGTCAATGACTCGGTCACGATGGATATCAGTGACAAGTGGTGTCCCTTAGAGGTCTGTACTGGGACCAGTGCTATTTATTATCTTCATCATTAACATAGATGAAGGGATGAAGTGCACTCAGCAAATTTGCAGATGGCAACAAGCAGAGTGTTGCCATTGAGACACCTGAAGGACTGGGTAACTCCAGAAAGACCTGGGCAAGCTTGAGAAGTGGGCCCATGGGAATCTCGTGTGGTTTAACTAGACCAGGTGCAAAGTGCTGCATCTGGGTCAGGACAATCCCAGTATCAACACAGGCTGGGGATGAACAGATGAAGAGCAGCACTGCCCAGAAGCACTTGGGGATGCTAGTGGATGAGAGACTGGACATGAGCTGGCAATACGTTGTGCTGGTTCTACGGCAAACCCAAACTATAACATATGTGCTTGCAGCTCAGAAAACCAACCATATCCCAGGCCATTCAAAAGAATGGCCAGCAGGTTGAATGAGGTGATTCTTCCATTCTACTCTGCTCTGATGAGATCACACCTGGAGTATTTCATTCAGTTCTGGGGTCCCCAGAACATGGAGGACATTGATGTGTTGGAGTGAGTCCAGAGGAGGTCACCAAGATGATCAGAGGTATGGAGCAACTCCCCTATGAGGAAAGGATGAGAGAATTGAAATTGTTCAACCTGGAAAAGAGAAGGCTTCAGTGGGACCTATCTGTGGCTGTACAGTACATGAAGCCTACAAGGAAGATCAACTATTTACAAGAGCATGTAGCGACAGACAAGAGGGAGTGTATTCAAAGTGAGAGTAGGTTTAGATTAGGTATTGAGAAAAAAAAAGGAGAAAAATTCCTGTGAGGCACAGGAACAGATTGCCCAGAGAAGTTGTGGATGGCTCATCCCTGGAAATGTTCAAAGCCTGGTTGGATGGGGGTCTAGTGGAAGGTGCCCCTGCCCATGGCAGTGGGATTGGAACCAGATGGTCTTTAACGTCCCTTCCAATCCAAGCCACTCTAGGATTCTATTATATACCTACTCTATTTTCTGAATTATCTTTTTTGGCCCAAATTGTCTTATTCCAGCTGAGTGGTTATAATTGATTCATGTGTAACATGAACATTTCTGTCTATTTAAAAGTTCCAGCACCCTGTTTGCTTTTTCATTTCCTGCTGCAGTCATTGAACAATCTTTGACAACATAAAGTCTTCACTGCTCAGTTAGAACCCAGCAATGTGTATGGTTAGCTCAAATTATGCCTCTCAGTGAGCCCCAACTTTCACTTGTCAACTGTGAGGATGTAAACACTGAGCTAATCACTCAACTGGCACTGATGTGCCTCTCTGTAGTCTTTTCCAGCCACTACTGGTTTGCAATCTTATGAGTTTTAAGAGTGGCCCTATTTTTTTCTAGTCAGCCACATCTGACAGAGCCGACGAGGTACAGTTAGAGCACTGAGACATTTGGCTACTTACAGCTCACCTGCTGTAAAAGGGCTTCAAGAGACATCTTTGTCAAAACATCCGTGCCATAAAAGAGGTTCTACTGTCTATGTACTCCTGTAGAAGAATTCTGGTTCACTCAATTCAGTTTTTGCCAATTAGCAGGAACACCCATGCGTTTCAGTTCCACCTGGTGGCTTCTGATATTTATCTGAACATCTTGAGCTTCCATATCTTACGCTGTACTAGGCAGAAGAGAAGACAAAACTGAGACACTAAGAGCTGTCTCAAAAGCTCTTAACTTATCCTATGGTCTAGGTAAAATCCAAGGATCAGTTTTGGCGAGTGCAGAAGCTCTGGGTACCTGCTTTCAAACAAGCTCAAAACTTCGAGCTTAGGTGGAAGCCATCACTTGCATTTTCTGTGTCTTGTGAATATGAAATGTGTAATTCTACTTTCAGGCATCCAGAATTATTTTTTTTTTAATATTTCATTCTATATCAGAATGAACTCTATCATTAAAACCCAGAATCTTTAGTGTAAATTTCTACTTCACTTCAGTCAATTCATTTACAAGAAAATTGAATATTTTTGATAAAAAGAGGACTTCCTATATATTTCTATTTTATAATCTTGTCATACAATTTGAAAGCACTGAGAAAACTGTGCTCAAATACATCACCACGCACAACTGCTAAAACCGCATAATTTTTGATGAAAGTTTATATGCTCAGAAAGAGACTTCCTATTCCTTGTTATAAATTAATTTCTATATCAAAGAAATACTTTTATTCTGTGGCTTAGATAAAAGTATGGTACAACTTGAACATATTAGAAAAATTTTGACAGAAAAATTTCCCATCAGAAAATAAATATGATTGTGCAAAAACTATATAGAAAGGCACAGTGTCAATAATGAAACTTATACCAGTGTACACTTTCAGATCAAATTTAATTTTGGGAATGGAATACCTATTTTTAAGTAAGCTTCTTGTTTCAGCACATTCCTGTGTTACAGCAAAATGTCTTTTTAAAGTTAATTATGTTTTGAATTTTTAATTGCAATGTTAATTTCAATTTTCTGCCTTTGAAGCTTGCCAATTTAGACTTTGCGAAATACTAAGCAAAACAGAAATTTTAGTTTGCTACAATTCTAGTCAGAGTAGATTTTCAGGTTCTTCAGTACCTGTTTCAAGAGGAAATTGCAGTCACTGCAAGCAATCATGTCAGTTTCTAAGCATCAAAACATTGTATGGCTATTATACATTTTTACAAGCTGTATTTGTTGGGAGTCCTCTTACACTGGGAATAAAAATGGGTGTAAATGCTGATTTCTAACCTTTCTCTGACTTAGATGAAAAGCCTTCATGCATTTCTGGCAGGCTCTGCAATAAATGGCAGTTATGACTACTTGGCAAAAGTTGGGATTGCAATGTTTCCAAAATAAGGGCAGGATGTGCCCTTCCTCTTGCTAAGTCCACCTCTAGCAGTAGCCATTTAAAAATTTTTGTCCAGCTCTCAATTAATTTTTGTAACAGTGGTGCCCAAGCTTTCTTCTGCACAAACTAAGCTCTTACTAACTCTACTGTACTTAGAAAAGACAGGGTAACACCCTGGAGACACACGCACACACACACACACAGAAGAACAACTTTCAGTTTCCTTTGTTTGACATTATTTCAAACTGCAGAGAGCTGCTGTTCTGCTGCAAACCAATATATATTCAAATCCTGTGTGAGCTTTTACTGTGGCTTTTAAAACCAATCAGCACTTCATGTGAATAGCTTTTTTGGCAGAATCCACAGATAAACATGGCAATAGATTGAATCTACATTTACCTTGACAATTCACAGCTCATTTTTTAAACTTGTACATGTTGAACAGGGGGATAATAATAATAATAACAACCTGAAAACTACAGACTTCAGAATGTCCAGAAAAGGTCATCTGGCAAACATGATATTATCTCCGGTGGAAGGACAAAAACCTTAACAATCAAAACACTAAAAAGCCAACTTAGTTCATTAAGAAACTTAATACAAAATACATTGAAAGTTAGCCCCAAATAATTTATAAGAGTATTAACACTTGTGGTAAAAAGGCTGTTATAATCATGCTCGACTAGTAAAATTCATGTCTGGATTAAGCCCCAAGGGTCTACTAAAACTAAAGCTCGAATAGGAAAAAAATTAGTTTGTTACTGAAACAGAATGTAATCACCCAATTAGAATCTGTAATAAACATTTGTACAGAAATATACAGAGATTTATATGCATGTGAGTTTTTATGAAACAAAATTCTAATCAAAGGACATTAAAACAGTTGCAAGGTTGAGTACTCAAAAGCAGGGCAATTCCAGAGGTTGACTTTTCCATAGACCCTTCTGCATATCAACATGATTATGCCTTTGACTGCATGCTGTTTTTTTTTCCTGCATAATTTCCACTTTATGTGGGCCTTCTGATGGACAGTACACACTTGATTAAGTAATAATTCAATGTTTTGCTTTCTTTTTGGTGTTCAACACATGTTCTCCATTCATTACCTAGAGTGTATTATTCACATCCTGCTCTAAAGGCTTAGTTTTTAATTTTTTCTAAGAGTTACTAAATTTCTCGTAGCTAACTTTCTGGTGCTTTTTACCACATGTGATTTTTCCAAAAATTCCATTAATTTATTTTCACAGTAGCCTTTACACTACTGGCTACTAAAATTGTGGCACAGAGAGATCAAGGTCAAGGCTTCCATTATTTTCTGAGTGTTAGGGTGAGATACTTAAGACCTGATTTTCAAGGTTTCAGCACATACAGCATTTCATACATTGAAGCCCACTTTCCACATCTGCAAATCTGTATCTTAGATTAAGAATCTTAAAATGAGGAACATACAATTATATCTAAGAAAAGTCTGCTTTAATTTCTTGTCAGACATAAGATAGGAACTTGGTGTTAGTGGCAGGTTTAGAATACAATTTCTCAGAGTGAGTGTCATCTCCTTCTAGCCTGAAGTGAACCCCATTCTTCTGCATTCCTTTACCTACTTAGTGTAGTCTTCCTAAATTTTGCAACAAGTGATGCAGAAGTCAGTTTAAAAAAATACACTTTGGTTTCATTTCCCAGTCTTGATAAATTCCCAGAGTAGGCCCATCCTTCTCTTTGCCTGAAGTGTGAACAAGAAAAAGCCTTACAGGTGTGTTAGAAGGTGAGGATGCTGACATTGCAGAAACATCCAGAGCATTGTAATTTCTAAATGCTAAGCTCTGCTCTCATCACTTCAGTTGTATCCTTATTTCTGCAAACAATTTCTCTGTTGTCTAGTTTGATTTTTAAAGCAGAGTGCAAAACAAAACCCCATTGCCTGATGTTTAACTCAAATTTGTGTTACAGTATCTGCTATTTACAGAACTTTTAGATCTTCGACATAGTTTTTCCACTTAGGTAGTAGAGTAAGGGCAGCAGTAGTGAGTGCTGGTCACCAGGATCTGAAGCATCATTTTAGAATCTGCGGGAGATTTTTAGGAATATTTACAGCTACCAGAATTACTTCTACCACTACTACTGAACTGTGCTCAGTCTCTGTAGGCCATCCCAAGGCACTGACCATCTGGGGAACAGACTGTACTGCCTGATCTTCACAGGCCTGATCTTTCCTTCCCTTTTTTTTTTTTTTTTTACAAACAGCTCTTCTCCAGCTCCTGGAAAGGATGACAGCCCATGGCTTGGACAAGTGATCTACTCACTGGCTCAAGAACTGTCTGGGTGGCCAGGCCAGAGAGAGGTGAATGGTGCTGTAGACTTGGTGTCTGCTCAGTAGTGGTGTCCCCCACGGATCAGTGTTGGGCCAGTGCTGTTTAAAACCCTTTTTGACAATCTGGACGAGGGGATTGAGTGAAGCCTTAGTAACTTGCAGATGACACCAAGCTGGGTGAGTGTGTTGGTCTGCTGAAGGGTAGGGGAGATCTGCAGGGGGATGTGGATGGGTTAGATCAATGGGCTGAAACCAGCAGCATGAGGTTCAACAAGAACAAGTGATGGGTTCTGCACTTTGGCCACAATAACCCCTTCAGTGCTACAGCCTGGGTGCAGAGTGGTTGGAAAATAGCCCAGAGGAGAAGGACCTAGGAAGGTTGGTTGACAGCAGCTGAATTCTCTACAACTACCTGCAAGGAAATTGCAGACAGGTAGAAGTTCAATTAACTTGTTATGAGATTTTCTTTGAGGCAAGGTCTAAAAGTTCCAGGCATCTAATGGCAAATGCTTACTGGTCATGAGTATAATACAGTAAAAACTGATTGTAAAAATAATTCAGAAATGTAAGTTTGGATTTGGGCATACCTGACAAATGTTGCAATCTAGAATTTCAAGCTAAATTTTGCAACTACATCTAAAATTTAGTGATATTATGCATCGCATGGGCCTTGTTCAATAACTTGCTACGATATTAAGGTAATCCTGTTGTTAAAAGAATCTATGAGTGGAGAGAAGCCACAAAAATATTTAGGGAATAAAGCACATCACAGTAAATTACTTTCTACAGTACATTTATTAATTATACTGCTGAGATCAAAATCTTATCCTTCAGTTCCACTGTATCACACGTTATATTAAGAAAAAAAATCCCTACTTGAGCCATAAGACACTATACTAAAAAAATATTTCTACTGCTTGCAAGGAGCATATCCCCTAGCCATTAGAAATTAAATACGACATGAATTTCTCATGACCTCTAACACAACACGCCAATAATAAGTGCCACTCCCCTAACAAAGGTTGCAAATGAGTTTATCATAAGTCTAAATTAATCCTTCTTAAAAGGCATTATTCTTTCAATGATAAATTAAATTTAGGACCTAAATAAATTTTTGAAAAAAATGTGAAGTGACTTGAAGAGGTTTCTGAAACATTATTTTAGACTTTACTGCAGTAAGTAGGTAGGGAAATAGAGTAAATAGAATAAATGTAAAAGGCAGGTTAACTGCATTTGTCTATACAAAATGCAGACACCAAATTATGTTTAAAATAATTTATTATTAGAATAAGTATATTAAATAAGGTTAACAGTTCTACAACATGTTACACACTAGAGATCTGAACTTGAATTTGGCAATAATTAAAACCATTCCTTCCTTTCATCTGCTCAGGGATTTGGTTGTGTCACCATCCCTGCAGGTATTTAAAAAATGTTTAGATGTGGCACTTGGGGACATGGTTTAGTGGTGGTGTTGTCAATGCTGGTTTAACAGCTGAACTTGATGATCTTACAGGTCTTTTCTAACCTAAATGCTGCTATGATCTCCAAAGATAAAATATTAAGATCACAAACTCAAATAATCCATATGAAGTAAAGGTCATCAAAGTGGTTACTAGTACACATCCACAAGAGCATGCTCTGCTGGAACAAAGTAAACCATGAGGGTGCTATCTTCTACCATTCTCTCTGAGAAATGTGCACATTGTCAATATTTCACTGTTATTTGTTAACAAAGGGTTTGAGATAGCATGTGCTTTGCTTAGCCCTTCCTGATCTTTTTCTCACTCTTTAGTTTCAGCATCCTTCTCTGGGACTCCAGCTTTGAAATCTCAGTCAGTCTTCCACTGCAATTCCCTGTATCAGAGGCAGAGATGTAAACTTGGATTCCTCCTAACCTGAATTCATTATTTCAAAACAGATTTATAACCACAATCTGGTATATCCTGAAATATCCTATTAAAGATGTTTCCTGATGTATGCAGACTGAAAGCTTGCAGAGAACACCACGGGACACAAAACCCAGTGTTTCAGTTCCTGTGCCCCTAGCACTCCTGCACATGGTGAGAGTTGCAGTTGTAGGGAGTGCACAGCTGTTGCAGATTCTTGTGAAAGTGCTCTCAATACCTGTCAAAATTCCAAAGAATCTGACATATTCAAATTCATGTTTTTGAAGGTTTGAGTGCTTGTTCCTCTAGTCTTAGCCCACGAACTGAACACCTGCTTCTCAATTTTCCTTCCTCCTCTTACAGCCTCTATCTTCACATTCACAGTGGGCATCAATCTCTTTCTCCCTTCCCCTTTTTAACTCTTGTCTCCGAGTCTACTCCATTGTAAGATTGTGGAGCTAGACCACAGTAGACCAGGGTATGGGAAGTAATACAAACATAAAGAAGACAAGGCTCCTCATCTTTCCATTCCAGTCAGGGCACCCAAGTTGTCCAGCTCTGCATAGTGATAAAATTAATTATGCAGAAATCTTAACAGTTCTTAAGTATTGACTTTCTAAATCTTTCTTTGAAGTTTGTGTCTGCAGTGTTAGATCACTATGACGAAGTCACTTTAGGAAGACAAACACTTAAAATCTGCGTTTCTGAACATACACTGCATACACAAGGGCAGATATGCTTTATACTCCTACCCATACATTCACACATGTGCAGAATTTTTCCTTCTCTTACTCAGGCTTTGGAATCAGATGTTCTTTTGTACTAACTCACCTTGTATGGGGGAGGAAGTCCGAACCACAAGGATAAAAATTAGTCCTAAACAAATCAGATTATTAATTTTAAATTGCATATCCTTATGTGGTCTGATCACTTGTTCATCTTAGATAAAAAGTCTCCAAGTGACTTTACACAGTGATCCTCCAGATAACACCAGGATAAGCAAACCCAGCAGCTTCAGATGTTTTATTCTAATGTGAGATGTGTATCTCATTAATAAAGTCCTGTGAAGCTTCTCAAGGCATTTCTGCCTTGGCACTTCCAATGGCAAGGAAAACAATAATTCCCAATCTGTGCTTCTTAAAAGCAGTTAAAGGTCATGAATAAATTACTGAGAACTTCAGCATGGAAAGAAAATGGACTGGTGCTAGAATGAAAGCATAAAGATGTATCATAATTAAAATCCTCATCACACAGAAACATTGCTTTACAATATTTAACATTCTGATACCAAGGAGGCCAAGGTTATAATGCCATAGAAAAAGATGACCTTTACTTGTCTCTGTGAACAACAAAAAACCAGGCAAAATGAAAAACACTGCTTTCTGTATTTATCTATATTAGGCATTTCATTAGTGTAGCTTTCTCTTATGCCTTCAAATTCTTTGTATTCCTATATGTCTGCATAGAAAGCACTTACTAAATGTCTAAAATCAAGATATCTTCATTAGGTGGTTAGTAAAAAGTCAAAATGGTAATATCAGGTAAATAAAAAGAAAAATCTCCCAAATGACTTCACATTCATTATCAAAGGTATTTAAAAGATGACTTCAGGTTATCATCTTTACTTGAATTACTGTGATTTATTTTGTTCCAGAAATAGAGTGTAGCTTTAATCATGGAACCCCCCTGAAGCCCCCCACTTACCACTCAGTGTCTTCATTTCTACTGTTTGCTTCTGCAGACATCCATCCTTCAGCAATTAAAAAGATTGTACATGAAGGCTCTAGAATTTGTAAGGCTTTCTCTCACAGCTTTGTGACAAACTACATCTTCCTTACAAAGCAAGAGTTCTATCTGGTATAGTAACACTACACTCTGTTTTGTGTTTCTGCGACAATATCTTTTAAAATACCTTTCTCTTACAACTTAACATAGGCCTGTGAAAATCTCAAACCATCTGGAGACTGACATCTAATTTCAGTCAGACATTACAACTCTAAAGGAAGACAAAAGATATTTGGCTGCTATAATTATAGTGAAAGAAAAAAAATAAAAAGGTGTAATAGCAGAGAATGAACTGAGTAGAGAAAAAAATGAGATTCTCACCATAACAGGAAACGCAGCCTGACTCTTTCAGTTTCAATGCTGAACAGAGGCTGCCCTCACCTTCCATCTGCTGTCCACATTCCTAAATGTTTCTCGAGACAGGTAATGAAAGCCATGATTAGATTAATCAAATAAACCAGATAAAAATCAGCTATTAAGTGTCACGTTCAGACACTATTCCTCACTCTGAAGTCCTCTTGGGTGTCTCTAAGGAAGCCAAGAATCTAACTCTGCTGTGGAGAAGCAACTAATAAGATGCAAGGAGACAGTATTTGCTGCTTCATTCACAGTGAGTGCTATGCAAAGCACACAGCAATGCTCAGAACCTGGCCTAGGATCTCATTCATGCCAGAGCCTTTGCAGACTGCTGAAGCCTGGCTCCCTGTTGCTCCTCCTTTCGTCGCCCTTTGCTCCTTCCAGCCCCAGCTGCATGGTTACCAATTCCAGACAGGAGTGGATCCCATTGCTGTCCTGCCCACAACTGCATGGCCACCAGGGGAGCAGAATTCAAGCCCAAGAGGGATGAAGAAAGTTGAGGTCTTCCTACCGAAACAGAAAACTCCCTTATCTCACCCAATGTGACTGAGACTCTCATTATTTTATGCCAAACTGCACTTAATCTAGGGTGGGAATAGCAGGGCTACAGATAAGTAAGAATGCATTTTTTATTATGACTTGTGGGGTGTTCTGAATTTTCTTTCTGGAATTTCCACCTTAGAATTTTAGATATCATGCTTATTGGCTTGAATGGGAAATGGACTCTGTCCCAAAATATGAAGTATATTTACAGGTCTAAAATTAGGAACATGCAGCAGTATCTTACCTTGCTATCAATAAAAGTAAAAATCAATTATAGACAGAATGCATTTTTATGCTTTATATTTCTCTATCCCCTGTTTATCAGCATTGTATTGCTAATAGAAATTTTTATGCAACATAAATAGTCTTTGAGAAGCATTTGAAAAATGGTTTAAAAAATTCTGTCTTAGGTCCTTTTTCAGAACATAAAAGCAAACAAATATTTTGTCGTGTATTAACAAAGCCCAGCTCCAAATATGTCCAGAAAAAGACACATATTAAAAGAACACCATATGATTATCTGTATCTGCTGCTTAACCAAAATCCCAATATATAGGTCAGCAGTCTTGGCACCACCAGCACCTTCTCTGCAGTAGACTGCAGTAGAGTATAGGCACACACTGTGGTGTGCCAGCACTTCTTATTGATTTTTCTGCTAAGAAAAGGATGTGAAAGTAGTAAGACAAATTTAGGCAACAGAAAGCTGAAAGAAATAGTCTGACAAAAAAAAATTCACAGTGGCACGCCAACAATGTGAAAACACAAAGTGCGTAATACATCATCAGCCTCACCAGTCTGGAAATAAAAAAGTAGGCTTTCCACAGTTTGTTTTCAGGTGACCACAACAAATTGCCAAAAAAAGAAGCCATAATTCTTCTATGAAGCAAATACAGTAATACATACAAACGATGTGTGCCCCATTCTTCCCTTTCTTGCCTTCTTGCTGCTCCTGATGATTTCTGTGAGTGGTCAGTATATTTACATGCGAATATTTGGCCTCTGCTGCTCATAAGAGAAGACAGGATGATAGAATTGCTGAACTGAGACCTAGTGTGGCCTGTTAATCTGATTCTAAATCCAGTGTGAATAAAGCACTTGAATTGCTGAAGCTTCACCTAGACACATCAGCCTTCACTTTCTCTTCCTCCCCCCTTGCAAGGATGTGGATGTTATTATATGTGTTAGTGTTAGAGGGTCCTAGAGAATTACTAAGCTAATTTTGTGTTAGAAAATGGTGCTGGATTTACAGCTCTGGAGGATAAAATGCTTTATAATGGGTAAATAATTTGACGTTTATACAGTGACTTTCATCCTCAAGATTTGCTACAACATGCTTATCAAACTGTACACATTTGGTGGCACTGAAATACAGCCAATTTGGTGTGCAGCCCAAAGCACAACAAAGCAAGATGAGAAGGAAGGTATTTAACTAGGTACACCAAGGAAAACCTACTCTCAAAACCTTTTTTTGGGGAAATGCAGTGTTTATATTGACCAGAGGGAACTGTGGATTTCAAAGTTTTAACCCCAAGGCTGTCACAAAGACAACTACAAAACAGATTTGTATTTTCCCTGTCTCATTCAGACAGATACAGCTGTCTAAATACAATGACTCTGTCTCCTAAATTTAAGTGTGGACCATTAAGACCTCAATTTATACTAAGATGGTGCACAAACTGCAGAACAGCCTTTACATGCCTTGTTGCTGCCAATCAGCTCACATTTGTTCACCAGTACAAAATATCTCAGATTTTAAATTGATATTTCTAGTAGGCACAGGTGATTTCTGTTCTGTATCCCACTTGATACACAATTTCTTTTAGCCAAGACTACAAGCAAAAAAGGTGGAAAATGAGAGTGAGTTTTGTGACTTGGGTCCTGAATAAGAAAAATCTGAAAGGTCAAATACCCCAATGTCATACTAATACAAAAGATAACTTAATTTGACCTACTCTGAATCTGCTGCAAACCCTCCAAAGTTCCCAATAGTCTGTACCTGCCCAGAAATGTGAATGCACACACATGCACATATAAATACACACACATATTTAATATGCTTAGCTAGATTTTTGAGAAAGCATGAACATATAGATAACACAAAGAAGGAGTAAGTTATGGACTACCACAAATGTGATAAAAAAAATGCATAATATAACAGGGCCAGGCTGCAGTCTGTCAGAATGATCCAAGATAAAGAATATAGAAAATAGGAGCAAAATTATTTAGATGGTTGTTTAGAATGCGTAGGACCTGTGATTGAATGATTCCTGTTTCTGGAGAGCTTTCAGGATGTTTTTTGTTTGTTTGCTTTGTTTTTTTTGCTTTTTTGGGTTTTTGGGGTTTTTTTCATTAATTTGGAAAACTGAATTAACTTACTGGTATTAAATCCATGCTTTCAAAATGGAAAGTATAACTGCAGTGGTTTGCAGTAAAATTATCTAGTTTTATTTTTTCTGAAAAACTGAACTGCAGTACTGATGAAGTTTAAAGAAGAAGAAAAGAGTTTGGAGTTCATGTAGACGGGCTCATAACCATTTTTGGCAACATTCACTTGCAGAAAGAAGTCTCCTAGTCCATATACCTCTGATTTTCTTTTAAAATATCCCACCTTTTGTTTCATTCCATTTGTATTTGTGTGATAATTGTATGAAAGTTTCTTTATTTTTGCTCATGGAGAAAGCACAAAGCAGGTCTCTGAGTAAGGTCACACACTTTTTTCCCTCAGTCTTCCTTCCATGACCAGTAGATACTGAAGTGGGACAATGAATACCAATACAGAGAAGATGACTTTTTACCACCAGATGCACACAGACATACTACACACTAGTTACACTCTCTACTGAGGAGAATTTTTTGGGGGCAGGATTTATGTTCATGACCTTTACCAGCATCTGAAAACAAACCTCTGCAGGTGTCAGTTCTTTAACAGCTTGGATAATGATGAGAGAAATCATCTAGGAATAGAGCCTTAGACTACGAAAGGTTATTTATAGCAATTTGATTAACTAGTGAGGCTTCCGAGACACTACTTTACCTCCCTCCAATAAACCTCCCAGCCACTCATTAAAATTAATACATATTAAAAAATCCATTTAAATTACAAGGTTGTATTTGAGATATTACGAATGAATCCAGTCACATTTTAAAAGTAAAAGATATTAATGTGGCTTTCAGGAGCTCAAGCAAGATAGTAGCTATGTAATATTAGCAAGAATATTTTGTTTTTATTTGCAAACTTATTTATGTTTTACAAACTGAAGTGTCATCACTTGGCAGCTGACTATTTGACATTCACACAAAATATGCTTGGCTTGAAAATTTTCTTAGCTCCTTGAAAACAGTGAAGTCCAGCCATACTCCTCTCCAGAAATATGCTGTCCTAATGTGAAAGCACACATAAACAGGTTATCAAGTCTACTCATCACTAATTTAGCTGTTGATTAAACCATCTGCAATCACAACACACTCTAGAAATCTTCTGACAGAGCCTAGTTACAAGTAAAAAACACTCAAACTGAATTCTGCTTGGAAGCTTCAGCACATACATCCTGCAGAATCCTGCACCATCCCCTGCATTTTCTGACTTCCACACTCGAGAGAGGAAGGATTTTCAAGGGAAAATCAACATGTCAGCTGCTGACCTCTGAAAAAGCTTGGTCATCAGTGTCACCATAGGCCATACTTTTGATAAATTGAAAACAGGAATTTAACTTTTTCAAGCTCTGTGACCCACAAATGGACATTGCGAGCTTAGAAATGTGGCCCTGGACTCTTCTGAATGCATCATTTCAAATGTCAATGAAAATAATTTTCTTTTGGCCAGAGAGGAGTCAAGAACAGAAAATATTTTCACAAATACCTGTTTGAATTTTGAAGTACACTAAACTCCATTGTATCTTTTTGCTTCTCTCAAATACTTAAGACTACCAGCAAGATCAGAAAGGATTCTCATAATCTGGGACTTTTTCTTGTTTCAATTCCACCCTGTGAGATTGGAGAGTTGCATCAAGCACTCCAGGAATCGTCAGTAAACCAGATGTATAAGAAAAAGAGCACATGATTTCAGATCTTAGAGTTATCTGGTGAATGTATAGATCACCTCATTAGCATCTTTGGTCTCCAGATTTGAGGACTGGATGGAAGTTGTCATGTTAGGAAGTGTCTCCAAACTCCAACTTTCAATAGCATGATGAGGATAGCACACTTGCAGGCATGCACGGAGGCAGTGATGACACTAGTAATGTCTTTAATTTCTTCTTTACCTCTGTGACACACTAGCTGGAGTTGTTTGGGGTTTTTTTGGGTTTTCTTTTTTTGTTGCTGTTGTTTGTTTGTTTGTTTGCTTGTTTTTTGGTTTTTTTTATTGTTTTGTTTGGTTTTGATTTTGCTTTAATTTCAATCCTCAATACTATAAGCATTGGAATAAGATACTGGAAAATGCTTTGTGTGTTTACAGGCAGATGTTTTGTGGACTATCATGATACATGTAACTGCTTAATGCCTGTCTGTGGTTTTAGAGTACCAACTATCTTAGGTCTTTACTTTATAGAGTAAAGCCTTCTGTTCCTACAAATTTTCATACTAATTTTATAACTATTGCTCAAATGCATTCTTAAATGTTACTATTTCTTCCATGAACATTTTAGTCTATGAAATATAATTCTATTCTAGTGCTATTTTTTTGATTAGTAGGTTTAAAAGGAGGAGGAATTTTTTTTTACATAAACTTGAAATAATTGTGTGTGTTCAAGCAACCAGTTTGTATCAAACAAAATTTGCCTGCTTAGGAATCAAATATTGTACTCACTTTAGAAATATTTTTTTGAGAATAATTTTGATAATTTTAAAAGTGCATTTTGAAAATATTTCCTTCATTTTATGTAAGTTATCCACTATCTCAATGAATTAATTTGAATTAAAAATT
Source organism: Cinclus cinclus (assembly GCF_963662255.1). Taxonomy (NCBI): domain Eukaryota; kingdom Metazoa; phylum Chordata; class Aves; order Passeriformes; family Cinclidae; genus Cinclus; species Cinclus cinclus. The sequence continues at coordinate 50,900,396 of NC_085048.1, read as the reverse complement.
CGTTTAAAATTTGTAAATAGTTTCAGTCAGGTTGTGTTTATTCTTCAAAAGAAACAAAGTCTTCAATACAAGCAAAGTTGTGCAATACAGAACTCTCTTCATGTTTTCATATGTGGTAACTACAACACCTCCTAATAAGTTTCATGAAACCTATTTCAAGCAATTAGCTCTCTAGCTATTTTTTAGTCAGTCTGTCAGTACCAGAGTTTACGACACCAGCATAGATGGCAATAATAAGCAAAATTAACCAACATGTACTTTGACCTTCTGCATTGTTATTAAAAAATGTAAATGCCCAATTTGCACAAAGAATATAAGCAGCAACAGATTATATAATTTGTTATTTTTCAAACTATTCACCTTTTATTCAAATGTAATAACAACTAATTTGACATTGAGGCATCATAAACACTTTTTTTTTTTTTTTGATAGCACCATATGGATTTTGTATTCTCAGAAGACAAGGCAATGGCCAGAAGTATATCTCCAAGGTCACATGCGCTTCCATAAACATTACTTTGTACCGTTTCAGGGGAATGAATAAAAGAGCACAGCTAATTAAATAAAACAAATGAATCCATAAATGAAACATTAAGTGCATAGAAGTGGATCGACTTTGTTAGATGCCAAGTAATTTTCATCATCAAAAACATGATCAGTTTCAAAAATCATATCAATTTTTGACTAAGTTTTTCAAATGAGAATTCAGAAGACTATAGCAAGGATTTTTTCTTCACTCTTGAGTTTCTTTTGCCTTGTAGAAAGAAAAGTATTTAGCACTTTAAGCAGCTACGATATATTAGATAGTGCATCATCAAAAGAGCTCTCAAGATGGCAGAAACCATTCTTCAAACCCTCTTCACCCAAATATAGATACTAACCTGGAGAAGAAAGGACAGAGAATATCTGGAGTAATTTGTTTTCTTGTTCTTGTTTTGTGTTCCTCCTCCCAGAAAATCAATTTTGGTAAAAATTACAACAGGAACAACATTCAGAGGAGAATTTCAGTATCATAAGAGATGAATTATTTGAACTGAAAGCAGAAGTAATAGAAATGACAATCCAAATAAGATCAACTAATGACTAACAATTTATGTGACAAATACAAAATCTAAGAAAAAAAGAAGACGATAAAATCTGGTGGATTAGTAAATATTAAGTGACCAATGTAATATGGGCACAAACATTGGAAAATAAACTCTACTCTAGCTCTGGTAAAGGAATATTAAAGGCAGTCAACAAGGCACTGGATGGACTAAACTATGAATATTGCATTTAATCCTGATTAATTATTCTCACAAAAGTCAAACCTTTTGTTATATAATGAATTGAGGGAGAGAGAGAGAGAGCCAACTACTATGTTTACAGGTAACTGTCAAATGTGTTTTACAGAACACATTTGCTATGTGTTTACATAGCTAGCATTATTTTTAATTATACAGATTTTTTTTTCTTCCTGTTCTGCTTCTTACCATGAATTATCTCAACTGGTTGTGGTTCTGTAATTTTTGGGAGATAGATGATCTCTGTCTATCAGAACAAAACAGAATGCTTATTAAAAAAAGAAAAAAAACCCTCTTCTAAAGGGATTTTTTTGTGGACAGGGTCTGATATGAGACAAATCAGGTATCTCAAAATTGCAAGTGTGGAGCAGAGTATAAAAAGTTTCTGTATTAGCACATTATTCAGCAGATATACAGCTCAAGTGCTTTGTCACAAGTACATCAGACAGACAATGATGCATTTACTTGCACAACTATTTATGAATGCTTTCCAATGCTGGGCCGGAAAATACACCTCACAAAGCTTAAATATTTGTTGTAAGTTAGAAGAGAGATTTCTAGTTTTTACAGTTCTGAAGAAATTACACTATGATGCAGAAAAGAACATTAAGAGTACTTCCACCAGGATTTCAGGTCTCTTAAGTCAAAGGAGCACACTTTGCCATGGAAACTTATCTGGTATTAAAAGGTCAAGAAAAACAAACCCTGTTTCTCCACAAATTCTTTGATGAATCAACTAAGAAGAAAAAATAAATAAATAAATAAAGAAGGCAACTCTGATTCCCATCAAGGTGTGAAGCTCAAAAAAACCAGGTTCAGCCCCTCAAGTAAAGATTATCTTTAACCCCATGGTTAAAGATTTATTAATCAAGACAATATTCCTGCTTCTTGCAACTATAGCTGTTTTCAACCTCTTATTCTACTTATTTGAAGAAAGGCAACTATCTTCAAACCTAGTAGAACTGGAAAATAAAGCCTCTGGAAAGATGATCAACAGTATCAACCTGCGCAGACCTCAGTGCAAGTATCTGTTCCTGTCAGAGAGATCTTTTTGGTGTGGATACTCTTAACTGTTCTCAAAGACACTGACTGGAATCCTTCAATGAAACAAATCATCTCATGATGCTGTGTGCTGCCAAACATAGGAATATCATGGGTAGTGTTATGTTGCAGTGTTTAAGAAAAATGCTGCAAAGGTCTATGCACAAAAAAAAAAAAAAATCACATTAAAAGCATAAAATATCAGATTAAGAATAATTTTTGCTTCATGGAGCAAACAGTCCCCAAAACTCTGATAGAAAGGACACATGAATAAGGCGTAATCCATAGAGGGGTAATTGCAACCAGCATTTACTATCTTTTCTCTTAAGGAACATTCCTCAGTTGAGGAGAAAGCCATCAAGCTTCTAATGTCTACATAGAAGCAGAACTCCCTTTAAAATTCATATTCAGGAAAAGTATATATATGACTGAAAAGAACACTGAGCACCTTGGTACAATTACCTTATTCAGAATTACACTGAGATTTCCAGTGGTAGCTAATGACATTAAAATATTTAAGAACTCTAATCCTGTGAGATTTGAAGCAACAGTTAAAATGCATTCATTAAAAAAATCATTAATGGTGCATAGACACCATGGGGAAAAATAAACCTGATACAAATGAACTTGCTCCCCAGATTAAATATGTATACGCGTATTGGATTCTGCCTCTGCCCAGTGCTACTTTCAAAATGTGAATTATGCCATGGAAAAGGTAAAACAGTCACCATAAATACACATCCTTTAAAGTATTTCATCCAAGAAAGGATAGAGGACAGTACATCTTAGGACTTTGGTAATATGTACTGATTTTTTTGAAAACTGTGTCATGCCATAGATGAATGATCATAGAGAAGATGTTTATATGCTCAAGTTGCCATTTATACCTACCCTGATCTAAATATTGTATCCACCAAAGAGAACCCACTCCTTATCCACGTATCTCTGTAAATACAATCTGGTTTAGTATACCAAGAAAAAAATCTGTCCTTCATCTTGTGTTGACTTCACTGGGTGAACTTTTATGGTAAAATGTAGAAAAAGTGGAATACAGCATATTACAGATAAACTATGTAAAATTGGGAATTGGCTTGTCAACAACAACAAAAAAATTGCACTTTGTAGGAAATCATAATATTTTCTAAAGCCAAAATTTAATCAGAACTTAATCTGTCTGGTAGGACTGGCAAAAAGACAAAGAAAGTGGTGGTGCAGGAGGGACGCAGAGGGTGAATGTACATAACCCACTTAGTACACTAGAACCACCCCGTTCACTTGCTCAGTGACAGAAATGCATTGTGTTATACCCGGATTTCAGTCCTGTCATGTGGACTTAACTTCACCTTGAAATGCACTTGAAATGCTTTCTCCTGAGGTGGAACCAAGGCTGAGGTAATATGCCAGGGCAGAGTGATTCCCACATGCTAGGAAACAAGATGATGCCTTCCTCAGGAGAAAAACACATCCTCTCAGAGGTTTTCCAGCAGTGTACTCAATCCATATGTATGAATTTCTTTTAGTAACAGCAGGTGCAATGGGGACAGCCATCTGGGACGGCTGTATAAAATCTACTTTGCATCATCTGCTGGATACAGACTCATCCTCTGGACCTAGGACTAGCAACTAGCAATATGTTCATTGCCAACAAACAGAAAATACAGATATATGGTTCTAGAACAGTATCAGACCATGATAAATCAACATTGTCCTTCTTTCTTCAGGCTGTGCCAGCCACTATTAGAAACACAATGTAAAGATGTTGGCATGAAAGGATACAGGACATGCAAGGCTGCATCAAGCAGCGAGAGGGACATTACATAATTTATGGCAATCATTTCCTAAAGGTAAACATTACTTTTGTTAACTATTATTTTGATCACTAAACATAACTGCCCTGAGATTTGCTGCTGTGATAAATCAGATCTTGTGACAATGGTTTAATTATCACTACTCTTTCTGAGTGACAGGCGATCAATTCCATTAACTGCTCCTCATTTGCATTTGTACTCTTCCTCATCCAGGTATCCTTGACTGATTGTCTTTTTCATCTCATCACAAATCCACGTTTACTGACTTTCTTTCTAGTTGATATGGTTTTCTGCCACATAATTGTTTTTATGAAATTGACCCAGCCAGTAGACTTTCTCAGGAGCCATACACCTCTAAACAATTCTCTGTAAGATCTTGTTTCAAGTGCCTATTAAAAAAATAAAACTAAATTAAAAAAAAAATCTGTTGGTGCTGCAGTCTGACTCCAAAAGATAGATTTTACATTGAAGTTAGACACTCCTTGATAAACCTGCCAGGGCTTTCTTTATTGTCTTGGGTAATAACAGCCCACATACCAAACTTCCAGTCTAAATGTAAGACTCTCCTCCTCCACCAGATTCCTGCTCTTTTTTCTTTTGTGTGCTTTGGTTTGGCTATTGAGTGCAAATCTATACTGTTTTCCTATGATATGCATCCTTTTGTTCAACTACATTCTTTCATTCATCATCTTATGAAGTATATTAATTTTTTATAATTCATATATCTCAAATTACTGGAAAATCTACTATTCATCTTGAAAGATCTCTAAATCCTTCCAGCACCTTTATTCCTTTCTCTCTGTCATGTTGAATAAATGAGGTGGTATTGTACATCCTTGCTTTAGCCTTTTTCTGACAGCAGCCCCTTTATTAATATTGTTTCCACTTCTTAGATAATTTAAACTAAGTTTCTCTGGTTTTTGAAGGACTCATTTTAAGCCCTAAGTACTTTTATTAATCTGTATATAAAGAAATCTTCTGAGTAAAACAAGGTCATTTTCTATTTTTTAATGCCGTTTTCTTCCTCATAACAATGAATCTCTTTAAAATTTTAAACACATACTTATTTTTCTTGTAAAAAATCACCTAGCCAAAGAAGGTCTGAGTGTAAAGAGAACAAGTATTTAGATTATCAGCAAGGAAAATATTCAATTATTATGGATGAAGGACTCCATGACACAAGGGCATATAGGTGGTGTAGCAAAAAATATTGGCTGTGCAACTGGTTATATCTCTAATGGATGCTGAGAGTTATAAACAATCAGAAAACTTTGTACAGGCATTTTGTAGAGCCTAATCCTACTATCAGACATATGGATGACCATCACTGACTATACAAAATCAGCTAAAGATGCAGATCTTTCAAATGCATGGGTTTTTTTATGCAGAGCAGGTAGAACAATCAATATTGGAAAAGATTTTAGAATGTATTTAGAACTTTTCACCACAGATAGGTTTGGGTACCGTACAGTTTGAACTTGCAGTGATGTAGGAAAAAACCCAATATGTTTAGTTAAGTACATGGATATTTTTTTTAAGTCACTGAAGATGTTAATGAAAACAGACAGAAACAGCAATTCACACAAATAAACCAATGCTGAATCCTGAGAAAGATTTTCCTCTAATCTGAAACCTCTGATATATGACTACATTTGCTTTTCATTCCCTATTCAACTATAAACTTGGAACTTCCTGTGTTAATCCATCAAACTCTGGACCCTACTACACCTTTCGAAAAAAAAAAAAAAAAACCTTTCAAAATAAAACCAACATCAGGATCAGCATAAATCCAGTTTCAAATAAGTCTCCTGCTTCTATGCTTGTAAAGCATATTTCTCTTAGGAGATCTTTCTTTACTAAGTGTTAAAGGTAGAAAATACATCAGGGATTGAATATAACAGTCAACCCCAAGAAAAACACAACCTGTAGACACTGGTCTGTAACATTTCATCTGGGATGTGACACCACATGAAGATAACTAGCTTGATTTGCTTGCTAGCTTAGTGATTTCCTCCTTGAAGTGGAAGCATGTCCTGTTTTTTAGCTGGGTTATGCACTGTCCTGCATGGAAGAGATATATCAAAACCAGAACTTATTATTAGCTTTAGTGTCCATGACTATTTAACATAATGTGGGTGTATTAGATGACACTATTGCCTTACATCCTAATGGGCTACATCTGGTCAAATACTGATGTTTGTGTGAAAATAAAATGTTAATGTTTTATAATATTAAAGAAAATGACCATGTGAAGCTAACGTCATCACTTATCTGCTGGAAAGATGACCTGAAAGATCACACACTTCAGCATCCTTCTGACAGAGTAGCTACACTGATGTAACCAGACAGCTAGTGTCAGAAAAGGGAAAAGATCACCATCAACACATTAAATTTTTCATAACTTTGCTTAAGTCTCTCACAGGAATCAATAACTTGAAAGAGGTGGGGGAAGGAGGCTTGGTTTTTTGTTTTGTTTTGTTTTTTGTTAATTACTCTGTTCAGTATTTTTTCCACTGTTTTTTATTTAGACTATTTTTAATAAAATGTAAATAAAGCAACTTTCAAGTTTATACTGAAGTAGTATCAATACAATACAGAGTATCTGAGATGGTTTTAAGTTAGACAAAAAATCAGCAAGAACAGAAATTGATAAACATGTTTCTGCCAAGTGACTTCCCATGGCACAATTATTTTGGTCTTTTTTAAAAATCTGCAATATGGGACTTTTTGCTAGCTCTCTAATGCTATACATCTTTAGAAAGTTTAATTCCTTCCAAAATACACATACCATCTTCCAGCTTCAAGTGTCTCTGAATTTCTACAGGAAGACATAGTTTCAAAGGGTAACAAAAAGTCTTTGCTAACAGAACTATAGCTCTCCTTCCTTTGTGGTATTATTCAGTTCTCTCAATGGTTTGCAGTTAGAGAGAGCTAAAGAGAACCCTATGACCCCAGCTGTAGGTTTGGACCAGGACACGATGCTGCTATTAGAACTCATTGTGTGGGAGGTGAAATTTTCTGTATGCAAGTAGAATGTACAGCTCTATCCGGCTTCCCTTTCTGAAGCTTGCATTGAAGCTACATTTTCCCAGTTTTAAGTCAATTGCCATTCAGCAAACACAACCTTACTAGTTTTGCTGCACGTGGGAGTCAAGGTGTGTACCTTATCTTGTCTTTCCGTCGCTTACAAGGAGAATATTTTTAGCCTTCAGCACCTCATTAACAAAGGTGAAGCTGACATCTTCCACTTCTGTGCTAGCTGACACAGAGCATTGCCAATGACTCTCTGCTGGGCAGAGGGGAGGTGAGCTTTGCCTAGCTTTGTGCTTCAATTACAATCCCATGCTGGCAGGCAATTTATTCCTGTTGCCAAAGCCCTTGTTTTCCCACATCCAGTCTCCTGGTTACAGAGACCATAAGCTCTGCTGGTCTTTGGCTACAAGCAATATGAAGGAGAATCTTGCCTTTGCTAGAATGAAAGAGGAATTAATGGTTAGACCCCAGAGGGATGGAGGGGACTTTAATTACTGCCCTGATCCCCTTGGAATTTAAGAGATGGTTTGAACTCACAGTGCTGCTAAGACTTCGCAAAATTTTGGGATTAACCAACGTTTCTTTTGTTCCATAAATAAGAAGAATCAGTTGACATTAATTTCCACTCCCAAGTGCACATGTTTAGAGATTTTGCTTGATAATTTCTATAAACTGTACAATGCAGCTATCTTTGACCCTATACTTAATTGTCTTATTATTATTGTTATTATTATCTTGTTTTATCTTGCACTTTTTAAACATACCCAAAGACTTTAAATAATGGAAATAACATTAATAATTATTACTTTTATTACAGTATTTTGGAAATTATTTGAAATGTTATAGATCTAAATATAAGAATAGAAAATTGTTCCACAATGACTTTAAAAATGGGATTAGATTTTCTTTGTTAACAGCAACATAAGAATAACATGCTAAAAAAGTAGATTTTTTTTTGATCCCAGTATATTGCAATTTCAAAGTGCTTCCTGCAGAACTGCTTTACAGGAGTTGCTCATCAGCACCATGTTGCTACACAACCTGAAGTATATAATTTGCTTGCTTTAGAAAAAGTGCCCTTGTTCTTCTGGGTCAAGGAGGTATAATGCCAATTAAAGTACTAAGAGAAGGCAGCATAGTCTATTAGACAGCTGCATTTATCTTTAAAAAGAAAGAAGAAAATAATACATTAAAAGAACCACAGAATCCAGTGGTAAAAGAGAAAAAAAAAATCCTAAGAGAAGACAGATATTCTAACTATTTTTGTGGGGGTTTTTTTGTTTGTTTGTTTGGTTGGTTTTGGTGTTTTTTTTTTTTTTGTTTTGTTTCGTATATTTATGTTTAAGACCCTTTATTATTATTGGGAATTATATGCAAGTGCATTAAAAAAGGAAAGGAAAATAAAAAGACTAAGTACTGTGGCCATGTTTAAAACAGATGTAAGCAAAGAGAGAACAGAAAAGGCAAGTTGCGAGAAAAGTGAGCCGCACAAATAAGAGAGACAAGTAATTAACAACTAAATGTTGCAAAATAACTGGAGTGATGTTACAGCAGTAGTGGCACTTGGGGACCACAGCTAAAAGAACAACTAGATTACTGGTATTAACAGTGACAATACAGGTAAGTGTGAAAGACAGTCTATGGGGAAGAATGGGGTTCTTTAAACAGTTGCCTTACTGAGAACTCAAATATAGGAGAGAAGCCCGATTCCTAATAGCACCTCATTAATAAAAATGAACTGCCCTTAACCCCTACAAGTCAGATTCATCAGGAAAGAGCGAATACTGAAGAAAAATAAGAGATTGATCTTAAATTTAGATCTCCTAGAGAGACATCCCTTTTAATCCTGACCTCTGGACTCCCTCTGTAGTTGAAAAGGACAATATGCTGCTACCTAGAGGACTAGGTTGGGGTACATGTCAAAGGTCAGGTGAGTGAATCCTATCTGGAATATTTTCAGAGAAGACAGAAAGCAGTGACGCTTGTTTCATATGATTCTGAAATGTAGGTGTAGATGAAGAGACTACAGGCAACCTCACCCCTGGTAAGTCACAGCTGTACTAATTACCAAAGAAGAGGAACAGCCTTGCCCTTAACGGGTCACAGCTGTGACTAATAAGGATAGGTGGGATAAAAGGGGTGGGCTGGGTGGTCGGGGTAACCCTGGAGGAAGAACTTGAAGGAGTAGAGGAATCCTGAGGAAGAAGGGATGAGCTAGGGAGACACAAAGGAAACCAAGAAGGAAGAGAGTTGCCATAGTAAGAGGATCTGCTGTGGGGTCAGTCTGGGTCTGATGGAGTCAGAGCCTGCAGTCACAGCTGAGCTGGGTGAAACCTGCATTCAGAGTCTGCAGACCAATGCTTGCAGTCACAGTCCAGCAGGAAATAGCCACAGTCAGAGTCTGCAGCTGGACCCTGCAGTAGGAGCTTGCTGTAGCCAGAGTCAGGATGGCAAAGCTGTGGAGAAGAATGAACTGGGACTTGAGTCTTGGCTCATTTCTGCTCCTGAGAGGTCTGCTGCAACACTGAAATAGGTTTGCTGAATTGCCTTGGAGAAATCAAGGACCTGGACTTGAACATTAACAAAACAAAGACATAAAATCTAAAGTGTTGCTTTTTATATTGGCAAAAAAAATAAAAGTAAAATGCAGAGAGTAGCAGCAGAGCAGGAGAGATGAACAAGGAAACGAATGCTTTTGCTGACACCAGGGGTTCAGTGATCACTTCTTCCCTTGCATAATATTTTTCTCATAAAACCTGCTTTAAATGTGTATTGGAAATTATTCTCTCAAATCAACAAACAAACTTCAGCTGTTCTGAATATAAAGAAATTATTATTTTCCTAAAGTAAGATCTCACTGTACTGGGTTTTTGATTTTTTTTTTTTTTTTTTTTAAATTATACTTTGCAGAAGTATTTAAGTTGATGCTAGGTAAATTGTGTCTAGCTAAGAGTAAAAGAAGATTCAAGTAGATGTCCCATCAGCCAGTCTGGCCAGCAGTACCAAGGATTTTTTCCAGAAAATAACACATTAAACTTATTTTTGTACATATTCAGGGCTTTTTCTCAGGATGTGCACTAAGTATCTGCAACTGCTAGTTGCAGAGGTGGTGTCTGCTTGAGGCTCGCAATGTGATGGGTCACATGAGACTGAGACCCTTAGCAAGTGTCCTAAAAGCATCCCAACATCCCAAGCCAGGAAAGGAACACTTTGCTTCCCAGAGGGAAAAGGATACTGTCCTGTGGGAGGGGGGGGGGAGTGCAGTGACCACAGCAGCTGCCAAGCCAGCTGTTTGGTGAGGCTCTATCTGCAGACTCTAGTTTTCTCTTATCACCATCAGCAGAAATGTGCAACAGAATGTTAAGGAGTATTAAAGAATAAACTCAATACACATAACAATAAAATTGCTCCTCCTCAGTAAACAGTTTGTGAGAATTCAGACAGGGGCATCTCTCCTGCTAATTCCTTTCACAAGATGTAGTGGGAAAGAAACAAAGCAAAATACCTGGCCTCCTTCCCTAAAAGAAAAAAAAAACAAAAACAAAACACACCACACCCCAAACACTTAAAGTTACTGTATCACTTCCTTCTGATGTCATTAGAACAAAAAAAGGAATGTAACTCTGCTTAGTTCACTGGAGGCAAAACATCAAACCATAAGTTTTTTTCCAAATGCTCCTTTTAAGTAAGTATGGGGAAAGACAGTAGTTTTTATATTTGAAGTGGGGTGTGCATGGTCATCACTGAAAGGGTTTTGAAAGTAACTTGCAGTTTCCATTAGTTCAGGTTGGTTTCATCTGAAATCATCTATAGGAATTATATTAAAGTTGAATTTTCAGTGAACTACTAGAACCCTAAGTAGTCAGAACACCTACAAGAATAATTGCTTTATTCAGCCTTCTGAGATCCGTTTTTCTTTTCAATTTTTGCATTTTTGTTTACAAATTGACAGTTTAAATTGTTCTTAACTGGGTTTCTATACTGCTTTGGAATAGGAGAATCATATAGGTAGTTCATTTTATTTTTATTGGTGACTACCCTTCAAAACATTCATCTGCTTTCAGTTTAGGTTCCCAGAGATCATCTCCCACTCAGTCCTGTATATTTGCATTTAGAGCCTATTAAGGTACAAAAAATTAATGTAACTCCTCTGTGATGCAGCTTGTAGCATAATAGAGGTCATGGGGAATATAAATTAAAAAAAAAAAAGTTTAGGGTTTTTCAGGAAATATCTGTGTTCTTTTCTGTTTATGTGATTCTAGACTATCTTTCTATATTCACCTTTTAATTAGACAGGTCATAATCAAAATCCGGTTCAGAAAATATGAGATGTGCAAAACCAGAAGGTTTGTTCAGAGGTTTATCTTTCACTAGAAGCATTTGCTTCACTGTTATTTGGAGAACACTGATATCCATTATACTTCTATTGCAGTTCATCTGCTTATTTAAATATTTATTTATGGGAACTGTACTTCTTTCACAATAATCAGATATAAGACATATTAGATGTCATGAATATTAACAGGTTTTTCCACCCCACTATAAATAGCAGTACAGCAACCTGCCTTCATGAAGGAAAGGAGTTCATAAATATAGATTATTAAGAGGAATATATGCAGGGGAATATATACCTCATTACTTAGTTGGATTTGCATCTACATCCATTTAGCATAACCTATATAAACACTAACTTAAAAACCTGGAATCAATTTTAAAAAAAGGTACCTGTCAACCTGAGCTCTTAACCTTATATCTTATAATCTCATAATGTCCAATGGGTCACATTATAAAAATATCTGCAAAGCAGGTATCTTGTATCATATACTAATCAAGGCCTAGTACCACATATTCAGCATAAAAATTATTTTATATATCTTTGTTAAATACAGTACTATGATGACTAGTGGAAAAAAAATTCTTGCCCTGTAGAAAAACTTAATCCTTCACTTAAATCAGTTAATTCTTTTTAAGATTTCATTAAAACTATAGAACATTACAAATTTCTTCTCAGAGACTACTACAAATAAAACACAGGGAAGCTTGAGGAGGTGCAAGTTTTATTCCAATAACTTTCACCCTTACACCCATGTGCACTCTCACCACCGTGTCTGCCTTAAGAATGGTTTCTCTACTGGTTTGACTGTGACTTCTTTGTCCTCAGATTTTGTCATGAACAGGCAAAACAAATTAGGCATTACCAGTTCTCTGAAATATTCCTGTTATGAGAAAATTATAGCCTATTTCCCCACTATATTTGTTTTCATGAAACAACGGCCTAGAGTTTGAAACAGATTTGTTACTGAGATACCATGAATTTGGTGATTTTTCCTTCCTTCCTTCTATTTATTATGTACTTGAGTAGCATATGAGGCTAGTATCAGAGGAAAATCTCAATCTCATATAGGAAAGTTATCTCAAATTATAGCAGTCCTGGCAACATATTTTTAATTTTTTGCTGTAATAATGCCCTGCAAAATACCCGTTTTGCTTGTCATCAGCTAAATCTCAGCATTGGTGTTAAAAATCAGGCATGAAATATAATGAAAGATTTTAAAACCAGAAATACCTTTGGTGTATTATAGCTCAGAAATATTTTAACTTTCTTTTTATGTTGTTGTTTTTTTTTTTAACTATCTTTAGTAAAGCATGCAGAACACAGTCTGATATCAGTTCAAAGCTTCACTTCTTTCCAAAAATTCTTCTGTTGATGAGATGAAACCTCAGCAAGTTCTTTATCACATTGAGCTTATGTGGTGTAACATTCAGATGTACACACTTCATTAACTCTAAGCCTGTAGGTCCTACTTTATGTTTAGGGGTTTATGTCCAAGCAATGTTGATGTTTGCTCTTTATAATTGCCATTAATATTAGTGAAAATAATCACACATTTTATGCAAACCTCAAAGGAACAGGTACATGACTTTATGTTCCTATGAAAATGGTAACAGGAATTTTCTGGAACAGTATTTGGAATTCAGTGATTTTTTTCCCAAGAGTATGCTTCAAAAAACTAGTATTACTTTTTATTTCTAGAAAACAGGAACAATGCTTTTGAAAATGTATACCCATTTCAACACTATACACTGTTATCTGTATAAAGTGCCTTTTATAAATGTGCTCTAGTTATTTCTGCAAATGGACTTAATGTCAGTCCCTGAAATGCCATAGCAACAATGATGCACAGGGCATTTTAGGACATGGTGGTCTTGAGCAGCATACTTAACAACCTATTCAAAATTTCAGTTCAATGAAGGATAAATTCAGGATTCTACCAGAAGAAAAACTGAGGACATCAATTTAATGTTTGACTATGTCTTTTAAAAGATGTAAATTGAAGAAAAATTTATGCTACATGTCTTTTAAATTGATTTGTTATGGTAGATTCAGCTAAAGTATTTCAGATTTTTCCCTCCCACAATCTACAATGAATACATTTTGAGGTTCTTACTAAATTGAATTTGAAAGTGTAACTACAAGAAAACACTAATAATTTAGTTTCAATGAAAAGTGAATCTGGAGCAGGTTTTTTGTACATAGCATGCTTACTGTAGAAGGACATAATGATCTTTAGCTCAACTAAAAGAAAGTGTTTGCTTATAATAGGAAGCAAAAAGAGCTGTTTTGTTTAAATTTAGTTTTCTTGTTAGTGTCTTTCTTGAATATGTAGTAATTATATAGTGAATCTTAACCAGCTTTTATGTAAAATGTCTGTTAATGAACAGGGACAAAAATGTCACCACTGATAATTTCAGCAGGTATCAGTAATTCAGCTATCTCAGGGTCAAACCTCAAATGCTCGTCCATGCAATTGACCATAAGCAATGAGTATAGCTGCAAGGCTGCAAGGAGCTTTGTCCCCACTTCACTCACACTTGTCACTAATGAGATTGTGGAAGGTGATAATTAAATGAGAGTAAAATTTCTGTGACCACACACAGTCTTGAATGGGATTAGGGCACTTGACACAGAAGCAGGGAAAAGATAAAAATTGGAAGAACTGAGGGCAGTCAGAATAACCTATGGAAAAAATCCTCACTGCTTTTGCTTTGGTTTGGGCATGTGCACATGCCCCCTAATTATTAGAGGATCTGTAGTGATGGAAGCAGTCTTACTCAAGGAAAAAAAAATGGATTTGAGAAAGGTGGAATAAAAAAAAAATGTTTGTTCTAATAAGCTACAAAAATGTAGAGGAGAAAATGAGAAAAAAATAGATAAAGTGGGGGGGAAAATGGTGACTCAAAAGTTTATATCGAATGACATTGCAGTTTAGTGTTTGGTCAGTGGTTTATATACATATGTATAAAGTAAACAGAGATGGTGTAGTCAATGACAAAATAATGCAGACTATCTTTGAGATGGCATATTATTTTTTCATGCCAGTTTGGCAATTGTATAAAAAAGAAGTAAAGTTTAGCAATCAAGAAGGATGTGCATAAAGACAAGAGCAAGTGAGGCCTCACATGAAATTAAAACCATGGTGTAAGCATTTCCTGAATAGAAAAAATACCTTCTCTTTTGTAAGAATTCCAGTAATGTATTGAGATGTAGACAGTCCTTGAGATGCCAAACGTCCAGAATAGATGGACATCAAAATCCAGACTCTGATTCAGCTTCAATTTTCCCGTGTGAAAGCACCAACAAAATTTCTGACACGCCAAATGCCTTAATCTTCCATTCATTGATTAGTTTGTCCAGAATGAATGAGAACTAACCCAAAGTGAACATGTGTGCTCACAATAAATTCTCTCTGTAAACGTTCTAGTGAACAGAAATGCTAAATAACTTCAGTCTCATCCTTGGCTACTATCAATAATACTCTTTATAGCACTGAATAATCACTAACTAATTAATCCAGACAATACCTTTGAAGCAGCAATTAAGTATTTTCCCACTGCAAGGGGAAAAAAAGAGAAAAAATATAGAAGTCTAATTGTCCTATGCTTTTCTTTATTTATAATAATGGAAGTGTGGACAACTAGGTATACTTAACATCACCTGTAAGTTAGTGGCTCATATTGTTTCATTATTTATTCTGATTTTGCACCTATCAAGCTACTTGGGAGTCTCTTGTGCAGTGATTTCATTGGTCCTAAAATGCCATCCAGAGATACCAGAATTATATCTGAATTATACTAAGGCAAAAAAGGTGATCTCTTTCTCCTAGTCCTGTTCCAGTACAGTACCAGCAAGACTGTCTGGAAAACCAGAAATTCAAGAAATACTACTACATGAACAGGAGCTTCAGAATAAGTGCAGTATTTTTTAAGATAATAGTTACTTGTCATTTTAATAAGGCAAAATATCAAATAAATTATTTTAAGACTGAAATGGTCTTTTATATTTTGAATGCCTTCAGAAGTGGAAATATTTTTAAAATCTAGAGAAATAAAATTTAAATAGAAACTATAAACACTTTGGCAAAGATATATGGCATATTTTTTAGTCTCTGAACCACACTTCTGAATGATAGAAGAAACATACGCAGGAAAAAGGGCTTGTGTGCCCAAAATCTTGTCTGACTCCCACCTCCAACTATATCAGTTGCTCTAATAAAATATAGATTCCTTACAGGCTTTTCCCTACTTACATCATTAAAAGATCACAGCTAAACAGTCATTACTCACTCCATAAAAAAACATGAACACATACACAATCCCCATTTCATTAAAATGTTTGTCAGATGTTTAAGTATTGCTTTCACGATGAACAATAATATTTCTTAGAAAGAAAATACTTACTTTTGGACTTCTGAAGATAAAATATAAAAATAAAATACCCCCCAAACACAATTTTTAAATGAAGCATAATAGCTTGGTGTGAATTCTCTGGTTTAACTATCTTCCTCCATTTGAAACCTGTTTCTTCTTTCCTTTATGGGTTAGGCTTTGACAAAAGATTGCTTTCTATTTCTTAGCAGTTTCAGTAATTATGGCTTATCATACTGATAGACACACATCCATAATTTACTAACAGTACAACTTAAGGAATATGAAACTTCAGGAACCATCTAGGTTGGCTGCAAAAATATGCAATAAAAACACAACACACAATTACATATGGTTGCCTCAAAGCAAAATACAGATTAATTCTTTCATCAGGCTGTGTCCTGCTGTGTTATCCTTGATACAGAGATAGGGGTGGGAGCTTTGACTGTGCAAGGAAAGGGATATTGTGCACACATTAAGGAAACACCCTTCGTTGCACCAGCAAAGAGGAAATTAAATTATTGCATCTGTATCAATCAAGCAGTGTCACAGAAATGAAATCATGGTAATGGGACTGTTATCACGGGATCAATGCTGACTGTTTTGAAATTTCTTCTGATTCACCTTGTGGCCTCAGCCTTTATGTGGCAGCAAAAAGCCATTATCTCTTCTATTTCAGTGACATTTACTCTTTCTCCTCATCTGTTAAGATGCCCATTCTTTGATGGCTCTAGTATATCATGCTTTTTGTACTCTAGCAGTTATTTACATCAACATTTTCAATTACTTGCATGCATTGGGTGAGAGAGGCTTTTTTTTCTTTTTTTCTCAAAACTTCTTTTCTCAAAACTTTCAGCACAGCTGAAATTCTGTTGGTCTGATTTCATGATTGCATTTTCTTTGTCCATTGGAGGCTCCATGAAATCATATTAGTGCAGTGCCATCTCTGGATCAGTTAGAAAAGCCTTCTCATCACTAAAACATCGCCCAGAAAAACTATGTAACATAATTTAAATAAGTGACAAAAGCACTAGTCTTGTAAAAGTAGTTGCTGAAAAGTACAAATGAACTCAGAATTTCCAGTTTCTCATAGATTTCAATGCATCTCTGTTACTTCACTAGGATCACAGATTTGTGCTATGAAAAAAAAAACAAAACCCAAGTACAACTACCACAGGTAGGGATACTCTACATAGAAATCAGGGAGTGTTTTCTGTATTATTTATGAAGTATGCATGATATCTGGGAAAAATTGTGTAGGCCAGCTGAAAATAAGCCTTTTATTGCAATCTTCAAGGATAATGTAAGGATTAAATATAGTTTTGGAGTTCCTTAGATTATGTTTGTTCCTCACTGAAACAGGAGGAGCATAGAATTTTCATTGAAACTTGAAAGTACAGTGATGCCTTCTTCTAACCTAATCTCTGAAACTGCAGAGAAGCTGGCTGTGAATCTGTAGTAATTATTATAGGTACTACTCATTAAGTACAGCAGTAATACCCCCACAGAGTAAACCTGAAAGACAACATAACTCTCAAATATGCAAAATAGTAATTTAACTATATCAAAATGACTGTTTTATTAGTATAACTACCACTAGTAATGCTCATTTTAATTTATGCAATTACAGGTGACTTATAGGGAATATAGATATTCTGTAGAATTCACATTTTTTTTCTGACACTGGCAAATTGGTTCTATGGTTTTTATTATTCAAATACAAAGGGCTAAGCCTTTGAAGGGAAAGAAAATAATGACACAGCAAATAAAGGTTACAATTTACACAGTGGAAGTCTAAAACACCAGGTGCAGAAGAGAGACAAACAGCTTTCAGATTTTTAGTGCATTTTCTTTGCGGAAACAGGTCTTCAATCAGCACAAAAAATCTGCCCCCTCATTGAGGATGACAGCAGCAGCAGAGCTGTTGCTCCAGGGAAAGAACTGAGCAAGGCAGGCTGTCAGGGGCTGTTACAGCCACTTCAACCGCCAGAGACACCTCAAAGGTAACCCTGCTAACAGGAAAATGAAAACTCCCTTCTATGATACAATGTTTATCATTTCAAATTCACTTCACTAATTATATTAATCAGACAGCTGCCATACCAAGAAAACATGAGCGAGACTGAGATGTGCAGCACAGAATATACATGTTAGAACTGGAGCTATCAGCGCAGAGACTTGGTTTGCCTGCTGCTTGTAGATTCTACTATACAGGCACTGCTGGTGCAATCCCAATGTGGTGCAGGAGAACACCAAATCAGCCCAGCTGAGGGAACGGATTATGGAGTGATACCAGACCTCACCTGCAGCTTGTGCACATTAAGAGAAGAAGCACCATGTTAATCTGCTTTTTAAAGAAACGCATGAACGTTCTTTTCCAGTTGTGGATGTCCCATCCCTGGAGGTATTCAAGATCAGTTGGCTTAGAGCAAACTGGTCTTGTGGAAGGTTGGAATTAGATGACATTTAATGTCCCTTTTCAACCCAAACCATTCAGTGGTCCTGTGATTATGAATTATATCTAGAAGAAACCAGCATGAAAACTTCAGATACTCTGAAGAACAAAACAGTTATAGTTTAACTACTTAAATAATTATTACAATAAGATAATGAAACATTTGTAAAGCATATGAAGGTAAGCAAATTCAACTGCAGAAGGGAGAAGGAAAAAAAAGACAAATTGGGTGGCATATAAAATGGTCATTAAATAGCAAATATGACTAAAACTACTGACTCTTTCCAGAAACCCTGTACCAAATAGTATACTGTAATGATTGTGATAGTTTCTATTTGAAGAATATATGCATGACATAGAAAAATAGAACAACATCACTGTATCACTGTAAAATAGCTGTTCTCAGAAAACAGCAGGCTAAGGAAGATGTCAAAGGATTTTGAGCACCACCACCAAGAACAGTAGATGAATGATAAAGATAGCCAGATAAGAAACAATAACGTATTATCTACATCTAGTTAAATTTGGTGCAACATATTTTTTTTCATATCCAGTGCAAAATTTACAAGTGCTTGATTAGCTATATACTGTTTAAAACAAGGCAACAAGGCAGTGGAGCCATCTTTTTA
Organism: Cinclus cinclus; assembly: GCF_963662255.1. Classification (NCBI taxonomy): domain Eukaryota; kingdom Metazoa; phylum Chordata; class Aves; order Passeriformes; family Cinclidae; genus Cinclus; species Cinclus cinclus. The sequence goes on along the minus strand of NC_085048.1, from coordinate 50,881,441 downwards.
CTTTGTTCCCATGATTCTTTACTAGGCTGACATTCCTAGTGGGAGAAAGAAAATACCTCTTTTCTGAAGGAAACTGAGCATGTCTGACTCGGAGAAACTTCTGGAGAGCTGATGGGGCTGTTAATAAGAAGGGAAAAGGAGGCAGGCAGTGTGCTGTGTGGTCACAGTTGGGACACTGCTCTGAGAAGTAAAAAGTTTCCTGCAAAAGTAAAATGGCCCTGAGAATGGACAGAAACCAAGGGAGCCCAGATCAACTGGAAAGTGAGCTGGAAGCAGAAAGGATCTGCAAGGCTTTGTTTTCAACAGGTCTCAATCAGCAGACAGCAAGTCAGTATGAAAAATTACTTATGATATAGCTACAAGTTTATTTCTCTATTATGGAGCAGTATTGAAGACTTGTGAGCCTTTTGGTATCTTTCAGCTTGTTCTCTGTGAAACCAAGCCAGGTGCTTCCATTCTCAGCCTGGAGCCAATTCAGGAATTTTTTGCAAAATCCAAAATAATTCTTTATACTTATGCAAAGTTGTCTTGAAATGAGACATGATAAAGTTGTCTAGAAACAACTTTGTCTTTCTAAACTTCCAAAATACTTAGACAAATATTTGACAGATTTGAATGGATTTATGCCCTTTCATTTTATACTTAACAAGTATGAAAATTTATGTCTGATTATCATAAAAGCCTTTGATAAACTTCACACACTGCTGGTCAATATCCACTTATTAAAAGGTCACATTTTTCCTTCACTGAAAGGCTTTACAGAACCACAAAAATACACATGCAATAGAAATTGGGTAGGAAAGCTGCCCTTTATCTAGGCCAATGGAACTGTGCTTTACACCCACACTTTCTTCTTAATTTTCTCACATTTTTGAGGGTGCATCTGAAGGTGAACATTTAATACCTGTCCATGTCAGAAGGTATCCCCATGCTGCTTAGGAAATTCACTATTTAAGATTTCCTATTTAAGTTTTTAAGATCCATTCCTATGGATCTTAAATGCTTGCTATTTTTGCTACAGTTTAGAAACAAACAAAAAAAAAAGAGCAAAAGTATCACTGGTGGGACATTCTTCTTAATTCAATGGTGAAGTCATGAATGACAAAGAAAACATATGTTCATAGAACAAGAAACAGCATGTTCTACAGCAAAACAAACAATTGCCTTGTCCTATCTTATAACAGGACAATTAGCATAAAGTAATTTTTCATTTAAAAACATCTGTGAATGTATGCTAGCATGAACTATTTGCCTAGCCATTAGTATTTTTTTTTTTAAACAGGCAGGTGGTGCTACACAGTTGCTTATCACTTTCTGTATCCTAATTTGTTTAAGTCCGGACAACAACCTGAGCAACTTCACAAAGAGTTTCAGAGTTTGCAAAGACAACATTGCAATCCATCATGTTCTAATGCAAGGCAAAATACTGTAAGACATCAGAGGTAAGAGGAAAGCTGCAACTCTAGTACATCACTTTGATTTCCTCTGTCAATCAGTTTAACAAATAGAGCAATGACTTATTAACGCAAACATCTTTGTCTACTTCATTACCTAAACATTTACTTGTTTCATGGTGCTTTTGTTTTGGTTTGCATTTGGTTTTGATTTTTTTGGGGGGGGGGGGTGAGAGTGATACAGGTGATGGTGTTCCCTTTTCTTTTGTGTTTTCTAAACTAAGCCTATCCAGCTCCTAGAAATGATCTTGTGGGGTTCACAAACGAGCCGTGAAAGCGATATGATCAAAGGATGAACAGAGATTTGAAAAATGCCCGTGCATGGGTATGAATGTGCAGCAGATCACACAAAGAGGAAGGTTCACATTACCACGCACATGCTACAGCTTCACCAACTGCTATCTCCAGTAGTACAGCAGTCATTATCACAGTACATCTAACAGCACCCCTGGGAACTCCTGAATTTGATGTTTAATACAAAGCATCTTGCTGAAAAACCTGATCACTTCCTACTCTTTTTGCAAAAGGAAGAGAATAAAACTGGAGTTCTTAATAGCTGTTGCCTGTATACTGACAGACTGAACACTTCGCATACTACTCTTACAGAAGAAGGAATGTTCAGTAAAATATGTAGATATTCTTAAACAATAGAGTACAAATTCACAAGAAGAGGCAATAACAAGATAGTAGATGCTTGAGGGTATGGGTGCATTTAGAACAATTAACCACATCTGTACAATTTTTGTCTCCTACCTGCCTGATAAAATCAACTGCTCCTTCATTCACTCATTCCCATGAGAGTTGTTTTAACATTCCAAATCACTGAACAGCTTCATAGCATCTTCTGCATGCAAAAAGGTTTCCACATGTTAAACGTTTTCTCTTACAGCCCACATACTCTTTCTCTTGGGAACAGATAAAGATTTTTTTTTTTTAATATTACCAACAACAAGAAAAAAAATAACAGCAAAAAACTGATCAGGAAACAAAAGAAAAAAAGAAAAAAAAAACCAAAGCAACCCCAGAACACCCAAACACAATTTTAAAATTACAGAAAAAAACTTGAACAAAACCAAAACCAAAACACAATTCAAGTGGTGTGATCTTATACTCTTCTAGAAGTAGATTATATCTAATGAAGTAAAAAAAAAACAAAACAAAGGAGCCAGAATTTTCTACTTTTCAATCAAGGTAGAAATAATTTTTTTTAAGCTATGTAGAAGGTCAAGAACCTGGACTTTAAAGCTTATTTTGCATTTCTTTGCTAGACAGTGATTAAACTTAAATTAAATTAAATTAAAATATATTGGATAATGATATGGGAATTTTTATATTGCTGGAATTCATATGATATTCATATTACATATTTATGATTCATATTACTCAGACAAAAAACAAGTAAGGCACCTTTTCAGTCATTAAGATATGAAATACAGCTCAAACTGGAATTAAAGCAGTAACCCTTACAATAAACAAAAGTAAACCCTAAAACCTTTGAAGCAGTGAAAAACTTTTGAGATATAAAAAAAACCCCAGCAAAACCAAACAAAAACCTAAACTCAATGCAAATTGAGAATTAAGCATATTTTCAAGTTCAAATATGACAAACTGATTATATTGGTCTGTCCATTGTTTTATTTTTATTGGGAACTTTTACCCTGGAAACGATAAGAAAACCAGTACTCTGTCAAACACGATCTCAGTCATCCTTTATTCTTAATGACACTCAATCCTAAACCCTCTGAAACTTTATCCCTTTCAAGAGCCTTCATATGTTTATATTAGTTCATCTTCTCATGCTTACAGATAATTCATTAGAAAACTCTAGCAAACACATGGCTTTTTTCAGAGAAGGAGTGGCTAATAGTGATTTCATTTGTTTTATATCAAAATAAAAGAATTCAAGGAAGTCTCAATGCAACTCATTTCCTAAAAAAAAAAATCATCAGTTTCTTGGAGCACACCTTGAGTCTCTTTCCATGCCCTCTGCAGACACCTAAAGTGTGAAGACTAAATACGGTTGCAGCATTCTGCCATGCCACTGCCTCCCCTTCATGTCTGTGCAACATTGCTCTACTATTTCTGCTTACTTTAACATTCCTTAAGAGATTTCCACCTGTTCCATGATCCTTCAGGAGATGACAATTCAGGTGCATATCCTTCTCTTTTGGGTAATGGGGGTTGTGGTCAGTTCATCGTGCATTGTCTTTGTTGCTCCTTCCTCCACAGAAAGGTCTCTTCAGACTTTCCCTGCTCCTGCATGGTATCCCTCCCACAGGATACAGTCCCCTGTAACTTCTTCAATGTGAGTCCTTCCTACAGGCTGCAACCATTCATTAACTGCTCCAGCTTGGGTCCCTTCCTTGGGGAAGCAGTCCTTCAGGAACAGCCTGCTCCAGCGGGTGCCCCTCAGGGTCACAAGTCCTGCCAGCAAACCTGCTCTGGTGCGGGCTCCTCTCTCCATGGGTCCACAGACCCTGCCAGGAGCCTGCTCCAGCACAGGCTTCCCACGGGGTCGCAGCCTCCTTTGGGCACCCCTGCTCTGCCCTGGGGTCCCCATGGGCTGGGGGTGGATCTCTGCTCCCCATGGACCTCCCTGGGCTGCAGGGGCACAGCTGCCTCGCCACGGTCTGCACCAGGGGCTGCAGGGGAATCTCTGCTCCGGTGCCTGGCATGCTTACTTCCTTTTTCACTGACTGAAGGATCTGAGGGGTTGTTCCTTTCACGTACTGTGAGTCCTCTCTCCACCTGCCCATGCAGCCACACAGTAACTTTTCCCCCTTCTGTAATGTGTTTTCCCTGAGGCACAACCACCACTGATGTTGGGGTTGGCATTGGCACGTCCCGTCCACCTTGGAACCAGCTGGCACCGGCTCTGCCACACAGAGAAGCTCCTAGGAGATTCTAACAGAAGCCACCCTTGTAGCCCCCTGGCTACCAAAGCCAGGCTATGCAAAGCAAATATACTATCAAAGTTGCAGACAAAGCAATTCTTCCCACTGGGATTTTAGAAGCAATTCTTCTACTCACTAGGATTCTTCTATTCACTGTATTTTAAAAGTCTTGCTTATACACTTAATCAAATCCAACTTTTCTAGCTGCAATCTTTTCTTAAAACACCAAAACCCACTGGCCATTTTTGAGCACTTATCACTTAGCCTGAATGAAACTCCTCCAGCTTCCACATGAAATACCTCTGATCTGGAAAGTTCTTGTGTAATAGCCTTCCCTGACTTGAGCAGGATACAGTAGTTGGTAGAGAGGGGTAAGACCTTGAAAATGCATTCTTTCCTCTGAGTAATGTCCAATTATTTTAAAACCAGAGTCAAAATGAAATCAAAACACTGCACAGAGCTTGCCTTGTCTCAGCACAGACTTTCTTGCAAGGGCACCGCAAGCTGCTCACCCTTTTACCTCTAGTGAACATTCTTAAAAGGATTAAAACCCAAAAACCACAAAATGATCCTTGCACACATTGGGGTGTGCACCCATGGGGTGGGTGGAAGGAAAGTAGTACTAGGCCTTCTAAGTTAGGATGCCTGCCTCACATGGAGGTGGGAAGGCATTTTATAAGCTCTTGGAGTAATTTAAATTCTACCATGAAGGCTCTCCTGATTCCTGCTTGCCTGCTCATATTCCCTCCCACATGAATTTTACACCCCTGTCTCCATGTGGAACAATGTCTCTGGGCTCCCACTGATAACTGACTTACTTGAAGACAGTGAGAGTCTCCCAAAATGTCAGCGAGCTTGTGTACAGTGCCACAGACCAGCCTTTGCCCCAGTGAGAAGGCTCTGTGTGAAGCCACAAGACCCATCCTTTCATGGAACACAAACTGTTGCCTTCACAGAGACAAGACAACAGTAATCAAATAATTGGTATCACAACAAACAACAGCTCCTATCACCTGAGGTGCACTGGTTCCTGTAAAGTCAGTTAGCAGAAACCAGGAGGCATTGATCCCACAGGAGCAGAGTAACTTCAATGGCTGCCTGGAACACTCTTGCCACAATATCTCTTGTAGAATAGAAAAAAAACCCCAGGGACATAGAATCTTCCTGAACTTGGAAACTGGGTCGATACCACCCAGCACTAAATTACCAATATTACACACAGTGCAGTCCCAGAAGTTTCTTGCTTAAACGCTGAACTCTGCTAAGCCCAGGAAATACTTGTATTTCAGAAGAATGGCAGATGAACATAAATTCATATGAATATAGAATAGAGAATACAGATAAAGGCAGAATTTAAATGAATATATTTGAAAGTGCCAGACCTGCCTTACAGACACCAAGCAACACTTAAGAACAACATTTTGCCTCATACTGGACAAAGCCACTATCTGCTTTTAGCCTTTGCATTCTTTTGATAGGCAACAAAGGGTACAGCAATGCAATCTGAAGAAAACTGCAACACAGAGGAAGAGAAGCATAAAGAGGTCAACTTTAGAAGTTAATAAAGAATACATATCTCCCTTCTTGGGAAAGCTGTAATAATTATCTTTAGAACATATCCAGCCTTGAAACTCAGCACTACCAAGTCTCTGGTACTTCAGCCAGAGAAACAGAAAAAAAATATTTTTAAATTATTTTTAGAAAATTATAAGACTTCTGTTCATACAGTCAAAATTTTATTGCATTCTTTGCATCTTGTGCTTCATATTGGTCAATTTAGGTCTTCATAAAAGTAACAGAAAACTTAAGGCTGTGTCAATGTGGCAAAAAAAATCCAGCCTTTTTCCTTAAGGACAAAATGTAAGAATATGAAGTATTTAACTGATTATTGATGCTAAATGAAAGCAAAGCATATTCAAATCTGAAGGAAGTGGGCACTGCATTGCCACCCCAGTGAAGGGCGGTGCTTTGCTTATTGCCAGCACAAGATGTGTCCCAAAATCTCCAGCCCCTCCCTAAAATGGCAGACATGCCAGTGCACAGCTTGATCACAACAGTTAATGTGGATAAATGGGGATAACAACTTTTTTTCTACAGCAAAGTAGTGACAGGGCACACAGACAATTCCAACTCCACTAAAATATTAATGCCAACCTCAGTTAAAAATGCCATTGTACCATTAAAATTGAACAAAGTTTTCAGTGGAAAAAAACTGACAGGGTCTAGCATTTTATTATACGTATAAAGACATAACAGGAACAGGAACAAAGGAGTTTCTGCTTTCTTTCAAGGTTTTCATTTAAATACAAACAAAAGTCTTTAGAAAGCTCAGAAGATAATGTCCCACTGGTAAAGCTAATATAGTCTCCAGGAGTTCAGTGGCAATTCTTTCTAGACCTCACAGAAATTAAGGTGTACAAGATGCAAGACAATAGGACCTTGTAAGACCTCTAAGGTCAAACACATAAGAGAGAAACTTCTCCTAAAGTGGTTAAGGTGCATACAAGATGCAATAGACAATAGGACCTTGTCAGACCTCTAAGGTCAAACCCGTAAGAGAAAAACTTCTCCTAAAGCGATTAAGGTGCACTATATACAATTACAAGAAGAATACTTTAGCTGATAGTGTTAAAATAAGTGTGTTTTATAAAGCAACAGACATTCCCAGATAGATCTCTATAGGAATAATTCCCTATGTTTGTCTTTGAAGTAGGATAGCAGCCCTAATATACAGAAACCATTAAAAAGGATGTTGACTATCCCTTTCTGCACACACACATTTGTCATTGATACCCTCTTCATATCAGCTGGGATTGATTTCCCCTGTTGCACTGTCCACAGAAAATCCAAACTGGGAATCAAGACATTTGTGTGGGTTTTGTTGGTTTTATTTGTATGTTTGTTTGGTTTTTTTTTTCTAAAATCTCTCTATACTTTGTGTGATGTAAAAATAATTAAATTTATATCTATTCAAAGTTCAGACAGAACAGTGTGTCCAACTGAGCACTTGCATGCATGCACATTTCTTATTGGCAATCTGAATGTTTGTTAAAAGGTAGAATTGTTACTTTTAGCATTACTGTTACTCTGCCATCATACGTCTTATTGTTTCAGGACACTGCTTTTCTTATTTAATCTTTGTACTTCAAGCTTCTTAATTTATACATTTATAAAATTATTTTAAGGTTGTTAAAATATTCCTACTTAGAAACCTTTTTTTTTTTCCCCAAGAGATGTATTTCTTCTTATAAAAACTGAGAAACTAATTCCACAGCAATGCACAGCCTTACAAATGAAAGAAAGCTTCCTAGGAAGTGACTCATGGACAGAAAATGTATAGATTTTTCAATTCAGAGCCAGCATGAAAAAAAAAAAATAAATCCCCACAGTAATGCGATTGCAAATGCTAATTGCATTCCGGTAAATTGCTTTACATTCATCAAACAACAATCAATGGGTGACACTGCTATCTTCTTTTATTGTAGTGATGCTGTTCTCAGCTATACAGATAAGGTAGTGTCAGATAGCTATAATCTTTCCCCTTGCTATTTTGGGGTGCTTATAATTTCAGAATAAAAATTTATGCTGGAATTTAGCAACTCAGCCCAAGTGTCTTTTTAATTGAAAAGTATGCTAGCATATATTTTGGAGAGATAAAGGAAGACTAAGACAAATATTCCAGTTCAAATACCTAAACTAATAATTCAAATGCATCATTAGAAAAGCATAAGTTATTCCAATCTCTTAATTTCAAAGGTACTGCTCATCCAAAGCTCCTTTGAAAACATTAGCCTTCTATTCTAAACAGGTTTTTTTTTGTTTTTTTTAATTAGGTTTTGGGGTTTTGTTTTTGTTTGTATTTTTTTGTTTTGCTTTGGTTTTTTTGTTTTTGCATTTGGTTTTTGTTTTACTTGAAGAGCAAGGTCCAAAAGTAAGCCTCTGCAATTTGGATGTTATATTCAGAGCTGATGACTATGTCAGGTCATTAAGGTTTGCTTACAAATTAGCAGCGCTGTGTCTACATCTATGCTGCTCATGTCTGTAACTTTTAAAAAGCTGTGTAGATGTGTAAACACACATGTACATGCACACAGAAATGTATGAATATGCATATAAAATGAAATTGCCAACTCTGTTTTTAATTCTGAATGTCACCTCAGTTTCAAGGGTCTCTGTTGGCAGTATTTCATTACCCACATTTCAAAATATCTCGTGCTCCATTGCTTCCCCAGATGAACAATGAACATGGTTCACCAGAATGGTCACACTTTCAAGTAAGAAAAACACTAACAGTGGGACAGCACAATCCATATAAATCCTGGTTATGTGAATGAGCTTAAAGCATTAGATGATCTTAATTTTTTAAAACAAGGAAAAAGAGAGTTGAGAGGAATGAAGAATGAGCACACAAATACTTTCAGCTGTTTCCTCATACTTTTCTTAAAATAAGTCCCCATAGCCAGTGAGATATTCAGATAAGATAATAACCAAAGGGAATATCTTTTTACTACTTGAAGTACAAGTTCTACAGAGAGAGCATTGTACAGACAGGGCATGTGAGGCATGAATAAGAAGACTGGAGAGTGAGTATTTGCAAATACTGAAAAAATATTATGATGAATGTGTCAGAGTGGTAAACATAGTGGAAAGATTTAATTTGCAGGATTTTCTCCCTTTTTGCTGTTTCTTGGATCTCTTTGCCTCCTTCTATAGTGAGCGCTCTAACTTGCAAAATGATGCTTTGGAGATGCTAGAGCATAGACATTCTTTTTGTATTCTCTAGACTCCTCCTGTAGGGTCTCCTGAAGTTCAGCTAATGGCTCTGTATCATGGAAACCTACCTTGCCTGGTTTTCACCTGCCCACTCTACTCCTTATATCCTTATACCTCAACAAATTTTATTGTTTACTGACACTTGCTTTTATCTATTATTTTTTAATAAAGTGATTGAATTCTACATATCCATCTACCCTCAAAATTTGCCACATTTCCTTGGGTGAATTTCTGCTGCATTTTTTTTTTGGGGGGGGGACCTGCACAGCCCACTGGATAGGACAGTTCTGACACAAGTGGGAAGAGAAATTTCTTTCTTCTGTTGGAAGCCAGTCATTCAGTCAGCTGAGCAATGTGAGTGATCAATGTCTCATGAAATCCTTTGATGAAGATGGAATTACGTGGAGCTTATGTTACTCAGGAAGTAGTCTCAAAACTAAAGATGATCTTCCAAATGCTATTTATGCTCATCAGATTAAAACACAGCAGCTCAAGGGACAGAACAGCTACAGTTGGTCAAGGAATTACTTCAAGGAATTCCTTGCAGAAGGAATATAGGTTGGTGCCTCAAATTTGGAGATGCTTCAGAAGACCAAGGAGTTTTACTGCAAAGAACAGCACTTAGAGTTAGGCACCTATACCATAGTAGTGAAAAAAGCGTAGAAGAATAAAGGCAGAGGGAACAAGTTAAGGCAACCCCCTAAAATACAGCTTCTTAAAATTCAGAATTTCATAGGATCACAGAATGGTTTGTATTGAAAGAAAACTTGAAAGCTTATCTAATAACAGTATTGAACAGAAAAACTGAAAAAGGTTAGTAAGCTGAATTGCACCCAGTAAAGTCCATGATAAGTTCCAGAGCACACAAGGGGGGAAGTTCACAAGGTGAAAGATTGAGGCAGTGGGAGAGAGAAGCTTTGCCTGCCCCTTAAGCAGTTTTAAATTGCTATATTAAATCAGTTTCAATGGTCAACCTCCACTCAGAAGAGATTTGTTGGTTTTGCCCACATAAAGCAAAATGGTAAGGTAGAAGTCCTGATTTAACAAAACCTTTAGAGAACACACTTAAAATACCACTTTTCAAAAATTTAGTTTCATTCTAATAATTTCTTTTAAAACTTTGATACTTTTGGATGGTGAAAATTTACTATTTGTACATATCTATGGTTAGTTTTTGGAAACTGAATGTAGAACTGGTAAAAAACTGGCAGTAGTTGGCAACATTTATAAGACACACTCTCTGTATTAGTTACTGTAGTAAACAATTTTGTTTCCATATATACTACTTTTTCCTCAGAATTTATAGTTCAGTGTTTTAAAACTGAAGTTTCTGCTGTTGGCTGTCAATTAGATTTCTGCTTTGAATTTCATGACATTTAAAAATTTTATAATTTGTTTTCTATCAGCACAGACAATTAGTGATTTCTGTCAATGCACTTTAGTACAACTGATGTTTCAAGTAAAATTAGTCATAAAACGCAATACATTCACATTTGCCATCTTATAAAATTTTCATTTTTTTATAAAAAAAAGGAAGTATCTTATTTTACAGTGGAAAAGAATGTTCTGGCTTTTGGTCCTGATGTTCCTGCCAGGAAGCATCGCTGCATACTTATAAGATCATTTGTGCATTGGGATAATTAACTTCCAGGTCTAGGTGAAGTGGCTAAAATGAGAGCTAATACAGTAACTTTTAAAGCCCATTTGGTACATGAAAATAGTAGCCTCCTTCACATTCACAGTCTCTAATGGAGACTACGGCTGATAATTTGTTCTGTTTAGATTGCCTAAATCTAAAAAAACAAAAAATAGAAATAATAGTACAATTCTCTAACATCATTTATAAGATGACCAGCATTAGCAATTTAGTTACAAAATAAGATGTTGCAAAACTACAATCTAAGACACCCTCTAATGCACATTTTTCTATACAAATTCTGATCTTGTCAGCTGAGAATTAGCTATTTTTTAACTAAATGTTTTCACCATAAAACATCACCTTAGTTAAGAAAATACTCTGACTTGCCCCACCAGTTTACTCACTTTTTTCCCAAGTGAATCCTTTTGCACCCTAGCACTCACGTTATAAAAAACCCCAAGCAATTCCCAAAAAAAAAAAAAAAAAAAAAAAAAAAAAAAAAAAAAAAAAAAAGAAAAAAAAGTCTGGAACTGAAAATACTCCAACCAAACAAAAGGATTTGTATCATATTAGTACTGATCCAGTATTTCAAATTACTACATCCTGAGCATACTACCTTTTTCTCTTGCAAGCTATTTAAGAGTATTCTGTACTTAAAGTGTTCAAATGTTCTCACAGAGATCAACAGCGTTCTAAAAATACCAATAGTTACAGGTTGCAGTACTTAAACCTCATGGAAAACCCCTGCTGTCCATTGCAGGTCATTCTTTTCCTATTATGACACTACAGGGACCCATCTAGAAAAGCGTGGTGCACTGTTTGAGTTGCAAAGCTCTCCTCCTGCACTAGATATCTAGGCTTAAAACTCCAACAGAACCCACTGCTCCATTTTCCACAGCATTATTTACATATTTTCTTTTCTTGTTGATGAGAAAGGAGGAGAATAGTTATTGAAGTACACCTGCAAAGTAGGCTCCTGTAATGCATATACCACAGAAATTCATTTTCATATAATTGATTCAATGAGAGTAGTACCGGTAGGTCTCAGCATTGAGATGATTCCCATTTTACATTGCTTTTCCCAAAGATTTCTGCAGACCTTCTAGGCAGTACAAAATGGACCAGTTTCAGAACCACACGACACAAATGTGTAACTTCCCCCAGTTACACAACAAGAATTCCCTGCTTATCAAGAGCCACATCTGAATGGAAGACGATAAGGGTATGTGGACTAAAGAGGGCAAAGGTGTTCTTGAATGTTTATCTCATTTCTAGAGGTCCTTTATGCAACTCTGCAGGGAGAAATCTCACCAGCATGCCTCATTTGCTTTATCAGCAGACACAGATGAACCAGATCAGCTAATTTTAAACTGTAGAGCTCCAGGGGTGGTAAAAAGTTAGGCACTCAACATCAACCAGCAGTTGCAGAGTACTGTCTGCAGTGAATACAGCTGAAAGACTGCACCTGTGCCTGTATTAATTTCTAACCTTCTTTAGAGATGAAATGTTGCAAATCCAAGTAATTTTAAAATTAGCTATAACTGCTACAGAGCATGTCCCTGGCCATGCCTCACCATCACCCACATGAAAGGATGGGACAGAAAAAAATAATTTAAGATAAGGCTTGGAATACTGGATAGGCATTGGTAGCCTGGATTCTGGCATATTGCCATTGAAGAGACTACCCCAAAGCAAATACAATAATTAAAACTCATTTTGGCATTGACCTAAAGGTGGGAAGAAGAAACCAGATTGTAGCAGTGATCACCAGCATGAGTAACACCAGAGCTGTTATCATGCATTTTCATGTTTCAAGGTTTCAATCTGACTACACAACATGTACTCACGCAGGGATGCAAGGCTGACAGACATCTCCCTGCCTCCACCACCCAGCTGCTGCCAGAACCAGGACTCAGTCTAAGAAAGCTGCCAAAAGGGCACAAGTTCCTGGTATTTTCTCTGAAAGCGGCATGCAAGTCTTGGATCTTTTGCACAAGCCCACACAACTATCTAGATATATGCCAAGGCTGATGATTATTTCTTCTGGATCCTTCTTAATGACTTCTGGGGTTTGTGTGAAACCAGGAGGAAAACAGCTGTTCATTCAATCCACCTATGCTCCTTACACATGCAAGCTATAGATTTCTAATTTTATTCCATGTCTTACAGGATTGTGGTGGTTTGACGCCAGCAGGATGCCAGGTGAACACCAAAGCTACTTAGCCCTCCTCAGCTAGACAAAGAAAAGTATAAAGAAAGGTACACAGGACAAGATAAGAACAGGAAAAGACCACTCAGCAGTTACCATCATGGGCGAAACAGACTCAGCTTGAGGAAATTATTTTATTACCCATCAAACCTGAGTAGGAAAAAATAAAAACTAAATCATGAAACACCCTGCTTCCACCTCTTCCTTCTTCCTAGTCTCAACCTCACCGCCAATTCAATACCTCCTCTCCACCAGCCATGCAGGGGGATGGGAATGGGGGTTGTAGTCAATTTATCACATGTTGTCTCTCGTGCTCCTTCTTCCTCAGCATGAGACTCCTCACACGCCAGCATGAGGTCCCTGATAGATGAGATAGCCCTCCACCAACTTGTTCAGTGAGATTCATTTCCACAGGCTGTGGTGTTTCACAGACTGCTCCAGCACAGGTTCCTTGTGGGGTCACAAGTACTGCCAGGAAACCCGCTCCTGTGTGGAGCCCTCTCTCCATGGGCCCACAGATCCTGACCCATGGACTTTCCCTGGGTCACAGCCTTCTTTGAGCATCCACTTGATCCAGTGTGGGGTCCATCATGGTCTGCAGGTGGGCCTCTGCTCCCCCATGGACCTCTGTGGGCTGCAGGGGAATAGGTGACTTACCATGGTCTGCACCAGGGGCTGCAGGGTATTCTTTTCCCCAGAGTCTAGAGCACCTCCTTCCTTTCCTCCCCTGACACTGAAGAACTCTAGCTGTTGCTGACAGGCTCAGCCTTGACCAGCAGCAGGTCCATCTTGGAGCTTGCTGGTATTTTCTCTGTGAATCACTGGAGAAGCTTCTGGCAGCTTCTCACAGAATCCAACCCTGCCTTCCCACTACTAAACCTTGCCACAGAAACCCAGTACAAGGAAACTTGCCCAGTTGTAATTTTGAAGTATTTCTTCCACATGCTCTTAACAAATATTTTTAATAACCATTCCAACCACTGTGCTCCTTGGTTCATACCTTAACTACAGCCTTGGTAGTACTCACATGTTCTCCCATCCACACAGGTTGATTACACATTGCCTATCTCAGAAAATGGCTCATCTCTTCCTCTATAAATCGTTGGCATACAGTCTAAGAACATCTGGAATTTCTTCGTCCTCACCTCCCAGTTCCACTGAACAACACTACAGCAGTCTTAATACCCTATAAAAATAGTCCAAAGTCTGTCTCCTGACCACCACTCCCCAGACTAACCACTCCAAAAGCAACACTGAGGGGATTCTCTGATCTAGGCAAAATACACTGACAGTCACAACCCAGTCCCCTAGAAAGAAAAAAGCCTCAATATAAGAACTAGAAGAGGTACTGACTTTTCCAGCAGCAAAGCCACAAACTATGCACAGGCAGGGAAATGCAGACCTCATCTTTCAGATGGTCCTTACATAACAAGGCTGCTGTTGGAAGAGATTGGAATAGTTGGCACTATTTCTGACTAAATAGGTCTATTGTTTTCTGGTCATGATGAGTGGATGGAGGCCAGAGCTCTTCATACTCCACCTTTAATGAATAGTAAATTTAAAATGATTTATAAATTAATGTGCTTCCTCCCTCCTCCTCTCACTCTGTAAATAATTGCAGCTTTCGATTTATCTGTGTGAGAGAAGAATTAGAGCTGGAGAGAGTTTGATGCTAGAGGAAAATAAGCTAAGAAGATGATGATAAAAGCAAAAAGGGGAGAATATAGCATCAGCTTTGTTGATTAGCATAAGAAAGGCAAGCCTCTAAAGAATAATTCTTCATACAGTGAAAGGTTGTCATCTGGGGAGAGGGGGGTGCAGAGGTGTACAAACACAGCAGTGATGTGCTTGTGCTCTGTTCCTCCACCTTCCTGACATGGCTCCCCAGCATCACTGACACCCCCTCTCTCTGGTGCTGTTGGCTCCCAGACACAGGGAAGTTGGGAAGGCCAGGAGGAGAAGGGGCATGATGAGGAAACCAGGTGCTGTAAATGAGTTCAGAATCCTCACTTCCATAAAGTGCCCGGTGCCCCATCTGCTGTACTCAATAAAGACACTTCTGAAACAAGGAGCCAGCATTTAAAAATATAAATTACTTACGGAGAAAGGAGCACATAGGTTATGTTTCTCTCTTTTTAGACTCATTAATTGTCCAACTCAATATGAAAATGAAGCAATGTGAACCATATTGTATGTATGTGTGTATGCATAAATAAATGCCAAGAAGCACATAATTATTCTCTGTGCTAAAATTCTAATTTTTGCAAATATAATTACTATAACCAAGTCAACCAGAATCTCTTAAAGAAACCCAAAGATCTTTGATCAATGAGATTAACCTGTATATTTTTACTTCTGTAATCAAGTTTTACAAATAGCTTGTCGATGCTTTAATAATAAGCAAATTATTATAATATTGCAGTGCTTTTAGAGAAGCAGCACTAAAATAACCAGAATTAGTCAGGTTGGAAGGAGCTACAGTGGGTCATTTGGTCCAACCTCCCTGCTCATGCAGGGTTATCCAGGCACATTGCACAGGACTGTGTCCAGGCAGTTCCTGAATATCTCCAGTTGTGGAGACAGAGACTCCACAATCTCTCTGGGCAGCCTGTTCCAGGGCTGAGTAGAGGGACAGGATCATGTCCCTCGACTTGCTGGGAATGGTCTTTTAGTGCACCCCAGGATACCTTCTTGGCCACACAGGCACACTGCTGGCTCATGGACTGCTTGTTGTCACAAGGCTTCCAGGTCTTTCTCTGCAGAGTTTCTTTCCAGCAGATCTGCCTCCAGCCAGTGCTGGTGCCTGGGATTATTCATCCTAAAGTGCATTTGCCCTGCATTTGACTTTACTGAATTTCAAAGAGTTATTCTATGCTCATCTGTCTGCTCTGTTGCGGTGCTTCTGAAGGACTGCATAGCCCCCTGGGGGATTGGCCACTACCCCCAGCTTTGTGATAATAACAACTAAAACACAAACAAACCTCACAGTTTGAAACCTAATATGCCCCAGTGTTTCTATCAAAATTACACAAAGGACAGGGGATGGCCAGTTCATAAGATGTCAATTGGAGATATAAGAACAGATTTAAAAGTGTAAAAAGGCTGCATCAATCAGGAAAATTAACTGCTCTCTCAATCCACCATGGACAAGTAGCAAAGGGGCCTTTAAATCCTGTGAAGGGGTTTAAAGTTACCTGGATGTAGGATCATACTCATATATAGATAGATACATGTGTGTGTGTCCTACTGACAAACACCCCAAAGTACTGTAACAGATTGCATGTTATACAGTCTCCAACACCAGAGACTTTCAAGATCTTGCAAGTAAGATGGATGAAGATATGATGCTTTCCAAGGACAGAACGATTGACTTGATGAGCATCAATCATGCTTTTTTCTATGACTTTACACATCTAAATAAGTTGGTTTTTTTTTTTTTCATTTTTATGGTGCATCTTTTCTATTTGCATTGACACAACAGATGACAAAAGAAACAATGAAGAATAAAGACCTAGTACAAAGCACAGAGGGATGCAGATATGCCAACACATTTACAATTCTCTACTCATTGCATCTATCAATGAACAGAAACAGTTAATGGCATAAAACTTTAGCTTCCATCACAAGGGAAGTCCTAGCTTTCTTTCTGGAGCAGCACAACTGTGTTAGGAGGCAGGCTCTCAGTTAACCTCTGTGCCTAAAGAAAAGATGGGTAGGGAGAAGGGAAAGAGTAGGGGAGAATCAACACAACAGTCATTCATAAAACTATCGTAAGCAAATGGAGAGGTTAATATGGAAATTACTTAATGTCACTTGGATAATACATGACCAAGTGAGAGGCTGCTGTTTCCAAGGAAGTTCATGAATGATTAAAGCCCTAGAAGCACATTCACACAAAAGCTGTTTTATAGAGTTAACATGGAAAAAAAAGTACATGGAGAAAAATTCTGTGTAAAACCTTTAATTCCCATCTCCAAACTGAAAACTCTACTTTAAATGGGAATATAGGTTTTGGTAGTTTAATTATGACATAATAACAGGAATGAAAACAGCACAAAAAAAAAAACTACCATGACTTTATCACTTGGGTGTGACTAATGATTAATAGAAAAGGGTTCCCAGTAATTAGCACTAAAACCTGAAATATCTCAGGCAATGCCAAGAGCTTGTCCATGGTATTTTTTTTTTGTTTTGGTTTTTTTTTTTTTGTAAGACTGCTACATTCCTCAATTTCCTACTAAAAACAGTTTCTTCTTTGTACTGTCAGCAGAGACTCTCCACAATGAAAAAAATAAGTCAGAAGATTTTCTTTTTTCTTTTTAGTAGGGTTTGAAAAAACAAAAAACAAAAAAACCCACAAAAAGCTAGACAAAAACAAAAAAACCCCCAAACAATAAACAAACCACTTTTAAGTGAGTGAACACACACTACGCTGGAGAATTGAAGGCAATAAACTTTAGATCCTTTTGCAATTACCACTGCAAACTATACACATAAAAACTGTCCATTCCATGAAACAGAGTACCAAAATGCACCTTGAAACAGTACTCCTAAATAGAAGCTTAATAGAATTTTGTCCAAAAACTTTATTTTTTTTTTTTAGTGCAAACAGAAACACTACAGTTTTTCCATACATTAGAGATTTAGACTCCTCTGTTTCAATTAAGAGACCCATAGTTTATAATGGTGATTCTCTGAAAAAGTAAAGCCTATTAATCAAAATGCTGTTTTGATGGGCTGTGCAAGTAAATAGCAGTAAAGTTATGCTTAATGTGGCTATGGTGCATGAAAACCTGTTCCCAGAACAGCTGGAATGAAGAATTGTTCATTTACAGTTTCTAATCAGATTTAGCATCTAGAATAAAAATAAAAGTTTGTTAATTGCTTTGAGCATATTATTTCATTTTTCAAAACCCTGTAACACAACACTGACATTGCTGGCACTGTTTCACATCTGTAACATTCATTCTTTCAAAATAAAATTTTTATTACCCCTTGCTTTGTACAGAAAAAATCTACCTTAGGAAAAAGACACAAGGATGACTTTAAAATATGCTCAGTAATAAGTTTTCATCTTTCCTGAAAAGTAAAAATGCAAATCCTATATGTGAAATTCGCTCTATTTCTCATACATAAAACCTTAAAGGCAAGAAAAGCAGTGTGATTCCTCAATTCCAGAAGGGAGGATTAGTATCTCAGGGCTCCTGCAGATCAACAACATTTAAAATAATTTGGGGATAAACTCAGGTCTGGATCACCAGATCTCAACAGGGATGTTACAAGGATAAATTCATTTCAGATGCGGTCTCAGTTGTAAATGTGAGAAACTAATTACTTTAAGAGGTGACTAGTGTGAGCCTGAGCCCTGGTGGGAATAGCAGGGGCATTAACTTTTGTTAACCAAGCAGCCGAGTTTAAGACCTCCAAAGGAAAAATTTGATTTCTATGTTCTTTCAAGAATACAAATACTATGCACGTAAACCAAGTTCTGTTTATTTTTACATCTGCGGACAAAAGCTGTGGAAACGTGACTTGATCTCCCTCACAGGAAGTTATGCACTTGTGTTTTCAACTTTAAGTGCAGAATTGCTTGCTTCTGCTCTCCTCAACAGAAGTTATTGCAGCAAGTATTGGTCATACTCACATCATACTTTTTTTTTTGTGTATCTTGGATACTTGTCTTAAATTAATCTGAACAGGGTAATTTTAATACATCATAATTCCATTACCCAAGAATTTTACTCTCCTCTTATTTAAATCATGTTTCGGCTTGTTTTTTCCCTAACACCTTCAGCTTCAAAATAACCTAATTCCTTGGTTAAGTGTTAATGTCTAAAAAAAAATTTAAAAGATATGTGCAATTTGTAGCACCTTCTTACCATTTAAGTAAAGCAGAAAACTTTCATTAAGGTCTGATTTTTATAGCACTTTATTTTCTTCATTCCTTATGGCCAATTTCTTTTGACATACTGGTGAATCATCACCAGTAAGGTACAGCCTTGGCTACTCCAAAATATAATGATGAAGTACAAAAAGTAAGAACGCTTTTGTGTCCTTACACAAGGACACAAAGCAGAGCTGTTAACCAGCCCTTCTCCTTGCCCTCCTGCTCTAATGTCCTTAACAAAATACATGTTCTTTTGTCTGTGCATTTATGACCTCTTACTTTCCACTTGTCTGCTAAGCACTGTCATTTCTCCTGTGACTTTTTCTTAGAATGAGTTAACCATTCTGAATCAGCTTGGGCTGATTTGAAAATAGCCTCTGTTGCTTAAAAGGTGATGAAATTACAGCTACAAAACTTGTCCCACCATGTCATTTTAGCATCTACTACAAAGTTAGCCAGGGTTTGTCAAACTGACAAAGTCGTATCAGCAAAATGTGAATTTCAGGTTCTATACTTAACATAGGTTCACATATCATTTTGTGAGCACTGGCACTTTATGATTATTTATATTGTTTGAAAAGCGACTTAATATCTAAACCCAAAAGTAGACATGTAGGTGTGTAACAGCTCCTAATTCCATTACTGACCTAGTTTATTAAGTCATATACATAATACCAGGGTTAGTATTAGGTGTAAAGTACTTTTTTTTTCTTTAGAAGTACTCTCCACTTTGGATTTTGTGTCCCAGATGTATTAGTATCAACCTTTGTGGAAACAAAAAACACTACAAAAGACAACAAAGACATGGCTCTTTACAGATTTTTTTCTCTATCTTGCAATGCATATCTTGTTGCCACCTTATCTGATGCCTGAACATCTTCCAATTTCCTAAAAGTCATACTTTTTACATATATATATATTTTTACAAAACTTTAAAACATTTTCTTTACTAAACAAAACTTCTTTATAATGATTGTGTTTTTTCACTAGTTTTCCTCAATTTCCTGCCAATATGTCGTGGACCATGACTCTCCAGTGTCTCTTGACAGTTCACACTTAGGTAAAGCATTTTACAATTACCATCACTAAAAAGGAGATAAGAATCAGAGTCCATGTTCCATCTATTTTTTCTCTGAAAGCATTTCTCCAACAGATTGATATTTTCCATTTTGAAGAAACAAACTTGAAAAGAAAGAGTCACTGAAGATGGTTGCACTTCTAGTTTTTCTTAATATGCCACAATATTATCTGAAACAGATCTGAATGTTATTCATAACAAAATTATGCTCTTTTTTGCATTTTTAATTTTAAAAGACAATTCACAGTTCATCACACATTGAGTACCACATCTAATCTTCTAGTTTAGAAAATTATAAATCATGCAACAGTGGATAGATATTGCTTAAGGATCATTCATGACACATTTTAAGGTATCCTCTAGAGCAACTAATTAAAAGTATAAAGGGATCAAACTAAAATAAAAACAGCAGGTACATCCATACATCCATTTTTTTAACATCTGATCCATTTTTCCTATAAAAATTCTTGGTGTAGCACCCACAGAAAAATTCTACTTCATTCTGAAGACAAATGATCAATATATGGTCATATCCCCCTCCCAAAGGGGAGAACTCTCTCCCTAAAGAAAGAACCTTTTTTGGGCTTGGTTCCTAAACTTATCCCAATGTAGCAAACAAGTTAAGCATATTAATAAAGTTAAGTATTGTTAGTAAAGTTAAGCAAGTTAGTAAAGTTAAGGTAGTCCTCCTGATGCAAGCGATGTAATACCCAAAACACAAGGTGATGGAACTGCTAGGTGTATGAAGCAGCATCCATAAGTGCCTTAGTGGACTGTGTCCAGGCAGCTTAACTCCTGCACAGTTTGAAGAGTCCACATTCTGTTTGAAAAGCTTCCTTTTACACATTTACTTGCTGAAGTCTATCAGCCATATCATTCAATTATAAAATATGTGAAGCACTGGGGGGGGGGGGGGGGGGGGGGAAGCAAACAAAAAAACCCCACAGCATAATATTACAGTACCTGGAGACACCAAGCTATTCCATTCAGTCACAGTTTGCCTTCTTTTGGAAAGTCTGTGAAGCATATTAAAATTCTCTGCAAAGTCTTTACCATAATAATCTTGCAGAAACAAGCATCGATTCCTCAAATTAATGCATTTCTCCCCTTAGAGAACCCTTACACAAATACTGTGCTTTTACATAATGTCTCTAGGCAGCAGTGAAGCACTTCTGCCCTATTAAGCACTATTTCTGTAAATTATCTTGAATTACAAAGAAACCCCAAACAAATCACACTAAATAATCTTTTATTTGTGGCAACGTCTATCTAGTGCTCATAATTTTACCTTTCAACAGTAGATGCATCCAAGTTTAGTCAGACTCTTGAGCAATGGATATAAAACATCGTGTGCAAAATTTCATCAAGTGCCATAAACCCTTTAATATCCTGGCAACCAGTCAGTTCAGAGTAACTCAAGAAAAAAATTCTGGTCATTACATGATGGCTCATGGTCTGAAATGAACTATAAATAGTAAGACAATCAAACTGTTAAACACACAGGCTTCAACAAGGCCGACCATATGAAATAGATTGAACTTATAGAAATATCTTTTAGTCAAATTCCTATTTCACCAGGTTTGTTCTAAGCCTTTACAAAAGGTAATCCATACTCCAGGAAATTATAAATTCATATATCTTCTGTAGGTTTCAATAAAGTTCTTTCAGTTATTTCAGCTAGGAATTGGGTCTTAAAAATCTTTTTCCTTTGAGCAAGAGTTTCACTAAGACTTATCTAATTCAGCTGTAGTCTTTTACATGAACAAAAGGTTCCTATCAACATTTACTTTCTAGCTTTCATTTTATGAGAACTCACACATTATATCAAATTTATACAAGCAAATTCAGTAAATTACATCCCCCCCATTTGACACTGAAATGCTAGGACCCAAGTACTCGGATGCACCAAACATATTGCTTGAAAACACATATTTCAATGGCAGTCTTAGTGAGTTTAATAGCCTTTTGCCAGTCTAGAGTATCCATGCACTTTGTGTTACTAGCAACCTTTACCCAGGGAGATATTACAAAAAAAAAGTTGCAATGAATGTTAAAATCCTCTGTGGCACATGACATACATTGCAATGCACGTATGGGAGATGGCACTGTGAAGCGGTATGTGCACATCAACACCATCAAACAACTCCAGCCCTACTGAAATAAGTGTGATCCTTCTGGGAAGGATTTGGTATGGATGGGCTTCAAAGGAACTGTGCTGAAATTCAGACTGAATGAACTACACTGGGCTCCAGGACTGTTCTAGCAGCTTTATATATATAAACCAGAGAAAAAGGCAGAGTGACAGTAGTGATCAATGTATTACTAAATGACAGAAATTAAGACTTCAACAAGACTGGAGGGAAAAAGGCAAAAATGAAGAGAAGTATGGGAGAAGTTTTAAAAAATCAGATGTTCAATAACATACTCATGACTAATACACCTTCTGTGCTGTAGAGGGTTGTTGTTTTCCTGTTTTGGTGGTTTTTCTTTTGGTTTCTGGGGTCTTTTTGGTTTTTTTTTAGTTTTTTTTAGGGTTTTTTTTTAGTTTTATTTTTTAGTTGTATTTATTTTTAAATATATATCATTAAGAAAGCATTAAATTGAACCAATTTATACTAGCTGAATATACGTGGCTGCCCAATATCAAGACAGAAATAATGGAAGAGCACCAGATCAGACATTCCTTCCTTAAAGATGCACCAATTCCAGCAGCTGAGGACAAGGCCAATTAGAAAGACACATAATCTCTTAGTGAACCTGGGCTCATTTCTGAATTATTATCATGCTTATGATGGCTTGTGGCACAAAGAAAAATCCTGTAGCATAGCCAGTGCTGAACACATCTATTTTTAACAAAGATGAATATACAAGTTTTCCCAGGTTATACATCTGCCTTTCTAATTCACACTTATTCAAAAAGTACAAACTTCTCTCTATG
This sequence comes from Cinclus cinclus, assembly GCF_963662255.1. NCBI lineage: Eukaryota > Metazoa > Chordata > Aves > Passeriformes > Cinclidae > Cinclus > Cinclus cinclus. The sequence continues at coordinate 50,858,569 of NC_085048.1, read as the reverse complement.
ACATATTTGTGGGTCAGCTCAGAGCAGCTTGACAAAAAACACTAGTTAAGATGCTGACTGCATGTTAGATATTGTATATACAACTATAATTGGGAACACATTGATTCATCTGCATAAAATGTCATCTACCAATTGTTTAACTTAGGGCAGCTAGAAATTGATTTGAAATTGATTTGATTTAGTCAGAAATACATAAAAAGGCATTTTCTTCTTGGCTTTCTTTCTTTTTCATATTATTTTTTTTTTTTTTGGCACACAAGTTTTGAAGCCTGTTAACCCTTTCCTTCACAATAGATTCCTCTCTTTTTCAAAAAACAAGCAAATTCTTCCTTAGTGGAATTTTACTGCATTTGAGAGTGGCTAATGGCAATCATACAGTACTTAAGCCATTCATACAATTATCCAGCCAGGTTCCCAAGACCTGAAGCATAACTTCTTTTCTAGCTTTTCTAGCACTAAAAATTTCCTCAGACATAGTCTCAGAAGAATGACTGTACTGTTGTGAATCATCTTCATTGTTTGAGGCTTTTAGGCAAAAAATTGGCACCTTGGAGATGATTTCCTCAGTTGTGTGTGTGTATGTGTGTATGCTTGTGTAGTGGTAGACATGCCAGCAATTCTGTCTAGTTGGCTTCTTAGTTTATTTTTTTTTGTTTTGTTTTGTTTTGTTTATTTTTTTGATGAGCCATCTGTGTGCTGGTAAGCTGAACTCACATGGAAATAGCACACAAACCTGTTCAAGGAAATTAATAACACCCTGATTCAAGCCCTCTTAATGATACAAATGGAAATGCTGTAGACCCAAAAGCAAAGCCCCATAACAGAGCAGTGTTTTGAAAAAAACACCAAAACCAAAATCACACACCAACAAAAATAACATAATTACCATATCAGCAGCCAAGAGTAGTATACATCTTGGTCATAATGTGGTACAGCCAATCCCACAGTCTTTGAAAATCCCTGCAAGAGCAGTTGAAAGCCATCTAAGAGAGGGAAATACAGCTTGAACAAAGTATATTACTATAGTATAGTGTTGTGAGAAGCCACTCCGACTTCAAGGACCACAGCCATGCATTTTTGAGGAATCTTTACATTTAATGTAAACATACTATACCCTGAAATTGCTCACAACTGCATATTTTGACTGAAATGTGTTATGTTTTTGCCATGAAAAGGGTTTTTTTATGGACTATAAGTTATGAACATAACAGAGGATACAGACTTTAGATTGGATGGTATGATTTTATAGTACACTATGTTGTTATGTTCTGGCACTTCAAAAGGATTGATTTTTTTTTTTTTCCAAGTCTCCTGTTTAGCTGGAGGGCATGCAGATACATTTTTCTAGCAAAAGGGTTAATAGATTCAACCTCTTCAGAAACGTACTCTTCACATGCATATAATATGATAGATAGTTAACTGAATACACATTGGTAAACAGAAGTGAAAAACAAATTAATTGGAAGGTATAGAGTTTATTGTTTGTTCTCTGTTTGATAGATGGATCTCATTATTTTCATTGGACAGAAAAAGCCATAACACTTTCCAGAGAAAGAAGTGGCAGCTCCGGGAAACTGCTTACAGATGGACACCCAGCAGGCTAAAAATATTACTTCTGTCCACCTCATCAATAAACTGCCTCCATGCAGAATGGTAATTATTCTTTTCCTGCTCATGTTGCCCTTTGTGAGGCATGAGGACTATTATTGATAACAGGGTATGGAGTGCAAAATATATACAGTAACTCAAACTCATTTACTGTGGTAAATCCATACTGGGTAGTAATGATGCCTTTTATGCCATTATTTAAAGTGGCAGTGTGCACTCATCAATGTCCAAAAGGATTAAGTTGATCCTGTGTTTTGCTACTGGCCTATTAATGATTAATGATACAGTTATTATTTGCCTGTGTTAGACATAGCGCATTCTGAGCTGAAAGAAAAACTCTGTATTATGTCATGAATGGATTAAAATTTTGCAAGCAGCAGGATTTTCTGATCTTTTTTTCACCCAGGGACAGATCCTAACTGTACATAACCTGGAGAAGGTAAGTTCCCTCAGATAAAGACAACAGGACTACAAATGTGCTGTTTTCTGGGGTGTCAGCAGTGCTCTCACCCAGCCCTGACTGTGGGGTTGAACAAGCCCCACAGAGTGTGAGAAGCCATGAGACCCTGGGAGCAAAAGCTGCTTGAGAAAGTGAAATATTTTCTGTATGAATTTCTGACATGCAAAAATGGCTTATTATGCATTTAAAGTCCTCTACCTTTTCACCCAAATACACTTTCTGAATGCACAACACACTGAGCTTATTCTATATGAAGAAGTATGATCAGCATTCCTTACAGTGATCCATATGGATCTGCTGACTACCCAGCTGAACTTCATGTGAGAGGCAATGAAAGGTTTTAAATATTTAAATGTCAATTTCTATGTGGCACATGAATTTTAAACTGAGAAATACTACAGGCATGTTGCTTAAACATACCACACCCATACAAAGGGAAATAATTAAGGTCTGGAAATATTTTAAGGATTGCAATGTGCCTGAGGATAGGAGATTTCTGCCCATAAAGTAGGTTAGATGGACACTTGATCTTATTAGTCCTAAAAGATCTTTTCCTTTTTCAGCAAGCAAACTATGTGACAGGAAATGTTAATCTGATCCATAACAAAGTCATTACTTCATGAGGTCCAAGGTGAACTGTCCTTCTGAAATTAAGAAAGTTAAGATAATTACAAAAATCGGAAATCAATTTAATGCAGAGATTAAGTCACATATAGAAGGCTGCATCCAGAAACCACCAAAGTCACCGGAAATAGTGCCATTGAATGAAGTACAGTCATGTATTAGCTTGTTGCTTCAGAGAGATTTCCCCTACAGACAGTTACACCTACGCTGCTGGTGTTGCTGTTACTACTGACATCTATGCCTTACAAAGATCCTCTCACCTGTGCAGTTTATAGAAAATTGCAAGTGGAATGAAATATTCTGTATTTCAGTTTTTTAAAAACATATATGAAATTACCTGTTTCTGTTTCTGATCTCAGCAGCCCAGTTGCTTTGTACAGCACAGTCAGGAATCCTACACCTTCACTAGATAAACCATATTTAAATTTGCATATCTATGTTAGTACCTGAGAAGCCCACCTCAGCAGCTGCTTTGTACATGCACACAAACCTCCTTTTCCACACTCACTGTGTAGAATAAAAAATCTTTGGTTGTTCATTGTCACCTGAATATTACAAATGTTCAGAACCCAAAGCCTGATGGCAGCTGTGCTTGTAGAACAGTCAAGATGACACCACTCAAGAGTGATCTTCTTGGAAAATGAAGACAGAATAGCATATACTTGTTAATATATTTAGTATTCTCTACTTAATGACCTGGAAGTCATTGCTGTATTTCCATTTAATCCAGTTGATTTAATATATCAGTAGAAAGTAAAACCTGAAGTTTCACTACATATACACACCAAAATAAAATTTCTGTGTTTTAGAACTTTCATGAAACTAACCAGCATCGTGCCTTTCGAGCACAATTCAAATATGACCAAAAAAAAAATAAAAAATCTTTAACACCTTTGACAGAAAACACTTCTTTTTGTGTTGTCCTCTTAACAACTAATATTTAAGATTCCTTCGTAAAAATCTCACATACTCAGAAGACGACGTACCTCTCAAAAAGAGACACTGTATGTCTCTTTTTTCCTAACCCCAAAAAGAAATTACAATTACGCAAACATGTTAATCACTGCCATTGTCCCAAATGCACAGCCAGTACTACGGAATCGTTAAAAATATAATAAAAAGCTCATTGCCTACCAAAACTCTAAAAGTATCCATGTTTCCCAGCTAATTGCCAGAACTTGTTTTTGGCTTGGAGCTCTGCAGGACCTGATGGTAAGTTACAGTAGTTCTTAATTCAAAAGTATTTTTACTGCCCAAAATGACATTCAATCTACAGTGAAGTGATATTCTAATTTGTATTGGAGAATGTATTGAATATACCAATTTCTAGTAAAAAACCTTCAAAACTATAAATTTTAGAGGGTTTTAGATTTGTTTATGGTTTTGGTGTGGTGTTTTTTATATTTGTCTTTGTTTTATTTTTAAGAAGACAAAAGATGGCTAATAGACATAAACTATTTTCCTTTACTGTTGTCTGGGCTATCATTAAACCAATAAGCAAAATGTGGATAATATCAGTAAAATCTAAAGTTACTGGAAATTTTATTAGGTTTGCATAATATCTAGAAAAAAAAAAAATCTCCATATTTTAGAAGAGTTACATCACTAGGTCTGTCTTGTAGTAATTCACATTACCATGGTTCACTGTTGGATTATTTTAACAAAATATTGTTTCATCAAGATTTCACAGTCTTGGTCTAGTAGGAGAAAAAAGAAGGTAGATTTTTAAGGGTTTGTTCTCTGCATAAATGAAACATCTCACACTGCTTTAAACTCAGTATTTCTCATGTCTATGCACTTAATGCTCTGATAGTTTTTATGACACTACTTGTCTCACAAGTAAAATCAGCTACTGGTCTTAGCATTCTTACTGTTCTCCACATATGGTTATCTCCTTTATGACCTAGATGAATTACTTTTGCTCCCTATCTTCCATGTGTTAATGAACATCTTTGTTTAATTTTATTCACAGTCACAGCAGCTTCTATTATTCATTCAAGCCTAGAAAGGCAAGTTATTTACCTATAAGCAGAGACTTTTCCCAGCACATTTATAAGCACAGACATAAATTAGAGTTATTATTTTGACCATGCAATAAAGTTTCCTTAGAGTTCTCTAATCACTTTTAGAATTATACTGTAATGAAAATCTATTAATCTTATGGTGCTTTAGACACTACAAAAGTAGCATTTCTAATGTAACTAACATATCAGGGCAGGAAGGTGTGGAGAATTAGCATTTCACCATTTCTAAATAGGACAGATAATGAATGAGTGGCCAAAATGTCTTTTTAAAAGTTATTTTCTTGTCATTATGAAGTGATTGCTTGGTTTATCTGTGTGCTGGTTCTGGACTGGGTTCATTTTTGTTGCAGCCAGGGTGCGTGGCTTGGATGTTATTGTGTCCCTTCAGGTCGAGTGACCCTGGCAGATGGAGCCATCCAGTGTTGTCAGTTGTTGGGGATTTTTGGTGCAAATTGTTCCTTTCTTGTACTCTTCATCATCCATACTGCTGCTGTTACTGTCCTGGTAAATTGTTTTTATCTCAATCCATGATCTTTGTTTTTGTGCTTCCAATTCTCCTATCCAACCCCCTGCAGAGGGAGGGGAAAGTGGGGGAGCAAGCAAGTGGCACTTCTGGTGGTTTGGAGAATCTCAGTGGGATCACTAAATTATGGAGGATCTAGAGATTCCTAAATCATAACAATCTGTTGGGAAGTACAATATAATCTCTACTCATATGTCATCACTCATAAATAAAACATGTATGAGTTCCAAAGCACAAATGAGTTGCTACACTTTAACAGATTAGTCCTTCTATTAAGTACTATTAATTCATTCCTAGATTGTGTTAATTTACCCATGTAAATAAGAAGAAAAATATGTTATATTTATTAAAAAAAATGAAGCCTGACAAGCAATGGAAAAAGGGGAAAAAATACCCAAAGTATTCAAAAGGGGTTTTCTCTTCTCATTTCCCTTTGCAGCTCTCCAAAAGTGCTTCGCAGTAAAGTACGTTAAGATGCATTTTTTCTGAATGAAAAGTGTTGCCTTGCTGTAGGATGACACGCTTGCCAGAATATTTTTAATAGACAAGACGCAGCCAGAAATTGTAGTTCAAATTTTTGTACTGAAAATTTTGTTAGCAATAAAACTGGATGCTTCTTCCAAAATGCAATACCGATTAAAGACTGTGTAGATATTGAAATCCATTAAAGTTATGCTGTTGTCTTGAATGAGATTTTTTAAAGATTCCAACTCTTGCAAAAAGAAGAAAAAAAGAGAAAAAAACCCCAAGAAATCCATTAATATTTATACAAGTAAGTGAATTAAATATCTGAGGAATTAGCAACAATATAATTCCATATTCCTTGTGTGTATCTAGATATCTATAGAAAGGAGAGCACTCACTGGCTAAATATTGTCTTCTATTGCAATTACAATGAGATAAACAGAACTTAGGCACACACTAGATTTTCGTGAGAACGCTAACATGTTATACATAGTATTTTCATATTGGGTGGGAAGAAACAGACAAAAAAGGAAAGGAATTTGTGTAGAAACCCTGATCTTTGTTGAATTATTTTGAAAATTCCATTATATCAATTCTGATTCCTTAAAAATGAGTTAAATGCAATTTAAAAAGAATAAGCTGAAACACTATAATCACTATCACCATAAAATAACAACTTAGCTTCATTTTTAAGCCTCTGAATGAGACAAAAGTTACTAGGTTACCATCCCTGTTTTCAATCAGCAAAAAAATTCAGCTCTTGTGCCTGATGTTCGCAGCAGTTGTTCAGACAAGAACAAACATGTATGATAACAAAAAGTAGAAACTGATTCATTTTGTCCAAACAGATACAACCCAAAGTATGAATTTCATTGCCAATATTATTTAATCTTTCTGACAAGATTACAATAAACAATTAGCATTGTAGTGTATTTTCATGAGCCCATATCTCACTGCTTCCAACTACTACCATGAACCAATTCTGGCTTTCTGCTGAACAGAGAAAACTCATGGGCCAGTTTTTTGCCATTTAATGTGTGTCCATGGAATACAGCCCCAGGCCCTAAAAGAGTATTGTCATTTTGTATGGCATGGCAAAACAAGCGTGTAATTTTTTTTTACTCCACTTTATCATTCATTAGTTCATGACAGATATAAGAAGCTTCCTGAAGGGGCATCTATACAGGAAAAAGGAGATTAGGAGGTAAACCCCTACAGAGGTGTTCTTAGATATCCTGAAGCTGTTCCTCTCAGATGATAAAGAGCTTGGCTGTATGCAGTAGAGCCAAACTGAAGGCCAAGTGAAGCTTTTCTAAAGACAGCAGAATGTAACTATGAATATCACCACCTAGGGGAAAAAACAAACAAATAAACAAATATAACCCTCCTCAAGTATTCGAATTAAAAAGCGAGTACAACTGCCCAGCAGGATAAATCCTCAGAGTCTGGTGGTTGCTAAGCTCTCTTAGAACTTCAAAAAGGAAAATTAAAAAAAAAAAAGAAAAAAAAGTAAAGACACACATAGGACTAGGAAATGCCTCTTCAGTCAAAAGTGAAAATCCTTTTTCTCACTGGAAGTAAAAAGGGTTTCCCGAAGTCTTTAACAAATACACAGTAGCATTTTCTCGACAAGAAAGTGAGAAAATAGTGGAAAAGAAACAGCACATTTTGTTGAAAGCCAAAGTCCAAAAATGTCTTACTATTGGCCTAGGTGTGTACTGCAGTTAAGTAACTCCAGCAGATAAAGAAAAACTTCCAGCTTTTGACAGAAGCAAGGAACATGTCCCTTTCATAGGAGTTTGAATTGAAAACTACCAGAGCACATTTTTATTCACTTATTTATCCTTTAACACAGGAGAACAAATGGTGGCAAAGATCCTGATCCTTTTAACCCTCCAAATTAGTTCCAGGAAGAGAAGCATGAGTGCCAAGGATCAAGGAGTACATATGAACTATAAACTGGGATGTCTCCTGACTGCCCAAAAGTAGCTGTAAGACAGCAATGTAACATGTTATTAATATGATGCAATATGTAATTTGAAAGGATTATAAAATGAAGAAGCAGCCTCCTCAACTATCCATATTAATGATAAATTAGTGTTTTGCCGTAATGCCACTTCCCTGCATAAAACTGAAATAAGAGAATACTATAACTTTGCTAATTAGTCATAGGAAAAAGATATTAAACATGCCAAGCTTGAATATTTTACTATGCTAGGCAGACAAAAATTAATTACTGATGATGATGTAAATACATAATTATTGAGTTTAATTATAAATATGGAAATAATAACTCATAAAACTGGTAAAACTCTGATTTCTCTATTTTGTCTAAGCAGTATGGTATAGAAATAAAAGAATTTTCAGCAGTTTTTTAAGTACAAAAAAAACAAACAAAAAAACCCTCTTGGAAGCCTTTTATGGTGTAAGCACACAGGGATCAAGGCACCAATGGTCCCTCTAATCCAAATATTTGCCAGACACCAATGTTTTTCACTTGAAATCTTCCAGCTGCTGATGACTCAGCTTTTGAGCTATGAATTCATAGCACCATTCACTTTTTCAGTATTAGAAAAGTGATACTGCCTGTTCTTACAAAGTTTGCTGGATTGTAAGCACTGGTAACTATTAAATGCTGGTACAGAAAACACTCCGTTCTCATGTTATCTCTCTTCATATGTGCAACTTCTTGGCCCTTTCCCACACAAAATTCAGACACAGCATTTGATAACTGAGCGTTATGCAAAGCATTCTTGTGCTCATTACACACCATGCTTTTCACACAGACCTTGAAAGATCTACAGTCATCAGATTGTACTTCATAGTATCTTTCCCTTTTGCAGCAAATGTCTAAACAAATGAGAAAATTCTTCCCTAAGCACCACCAAGGACTAGTAATGTATATAAAATGACTCTTTAAATTACTGTTTAAAGATTTTCTTAATTTAATGATTTTTTTTTCTATTACCATGCTTTTGTATCACTTAAGTTACTCATGAGTAGCTGGTATCAATTGACACAAAAAAACCCAAAACTTATTTGCAAAGGGATATAAGCCACCACTGATGAACGATAAGCCACTTCAACATTTTTTTGACAAAAAAAAATCATTGGTTTTGGGCACCAACCATCCCAACCAACCGAAACCACCAAGAGGTTCAGAGACACACACTCAGAGACACTAGCAATTGACACAAGAGCACTTACTGCTGACTGCATATAAGTGAGTATATTAATGGTATTAAGTTGCCTGAAGTCCTCTGCAGTTCCTGATCCTTTGTAGGTATTTATCTGCTTTGAAAATCACTAAGTCTAATTAAATGCTGAGTTCTCTTTCCAGTGAGGTGATGCTCTTCAATAGCAGAGATTGAGTACTAGCAACAAAATATGAAGAGCACTGAAGCCATGCAAGTTGTTACTTGCATAGGGCAAAAACATTTCACCATTTAGATACTAGTGGAGGCAAGCTGAAGTGTTAAATTATATTGTGTGTGTGTATTAAAATAACTCATTGCTATTGTAACCCAGTTACACTGGAATACCTCTCCAGACCACAGAAAACTTGAGAGAGTAGACAATCATTAAGATTTCAGAAAAACATCAGAAGCTGATGATCTCATTGTTCTCACATGCATATACAGTCTAGCTCCTCTTTAATCCACAATTTTGTTGTGAAGGTCACCAGAGTTATGGGCTGGTATGAATGGCATGTATTATATTTCAGTGATAGTCCTACTCTGAAAAAATAAAAGAAATCGAAGTTCATTTGATAATCTGATCTTCATTTACCAAGAGAGCTCCCATTAAAAGCTACTAATAGATATATTTGCATTCTTCTTTGAGTTCCCATTGTATGCAAGGCTTTTGTAGCTTCCTCTAAATGTATACGATATTAAAGCAGTCCTTCAGCTGTGAAAGCTACAATGCCCCCAGTTTAAGTGATCCCTATGGAGAACAAAAAATTGGAGCTTTGGACTAGATAGCAAGAGGGGAAAACAATCAACCTACAGGGAAATAATACTTTAATACATGGTAGGAAGGGAAGAAAAATAATCAACTACAAGAAGAAACTGAGTAATTTCACCTGCAGGTTTGCAGGTCGGTATTTTCAAGCCATCACTGAAATGCAAGCAGATCAGTATTCTTACTTCAATACCATATTTTAGGGCAAGAATGAGACTTTGATAATTTGAATGCACTGTGATAGTGCATCAAATTAATTTAGTCCTGAAGAGCAAAATGGTTGTGTTTCTGAACCATAAAGTGATGTCAGAGAGAATATGAGCAGAAAAAAATGAAAGCTCTATTCCCCCCTTCAGAAGCCAATCATTATAATGCTTTCATTAGCAGTTAAAAACCACTACTTTGAAATAGAGTAGAAATGGATTTGGAGATTCTGAATACTATGGGGTGTAGTTTTGCTTCCCCATTTTACTAACAGGCAATGTACAGAGTTTATTTTATTGGTGTTATATTTTTAAAAGAACAAAATAAAAATATAATCAAAAAGTGCTGCAGATTTTTTTTTTAATCTTCTAATAAATATGAAAGGGAAGTTGTTCCTACATTTAAGAAAGGAAAATGAGGAAGTACAATTTTTTTCTAGAAGAAGAACACCCTGGAAGTCTAGGCAAGAAAGTGGAATTTTCTCTAGTGACCATGGGTTGAATAAGTTTGTTTTGAACTTAAACATTCAAACAAACAAAAGCCCAAAATATAAACAAAAAAGAAGCCCGGCTGAAGGAGGATCCAGTACTGTACATATCACTATACATACCAAAGCAAATTTATGTTATGTGAAATAGTAGATTGCTACCTGGAATATTAATTTTATTCAAGCTTTCTAACACACAAGAAAATAGGATCTGAGAAAGTCTGTCTGAGCCATGTTTTATTTTTGTATCCAAACAAAAGCTATGATTTTACCTGCATTTTGCCATTTTGGTGCATTTAATCTGCCCTGACGTAGATTTAAACATTTCAGTTATCTGAGCTGATAGAAGGAAATGTGCATTTCCATGAACTCAGCAGACTTGCTCCAAAAGCAGATATTTACATTGCGGGATGGAAAAAACTACTTCCTCCTGCTTGTTTCCCTCCAATAAGTATAGAGGGTCTCTAGACAATCACTTGAGTGAAATTAAGTCAAGTTGTTCTCCATTGTTAGGGCAACACTAAGACACAGAAATACACCAGAATTATGCTGATGGCAAGCTCAACCATACAAGCACTGCAAAGGAAATACATAAAAAAGTGAGAAAAGAGAAGCAGTGACTGGGAATGGTAACAACAGAAATGCGTTCTTTTCTCTATTGTACATTTGAATGGTAAAGATCAGCACTAAGAACATAGTTTTCCCATATATTTTAATCTGTCCACTCCAAGAATATCAGACTGGCAAAAAATTTTATAAAATAATAAGGAAGAGAAAAAATATTTCTATAAGTTTTCTATCTACAATGATGACAATACAGGAAAACCTGGCTTCAGATATCATAAGGGCCTACTGTGTAAATGTAACATGGTTAGAGCTGAAATTCTGAAGACAGCTAAAACCTTAAAACCTCATCTTTGATATTTTGCTGGTCAAAGGTTATTACATGCCTTTTGATTTCAGGCTTCCCATCAGTTGTATTTCTTGCAAACTGTCCCAGAAGATATAGATTGCTCTGAGATTTGAGAACTATACCTGTATTAATAAATGTTCAGTGGCATGATAGCTCTTATTTAACACAAAAACCTTCAAGAGATTGGTTGCTAAATAACAGATCCTTTAATATTTGGTGAATACTGATTTGTAGTCACTGATAGTCATATACTGTCTTATTCTCTCTACATGTCCAGTCACAGGTCAAATGAGAGAAAAAACAGTGAGTGAAAAACCTTGCCTCATTTTCCTAACCAGTGCTGGCACACACACTAAGAACCAGGAAACAAACAGATGAAGAGTGACCAGTTATTCTAGCAGATAAAGTTTCGAAATACAAATATTCTTTTGTAAGAGTTGTTTTAATCCTCTTCCAGAAGAATGGTTTCCAGACAAGCTAATACTCAGGGGAACAGGTAAGCTTTGTGGACCAGCAATCATTATGATGAGCATGTCACTGAGAGTTTTGAGAGCTTCAGAACCGTAGAATCCACTTCACAGCTTTCTACAACCTAAGTGCTAATGCAGACAGGAAAGTCATCCTGCCAATCACAAGCCCATCTCTCCAAATCCTAGACTGAATCTTACAGTCAAACTTGGAGGGGGCGGGGGGTGATGGGGGGGGGGTTGTTTTGTTTGTTTTTTTCCCAGCGTATGATTCTCAACTTGCCTTTCCAGGTGGTTGTTTTATGACCCAGAACAAAAGGAAACTGCCTCATCCAGTGGAAGTACTTATTACTGGTCCTGAAAGGTATATGGCTAGCAAAGGAGAAAGGAGCAGACTAAATAAAAGTCTGAGCAGAAATGATGACCCCTGAGCCACCTTGAATTTTGGTTCACCATACTTGGAAGCTAAAGCAAGCTTCATAATGCTATTAATTGTTTACGAACTGCCAAGATATCAAAGGAGTATTTTAATGAATGGCTAGAACATGAAAAAAAGATGGAGGGGGAGAAAAATGAAAATCCAAGGCGTTTCTCATGAATCAAAACAGGACCTATAGATTCTAAATTAAGACCTAAATTGTCTAAGGCTGCAAAGAATGGTTGTGAAGTCTCCTCCTCTGGAGATATTCAAAACTTGCCTGGAAGTGATCCTGTACAACCTGATCTAGGTGAACCTGCTTGAGCAGGGATTTGGAGTAGATGGTCTCCAGAGGTTACTCCCAACCCCAACCATTCTGTGATTCTTCAAGTTGCCTGTATTGAATGAAAAACGTTACTATGTTTTCCATTTGCAAATGCAGCTCATCTATTAGACACCAAAACCAAGTAAAAAGATTTCATCTTGCAGCCTAGGCAGTTGGTTAAGTTATTCTTGTTTCCCTTACAACTTGTCAGCATTCAGGACCCACTGAAATTCTCAACTGAGTTGTTGATCAGGAAGTTAATAATTTAGAATTTTCTTTCTTCTGTGGGCTTGTGTTTGTCATTAATAATAGAGACAATAACAAACAGTTCTTTATCTATTCTATACATGAAACAAGGGTGAGGTAACACCAGTCACTAAATGAGCCAAATCTTTTCAGATGTCTTTGCCTGGAACCATAGCAAAAACAAAGGACAAGAGCTCTGCACCCATCGAGAATATGCTATGAACATACCTAGAGTTGCCATTAGTAGCTTCATCCTTTTCAAATGCTGTTTTATCTCAAACTAGGATGTGCAAATACTCAGAAGAGAGTATCAGCTAATTGCCATTGTTACTGGGCTTTGTCCAACACAGAAATGTCACTTCACTAACAAAAACCTTATTCCAAGGAGCATAATGTTTCACTTTTTTTTTCTTTTTTTTGTGTGTGTGTGTGTGTGTGCGTGCAATCTCTCCATTGAGCAGAACAGGTGAAACAACATATAAGGGTAGAGATAGGACTCTTAAACAAAACCTTGAGCACAGAAGTCACTGTGTGTCCAACTTTTCCTACTTATTTTCCTTGTTCTCCTGAAGTACACCAGGTTCTTCTCTTTTCTTAACCGTGTTTGCCAAAGATGAGATATTTGCCACAATGTTGCTTATGCCTGCACATCCAACCCCAAATACCAGTGCAGCTGCGTGTGGGAGTCAAGGCTATGAAATAGTGGAAATAATGATGTCTTTGGCTCATGAAAAAAAAAAAATAAAAAAATTACCCAATAGGACAAATGTGTTTCACTGCAATATGAATAAGTGGCAATTTCCTGGGTGCTTTGAGTCTTGCAGTTTCTTCATAATTGAGTCCTTCATTAGCATTTTTTAAGCATCTCTTCTGGTTTTCATTGCTTCACTGAAAGAAAATTATGCCTCAGCCTTCCTTTATTTTCAACATTAATACAAGTCAATATTCATTCCCCCACCACTCTCCCTTCAAGATTGGGATCTTTTTTTTTGAAGAAAGGACATCCTCTGAAAGCCTGGATTCTACAAAAAATACTTTCACAATTTCAAGAAAGTGAAACCTGAAATTTCAAAGTGTCTATATTTTGGTACTATCAGGAAATTAAAATAGTCTAGCAGCACAAAGACCAGAAAATTAAATTCTCTAAGAATAGTACAGTGCTATTTAACTCCTCTGGCTGAAGGGAGTTTAAAGAGAAGTAAGGCTTAAAGTGCATGAGTGCATATATTTTAATAATATTTCCTTTCCTCCCTCCAGTGCAGGACCACAGCATATTCAGAAAGAATGACTGCATTAAAAGCTTTTCTTCCATGTTAACTAGAACCAGTGGGCTCTTTTCTGACATTATGTGCCTTGAATTCTTTTACCATACTTCAAATATTTTTTGTGATTTTTCAGAACACCTAACGAAACACAGACATATTTTGTCAAGTTTATACAATGCAATTAGAATAGGCATTACAACTATGACCATTAAAATAATTGAATTTAAAAAAAACAAAACAAATGTGTATTTTGGACTGAGTAGTTTTAGTTTTTTTTAACTGCAGTAACACTTTCTTTCAGAGCAGGAATTATGCAGAATCATTTGAGAGCCTAAAAATGTGTATTTAGTGCTTTAAAAGAACCCTGAGTGTTCTCCAGCTGCTACTCCTGAAGTGTCTCCCATTAATCACACTGCCTAGCTGCCCAGCCTCTGTTGATGTCTTAGGTCATATGTTGTGTATTCCTCTGATGCCCCTGCTTAGGCACCCGGGTTGCTACTTTTCAGTTCAGTTTGCCTGTATAAAAATAAGGCAGGCAGGAAGGTCTGCTGCTCCATAAAGCCAAGAAGAGGTCTCAAGAGTCACTGATCAGCCTGAGAAAGGTAAAGAGGCAGCCAAAATTGGCTTCAATAATTTGGTACATTAGGAAAGTAAAGGATTTGTTCAGGAAGGCATTATACTGTGCTAGTGATGAATGGGAATCAACTTGCATCACTGAACCAGAATACACAGCCCAAGTAGAAATGAAGTGCTGAAGCACCCCAGGTGGTGTGGTACCATTAGGAGAGCAGTTAATGAGAAAAATTGTGATATGGAGAAACATCAGAAAAAATTAAGTTGAAAAAATTGTAAGAAATGAGGTCTGGCTGCAGTCTATCAGAAGCTGACTTTGAGCCTAAGGAAATGCACTTTATCTCCCAGTCAGGTGGCTCCAGCTGAGCTCTAGAAGAAAAACTCTTAAGTGAGATAGACTATTTTAAGAGCATACAAAAAGATGGAATAACCCCAGGAACAGCTTTAAGTTTTCTGTACTGACAGTGGACTATGAGATGCAGTTTATGAATCAGGGTGGAACCATTAAAATCTACTTTTCTTTTAACATTCAATGTCATAATAAAACTAGATTAATTAAAGCAGAAGTAGCAAACCATGGAATAAAAATATGACAGGGCAGCAACTTTTGGAAGGATTTTTTTCTAAGTTCTTTATTCAAAGGAATGTATGGTAATGCTGGTTTAATATTGAAGTTAGAAAAAAAAAAAAGAAACCAAAGCAAATGAAGTTTAAACAAAAAAAAGTTATTTGTAAAAGTTTTGGGTTTTTTTCCTTTTTAAAAAGAAAAATTATTAATTTGACTGCTTTTATAGATCTTTTTCCAGGTTTATTTACTGTGAACGTGATCCAGCATACACTGAAGCAACAGGGAATTTCATAAGAAATTGTAGTCCATAAAAAGTTGTTATTACAAGATGTTTCATTCTCTATCACAAAATCCACATATCTTAATATAACATTTTAAAGATAAACATGAACACATAATCTCTAATTCTACTTCGACTTTTAAAGAGTGGCAGTGCTATTTCTGGATACTTTAAAAATGTATTTTTATATCTAATCTGAAAAAATCAAGTTCATTATATGCAATAGTACTAAGAAACAAACAAATTTAAAAAAAAAAAAAACAGTCCAAAAATGCCTAAGAAACAGTGCACTACCCATATTTTTAAACTATTTAACCATTGTAGCCATGCATATGGGCCAATTACATACAGATCCTCAATGTTGTATTATATTTTCTAAGCAATAAAAGTTGTGGCAGTTCACTATTTTATTTTTCTGCTATGATGTTCTGGTTGAATGCTGGCTTCCTTCTGGCTTATCTTTCAGATCTCACAAGAGGACCCTGATCTTGCCACTACCCTAAGCACCCAGCTGCAATCCCTGCCACATTTTAAAGAGTGGTTTAAAAACATTACAGGCTCTAAATGGATACTTCTGTATCCAGCCTTAACTAACTCAGTAAAGCTTTGCTTCACAGAATCTGTCCGTAACACTGTAAACATTGGGGAAAAGCAAACCAACAAACAAAACAACACAAAAATTAACAGCTGAAGTTATCCTGCTGCTAATAGAATTCATTCTCCTATAGAACTCAATATGTCTCAGTCTTGTACCAGCTTTTATATTCATTTAGATATTTGCCTGAGCCTTAAGCATTAAGGCTTAAGCCAATTTCTAATTCCAGCAGAAATTGTTTCATTGTTTGTCACTGTGTTTTACCCAAGAAAACCTGATACACTACTCACAGATTACCCTATTGTAAAGCATATTGGCCAATATTTCCCTAACCTTTCTAATGGGCTGCATTTCAAAATCTACCATCCATAGATAGCACAGTGGCTGTGTCAATCTCATTTTTTTGCTCCTATGGAAGTTTGTGGAGTAGAAACTATTAAGCAAACCGATGCTAAGGAAGCAAAAGTAAAGAGTTCAAGTAGGTTTCTTTGGCTCCTAATCATTATTCCTGCCCATGCATGTACAGATAATTTGGTCCTAAAACACACCCAGCCCCTACTCCATCAAACTCCCTGGCACCTGGAAGCTTAGCAGGCCACCTTATTTCAATGGCAGTCACATACACAGTGGAAGCGCTGCTGCCCCTGAAAATGTGACTCACTAAAATGTACCTAGTGTCACGATAGCTTGTGTTTCTAGTAAAGATGTGTCCATACTCTTTCAAAAACAAAATGACCAAAAAAAAAAAAAAAGGGAAAATGTTGGGAAACAAGATTTCAGAGGTGTCCACTTCTTTTTTCTGTTTCTTTTAAATCTCAAATGGTTATCCTAATTTTTTTTTGTTACATGCATTTTTGTTTCGTTAGCAGGTTGGGGGTTTTTGAATGTTTTTGTTTGTTTGTTTTCATTTTTTCTTTGTTTTTTGGGGGTTTTGGTGATTTTCAGGAGCGTGTTTGTTTGGTTTTTGTTTTTTGGGGGGGGGAGATGGGTGTTTTTTGTTGTTGTTGTTTGGGGTTTGTTTGTTTGTTTGTTTGGTTTGGTTTTGGTTTTGTTTCTGTTTTTGTTTTTTTGGCATTGATGGGAGGGTGGCTGTTGGGGTAGGAAGGCAGAGGAATTACCACCATCTTTTCTGCCATTATGTCCTAACCTGCTAGCAATGTTTTCCTCAGTTCATGTATACCTGATTCCGCTAAATTTTGTTTAGTGTAAAAGGAAAAAGTTCAGAAAGAAGGGTGGCCTTAGGACATAACAAATTAATACCCTAAGATTGTGTAAAAAACTCACAGCTTGCTGGACTCAGAGCCACACTATAGCTTTTGGGTTTTGCACAACCTCCAGGGATGCTCTATGAGTTGTTCTTGACAAAAGACACAGAGATCCTTCATATGGCAGAAGAAATTTTCAAAACCTTAAAGTGAAATAGCATTGACTACAGGTGTGGTTCACTGTAACCTCTGGTTGATCTTTCATAAGTAGTAGATGGAGAAGTAGAATCATTAAAAACAAGAAAAAATCTCTGCTATTTAATTCTATAATTTTATAACAACAGCACTTGTTTTATGATCTCTGCAAGTCATTTTAGGAGTTATTTTTCCAAAGAAAGAAAACAAAATATAAAACCTAATCACCTTATTCTTAAAGAAAAATATAGTTGAAAGGCCTGCTTTATACTGTTACTTGTGCTTTCAGGTTTTTGAAAAAGCACTGAATGCTTTTAGTTAACATCATGAAGCCAACATTTTGCTTGCTCCATTTGAGTTTAACCTTAAACCTCTCCAGACAAAAAAAACCGAAATAATATTTACCTCATAAGCCTCAGTCTACTTGGATAAAAATGCATCCTGAAGGTGTTAGCCAAGGAAGTGATTATAAAAAATGAAAAGACTAGATATAGGTTTAACACTAAATCACTGGTTATTTATTATCAAAACTTACTCGAATTTATATCTTATTGTATCTCCAAAAATTAAACAGCGATTCCAGCCTTCAAGACAGTGTTCAATACAGTAGGGAATTCTAAGGTATCTCTATTTTCAGCTACAAATACTAGCAATAAATTTTGAAATGTGTGGTAAATTGCTGTTAATCAAGGTAAATCAAGACTTGCATAAGAATCCCTTTCAGAAATAAGTAAATAATTCAGTTTTATTTTCTCCTGTCTACATTTTGAGGACATAATTGTTTGAAGACAGAGCATTGAAACTTTTCATAAGGAGATGAATTAAATCCATTCAGTTTTCTTTTTTTAGGGAATAATTTAAAATAATGTTAAATAGCAGGCAAAGAAAAAAAGCAGTTCAATTCAAGGAACGTGGATACAAGATGAATGAGACGTTACTAATAATGGTGCTGTCACAGTTAACAATTTTACTGCTTACTAGAGGCATGGCCAGTTAGGCTAGAATTACTTAGCAGCACAGCCTCTGCAACCCAGTGGTATTTTTATTTGCCACTCAGCTGTTGGAGGAAAATGCAAGTATTTTAATGAACTATGAAATCAACCAGTAAAACGCTTCAGCTTATGAGACAGGCTGACTAGCATCAAGGTGATATATCACACATGCAGGGTGCTGTTCAGTCTACTATGGTACAGTGAACTCAGCCTGCAAAACTACAGTATCCGCCAGCAGGCACTTAACAATAAAAGCTTTCCAAGGCAAATGAGGGTGTCTGAGGACAGCTTTAAAATATTTTATGGCTCTTAACTTCGCAGAAAGCACAGCAGGGGTTAGAGAAAGGGAAGGGGTTTTCATTTCTCTTCTTTAGTGACTCCACACAAAATTTGGTTCCCAACATAAATCTGATCCTGCTTGTAACTACCAGCCATTTCTGTGTAAGGAAGTTCTGGCTGGGCTCCTTCTAGCAGAAGCATTCATATTACTTAGAAAATGCAAATAACATTCTTATTACTTGAAAATAAAGAGAGCATTCCTGAACACATCCTTAATGCTTTGATCAGGCATTTTTGTCACAGTCGCAGATAACTCAGTGCTTACAATATACAAGAATTATGGGTTAAAAATACCATAATTGTTTTTTAATAAGTACAGTCAGGTTAATTGTACATTAATACACCCAGCATAAAATTATCCTCTGATATCAGAGTGCAAGGAAGAGACAGTGAACAGATTGGATCACCTAGCGTTTTCCTTACACATAAATTCTATCAGATAAAATAAAAAGCAAATAAAGGAAGTTAAAACCCTCTTTAAAAACTCATAAACCATGTAAAATATTCAGGGAAGTCATACCTTCCTGGGATAGTCATAGCAATGATAGCAATCACAACAGTTTGTGAGGCAAAGGCAGAGGACAAATGATACAATAAACAGCATAAAACTGACAAATTTCAGAAATAGCCTTCTTGAAAGGAAACATCACTTTATGCAACTTACACATTTAAAGATAAGCATGCTTAGGAGTAGATAAGCATATGAAAATTTAAAAGTTTCTATCAACAGGTACTTCAGGAGGGCTTCAGCTTCCTGATAAAGCTGGTACAGTTTTCCTAAACCAAAGAAAGGGTAACATTCTGGAGGGCATGTTTGGGTCAATGAATGAAAAGAATGGAAAAAAGCCCAACTAGATTCCTGCCTTTTTTTATCAAAGGCTGTTGATGATGCCTTGACTACCCAACAGGTAACATTGTCAAATCATGCAATATTGCCATGAAAAATTCAGTGAAGCATTGCTCTGCACTTTTCTCTGCTGACCAACCAGCTTAACCTGTCTCCATATCTCATTTTTCCTTCTTTAAAAGAAGGGAAACAGGACAGAAAAGAATCCCTAATCTAAGAGAAACATTCATGAGCCTTGCACATTAGATTTTCTTGGCTGGGGGCTGGCCTGGGTGGAAAAGTGTGAGCAGAGGTGTAAAATGACAGAAACTTCTTCAAAGAGATGTCTTTCAGTTTTAAATGGAGGTATTTTGAGAATTAACACCACTAAAATAAAACTAAGTGTAGGACCTACCTTAAGAAATATGCATCTATGTAGGACCTACCTTAAGAAATATGCATCTATACACACATAATAGACAAATATTTCATGATAGATGCTAAGTAGAGGAAATGCATCTATAAGCCAGCCTTTAATTTAAGTTTTATTTCTGATGTAGCATATTAAAACAAGTTACTCCACACTTACAGTTTTGGTGTGACTTTTCTCTCTTTTACAGACTCCTTCCTGAAGTTTCTTTACCGATATGATGAGAGACTGCTTGAGAAGGTCAAAAAAAAATTCTTGAGTGGACTCAAGTCAACTGTTGCTTAACTTGTACAAGCAAAAACGAAATTCATGCAGGGGAGAGGAAATTACGGGAAATACAAAATATTCTCCAAAAGTCACACTCTGAGAAGAGAAACAGTCCAAGTAGTCAAAGGAGTAGGATTTTGCACCATCCAGTGTTTAGATAATATAGAAAGTGTCTAAGGTCTGTTTGGGCAAGTCCCAAGATCCCAGTAAAAAATCCCACTACTAGAACTGCTAATACTCAATCCCACCCTAGAAATCCACTTCCTTTCAAATATCTTGTTGTGCATGCTAACAAAGAAAGACCACCAAAACAGAGGATCATTTTCCTAATAGGAGAGAAGGTTTTCTAAAGTTAAGCAAACATTTTTACAGAGAAAATACATATCATCAGGACATGTTAGCTATTGCAATGTAAATATATGAATTCATTACTTGTTTTGAGTGACAACTAAGTTCTTCGCAAACTGCACAATAGAATTCTTTGATGCCCCACTGCAATTAATTATGGCAGCAGTGGAAACAAAAATCTCAAAGCTCCAGTCCTCCTTGTCGAATTGTTACTATTTTTCTACAATGGAAAAAGATTCTTAGGTCCTTGATTAAAAAAAAAAAAAAACAACTTTAAATATGGCATTATAGAATCTCATTCAGTGGCTAACATTTATTTTGAGCATTAGAACAAAAGGATCAAAGAGACGAAGGGTACTTGTGCTTTGAAATGCAGCCATAAAAGTGGTATCATTATGGTTTATGCTTATTGTAACTCAATGACCAAATGTGCTTGATTTACATATATATATATATTTTATTTTTTTTTGGTCTAACTTCCAAAGTAAACTCAACAAAGGAGGCAATTATGTAAATGTGCACTACACTCAGCAGTGGCACAATGGCATTAGATCAGTCACACTGGAAGATGGGCATGTAAAAGAAAATGTTAATTTGTGGAAATAATCACAAGAAACTACTCTCAAGCCGATATGACCTTTTGTACAGGCTGGCAGAATATTTTGCAATAACAGTATATTTTTGTTTTCAATGTTTTGAGATAAGAAAACTGAAGACCATACTCTTGCTTTAGTATGAGAGACCTCATATTGCCCAAAACATTTCATCAACTACAATGGCTGCAGTTGCCTTAAAAAATTCACAGCACTGGCATCTGTTATGAACAAGACAGGCAGAGAGACAGGCATCAGAACTGAGTCTGATATACACCCAGAAAGAATGGAAATCTGACTTCTTGGAATAAAAACAGCACCTGGAAGCCTGAGGAAGAGTAAGAAAATTGCTCAGAATGCAGTGTGAGGTGAAAGAACACAGATAATTATGGCTAGGTTTTGTTTGGTATTATTTTTGTAATGTTTCATGATAGTTTGTTTCTAACAATGTTAATGATTGGAATCATATAGTGATATGAAATTTTATGACACAGAGAAGTGCAAATTTTGCAGTTTGCTCTGGACAAACAAAAAGCAACATACGAACATGAAAGAATTTATAGCAAATTAAATAGTTTATTTAGTTATGTTATGATGGAAACCCATGGCAGCACAGAAGCTATAAAAATGATCATGTCAAGGGGTGAATAGCTCTCATGGCATCAGTTAAACAGTATGTATGTTATTAGAAGGAATGTCACTAGTCTCTCTTTTTTACAGATTGCCTGTTTTTACTTTTTGCCTAAGTGGTTTTATCAGTGCTGCAAAAAGCCCACAAGATTCAGAGTTTATCAAGCAGTGTCTACCTAGGAATACACCATCTCACCTGCTACATGAAAGTCCTCCGCATGCTGAAGGACCTTGGCTGACCACCAGAACGGTGCAAACTGATCCCTGCTCTGTTCCATTGCAAACTATCTGCAACACCAGACTGTACATCGTGTCCATTTTCTCTCTGAACTTTACAAAGACAAATCCCAGAGTGTGCAAGCAGTCACATATGGATGTTGAGGAAGCCCATCATGCTGTGCAGAAAATTAATTGTGCAAACGCTGAAGACCTCTGCACTCCATGCAAAGGCAGTGATTGCATTGTCTTGCATTCTTAAACTCTCTCTAAAAATAGTTCATGGTTAGATAGAGTCCAAAACTGGAGACCAACATGCTGCTGAGACTCAGCTCTTTGCTGGTTTATCATTGCCATCTGTCTCCTGATGCAACACCAAATTACTTGGAGAATCAACAGTGCTGTGCTCTGATTTTGTTGAGCAGCAAAACACACACACTACCATTTCTCATGTTTGGTGATGGGACTGTTTCAGCCATATCCTAAAAAGCTAAAAATGACCATCTGAATTCAAAACTTTCCACATTTGAGATATATATCAGAAGAACAGACTCTTTATCCAGTCACTAAAACATGCACTTAAATGTTCCTCTGTTTCAGGTGGTAATCAGGGGAGATTACACAGAATTATCATTTAATATACAAAAAGTAACATGCCTTAATTTGATACACTTCTGTTCCACTTAGCACAGGGGTACACTGTTCAATAGTCTTTTGATAGCAACTCCACAGACACTCTGCTGACCCTTGGATCCAAGTCATCCTAGTCATCCCCTACCAGACAAAGTTTACTAATTTGGGCCGGGCAGCACACAGGATTGACTTTACTGCTGGCATCACAAAAATGCTGCATGGACCAGTGTGTTCAGCTAAGTACCACCTCGAGGTACTTGAGTGTTCTGCTGACACAAACAAAAGCAGAGGTGTTGTCATTCCACCTCTCTTAGACCACAAGAAAGAACAGCACCTGGTTTCTTCTGGGTTACATTGGGACTGCTGCATCTGAGCACAAGAAAGCAAGAGTGAAGGAAAGGGCCCGAGAACGGTATACATTTCCAGTCACAACAAGCACGTTTCTCTGGGAACAAGGATCTGTTTTCTGAGAATGGAAAGTTTTTTAATCTACTCCTTCACTGTTTGTAAGGGGAAAAAAAGGCACCACAACAACATATGGATTTTGTTTTCCTCTACAGCTGTCAGAAGACTCCAAATAAAACTCCTGTCATTTTCTCTTTATTACCAACATTAGAGCTCTCACTGTAGCTGCATATCTGTAAGACTTTTCTGGAATCTCAGAATAAAATGGATGCATTTCAAAGCTAACTACAGTCTATTTATAATCCAACTGAATGCACCTTCTCATCTGCAGTGAATTCATATTCAGTATAAAACTGCAGGGGCTGTCAACCCTTTCCAACAGATATCCTTAGTGCTATTCCTCTGTTCTCTCACAATTGTGCTTCTTGCAAAAGTAAAACCATAAGTAATAACAAAAGTTCCAACACTATATGTCCAACTCATCACACCCAAGTACACTTTCTACTGTGGAATTTTCCACAATTACTTAGATATTTGGATCACTAACTTAAGGCAAAGATTCTTTATTGGTTTAAGTATGATGCTGCTTTGTGATGACGATATAAAATTATATGTATGTTCACAGTTTGAGAGCACCAAAGGCTAAAGAGAAATTGACTTTCTACCAAAAATCTGTTAACAGAACCTGAATAAAATATATATAAAAGATATTTTTAGACCTCTTATGATGTTGAAACTTATGATTCATTAATATTTTAACTTTCCATCCTGGAATATTTTATGCTCCCCTTTTCATTTAGTACCTGAGTAACCAATCAAGTCATTTGGGTGAATATACAGGTATCCATACATGTTTAAGATTCATTGATTCAACATTAAAAAGCATTTAATTCCTGTAAAAGAAAGCTGTTATTGGAATAGATCAAAAGCAATTTTAGATTTTGTCTTTCAGACAAGTTTAATTCCTCCTTATCTTACACATTCCAGGAAATAAAACCTTAAAAAAAACCCAAACAAACAAAAAAATAAAAAAAAAAAACACCCAAGTGCTCTTCTCCCTCTGATTTTCAACAAAGCCCAAGATGAAGACATAAAGCAAAACACCCCAGCATCCTATAAAACCTTAGAGATTCCCTTTCAATTTATCAGGATGGGATTTCATGTCTCTCACCTTTACAAAATAAGATTATTAAACTAAATGCTAGATATAGAAAATATTGTCACATGTGAAGAATATTTCTATGTTCTTAAGGTTAATTTCAAGTGGAAAAAGACTACTTTTAAGTAAAACCTTTTAATTGGGCAGTAGAGATACTTTTGCTTCTTACTGAATGTTTCATTTCATTAAGTTCCAATGATCATTCCTCTCACTTGGTAGTTTTCTCACCTGAACAATTCACAAGACAACTCAAACCTGGGCCAAGATTCTCAGATAAGCTCAGCTTCATTTTAACACCATTGAAATTATTAATTTCAATAATAGTAACATGATTATCACACTGGGTTCTGATCCCTTTTAAAAAGCAGACCTGACAGCATAAGTGAAATGCTTGGTAACACTGGTCAGCTTCTATAAAAGAGCTCATCACATATCAGCTGCTCTAGGGAACTCCTCTCTCCTAGATATAACTGAACAAAGACTTTGGAGGCAGCAAGCAGTTACTAATCTATACAGGGAAAGCATTGTGTGAATAAACTGTATGTACTGATAATTAAAATTCAAACCCTGATACTACTGTAATCTCTATAAATTTATATTTACTTCAGCAGGTTTGAGATTCTGTTATACTACTATAAATATATTTGGACATTGCTGTCTTCTCATTTCTAATGATGTACAGTGATGGCAAAAAACAGGTTGCACTTATGCCCCTGCCCAGCCCCACCACTGCAGAGTCTTAAAAAATAGCACTATGTCAATGACAAAGGCATTCAGCAAAAAACCCCCAGAATGTTTACATCTGCATACACATAAATATCGGCAAACTGCATCATGAAAGACATTCTTTTCAAGGTAAGGTTCAAGCAGAGGTAGCTGCAGACTTTTTTGAAGGTGCCAGTTTGAACTCCTTCCATTATCCACAACATGTTAAAAAGGCTTGAACAACATTCCCAGTCTATTCAGTGGCTTCTCTCCAAACAGAAATAAAGTTCTTAAACAAAATACTATAATAGCTTTACAAAGTGTTTTCAAGGAGTCACAAACACTGGTCAGGATGTGAAGGATCCAAATGAGGCAGATTAAAAATGCATGCAGTTGTCCTTTCAGCTAATGGCTTGCTAGAGCTCAAATGTACTAGCTGGCTTTCAAAAGCTGTTGCAGACACTGTGTTCAGAGGACGTTTATGTTCCCATCTCAGTTAGGCCTTTTTTGTGAGTCTGTCCTTACTGCCTTGTAGAAGCGATCTGTTCTGCTATTTTTCCCCAATTTAAACTTTTTGATTTATCAGGAAGTGTGTTATTGAATACCTTGACATTTCAAGAGGACATGTGCCCGCATCAATTCTATTATTTCCTATGAAGTCTTTGTTGTTGACTTTAGTTTTTTAAGCACATTGAATTACACTTCAATTTTTACCCAAACATGGATAAAAGAACAAAAACCAAACCAGGAAGCTGCTACCTTTTAAATAAGTGTGAAGGAAATGTAGATGTAGTAGTATTTCCCTAATGAATTCCACTACCATCAGGAAGAGGTTGTTGTCTTGGTTTGTAGGTTTTCAAACTTTGCACTTACAAGAGTTTTCATGCACTTCAAATGGAATTTCTACATGATGGAGATTTTCAACCTAGTTAACTGTTAACAGCTCAAAATACCAGCTAGCAATTTCTGTGAACAGTCCAGCCTCAGGTTACTTCAGCATTGTCTTTCCACTTCAGTGAAGCTTTGCTTCATTTGCTACTTTAAAAGGAAAAATCAAAATAAGACCACTCATCTTCACCTCTTTCCTTTGGTTTATGCTAATAAATCCTGTGAGGTGCCAAGTCCCGCACTAACTCTGATGATTGGTGAATTTAGTTTAAAATATCTAAATAAATGCCCAAACCCCACATCTTCTTTCTTGAGGGAACAAAACAAGACCTCCCTGGTAATGCAGAATCAGATGATAGATAAAGATAATTTTTTATCAGAGAGCTGAAAAAACCTTATCTTATATGGAGCCTCATTATTAAGTATCTGCAGATTTGATGGTGTGGCTGTTAAACCTATTTAAACGTAGCAGGTGTGAAAACACTAACATTATTTACATCTCACAAACTGAAATGCTTTCATGTCTTAAAACTGACTAAACTCTCAATCCCAGCAGTAAAACACAAATAAGTAGCACATCTTACTACACAGATTTTAAGATGTGATGTAAATATATAGCCATAAATAACATCTATTTTCTCTGTAAAGAAAAAAATATTAAAAGCCATTGTGTTAAGCATTTTTTTTTATTAACAGTTTGTGGAGATCACTTCTGAAAACAAAATTCCCTCTATTTCATTGTGCTGAGAACACATACTGTGACTAAAGCTATAAAAATCAAAAGAAAGCTGTTCACAGAAATATTTAAAATTATTTCAAACTTGTAAAGCAGTCAGGTGCCATGCCATTTAAATTGATGCAGAAATAACAGACACTCTAAGTTTTACCTAAAGGTTCAAGAGAACTTCCCACACAGCTGACAACATTCTGTACTTTATTTCCTGTACTTAATTTCATTTAAAGTATTTCACGCTTGAAATACTTTAAATAAGTATTTTACTTCTCAGAAAATTCTCCATCTATCAATATATGCATTCATTAATATTCATTATAACAAAGTGCTCTTTATGCATCTGAATTCTGTACTCGGACTACTGGATGCAACACAAGTAGGACCCTCCTCCCACCAAATCATACTGCTCAGTAAGTATTACAATAACAGTCTTGAGAGGTTTTGGGTTTGTTTCTGGTTTGTGTGTTTGGGTTTTTTTGGGTGGAAGTTGTTGTTGTTTTTCTTTTTTTGGGGGGAGGGTGGTGTGGTTGGTTGTTTGTTTTGGTGACTTAACTAGGCTTCTTGCCCATTTACCTTCAAAGCTGCTGCTTTGCAGTGGCAATGTATGATGGCAATGCGAGCAAGGTATGAAAAGTAGCTCCCAGGGCATCATGAAGAAGTAACTTGTTTCTGCAGGAAATGTTTGTTACCCTTTGTCTCTCAGATACCCTGGCTGAAAATCCTCTAAAGAGGATAATGCCCAAGCAGCAGCACTGGAATCTGTCCATGTTAATGCAGTTTCCCATTATCTCCTTTCTTGGTTTCTGTGTGTTATCTGTTAAAGACTTCCCAGACAAGATGGAAGATAGTCACAGAAGGCTGTCATTTGGCTGCTAATATAAATTGCAACAAACTTTCAATCTAGAGAGATTCAGCTCATTAGGCTGAACTTACTCCTTCTGACCATCCCCCAAAAACATCTCCAGCACAGCTTTTCCTGATATTTGAGTAATAACAGGTTACCTTCATCTAAGTTCTGTATTATCTACAACTAGGATGACAGTCATATGCATCCCGTGATGGTCAGTTTCACTGCTTGTGATGCTTTCCCACATTTCTTCAAAGGAAATAGCACAATTGTTATCCCCTGACAAGTGCAAACTCTAGTAGCACTCTCCACTGCAGGATGAAATGATGAGCTTTGACAGTTAAGTGCAGTTTGACATTTCCCCATAAACCATTACTTGATTGTAAGCAGTCTCTCCATGCTCATCCATGCCCTGCTCTCAAGGCTCTCCTTTGAGAGAGCACAATTAGTTTCTAGAATCATGTGCATATTTTTACAGCTGGGATATATATTCCAAGCAGACTCAATCTATCTTCACCTTCCTCTTGTCATTCTGATTTGAGGTTTTGTTGCCAGTTGGAATTGATTTGCAATGAAAAATTGCTATGAAAAGATGTACATACCCTAGGATTACCATGATTCTATTAATATGTCTACTACTGACATTAAAGAGGTCAACCCATAAGCAGAAAAATGAATCTAAGAGAATGACATTTGTAACAAATAAAAAACCCACACAAATTATACATGGATACCAATGAATCACATGCCAACTTCAAAGATTCCAGTAAAGTGGGTTTATATAGAATCATTAAGGTTAGAAAAGAACTCCAAGACCATTGAGTCCAACCTTTGAGTCAATACCCCATGGCAACCAAAAAACGTGCTAAAGTGCCACATTCAGTTATTTCTTGAACACATTCAAGGATGGTGACTTCACTACTTTGCTGGGCAGCCTGATCCAATGCTTGACAACCCTTTCAGTGAAGAAATCCTTCACAGTGTTGAATCTGAACCTTCCCTGGCACATCTTGAGTCCATTTCTTCCTGTCCTGTCAAGTTGTCTAGTTGTCTGGCAGAAGAGACTGGTCCCCACATGGTTAAAGCCATGCCAGGCAGTTGTACAAAGCAAGGAGGTCACTCCTGATCTTCCTTTTCTCCAGGCTAAACCACTCCAGCTCCTTCAGCTGTTCCTCATAAAACTTACTCTCTTGACTCTTCACCAATTCTCTGGACTTTCTCTGGACTCACTCCAGTACCTCAATGTATTTCTTGTACTAAGGGGCCCAGAACAGGGCACAATACTCAAGCTGCAGCCTCACCAGTGCCAAGTCCTGGAGGAAAATCACTTCTGTAGTCCTGATGGGTACATGATTTTTGATAAAGGCCAGGATGCCCTATTCAATATTTCATGAAAATTACTTTCCTGAAGCTAGCAAACTGGGTTAGGAGCTATTTTTTACTGTTAACAAATGCATGCTTTTTCATACACTTGCCTAGGACAGAGAAGTCTTTGTACCAGGAGTTTCAAGAACAAGAAGTAATTTTCCAATGATTTGACTGTTTAAGAATACTTCAACACAGTAATGAATATGCAGTTACAGCTCATGTAGACATGCCAACACTTATGCAGCCAAGCAGACGCTGCCAATGGTGCAAACACAGCAATGAACAGGGCTGCTTGGGCTGGCAATAAAGCTTTGCAAGAGGCATCTCCCTTTAACTAAGCTGACAAAAGACTTTTTTTTTTTTTTCCTGAGGAAAAATATTGCTCAGATGATGATAGGAGTGGTAAAAGAGCCATTATGAAGAATTCTAGTTGGCTTTTCAGTTTCTACATACCAGTCTCTTTACTCTTGTCAGTATTAAGTCTTACTCAGCATTCTATCTCATGCAACAAAAAGCAAACTATCTGAAAAACAGCAACAAAAGGGATATAATATACTGCTGAGGCAAAACAACTTCAAGATATGCAATACCATAAAGCATTTTTCCACACTTTTATTTTTGTTCTTTCCAAAAACTAATTGAACAGTGTAGCATGTAAATGAATTTTTATTCATGAATCAAGCATACAACAGACTTGAAAAACAAAACAAAACATGCAAATCCATTGAATTTCCATATTAGTTCCCTGGATTACAGGGGAAGTTGGGCTTTTGTTAACACTTGATTTTACAGGCAAATGTCACCTAATACTTGGAAAGAGATGTGATCTGATGAAAACTACTAAAAATAAAGTGTTGAGTACTGCTTTCCATGTGTATGCACTAGGAACAACCCAGCCTTTACTAAGGATAGAAATTAATTTCCCTGCCTACACAAGTAATCCAAAGGAGCTACTCCTGTATAACCCCATGGTAACATAGAAGCTGACAAGTGACTGAATACTTCAGGTTCAGGAGAGCCAGGTAGTTTGTTGTTGGCATTTAACAAAGGCACAACAAATCTTTGCTAGGTAGATGTAGACAGTCTGCTATCACTTCCCATTCTGGTTGTAAATATTCAAGTAATTATTAGCACACAGGAACCTACCCCAAAAAAAACATCCTGGCTTACTTGAACAGGTGACTGCATGGAAACTGGTCATTGGGAATGTTCATCCAAGAACCTCATCTCCTGATCTCTGCATACACATAAACACAAATACTTGAGAATTCTAGATGTTACAGGCAAAAGCAGAACCTGAAACTGTGTAAACATTTTAATGAAATACATGTTCTCCTTCCAAAGACTGAGAAATTATTTTGAATATAGACACAATTATAGCATCTATCCAAGAAAACCTGACTGGCTACAAGCAAACTTAGTACAGCTTAGAGGTTTTGCACTTGCAGAGAGAGAATGGGCTGAGAATATCTTGAAATTGAGACATAATTATTTGAAAAAAGGTCCTTGAGAGTATGTCCTACATGATCACAGAACACAGCATGTGCTGGTCTGAGAAATGATAATCTGTACATAGTCAATTTCATAAGGATTTAATGAAATTGAAAAAATATAAACTTTAAAAATTATAAAGGATAACAATAGTTAGCAGTATCTGTAGCAGTGACAAATTGCATCTAGTGACAAAAAGCAATGAATGGAAGGCATTCCATTCCTGCAGCCAACTTTCCTGCATAATCACAATCTGAATGGGTATTTTCATAATTTTTCTAGAAATTGGAGTGTTACCATCCCACAGAAAGTTTTAATTGTGGGTAGCAGAAGATACTTATAGCTATCAAATGTATCAAAATACAATTTAGAGAAAAAGGATAGTATGTCAAGGCAAATCAACAAATGTTTATGTCTTCTGTGACTCAGATAAGGAAATTTGCTGAGATGCAATTGCAAATTCATCATGCATTTAAATTAAAATACAACTAATGAATTGCAATTTACATTATTCTACAGAAATCACAGAAGCAGAAATGTCAAAAAATTGTGTCAGTTATAAAATTAAAGTCACCTTCTAACAACACAAGAATGAGACAATGCTCATATCTCTTTCAATTGCAATTTTCTGTCTCTAATATGTTAAGCTTCCCTGTAAACAGTACCTTCATTAGGAAGAATGAAGTTCCTTTCCCACTTTGAGTCAAAGAAATTTCTTGGATGCATGCAAGAGAAGAAAGCTCTTTGCATTCAGGCTATATCCCGTACTTGACAGATTCCAATTTCAAATGCAAGGCAAAAAGAAGACGCTCTGCTAAGAAAACTGCTTGGGTTTGCTTCTTCATTGGTTGAATAGCCCCAGGATTAGGGATGTCAGCCAGCAGTGTAACCCCCTTGGCCACCCCCCAGCCCTTCCAATGCCACTAGAGAGCAAGCAAAGCACCGAGAGCTCCCAGTGCTCAGGTCTCCAGCAGCAACCTGGGCATCACATCTGCACTAAAGCTGATCTGGACATGTCAGAGGGATCAGAGCAACAAGACAGATGCAAATGTAGCTTAAGGCTGACTGGGTAGGAAATATTATTAAAGCTTTTGTTTACAGAATTATTATTACCATTTTTTTTACTGTAATAAAGCACAACTTGTACAACAGACAATTACAGACATCAGAGGAAATCTAAAACAGTAACTACTTAAGCTTTAACCTATGTATTATTAAAAATAGCTGCACTGAAGACAAAGGACATGAGAGTACAATTATATTTTAAATTATCACTTTCCTCCTGTTCTACAGGTACAAGATTGATACTTGTGCTAGCACCCATTCAAGTTCAGAGTTTTGGTTTCTGGGACAAGTCTAATCTGACTTGTAGCACCTCAGGTGCCCTGAGGGACATTCTTAGGCAACTTGTAAAATGTTGGTTTTGCTTCTATCTGTCTTGCCACAAAAGAAGGTAACAGAGATTTTAACAGTGACATTTTGGCATCTCTCTTCCAAAGGTTTGAAACCATATTGGATAGTATGCCTTCCTTTAACTACCATACCTCTATAAAATCCATGTAAGTAAAGGAAAAATAAAATAAAGTTTTACTATTTTTAATCTTCAGTCTTCTCCTTCATTAAACATTTAAGCTAGGCCACTCTTGCATAAGATATCATGAGGAAGAAATGCATGACTTTTTTTTTTCTTTTTCTTTCATGATCTAAAGCATTCATACTGGGAAACTTCAAGTTTTCACTCTGCCAGTATAATATTAAGTTCCACCTTCCAAAAGATAAACTATAGGCATCCTGGTTGGTATCACTCCTCTTCCTCATCATCAAAAAATCAATTAGGGAGAGAGAGAATTGGGTACTGTTAATGTAGGTATTTCTAGCTTTCCTTGGGTAACGATATCTGTCACATGACAAACAGGAATGAGCTGGCAGATGCTAAAGCCCTGTTGGCTTTTCAACATAATCAGACTTGTCACATCCTAAATAGCTGCTCCTGTGTTGAGATAGTAGCACATTCAATTGTGGTGTTACCTCATGGACATCCAAAAAAAAGAATTATTTATTGCTAGCTTCTTTATCAGTCTTGGTTTGAAAAAAATAGTACTGAGGTTCCTTTTTTATCACAAAGACTGTTTTAACCTCTCAGTAATTAGTGGCTGCACAGTTACTTTCCCATCTTTCTTGGGGAAGAAGAAAAGACATGAAAATTTGTATAGAGAATATAGATCTCCATTACAGCTGCAAACTGCTCAGATAAGAAGAGAATTTTAAAAGAAGAATCAACTTTGCTCTGTATCCAGACATACTTGGGAATACCTTAAAATGGATGTGGACAAGAGTTCACACCAGGAAAAGATTAGTGGTCTTCCTCTAGGATATCACAGTCCTTGAGGGAAAAGATGCTGTACTTCTGGCCTGCCCAACTAATCTTGTTGGGACAGCCCTACCCATAAAAGTATTCTTATTCTACACAGCCTTTGCACAGGCAGATGCTGCAGCAAAAAAGAGCTGACTGGTGTGGGGTGTTTTTTTTTTTTATTATTTAAAAAGGGATGTTGAATGGAAGTTCAGTGGTTTCTAGATGAACACCTCACTTTGACACAATAGTTCCAACAGATAAAGACTTTATCATTTTTATCTATCCTAATAAGCTCTCAGTGTGGATCCATACAGTCCTACACAGCTGTACTGACACTGTTCTAAACTGGGGTACATGGACATTCATCTACTTTTCTAAACCACCAAATGTATTCTGTAACCTGGGTTTCAAGAGTTGAGTCAAAAATAACCAATTTTCACAGCACCTAGAGAAAGGGCTTAGGTAGGGGGAGCAGAATAAACTTTAAGATTAAAAAAGAATAAATAGAAACAATATGGCAAGATTGTCATGTACTTTCTGAAAGCAATCACTTCCCATGTTAGGCTTTATCAACCTTTCCTGTAACAGAATCTTGACCTCAGTCCAATAAAAAGGCTTATACTAGTAACAATGAGCTAAATATACTTCCACTTCACTTTTCTGTTCCTTTATTATTCCCTGTACCTATATAGAAATAACAGACATAAGATGACTATCCTTCCTTTCCACTCAAGCTGTGATAAAGGACTTTTTACACAGTCTAGGCTCCCTGCAGATCAAGAGCACTCTGACAGCAACACTACTGTTTCTGCTAGGACAGGGATTCCTGTGGAACCTGACAGATGTCTTCCTGCTCTGGCTAGAGGAGTTTGTGGGAAGATAGTCTGCCTGAAACACTCATCAGGGTACAATTCACCAAACATTTTCAGGATCAATGAACAGTGGTGGGTTTTTTCTCCCATTTCACAGTTTTGTTTTGTTTTTTCATTTTGGGGGCAAAACCAGTTTTGTGAGCTCCTAATGGATGAACATAGCCTTTCTTCTGCATGCACATATATAATGAAATTACAAGCATAAAAAACTCCTCCCAGATATGACAAAAAATATTTTCTCAAATTACCCCACAGGTAGCTTTCTATTATTTGAGGGATTCTATTATGAAATACCATTCAAAACACTTTTTTCTTTTAAAATTTTTCATAATATCCTTAATATTTCTAATATTTTTTTAGGCAGACACTAATACTGGCCACCCCTAACACAGCTTGCAGATCCACAAAAACGATAAATGTAACAGGGGTGTGGGGAGGAAACAGAGTGAAGTCTGTATTTAGAGTGTCTTTGGAGCACCCCTTCCAAACAGGTGCCTATCTAACCCCCTGGATCACCAAACAAGTACAAACTCTGGGACAGCCTGACCACCTGCAGGGAATTGTGGTCTACTGATAATCTTCCAACTAACTGAGTCTCAACCTAAATTAATCACACCTCCTCCATTCTCTTTCCAGTCTATCCAAGAAATATGAATATATCACTTAAACCTCAGGGATGATGAAAGTGCTCCTAGAGCTCAAGGTAGAACTTGCTGTGCTTCACTGGTCCCTAAAGTATTTTCTGTGCTATAAATTTAACACTTGCATGACTCCAGGGGTTTTGGTGACACATATAAGCTGGCTGTATTTAAGCAGTACTTAACAGCAATGCCAATAAATCAAATGTGAAATTTCAGCAGAGCTGAATGCAGAAGCATCCACATCTCCAGACATGTGTCTTAACTATTAATAATTTTCACTGAAATCTTAATTCCCCCAGACTGAAGTAGAGTCAAATGAACACGGGAAACAATAATGCTATCTGACATGCATGACCTTTATGATTAAAGCAGCTTGTCCTTCTTGGAGAAGGCAGCCACAACAGCTCATTAACAGCTTTGCACTCTATTCTTCAAAATACTGTATAAACCAATTCATATCCTTTATTTCTGGTGGCACTTGGAAATGTTTCAATTTCCTCTTGAAGTTAATGAGAGACAAGGGGTATTCAGCTGTACGTCAATAAAGATGGATGTTGCTATATGATACACCCATCTCTTTCTACAGAATATTTTGGACCTTTTCCACTTCCATTGCCTCACCACCTCCCAACCTTGAAAAACGAGCAAACTTACTATTAAAAGACCTGGGTAATAGATAAAAAAGTATTTCACAATTTTTTTTTTACCTTGAACACAATTATCAATGTGATTTATAGAAAAGTATTGTATTTTAAAAAGAACCAATTCTGTTACTGTCACAGGTGCTATCAGAAACTCCAGGACAGAATCGGAATCCTAAGACAGATCATTAACAATGCTTCTTTCACTAATTCAGCTTTCATATTTCAGATTCAAAAACAGACAGTTGATCACAGACTGGAAATCTCAAACACAAAACATTAACCATGGTTGTAAAAAACTCATTTTGAATACCTAACTTTTTAGAAAATAGATTTTTAAGAATATAACTATTAAATCTTTTATCAATGTACTGCACAAAAGAAAACACACCAGCTCTCAGAACATCAATGTATGTCTTCTAATAGCACTATATTCATTTCAACAACTAACCTTTCCACTACAATTCCTGTGACACCAAAAGCTAAACTTTTAAGAATATTGGCACAGGGATAGAATTCACATCAGTCATATGAATTTCTACAACCTTATTGCCATCAGCATGCTGGGCTGCATCAAGAACAGCAGATGGAGGGAGTGGTTCTGCCCATCCACTCTGCTCTCATGAGACTCCAGCCAGAGTGCTGTGTACAGCTCTGGGGTCCTCAGCACAGCAAGCATATGGACCCGTTGGAGATTTCAGAAGGGGGCCACCAAGTCGATCAGAGGGATGGAGCACCTCTCCAATGAGGAAAGAGTTAGGGCTGTTGTGTCTGGCAAAGAAAAAGCTATGGGGTGACTTAATTCCTTCCAGGACCTGAAGGGAGGCTACAATAAAGATGGAAAGAGAGCAATTGCAAGAGCATTTAGTGACAGGACAAGGAGGAATGGATTCAAACTAAGCATAGGTTTAGATTAGGCATTAGGAAGAAATTCTTTACTGTGAGAACTGGAACAGGCTGCCCAGACAAGCTGTAGATTTCTCATCCCTGAGTGTTTAAGGCCAGATTGGATGGAGCTCCAAGCAACCTGATCTAGTGAAAAGTGTCCCTGCCCATAGCACGGAGGTGGTACTGGATGATCTCCAAGGTCCCCTCCAACCTAAGCCACTCTGTGATTTAGAGATGCTGTGAAACTGCGGTACTTTTTCTGTGGTAAAATCTAACAAAAAGTTGCATTTGAAGCTTACAAAAATTAAATAAAGATTGTTTTCTAGCACAAGAACTATATACATGCAAACTCACATGACAATTGGATATGTTGTCATGGATATTAGCTTTCCCTCTTGTAAAAAGTTTAGTTGCCTGATTACATCCAGGGTTAATGTGGAACAGCTACATATTGAAAATGTAGTGATCTATTTGACACTGATAAAATAAGAGCTGTGAAAACACTGTAAGCAAAAAGCTATTGCTAAGTATTTGTGTGTGCTATTTGGGATATAAAACTGACAGCTTTTCCATGCAAAGTCCTTGGTTAATATCCACAGTTATTGGAGTATATTCTGTGATAAAAATCACATTAAAATGGTTATTTAAAATACACAAAAACTGCATGTGTGTATTTTTGCAGTTTCCTCCTCATTTGCTCAAACTAAATCCAGCTTTCATCAGGAAAAAAAAAATTGCTTTTCCACAGTAAGGGCTATTTCAGCTTTCTATCTCCCACCTCACTTACTAGAGGAACATTTAAGCACAAATCCAAAGAGTCACTGAAGAGGAAAGGCTTTTCCCCTTTGCTTTCATACACTAAAAATGGTAGAACTGTTATTGCTGCTAAAAGTCCACAATAAAACACTACCAGAACCACATTCAGTCAAGAAAGAGGACTAGAAAAAGTCAGGTCAAGAAGGAAAATACTACAGAAGTTTATGAGCAACAATGAAGTTTGGAATGGAACCCAAGCTCACACAAATTCAATTTTAACTAGTAAACCTAGAGGCTTTTTTAATTGCTGTAGCACTTTACTAAGATTTCTCAAATACTTTTAGGAATAATTATAAAACACACAGTTGCTTTTTTTCCTATAACTTCTAGGATATAGAATGTATTGTACAGATCACAATCAGGCATTGGCCCTGACCCAAAGGTTCCAAAAGCCAAATAATGTAGTATTGTTGCTGCTGAGGATTTAACAGTACATGTTGAAATTGTACTTCAGGTTCCTCAAACAAAATGTTGACTGATTTCCTGCAACAGTAACACACTTGTACCCAATATTCTGGGGAGAATAAGTGACATGACAATCAATTTAAATTAGTATTTCCAACATACAAACACCTGCTTGAGAAGCATGTGGCCATGATATCAAGAGGCCAGCAAAAGCATTACTGAATGTTTCTCAGAATGAAATAGACTCAGAAAATGCTTATGGAGATTCAGCTCAACTTGGAAAGATCTTAAGAAAAGTTTTGCTGATCCAAAAAGCAAAACCATTAAATCACAACAACAAAAAATGCCAAGTTCAGTATGCATTGATAGGGCTGCTGTCTGATACTGCAGGTACTTCAGGGCACAGATTTTTAATTCTACCCATGCTGAACCTTGAATGCCTGTCCTTGTGGTGCCCAAGATGAAAGCTTATGTTCCTGAAAACAAACTTGGGAGCAGCTTTTACTCTCCATCAGTAAGGAACATAACTGTCTTCAATCTCAGAAACACATCAATTTAACAAGTCTATTTTGTAGGTTATTGTAATTGACTACACTTAAGATGCTCACCATAGGTTTTGGGTTGGTTTGCTGTTTCATGTTTGGCTTTTTTTTGAGATCAGAGAGAGAAACAAGTACTACCTAGTAACAATTCATTTAATCAAATTACAATCAAATACAATTACAAATACAATAACATACAAATAAAAATACAATAATCAAATATATCAAAATGTATTCCAATTAATTTATTTGCATTGTCCAATATTTTAATAAATCAGCTGCTGCACACAAATCTCCACATTGTAGATATCTAGAATTAGTTGAGATTAATCCTATTATGAGGCCTCTGGGCAGAGACTTGGGTGTCCTCTACATGTGATCTAGAAATTTCACTGCCAGATCTTGATTCAATTGATGATGTCATAATGGCATTTTACCGGTGAAGACTCCTTTGCATGTCATGTTAAAACAAAGTTTATTAATTTCTGTGTAAGCAATCTGATTTCAGTTTTGGGCATGCTTTCCTTTTGTCAAATAAAAATGACATTTCATGTTGACTTAAAGCAGGACAATTTCTCCTCCTGGGGAGCCTCTCCATAAAACAGAAAGGGGGAAAAAAGATGACTTAATTTCCCAGTCTCTGTCCCCTTGGGGCTAATATCTGTCTGGCGTTTCAGTAATCATGCCTTACATGATTGGGCTAAAAGAAAGAAAATATAATGTTTTAGATATTATTTTATTGTTACACAAAACTTTTTTTTTTTCCTTCCGACATATATATTTCCCCATGGACCTTGACTTTCTAGAGCTACAGAAACCAGATCACTGTGGGTCAGGGTTAATACTTCACTGCCAAGGCCACTGCTAACATCTTATCTCCAGGAGAATATCAAGTGGGGAGTTGCTGCTAGGGAGAGATAGAAAATACTATCAATTGAATACTTTTTAAATTCATTTTTCAATATATTATACCAGAAGAGCAATGCTTTAGTAAAATCAGTGGATTTTGTTGGGTGGGGTTTTTTCAATGCCACACCACTGACATTTCAGAGTTTTCCTTCAAGGACCTCTGAATTAACCTACATGTCTTGTCCTAAGGGGAAAGAATCTAACTCCTTTTTACTATTAGCTTTTCTCCATTTTCAGCTTATTTCCTACCCTGCCCCCTGCTTTTCCAGCAGCAGCTCTGGAATTTTTATGACTATTTGACTAAAGTATCAAAGAAATCCTTTGGGAACAATCTGTCATGAGTTTCTCCTTTAAAGTCCTGTGGGTCAAATGCCAATACCTCAGCCTTCAACAAAGGAAGAAGCCTTTGAGGAGGGAGATGACCAAAAGAGATTTTAAAGCATCAACGAGCTTCTTAATTTTTCCTTTTCTTTTATTTTATTTTTCTTTTTCCTTCCCTTTCCCAAGAATTAACTTCTTCTCTATTTCTAATTCTAAGAGCAAAGGCTACCCGCCTGCATTAATCACTTTTTCAGGTCACTGTGAAGTCTGTGCCAGATTTCACATGCTAGTGCTTTCTGCTCAGAAAATCTTAAGTGAAGCTGTACTAGAAAGGAACCCTATGTCTTGCAAGGTCACAGTGATGTGCCTCGACATTTTTTGATGGAAAAAAATCAAAAGCTATCTGTGTGTTTGCTAAACACAAGGCATATGCTGGGTAAGAAAGCACATGAAAGCTTTTTGAGTATAAGTCTTCCAATTTTCACATTCCTTATCCAGCTTGAAGAACTAGGGAGGGTATTTAAAAGTCTTGACCCACATTTTGTGTTCTTACATATCACTCTATTTTCTTTCAGTCTCAATTCTGTACTCTTTTTTTTTTCTTTTTTGTATCAGTCTTGTTTGCAGAGGGCACAAAACTGATAATCTAGAGACAGATCCAGACTGTGCTCTACAAACTAAGGGCTCCCTTTGTGTCATTTTGGCCTCCTGTGTGCTGTCCATCTGCTCAACTGCAAATTTTGTAAAAGCTTAAAATCTTCCTGTCGAGTAAAAGGGCTGGCAAAGAGTATTCTGTTCATGAGAGACAATACCCTCTTTTTCTCGGTCAGTAAGAGGCTTGTAGGCAACAAATATGAGAAACTAAAATTGATGTCAGGGATGTTGAGGAAACTTCAATGGTTTTTTCTACAGTTCTTTCAAACTGTTTTATCTGATGCTCTTGGCACCCACAATGGGCCATAACTTCCTCCCAGCTGCAACTGAAAATTCCCATATAGCCAGGCAACAGGTTGAGTACAGTGTGATAGCAGTAAAAGACAAAGGGATATTTGTGGTTTTAACTATCAAGTAGGAAACAAGGCAAAAATTTTTGGGGGATCTCATTCAGGCATTCTTTTGCAAGCACCTCTCCAAGCAGAAACAGCAAGAGAATCACAGATTTAATTGTTTGGTAAATAGAAATAGTCCAAGCAAATGCTAACATTATGGCTCAAATTTATTCCAGCTCCCCAAAACGTTAATCATACAAATACCGATGCTCCCGTTTTTCATCCTGACTGCCTGCTCTTCTCACAACTACCTCTGAAAAGGCAGCTGAAGTAGTAACTCTAAAAACAGTATGAAGTTTTAGATAATGCAGGAAATACAGCAGCACTGAAACGGTCGGAATTTTCTGGTTTTTTCTGCACTTCCAATGATTTGAATGAAACAGTCTACACTAAGTTTTTTGTCCTGAGAGCTAATTTTCTTTTTGGCATCTCTTGCCCTCAATCAATTAACTAGAGGAGGGAGCTGGAAAAAGAAAATATATAGAGTTGCAGTTGATGCTGGAATTCAAGCATCAAACATCAAGGATCAGAGCCTGCAGTTTTGCTTTCTTGCCCTCTTCTGCTGGCTGCCACCTCCCTAATTCTACTTCCATCTGTTGATGGATAGCCTCTTCTATTCACCAGGTTGTTATTAGAGAGGCTCCCATTCTGCCAATTTCTCCATTCATATCAAGCAGGATTCCTCCTCTTCCATCACACATACACAGTGTTTAGGAGAGAAGAACACATCTCCAATCACAAAGCTGAGATTTTCACAAAGGGCTTAAGCACTTGTAATCATATTTACTAGGTGTTAACTTCCTAAATACATTTGAGTATCAGTCCTCTGGTATTTCCAGCACCTCCAATCAGCCCGAAAATGCACAAGGGTTTTCTCTTTTCCGACATCAGAAAACATTTCCTCCCAGCCTGTACCGAAGTGCTGACAACAGTTATTCAACTGGCACTACACAGGAAGCAAAGAGTAAAAAAAAAAAAAAAAAAATTAAAAACTCATAAGAATATGTTACCTGTTTGCCTCTTTATGTGTGCTATCCTTTTATGACTACAACAAAGTACAAAAATCGGAGCAAAGAACAGGATGAAACAATCAGATGAAAAACAGAAAGCCACAACATGCACAGTGTTAGGGAAACCGCCCACACTGCTCCCTAACGTGGTCCAGTACTGAAGGGAAGATGCTTTTCCCCTCATTTGAATGGAGTCACAACTAAAATGAATGGTTCTCAATTACAGCTAATCTTCCGTTATTGTCAGATTATAACTACTAATGTATATGATTATGGGCTGAGTAACACTGCAAAGTGCATGCATCCTAAGGCTGATTAAAAACTGTGCACACTCAAAGAGTAGCTCTGTTAATCATCCTCATTTTCCAAGAACTTTATTCTTCCTGTCTCTTATAGTTCTTTAGCTACAGTATTAATTCAGAGAGTAAGGAAGCTCCCACTCTGGGAATTTAGCTATAAAAGTACAGTTTTATCTCAGAAAATGTATTGCTATAAAGCCTCTTGAAGCTTTGGTCTCCAGAAGCACAAAAAACCCCAAAGATTTTTCTTTTCTATTGTAAACACTGTTACAGATTTAAATGGCACTATAGTAACTTACTTGGCCAAAATAAAACCTTTTAATCTTAAATGTTTCTTATATGTAATACATCTTTTAAACTGAACACTGACTCCAGAGTCCTGTAAAAATGTTCTTCAGCTGTAACCAGTACACTCTCAAAAAATACTGCAGTATACATAAAACAAAAAAAAAAAAAACAACAGTCATCTCCCAACCGGAAAAATTAACAGAAGACTGATTTTCACTAGTTGATTTCAGCAGAGCCACATTAGAATGACTGATCAGCAGATGAGCCACCTCATATTGAAGGCTTTTAGCATTTTAATTTTGCTTTCCAGCATACAAAAATAACTTTGCAAAATGCAGCACTCTCCATTTTACCATAGATCATGCTGTAAATTTCTATTTTGCAGACCTGCTTTAATTTCGCAAAGCTAAGCAAGATAGAAAGAACAAAGTTCTTAACCACGACCATCTTTCCAACCATAATTGATCCCATCTTCTTTGTTCCACAGCTATTCTTCAGTGGCTAACTGCTAAATTTTTCTAACACTAACTTACACTTTGGAGAGATCATCATGTTCCCTTCCTTAATGAGCTAATTTAGGGGAAAAAATACCTTTTCTTGATTGAGAGCGTTAAGTCAGGGAATAAGTGTACAGGATGAAAAATTTTAATTGAGCTTTTCTGTCAAAGAAAATCCATTATTTCTAAAACTCTTATCTGAAGCATTTCTTTATCTTCCTGAACATGGAGAGATTTGTCATAAAGCTTGAAATTTTTACTTTATTTAGCTTTCTACATGAATATTTCTTTAGATCACCTTCTAGACCAGCAATGGAGGTATTAGGTCAGTAGAATTCAATCATGCAAAGTCCACTGCTTCTATTTCTCTGCTTTATGTAAAAACTATCATAGCTTCAATAAATCTGCATACAGCTGTTTACTTGCTAAAGCCTCAGCAAGGATATTTTTACTAGCTTGGACCCAAGAAAGAAAGGCTGTCTCTGGTTCTGCAGGCCCTAAGTGTGATTAACTAGAGTTACGTGTTCCAGAACACCAGCCCAGAAATTTCACCTGTGATTCCTTATTAAAAAGAAGAGCTTTTATTTCAGTAGCCTTTGAACAATTTCTTAAAAATGAAAAACCTTTCCATCTTACATCAAATGACTAAAATCATGGTGACATCTTCACAGATTAGAATTCCCTAGCCAGAGTTCTATATTGATCTCTTCTTGCTCTCAATTTGAAATTTTAGGTCCAATTACATGTGTTTCCCCTCTTCCCTGCCACTCAAACCTACTCTGTGGTTTACTTGGACTTGAAGGTATAACCAACCAGCAATAGAATATGCAAAGAAGGTCCTGTGCCCTTCTTCAGTGCATGTACAGAAAACAAAGATCATGTAAAGCATATTCACAAATTCATGTCGAAAGCAAGAATTATTTTTTTTTTACAGCAGAATCATTAACAAAATATACCTTATTGTTAAAGCACACTCAAATTAGCAGATGGTAAAATAAGTGCCGGACTTGGCACCTGGGATGGGGCAACCCTTGATGCACATACAAACTGGGGAACAAAAGACCAGAGAGCAGCCCCATGGAAAGGAGTCCTGGTTCATGGCAAGTTGAACATGAGCCAGCAGTGCCCTGGCAGCCAGGAGGGACAACCCTGACCTGGGGTGCATCAGGGACAGCATCACATCCAGGCAAGGGAGGGGATTGTCCCGCTCTGCTCTGAGCTGGGGTGGCCTCACCTTGAGTGCTGGGGGCAGTTTTGGATGCCACACTATAAAAAAAAAATATGTAAAGCTCTTAGAAATCATCCAGAGGAGGCCTACAAAGATAGTGCAGAGTCTAGAGTGGAAACCATACAAGGAGTGGCTGAGGTCACTTTAACTGTTCAAGTGGAGAAGAGAGCACTGAGGGAAAACCTCATAGCTGTCCACAACTTTCTCGTGAGGGGAAACATAGAAACAGAAACTGATCTCTTCCCTGTGGTGACCTGAGGGAATGGCCTAAAACTGTGTCTGGGGAGATTTAGGCTGGATTTTAAAAAAAGGTTTTGCACCCAGAGGGTCGTTGGGCACAGGAACAGGCTTCCCAGGGAAGTGGTTACAGCACCAAGCCTGAAAGAGTTCAAAAAGCATCTGGACAATGCTCTCAGGCACATGGTGTGACTCTCAGGGTCATCTTTGAAGAGCCAGGAGTTGGACTGTGATGATCCTAGTTGATCCATTCCAACTCAGGATATTCTATGATTTCTTACATATTTTTCTGTATGCAGAAATTGAGTTATCCGACTAATCTGGTCTTTGCTTATCCAAAGCCTAGTCTGACTTCTCACAATAGGTAAATTAGGACCACTAATAGTCAAGACACTTGCAAAAACAAGTTGACAAAGTTCATTCTAATTTTAAATACACAACAGACTACTTGAAAGCAAACCTCAAAATATGTCACCTCTATAATAAAAATCACACAGAAACCTTCATGCAAAAGTGCTAAATTATTTGAGTGTGTGCAGACCATGTAACACGACAAAGGTTTAATTCTGTTAGTCAGGGAGACTTCTCCCCTTGACTTCAGGGGAGACAGTTTTTAAGCCTATTTAAACAAAGAAGCCACCATTATACTATGCATACATACACATAGAGAGAGATGCATAAAAAGACTGTATTTCAAGAGGTAAAGATCACTAATCTTGCACATTTGCATAGACTATTTATTATTTTCTTTAGGACATCATACTTCACTGATACTTACTCTTGCTCTATATTCATCTGTTTCCTACCACTCTACTGAGAAACATATTTCTTGCAACTGAGACTCTAAGAGCCATTATTTTGGACTTCCCACTGTAATGGGGGCTATGAGATGCTATATCTCCATGCCTCAAGAGATCAGAATACTAGTCCAGTCTTTATCATTAAGAGGTAATACAAACAAAATAGCAACTTCCATGACAGGATAAGACTCCAGTTACCATTAGTACTCAGGATTTTCACTCACATCCTGGTGTTGTCACCCCAGGCCATTTAACACAGTCTCCCAGTGGTAGTTCAGCCCTACAAGGCTATAGGGGAGATGGCACTGCACAGTAACACCTACTGAAGTCCTTAATCCTCTATTTACATAAAGATTCAACAGGTTTCTCTTTGTTCCCATACCTTAACTCTCTACCATAAAAAAGTCACACAAAATAACTACATCCAGTGGTAAACCTCCTACATTCAGATAAAAAGAGAGCAATTTTACTCCAGCCATCATCCCACACACTAACAGACCTGAGATGATAAGAGAGACCTTCCAAAGAGGCATAGAAGAGTAACTCACAGTGGAATTTAATTTAATCCATTCACCCACACAAATCACTGACCCTTACCAGAGGTGACGAACTACCTGAACTTTTTTAAGCCTTTGGCCACTGAAACAACTTTATAAAGTTATGACATTACAACAGCTGTTAGCTCAGATGTTTTGAGGAGAATCACTTAAAGAGCTAGCTCACTCTTCTGAACCTGGAGGGGGAAAAAGTGTTGTGGAGAGGGTATTCAAACATTTTCAATCCTTCAGTGGTTTAGTTTCAGCACCATTAGAGAACCTAGACTGCTTACCAATATGAGTGAAAACAGAATCTAAAG
The DNA here is from genome assembly GCF_963662255.1 of Cinclus cinclus. Lineage (NCBI taxonomy): Eukaryota > Metazoa > Chordata > Aves > Passeriformes > Cinclidae > Cinclus > Cinclus cinclus. The sequence continues at coordinate 50,813,636 of NC_085048.1, read as the reverse complement.
GCTATGTGATGCTTCCAGATGGACATGACTAAAAGCTTCAGCAAGCTCAGGTTAGTGAGTTTCTATAAGGAAATGAGAAAGGTGAGATTCTGCACGTATGGAAGGCTTTTTTTTTTTAAACATCTGAATGGTTTTCCATGTGTGATACTTAATCTGTATAAAGTAAATCACCTAACAGGTGAAATTGAGTAATAGGTTTTACTCTATTACATGGTATTATATGCTGAAATCCAATACAACACTTTAATTTTCTGAAAATTCTAGCTAGTGTACTTCCATGTTAGAGCTTCTTATACCTTGGCTGTTATAAACACCACACTCATCTTCTAAACATTCTGTGATAAGAAACAAAAATATGTTGACCATTTCCTTAGAAAAATGCTTTATTGATTTTTTTTAATAAATTCAGATATCAGATATAGGATTTGATCAATGGGATCAAGTACTCCATCGCAGCCTTATTTTTTATCATTTTGGTAGAGTGAAGATACTGGAGACTAAATCTGACCAGCTGATTATCTCTCTCACATAAACAAACTGCAAGCACAAAATTATCTTTTACACATAGCATTTGCCTTGCCCATCATTGCCTATTGTTGGGGCTCTTTCCCCCATGTGAATAATTTGTTTTCTTGTCCACACATCGCCATTTTGATATCTCCACTCCTATAAACGATAGTGACAAAGCTGTTAAGACAGATCTGTTTGGATCCAGAGAAATCAAATCCTGCTTCAATAGGAGGCTGAAGGGAGTGACAGTGAATCCAGCTCCAATGCACCAATGTCTTGGCATGAATTGCACTGGCTGCACAAGCTAGCTTGGAAAGTTACCTCCACAGATCCACAGGCTTTAAGGAGATATTTAAATTTTGCTATTAATGGTGGGAAAGCTAGTCCTACATACTCCCAGTCATTCTGAAATCAGGACCTAGCTAGACAGAGCCACATATTTGCACTGGAGTACTTTAGAGCCATTCTTCACACAGATGTTCTATATAGCCTATTTATAAAGAAAAGCTGCAGATATTTTCTACAAAAAATGTAGATGGTGTAGTGTTAGATTTGTCTTAATGTGGTGGCTGGTATTTTGGTCACCTGTTCAGTAACATATATTAGGTTCAGAGGGTTAGAATTCTCAAGAAATGTATGCATTAACCAATCAAAATTTGTTTTTCTTTGCAAGGTCTCTGACAGTCACTGATTGATAAGCCATAAAATGTTAATTCCTTGCCCAGAGCTTCTGATGAGTACTGAAGATTATACCATTTAACTCTCCCAACCACTGCAGAAGAGCATTAAGCAAAATTAGAATACTTGGAATTATATTTCATCTAAATATGGTTTCTTTGGGGTAAAACAAGCAGTTAATTTACATATCATTGGTTTTGCTTACTCCTCTGTATGTGAAGATATAAGTGATTCCCAAGACTGAGAAAACAATCACACTTTTCTCAAAGTCAAGTAGAGTGTAAACACATTCAAAAGAATAACAAAAGTAGCTGAACTGGTAAGCACTAAAGAAATGCCAGAACTGAAAGCAAAATAGACTTTATTCATCAATAGAAAAGCTGAATACAGTTTCTTGACATGTTTGTTCATCATCCCACAGATGAAATACTCCATGAAGTACAAACAGGTTTCAAAGTGTCAGTAAGGGAATATGCTGCAGTACCTGGCAAAGGTTGTGTCATGATCCCTGTACCTGGAAGAGGAAAGGTAAAGCTACATTCAGGTCTTTCTCCATTGCAGAAAATAATCTTCACCATGGTTTGTAATACAGGGAAAGAAAAGCTAGCCACAATATGGTATGCATTATTATAAAGTCACGGACAACAAATGCACAAGAACTTCCAGTGCTGTATAAGCAAGTAAATTTTCTTTCTCATTCAGAGTTCGTAATACTTGCTTAATGACTTAAATGCAGAGACTTCAGCTAAATACTGTGGTGATTTAGAGCTACCCTAAAAACAGACTGCAAAATACTACTCTTACAGAATGAGTATGTATTCTGGAAGACTCCGCAAATTAATAGTCCCTAAAACTTTAAATAAATCTGACAGTCAGTGAGGTGCCTCAAAAGAGGTAGGAAAAGTTCTTGTTCCAACTTGATGGAACCATATCACCCTGAGGCTGCTCTACTTTAAAACATAGCTCTATAATCTCAAAAAACTTTTTAGGTAATCTTTAGATAAACTTCATAACAAAAACTTAGGAGTCTGATGGAAAACTAGAAGGGTTTAATTTATTTTTTTTTTTTTTACATAAAAAGACTGAAACAACTAAACACTGAGATTAGGGTCTCCCTAAACAGATGATTAATGAAATTATGCAGACAAATGAGATCTATAGGGATGCATTATTTTAGCAAGAACTCAAGACTTGAATAAGAAAAACAGGATGAGTTACAAAAGTTCCAGGAATTCCAAGAAAGCCTTTACCAGTTCAAGAAATCCCTGCAGACATACTAACTATGAAGATGCTGTCTCTGCCTTTTAACTGAGATCACAAATATTCTCAGCTGAAGGAGACTCACAAGGGTCATCAAGTCCAACTCCTAAGTGAATGGCCTGTACAGGGATTGAGCTCATGACCTTGGTGTTATTGCCACCATGCTCTAAACAACTGAGGTAGTCTCAGGATCAACTCCTGGAGGCTGAGAATATTCTGGGGAAGTATCATTACATGGCCGGCCTTTAACTGCACTACTGCTGTTAAGGTGCTGGAAAGAACATTATAGGCTACTTAGAGTTTAGGTCTTTCTATGGATATTATGTTCTTATATCAATTATTTAAAAATACACTATCATGAAGGCTTACATCTCCTAAATCACAGAGGTCATCAGGGTCTTTGTAAAAAACATATCTCTGTCTTTACTTTGCCAAGACCTTTGTATCAGCAGTAAATAAGGAGAGAACTGCCAACTCTCTAAAATGTGTGTGTAAGAGAACCTTTCAGGTAACATTGCTTGCCCAGCTTAGATACACTTAAGAAGACCGCCATACAAAAAAACTGCAAAGTGATCTGTAAGTGTTGTGAAGTATTTACTATCATCTGAAACTATAAATAAGTGTTGAAGGTCTTTTTGAATTAGAACAGGGTAATGAAGGTAAGGAGGGCTCTCAAACACTCATTTGCGTGGGAAAATCATTAAATAGTGTGAACAGAAACTCTTCCTTATTCATGAGTAAATTCCTCCCATCTTGAAGATCACAGAGAAGATCCACTTCCTTTAGAAATAAGTTCTGGAAAAAATGGATTCTAAGGGGAAGGTAAAACAACTGGGGACAGGTATGAGGCAACCTACAATGTTTCCAACCTTGAAGTCTAGGTTGTTGAGTACATCAATACCAAGAATGAGAAAAGGTAGCTTGTAATGCAAGGAAAAGTGACTCAAACCCACAAACATGGCAAAATGGTAACTCAAAACAGAATTGTTACTAGATTAAATCAATAAGAAATTTAGTATTTCATTTTACCTTGAGCAGGTACTAGGGTCTTCTGCCATCCCAAAGAAGAAATTTCTCTATTTTTCCCTACTCTGTACATGGACCAGCTCTCAGAAAACTGTTCTCTTTTTCTGCAGTCATAATCACAATTAAAGGAAACAAATAACAAATAAATCCTCCAAAGTGTGAAGGGCATTGCCCTTTTTCAAGCAGAACTAATTTGCATCATCCAAACAGAAGATCCTTCTCTGATGACTACACTGCTCTTGGGATCTCAGAACTCCAGAGCCAAGAAGACAGCAGCTCATTACCACACAGATTTCCACTGACTGTAACAGGGTAACTACAGCATCTAGAGCTGTTTGCAAAGGTGCTCTTGCTGCTCACTGTCCCTCAGCAATTAGGGATTTAAATTCTTTTCTATGCTCCTGTGGTGACCTCATCAACAAAATCTGTAAACCTATTATAATTAAGAAAATCGTAGCATGCCAGAAGGACTTAATAATTTGACATTCTAAACTGCACGCTTGCCAATGAATAAATTTTATGACCAAGCAGACCTGATCATCTTGGCTCCCTCTCAGCAGGAGTTTGCATCAGTCTGTTCTGTCCCCACAAATGGCACACAGTATATGTATTTATATTGTTGTTTCCTGCCTTTGAATCTGCGATGACAAATCAAGCTCCTTGCCAGATATTTTTTACAGGTTCCAAAATGAGGCCTCATTAATGAAAGCTCTTTTTATCCACAACAGAGAAGTATGCAGCATATTCAACAATCTACAAATTTGATGCACAAATTTTGAAAAATTTGGTTCTCTTTCTCAAAAATTTCTGGAAACTTAAGGAATTACCTTAGATTTAAGTGTACCAGAGGGATCAGCTCATAGTCTAAAATAAGGTTTGAATGTTTCTTTGTTCTTAAGTCTTAAAGACAGCCCTAACAAAATTCTTTCTGCAGCTGTTTATAGATGCCTTGGTGATATCCTGGAGATCAGTTTTAAGTGGTTATGAGGCAGGAATCAAGAAGATTACTTAAAGTATGTTGAGTCCCTTTCATCTTTTGCTATCCATTTTCTAGAAGTACTTAGGCATCCTTAAAATGTAAAAGTAGATGTAACAGTATGAGGAATGCTTGACCTGGGGAAAACTGTTGAAGTTTAAAACTAGCAGACATTAATCTTACATTCCTTGTACTTGGGACACCTAGTGAAGAATGTTTCTTAAAAAAAAACCACAAACAACAACAACAACAACAGCCAAAGTCCTTTGTCCAACCTGTGCAACCTGCTGCAGGAGTTTCCCATGAAGCACATCTACTCACCATTTGTACATTAGTAACGACTTTAAAAGGACTGTTAGTTCTGCTGCTACTAATGAGGCTAGAAGAAGAGTAAACAACAGGAAAAAATACAATATTTACCACTGTTATTACAGTTTATTATTTGCATTACCATATGTCCTAGAAACCCAAGTTATAGACTTAAAATCATTGTGATAAAAATTTGAAATTTGGGAGAAATTTCACATTTGTTTTCCTCAAAAGGTCAAACTGCTCATCTGAAATGCTTCACCCATCCAATATTCTACTGTATTTACTGACCCTGAACCTTCATTAGCTTGAGCAGAACTCTGAATCATTTTCCTTTTAAAAGCATCATTTAATTTTCTTCAATTAAAAAAACAGGCTGATCAGTTCACATGTTAAAGTTGAACATTCTAAAATCAACACAATGTTTGCCAGTTTTCACAGAATGTTTCTCAGTCTAGTGCATACACATTAGAAGTGCTCTTACTGGTAAGATACAAGCAGAAATCATAATTTCCTCACAATAACAGCCATTGTCATAGTGTTTCAGACCAATTGACCCAGCCCAATACCCTATTTCTGACAGTGAAGAGTATCAGAGAAAAGGGCAAGAAACCATGAAATTGGCAATTATGGAATTATCTTTCAATAGGTAAAGTTACTTCTTATATCTGAATTTAGAAGTGAAGTGCCCTGAAGCTGAGTGTCCATAGAAATTGTGCTAAACTTCTGACTCATATGGTTTCTTATGGCAGCAAGTTCTAGGCTGCTCAAATGTATTGCTGTACTATTATTGTATAAGCTTAATTTCAAAAGTATTTCCTTCTGCTTTTAACTCTATTGCACATTTGCTCAGGAATTACAAAAAGTAATAAGAAGATTTTGTGGCTGCAATTTAAGCAGCTCCCATATTTGCCCTCAAAGCGAACACAAACCATCTTTCTGCACTCCTAGAAGGAGAACTAAAGAAGAAGCACATAACATAAAAGTTTAAGAAAAAAAATTACATCTAGCTACATCCTTTTTCTACTCTCACAATTATGGCATACATGCATTCATATACATGGGATATTTATTTCTACTAACCAGCCGATACCACAAGTGCATAAACTCAAACATAGAAAAGCAGCTCCATTAGCTCTTGAAGAGAATAGTGAAGGAGAAAATGGAAAAATAAAAAACTTAATGTAAATTGCTGAAACAGCCTAGCAATTTTAGACATGTATTTAGTCATTAAATGCAACTGCAGAAATATGGACCCTACTATTTCAGAAATACCAACTCCTTTGTTTGGAAGTTCACTGACAGAGGATCCAATGACTGCAGAGCAAAGCAAATAGGAGCACTCCAAGACAGTAAAAAAATCATTTACACAGTGCAAGTGCCTAGAAGGCATCAAAACCCAAAACCTTACCCAAGTAACAAAGGAAAACAACTAGAAACTCTGCAAAGGAATAATCCCTCTGTATGGTAATGAATGGATCTCTTACAAAGGCTGATAGATTGGGTAAAGTTGTCTTAATGTATTTGCTTATTGAGCTGCCCTTGTTGAATGCACATTAAAACTACAGGTACTGAAGTCAGTTAACCTGATTTAGAGAAAAATTAAACTGTATAGATACATCTAACATGCTCATAAAAGAGTAACGTGCACTAACTACAGTATCATACAAGGAAAGCAAAAAAAAAAAAAAAAAAAAAAAAAAAAAAAAAAGCTGGAACAGCTACTGATACCTAATAGCAATTTAGTAAGAGAACCTTACCCAACTACTACATACATCTGCAACTTTATCCCAAAGAGTTCAGCTGCTCTACCAGACACTTGCACACAAAACCAAATGTTCCTGAAAGCCATATCAAACACTGGCTGAAATTCCAGGAAGCACTCCCATTGACTTGAGTAGCCTTTGAATGGAGCATAGAAATTACTAGATCTGTTCTCTTTGAAGAGACTGAAAAACTTTGTGGTTATTCCTGTGAAGAACCAGTATTTAAGAAACTAGTCCTCCTTAATGACAAATCACACCTTCAAATTGCTTTCACAGTGGTGATACCTTGGAGCTATGCAAGACCCTGAGCTGTCCTTCAGTGTTTTGCCACCAAAAATATTGCCAGTAAGTACTGTTCTGTTTCCACCTGCAGCATGCACTAAATGAAGGTAAATAAGGCATTCATGCAGGAAATTAACACATGGCATAAAATAATACTGAGCTTCAGGGTGAAAGCTAGCATCATGTCAGAGGGAAAATCAGAGTGTAACAGTATGTGTGCAGTCCCAAGCAGTGGCTTTGTAAGGCAGGTCAAACCCCTAATAAATGTATTGACAAATAGGCACACAAACCAAAACTAATATGCTGTCCCTTGTGCTATGGCCTGAAAAACTGCTTTTGCTTAACTTTCCCTGATTTTTGTAATATTAATGTGTTCTTATCATGTATTTTGTTGAATTGTTTGCAAAATTCACATTAAAGTTTTTAACTAAACTATCTTAATATATCCCTCACAACCTCTGTATATTTTTAAGCAATGCAATGCAATTCCCACTTCCAGTACCATTCTGTGTGGCTTTTATATTTGGGGAAGGGGGTAGAACCAACATAAATCACTAAGTCTACAGGAGTCTCTCTCAAAAGTGAGGTATAGAAACTATCTAAAGAGTTGAAGTCATGTAAAATACTGTGCCCAGCATCCTGAAGGGGTATCAAAAAGTTACAAGTGAACCTTCCATTTTTCAGACTCCATCGGATGCCAAAATATCCTCTAACCTTTATATTTTGGTTAAGCCCAAACATTTCCATGGTCCATTTGAGGTAGATTAGCTGGAATTTCATCGCCACAGTGCCTGAGGGATTTCCTATTTCACGAGATTTCCTACTTTCAGATTCAATTCTGGTATATCATCGGCCCTGGTTCTTCCTTGGACGGTAACTTCTTACACAGCAAATAAAGTGATTTTAAACTGTGTCTGTGCCACTGGCACTACAGCCTGGTCACCCATGGGTATCAATAATACCTACACAAGGCTTTGGTAATATTCAGTGCACAAGTAATTCATCAGGATTTTTAAAACTTCCAGCAATGTACATTCACAAACTAGTCTGCAGTCAGACTACAGCACAGGAGTCACATGGAAGACAGAATAGTTTTTGTAGCAACATCCACACAAAAACCTGGGAAACAATTTGGGAACTAATTCAGAGCTAAACTTAAAAGAAAAAAAAAAAAAGAAAAAAAGAAAAACAAAGCAAACAAACTACAGAGAGACTTCTCCCACAAATGAAAATGAGAAGAGATGTAAGAGCAGTAACATCTTTAGAAAAGCTGAAAAGCAGTTGCCAGTTCAAAAAAAGTGAAAATTTCATGAGAAATGCTTAGGAATGGAGGAAAAAGAGCTGCTGTAAACAGGACTAAATTTGCTATTCCTGTCACAATAGGAAGCAAAGGTCAGGGTGAACAGGGGATCACTTAACCAAGCCAAAGATGCAGAGTAGGTGTTTTGAATGATGCAACACTCTAAACCAATGACTAGGCAAGGAAGAGGACAAAAAGAACCCTGTGTTTGCTGATACTGATGTACGGGGGCCAAAAGCAACAGAAAACAATATAAAGAATATTTCTTCTCCACAGGTGGTTCAAACTGCAGAGGAGATGCCTGGGGCTGGGCTGCGGGGAATGGGACCTCAGTCAACTGAGGTCTCCAGTACACTGCATAAGGGAGCTTAGGAAACAGGAAGCTTGGGGCCAGGCCAGAGCATCATTGTACAAAATGGTTTCACTGAGCCAAAACTCTCCATGGAGCAGCTGGTTGTATTTGCTGCATCCCTGTACTGTGAAGCAGAAAATACAAGTCTACTGCCTGCTGTTTTCTAAGGAAAGCTCTCTGTAAGCCATTGGCACTATAGCTATGCTTTGCTCTATCAAGTTGCTTAGGTTTTGAGAAGGATAAAAAGGGGCAAAGCAAAATAAAACAAAGGTCCTGAAAAGTAAATAGTAGATGTCTGAGATTTTACAATGAAAAGAAACCTGGAGAAAGAGGGAGAGGATGGAAAGGGGGAGGAGGCGGAAAAGAAACCATTTGTGGAATCTGAGTCATCACACTATTTTCCTATTAAGATTATAACAATCCCCTTTATTTTAATATATTCAGGAAATTACTTTATTTCAATCAGAACTGTCTCAGGCTGAAATGACAACTGCTAATGACAGTCTAAAAAACCCAGACATTCTCTCTGACTCTTTATATATATTTATAGGGGAAAGTAGAAAATCATCTATCTGTTGGAGATCATTGCTGTCTTTTGGCCAACACCCACCAGCAATCAGCATGGAGGAAACATCCTCAAGGAGCATCAGCTTCTCTGGTCAAAGCAAGGAATTACTCTGTGGGCCCAATATGTCGTTTCTCTGGTTCTCAATTGACAAGTTCTAACCTTTGCCCTCAGGAAATAATCTAATGAATGAGTTTATTAGGAAAAATTTCACAAGAGGAGTATTTTCAAGGAAGACAAAACCAAAATATCTGATAATAAAGACTAGCAAGGTAGTTTTCCATCCAAGAAAGCTGATATTCTTTCTAGGAATACTGTCCAGTCTGGGACAGATGTGAGCTGAACTCAATACAATGTTTCTATTCTTCCAATCCAGCAATTCTGAAAAAGAGTATAAATGTTCTTAGAGGGCATGAGCAAAATGTTCACTGCACAACATTACTTGTTCCCTTTCATTCCTTAGATTTTTCTTCATCTTAGCTCTTTTTGTTAAAGTAACACTATTGTTGCAGCAGACCCCTCATTAGGGGTAGAGGTGAGCCAAGACACAGACTCTCATTCAACAACATGAAAAGGGTCCCAGTTCATTCTTCTCCACAGCTTTGCCATCCTGACTCTGGCTACAGCAAGCTCCTACTGCAGGGTCCAGCTGCAGACTCTGACTGTGGCTATTTCCTGCTGGACTGTGACTGCAAGCATTGGTCTGCAGACTCTGAATGCAGGTTTCACCCAGCTCAGCTGTGACTGCAGGCTCTGACTCCATCAGACCCAGACTGACCCCACAGCAGATCTTTTACTGCAGCAACTCTTTTCCTTGTTTCATTCTCCTTTGTATCTCTTGGGATTGTTTGTTCTGCCTCCAAGATGCCAATTTCCTACTTATTTATTTATTTATTTATTTATTTATTCATTTATTTATTTATTTATTTATTTCCCTTCCCCTCCTCCCATCCCAGCCCACCCCTTTTATCACACTTACTTTTATTAATCACAGCTGTGACCCATTAAGGACAAGGCTATTCCTCTTCTTTGGTAATTAGTACAACTACGATTTATCAGGGGTGAGGTTGTCTGCAATCTCTTCTTCTACACCTACACGCTATGAATATTTCAAGGCAACTATTTACAGAAAAAATTTAAGGTTGTTGTGTCTAAACACAGTCAAACATAGAACAGTGTTTGACTGCAGTAAATCCAAACAAAAATCATAGAATCACTTGGGTTGGAAAAGACCTTTGAGATCATTGAGTCCAACCTATGACCCAACACCACTAGACCATGACACTAAGTGCCAGATCCACCTCCAAGTACAACAACCCCAATAATAACATAAGTGATTTTGCTGTCACTCTGTACTGAAGTACAGCTTTGGACAGCATAGAACTCTCTGTGGATATTGAGAATCTTCAATTTGAATTTTTTTTTAAGATAGAGAGTTATTTATTTGAGTCATTAGTCCTTGAAGTTATCTTTAAAGACACTGTGTAATTTTAAAGTCTTGTTACAATTTTCTGAGGTTTTAACAGGCTTCCATAGCTGAAAATGTTGCAACACACTAGACAGATTATAAGATTCTTGTTCTTAGTAATGCTACTCAGTATTGTCTCTGAAAGCAGCAGAGAGAATATTCCTTACAAAACACAATTTCTTTAGATGCCTAAGAGACCAGAAAAAAAACCAAACAAATAAGTTGAAAATGAAGTTGACATAAGAACTTGACTAAGTGTTTGTGCCTCACACCATTAGGTCATAGCAATTCCTTTAGGAAGTTACAATATATCTTTATTCGTTCTACATTATTTTAGTAACTAATAATATTAGTGCTGTAGTTTGGGTGGATTTAAAAAATGTTACCCTCCTCCAATGCACCTTTTGTCACACAAACGAGAATGCAACAACTATTCAGCTTCTTTCTTTCTTTCTTTCTTTCTTTCTTTCTTTCTTTCTTTCTTTCATTCTTTCTTTCTTTCTTTTTCTGCCTTCTCTTGCTTTGACTTACTACCCAAGATGTGTAGGTTGTTGGGTTTTTCCTCTTTCAACTCAACATATAAATGCAATAATAGAATTAATTAATGTTTAGCTGTTTAACTTCGATTTTATGCAGAGTAGACATCTGATGATCAAATCCATCCAATGTCTGCAATTAGAGCAACTTGTGCAGCTGCGCTTCCTCTTGCTAGCTGGAAAGCTCTTCCCTTTTGCTCTGAACCGATTTGTGATGCACTTTTTTGTGATGTACAATGTCCTACGTACAGCTTTGAAATAAATGTGGCATATTATTCTATCTTCAAGGCCAAAACAGAGAAAAGCTGCATTAAGCATTTAGGTGGGAGAAGGAGAGAGGGAGGGAGGGAGGGAGGGAGGGAGGGAAAGGAAAATAAAATGAAAAGGCAATGACTGCAGATGCCCAGGCTGTATGTGGCACTGGAAAATCATTGTCAGCTTTGCTGTCACTGTCACACTAAACTTCCCAGATGTTCATATCTGGAAATGTCACAAAATGTCATGGCATAAGTTGCTGTATTTTGTTTTCTGTAGAAAGAGTGAACAATAATAAAACAGCCTCAGGAGTGTATGGCTAGCCAACAGCAACTTGTAAAGGTCTCAATAAAACAGCATGTGTGCACATTCTGGAAAAGAAGCAAACATCAGCTCCTTTTTTTCTTTTCCTTTTTTTTTTTTCAACTAATAACAGTGCTTGAGCTGATAGAAATTTAACATTTAAATTAAACACAAAGAAAAGGACCTTTTGCAATCTTCTCCAGATCGCAAAGCTGCCTTTGTCCACGAGTTAAAATGCTGATGTCAGATTAGTTATTGACAGAGCTAGTACAAATTCGTTCCATGTTCATTTATCTTCTGGAATTTGATGTAGTGCTCTACAGTTAAAAGCAGAACCCTCTGTGAAAAAAGCTCTTCATTGCTGATATCAATGTGGGAGAAAGCTCTGCATTTTAAAGCAAGATCTTTCAAAGCACAGATTTTATCTTCTCCACAAGGTTTGTGGTTTTGAGTGAAGTCCAGGTCAGGTTCTCTCTGTGACATCTTTCTCTCAAATTACTTCAATTTGCTTTTCAGAAAGCAAAACCAACTATATATGCATAAACTCAATAAGATCCCCTCTGCTTAACCATTAACATTAAGCATTATGAAGTGGTATCTACAGTCTATGCATCCAAGTAAAACAACTTTGAATAAAATTATTCTGGCTTCTTTACAAAAGAAAATAAGAAAGGAAATCAATCTTCTGTTTTTCTCTGTTCATAGAACTCAATGCAGATCCAGAAGCTACCGTTAAAATCCTTTCTTACAATCCTGCTCTTGCCTGTAATTAAATCACTGCAATACGTTAATATTCCAATGCTGTGACCTACTTACAAAGTCAGAACCGTCAAATGGCTAAAAGTGACCCACTCACTTTCATATTGATTTTTACTAAATCACTAAGTCCCTTTGCTCTTTAGTGAATCATGTGCCTCTGCTTTATCTAAACAGCATGTGTGGGACACACACACTGGTGCCTTTTCATAACATATAGCATGACAGCTACTGTAACTACAGAACAGAGGTGGGCACAAGGAACTAATTAAGAACAAATGCTGAGCCAGAATCATGCTTTCAAAGATATATTTGCTCCAAGACAGTGACTTATTTCAATGTCTCTTTTATATATGCCAAATTACTCAGATGTCATCATTTAGTCTTGTAGACCTTAGTACATTAGTCTAATGTAACGTCACTGAGAAGATGCATTCTCCTTTATTTGAAGGACAGGTGGCAGTCATACTTTGGTCGATTGCAAATTTGTTCACTCCAAATCCCTTTTTCATCATACTTTGCTTTATTCTGTAATGGTTGGCTTTACTATTTTTCAGTGTTTTATTCTTTTTTTTTTTTTTTCATCCCAAGCTTTTATGATTGATAATGTGCAATCAAGCTTAGAAACATTTAGATGTTTTTCAATTATTTTATTAGATGCTGTGCTTCAAAAGAGAGGGGAACTATTCTGTTTATTTAATAGAAGCATATCACTAAGTGACAGATTATACACATCATTCTGGTCCTTTCTGCTGTCATCTGAAGACTGAAGACTTTACCTGGAAGCAGTCATTCATCATCCACCATTTCCTGAAACAAGAGGTTTGGCCTCCCACACTCAGTAAATCCACAGGAATGACTGCCAGACCCCTTTAAAACAAACAATATTATATTCATATTATGAAGGGGAAACAGACTTTCATAAGGTCAGATCTGTCTCCTTAATTTTTCTGTTAGTATTATCTCTGTCTTTCTATCTCTTAAATGCTGGGCTGAATGGGAGGCTGTAATTCCACTTTAGAGTTCTCCTCATAACCATTCTGACTCCTGGTACCACCTGGCTTCTCAAATTCACAGTGCAACTGCCTGCAGTGTTGTCTTGTTAATCCATTGCTGAGGCCAATGGGAAGCTGATCAAAGGCACCCATCCTGATGTATACATTTGCCAGTTGCAGCATGTACACTCATATTCTCTGCTGAGAAGGGGTGTGGGGCCCCTCTGATGGGAGTAGATGATTGTCCTGAAGCAGAAGTGTTTGGCTGCATCATAGAGCAGGCAGAATACACTGTAAGCTAGGGGCATCCAGCAAAAACAGCAATTAATAGGCTCCTAAAACATACAGGGAACAGGGTCGAAGTCAAACTCAGAGCTGATGATAAAACAGATACTTTCACAGAGGTTCAGGAGAGGCAAAGCCAAATTCACAGTACCTCATAGAGGTGATGAAAGTTGCTGGAATCACAGCAGGACAATTCACTCAGAAATCACAGTAGGTTGAGAGGGGTGAGAGATATCTGCTGTCAAACCTTTTTTTTTTAAATCTATCTTGACCAGTAAGTCTTGAATTTTCTCTGTTTCAAGAGCTTTCACCTTTAGTGGTTTTGGGTTGTTCACTTGAAAGAACAGATGTGGCCAGATCTCCATGAAAGAATCAGCTGAGGCTACATTGTCAGAAAATACAGGAAATGTCTGTATCACTTCAGACTGCTTATTATACACTTCTTCCTCTTCTTGGGCTCAGTTACTTTCCCATTTAGCAACTTTCACAAACACACTCCTTGCAAAAAATTGGGTAGTCAAATCTGTATAATGGGATGGCATAATTCTACTCTCTTTTTATCACATAGGTACCTCTCTGAAGAATTTGCAGCTATCTGTTGCACAGACTATTTTAGGGACCTGAAGAGGTACATTTTCAGGGAGGGATTAACTTACATCTTCTACATCTAAATACTATACAATGAGACTCCTCAAAAACATGCATAATTCCCACTCATATGAACTTCCAACAGCAGATAATGTCAGCAGGAAAGTGATGCAGTCTTACAAAAGTACTTACACCACTGTCAGAAAAAACAACAACAACAAAAAACACACATAACCAGATGAAGAAAAAGTTGCAAAATTGCAAAAATAATGCAATCAGAAATACTGCTACGAAATAGTTTTGTGTGAATACACCCCATGTGTCAATAAGCACTGACATAAGCAAGAAACTTATAAGTCAACCTCTCATTTTGTTCCAGCTTCTACTATGCTATTTAGTCCCTATTCTGCCTAACAATTAAGATGTTATTTCTATTTTATGTTCTAATGGATGTGTAGGCAATAGCTTATTTCATTAAATGAACAATGGAAGTGCAGTGCCTGGAGTCTCCTCCACATTTCAAGGTATTTAAAAAACTACAGGCTTTTCTTCTTTCTTGTCAATATCTTCTTTAAGGAGGGGAATGACTTTCAGGCTTTCAGTGTACTTGAATACAGTTGTCTCCATTTATTAATATCAATACTATTGAAGCTGCATCTGTCTATATTTATTGAATTGAAAAAGCCTGGAGATACAAAATTTCTAGTACAAGAATTCTTATCTCTCTAATTCGTTTTCAGAATTTGTTTCTTGGTATACAGCATTTACTTCTCTGGATCTCAGATTCTTTGCTTGAGTTGTTACCTGTTCCCTTAAGCTTTCTAACAAATTAAAGTGTTGTACTAATACCTGAGGCAGAGTTTCCTGATAAAGCCAGTCTACTGTGTCCTTTGAGATGAAGGTAGAAAAGCTTCATTCCAAAACACTAAAGTTTGCAAATCTAGCTAGGGTGCAACATAATATCTTTATAAAACATTTTATTTCAAAGAAAAGGGCTGATTTTGAAGGCAGCTTTTGATATTCAAAACTCCAAAAAGTAATGAAGAATCTTGCTTCTAATTTCTTAGACTGAAAACTGACATTTTTTTATTTAAAATACTATTTCACAGGTGGGGAATTTATCTATAGCAATGCAGTAATACTCAAAACTGAAACAATATTATAGAATCATTTAATCGTATTTTAAACCAAGAATCTTCTAATACTGTGGAAAATACTAAAAAATATTGAATTTTTATCCCAATTTAGGACATTATTTTTTTAATGCACTTCTGTGTTTTAGGTCAAATAATTATTTTTCATTTACATCTTTGTCTAGCTATAATATCTCTGATGTGCTACCAGACCCATTTCTCAAATCCTTTCCTACATTACATTTTTGTAATGTAGGATGTATGATGATGACCAAAAAGTAGATGATGACCAAACATAATACATAAGTAATACAAACATAATACAAACATAATACAAAAGTAGACGATGACCAAACATCAATATTATCTGTGGCTGACCCTTATCAAAATCTTTGTTTTAAGAGAACAGTAAAGGCAATATATTTATTTTAATTTATATGTTTTATTGTTTCCAATACTTAGTAATACATCTTTATTTCCCACCATGACTATATATCCTTATTGTCTGCCTCAGCCCATAGTGGCACACACAGTGTTAGTTCCCAAGAAACATTCCTGGCTGTGTGACAGACCAACACAAACTACTTGTAATATAATTTTATAGGTATTGGTTACTTCCATGTTAATGGACTTCTAGGTATCATGCTGGAATTTCAATATCCTTTTGTGTTTCTGCACACATGTAGAGTAAGTAGAATTACACAATAGGAACTGATAACTCTGCTGCAATCTTCAGCCATGAAATTCCCACAGAAAATAATATTAAGGATCCCTGACAGACACTTTCTTTTTGGTTCTTCTTTCTTTTGCAAGATGTTATAAACTAAGGATAGCCTAAACTATTTCCTCCTCCTTGAAAGGCTAAAGCTGAATATATTATTGAAAGCCTTTACAACTTTGTAGTAAAAGCACACCTTCAAAAGGATACAAGATTGAAAAGGGTTCCTTTCTGTCAAGGAAGACTACAGCTCTACTTTAGAATTCTCTGACCTAAAAAATTCTCAACAAAACGAGAGCATTATCCTAGAGTCTCTTTTTCTTTTCTGTTCTTTAATTGTAAAGCTATTTATTTTTCTACAGTCTGGTTAGAGGCACCAAACCAAATGTCAGCCTCCCACATGGATGCATATTTATCTGTAGTCTTGGGGTCACTGTGACACATCCTGTGCTTACCTCAGTTATTCAGCACAAGCCATCTGCTTCAGCCCTGACCTCCCCTAGACTAAAAGTGGTCAGAACTAGTACCCAACACCTGTTTGGACAGCATATGCTAGAAGGCTCCATTACCTTACAAGGTTGAGATTAATCTGTGGATTCCTCCCTTTTCAGATGAAGCTTTATTTAGTGATTATTACTGACAATTCAGACGTGCTTTTCATAATGTACAGCTTGAAGTGAATACAGACCTGCTAATTATAAGAACTTCAGGTCACTGTTTTAAGCTGAAACTTAAAACAATGGTACTTATGGTTTTCGCCTTAAAAATTATAATTGAAATAATCCTATATCTCACTTTAATCCCTCACACAGCTGCAACATGACACTTACTACATTTACTCATCTGTTTCTTATTTAGGAAGAGGCCAGAATTCCCATGTTTATATATATAATAAAAGCATAAAGTAGTGGAAAAAGGTATGTAGGTCACTAAGAAAATGTAAGAACTACAGAGAATATTACTGGGAATTTTTTTTTCTCCTCTTTTTTTTATTGGGCCATTCATCTAAGTAAGACTAATGGAACAAAGGCTGTTAAAGCAGTAAACTGGTCACAAGAATCCATCAATTTAACTGGAGTGCACAGTCTCTTCCCAGTGAATCAAAAGGGGAAAAAAATAAGTGATTATCTTACCCTTGAATACTCTAACTCAGCATTTGTTTGAGCAATGCCTGAGTTAAGGATAAGGATAGTCTTTGCTGCTCCCTGTTCTGGGTTGGCTCTTTAGCTCTCACAGACCACATCAGGTCTTAACTTCCTCTTTCTGCTCTCCTCATTTTCACCAGATATCACAGTGTCTGGTGACACTATGGTATAACCAATACATAGGATGTGTTGCAGGCTGATGTGTTTCTTACCATGTGTCTCTTCACATTTCTCTGGTGGAGTTCTGAGAGAGTTAAGTAAAATCTGGCTCTGCTGGCCCCACATCAACATAGCAAAATGTATCAAATTTCTGGTGTCTTTGCCCAGGCAGATTCACTCAAACAGAGAAGAGACCATGACCTTTCCATTTCACTCTTCCTCACTGCCATGACATAGCCAAGCTGTCCTATTCATCAGAGCATTTAAGTGTGTGTTTTTAGTTATATACATGCTTTGCTGAGTCCTAGCCTCTATAATTATGGAAAAAAAATCAACAATTGCTTAGAATACAGTTGTATTTTCCATAAATGTCAAAGGCATTTCCAAGCCGGAGCGAGTATTCTTTAAAGTGTCAAATCTAAAATAAATACACACTACTACAATCCATGAAAAAAAAAAAAAAAAGATAAAAAAACATTTGTCTTCAACTACAGCAGTTACTCCAATAAAAATCCACATTCTGGTCCTTTCACTTGTCCTCAGAAAGAGTTTTTCTGGATTTTTTGTCATGTGTGCAAATTTGGGAAATTAGCAGAAAAGGAAATATTCCTAAGTAAATCTTTCATTGTAGCTTCTTTCCTCACATTCTTAGTCCACATAGATAACACAAAATAGGTCATTGAATGGACACTAAGAGCCATGCAGGACAGAGAAGGAGCAATGCTTTACAAAAGAAATAATACTCTCTTACATTTATTATCTATTCCTATAGGGGAAAAGACCCCACCTCTCCCCAGTCAGCCTCCCCCAATATACTCAAGAAACCCAAAACAAAGCTAAACAAAAAACCAACGCCAAATGAATTTGCAAACAGATTTTATTTACATCTCAAAGGAAAAAATTAAAAGCAGTAAGGTTTCACACTTTTGAGCCCTTAAATGCACTCTATATAAAAGTCACTACAGTCAATTTTGTGCTACAGTTTCACGGACCTAGTGAAAACTCATGCTTTTAGATTTAAAATATATTCCTTTTCCCTGTTTTCTTTTTTCCACCCAAGGACATTGTATTACGCAAAACATGAAGAGCATCTCATTGCTTTCAACAGTTGAAAACTCAGAGAAATGAAGCTGTTGGTTATGCTCACCCACTGGTGTTAAAAAGTCATATTGTGGCTATCCATTACTTGCCTTTTAGAAGCACTTAGCAATATAAAACTCATTAGATTAATAATCAGACTTTTTTCCTGCATAACACTGTATTCATTCTACAGTTCAAAAGCTCACTGTAGTAAACAAACACTTTCAAATATTTAAAATTATCTCTGACTTCCAGAGGATTTCAAATAAATCAATAAATTTAACAAGTATGTAAAAATGCTGAAAGTCCTATAGGCAAAAATATTTATTAAAGAGAGAATCTAGTTTATATAAATTACACATAATTTTCATATACCTAATATAAATAGCCTTCAGGCAAAAATATTCTCATGTTATTCCATAGAGAGTACTTAAACTGAAGGTAGGGATCATTAGGTGACAACTAAAAATAATTTTTTCTTAAAGTGATATTTCATTATGCCTACTCACAGTAATATATTACACCCGTGACTTTACTTTCAAAGAACTTCTTGAAAAGGAAAAATGTGAAATAGCACCACATTAATAAAGGTCATTCACTTCTCCATAAAGATAAATTTAGCAAATCAAGGGAAGCCTTATCTTCTCTTACATGCACAACCACAAGGAGTTAATGACAATTAAGAAGAAATACATAGACTAAACCATGTTTAGTTGATTCAACAGAACCACATTACATGATTTTAAAGGTACCAGACACCAGGAGCTCAAGAAATCTTAAAGGGTGCTGGGAACATGAAATATATTAACTCTGCTGCAAAAGCTCACTGATGAAAAAAGACTCTAGAGTTTCCCAGTCAAAATTTCCAATCTTCTTGTAGTAGAGGATCAAATATCACCATGTAAATTAACTGAGATAAAGCAATAATCAAGTTGGTATTTCCCCCTTATGAGAGCAGAGAAGAAATGGTCTTCAGTCAAGGCAGAATCGGTAAATACACAGACTTCCAAGCACACCAAACAATGCAGCAACTAAATATCAGCAGTGGGGTTACTTCAAGAGCCAGACTTCCCCTGTAGCATACTGGACAAGGCAGGTACCTTGAACATGCACAAAAGCCATGAGATAACCAGAAGCCAAGCTCCTCTGCCAACTTAAAATGGATCAGGCTCTTACCCACCAG
Source organism: Cinclus cinclus (assembly GCF_963662255.1). Lineage (NCBI taxonomy): Eukaryota > Metazoa > Chordata > Aves > Passeriformes > Cinclidae > Cinclus > Cinclus cinclus. The sequence continues at coordinate 50,794,008 of NC_085048.1, read as the reverse complement.
GGGAATCACCTGCAGCCTGGTGCTGGTCTGTTAGAAACTGATGGAGAATAGGGAACCAGCTGTAAAACCAGGCATAATCTTTACATGCACTGAGAACTGGGTGTCTGAGTCATTTTGTGGAATGATCTCATTTGCCACTAGTACCCCAATCACAGTAAAAAAAAATTACAAAGGGAACAATTTCCTTTGACTCTTCAGTAAGAGCTTGGGAGGGGCACATCTGCTACCACAACAGGTGAATGACAGTTTTGCCTTGATGTTCCACTAAGATTCCCACCAGTCAAACTGACTCAGGTAAAAAAAAAAAAAAAAAAAAAGGAACAAGGGTAACGACAGTCATCCAAGAATCCAAATCCAGATGCACCAGCTTGGGAATTATAAAATGTTGCTTATAATGTCAACAGCAATGACAAGGCTGTTTGCACCACAGAAAGGTAGGTGGTGGGTTGATGGGGAAACAGAAGAAAGTTAGCCAGAGGTAATCACACTCCACTTACCTCAGTGCTCTTCTCAGCTGTAGCTTTTAATCTTAGTTTTGTTGCTATAGTCTAGGTTTTTTTGTTTGTTTTGTTTTTCTGGGGTTTTTTTGTTGTCTTTTGTTTGTTTGTTTGTTTTGTTTTGTTTTGTTTTGTTTTTTCCCTACTGAATATAGCAAAATGTGCAGCAAATAATCTGTGGTCATCCAGAACAAATTCTGTAAGGTTGCACAGTGGCTGAAGATGCTTAAATCCTGAGTGTAAACTAGTGCTGGAAGAATAACCTGTATAGTCAATCTGATATTTTTAGCCAGAAGTAGAGAAGAATTTCCCTTTAGTGAAGGATGCTCCAGAAGCACTTAGGTATGTCAGGTGGTGCACTAATGGCTTGGTAACCACTTGCAGCTTAAAATATAGTGAATAATTGTAATAAAATGTTCCTTTTTATCACAAAGTAAAAAAAAAAAAAGAAAAAATAGAAACACAAACAGAAGGCTACCTCTAAATTATGGCAATATTACATTTAAAATAATGTGAAACAAGTTATTTAGTTCTACAGTGAATACCACTCTTCAGGACAATCCATTTATCAGATTGGTAAAAGATAAAAACAAAGGGTGCGAACATTCCCCTCAGTAATGTTTTCAGAAGAGTTTCTATATGCTAGGATATTTATCTGTATGCATTGTTATTTATTTCCCTTTGAAAACAGCATCCATTGCCCCACCTACCAAGGCTTCTGAATTAACTTCAGAAAGAGCATAAAAATTTTCAGAATGCAGATCTGAAGAGACTCTAAAACCTATTGGTTTCATATGTCCCCAAATTAAAAAAAAAAAAAGTCATTTTGGCAGAAGGGAGTTATTTTCAGGAAGGTTTGGAGACTGTTTTCTGAAAGGCACATTGAATTGCTAACTAATTGCAGTCACATTATTTGCCATATCATCAATGGTGAGCATTTTATGGCTGGATTCAACTAGATTAATACCAATTAAAAAGATGAGGGCTTCCTTATCATGTATTTTTATTTAGTCTGACAGCTGCTTCCTGAATGGCACAGAAGAGTGCCTATGAAATAATAAACCAAGTGAATAAATAATAATAATGAACAGTACCCTCTGATATATTCTTTCGCTCTTTTATAGGTGATGTACTTCATAAACGAGGCAATTCAATGACAGAGTTTAAATTCTGCCAGTTGTCATGCTTGAAGTTCCATCCCAAAACTAAGCAATCTGTACTGTCTTTATTGAAACAGGGCTTATTGAAAGCAAAAGAATGAGGAAATATTGCAAGAAATTACCAGGTATGAGTATAGAGATCTCACTGAAAAGCTGAAAAGAGGTTAAAAAAAGAAAGCAACAGAGAACTGAAAGGAAGGATAGGAAATAGCAGAGAAAGGCTGAAACTGCCTCTGCCTTTTTCATCTAGCATTTTCCTGTTTTTTGCTTTCCTGTGATTGCCATATCTTTTGAGACCTTTGGGACTAATAATAGCCACTTATAAAGCTTCTCTGTGTGTCCTGAAAAGTAAATAAACATTTAATCAACTCCAAATTTGTCACAAAACATTAATATTGCTTTTATGATTAGGACTGCACTTCAAAACACTTTCAGCAACCGAGACAATGAAGCATTACTGCCACTCACCAAACAAGACATACTTCAGCCTTGCATGAGGCTTCATCCCAACTTATATCATGCAGAGCTTGCCAATATGCTTTTGCTGGATTGCTTTTCCAGGCAGGAATTCATGCGCTTTTGTTCCCACATTTTTCTGTTGAAATTTCAATTCAGGTTGACCTTGCTACTGACACCAAAAATACAACACTGGCAAGACAAGGAAGATTAACTACAAGGTATTTGCGTGGTAGATAACAAACAAGAGAAGTTTGTAGAATTCCCTAAGATTGCACAGACATCTATATCAACTCCTAAACACAAATGAAGTTGACAAGATTGATTTTTTTGGCTGTCAATTAATTTTTTGGTTGTGGCTGCCTACTGAAATCCCCAGTAGAACATGCCAGTCTCTTGACAAGCAAACCAGAAGTTATGACATGAAATTCTTTTCAACATCAATGATTTTCTATGTTTTCACTCAGTTGAGGTTTCAGGCTTCTTCATTGTGTGTTGTTGGTTTGGGGGTTCAGGGTGTGGGGGGGATGGTTTCCAGAATTCAAGGTGAGGACACTTTTTCAGTTGGGTTTCTGGCAATACTAAAAGCATATTCTACACGATAAAAAAATTAAGAACTAATTCCAATATGACAGAAGTAGGAAAGCTTCCTTGGGTTAATGCTAGAAAGACAACCTTCCAGTATGGGTGGAATATCAAATAAAATTATATCTACTCAAGATATAAAAGAAACAAAGATTTTCTTCTCCATATAACTAAGCAATATGGTATGCAATTCCTGAAAGAAAAGAGCCATGGAATGGGAAAAAATAAGTTATTGTGAAACTTTGGTGCTGCTACTGCCATATTTTAATGAAACCTCACTTGTTTATTTATAGAAAGCAACTGTGAAAATGCACTACCCATTTATCAATGTGCAGATTGTTTTAGGACTCCCAAGTAAAAGAACATCCTAAGCTTAGCTAGTCAAAAAGTAAGCCTGGATTTCTTAGGATCCATCATTTTTAACTGCCAAAATAATTTAGGAAAGGTACTGTGACTTTCACACTTCTCATACCTTTACCTTTTTTAAATATATGTACAAGTCTACAACAAGTAGACTTTCTTTCTCAGTATAGGCTTCATCTGTAGAAACCAACTTTACACATCAACCCTTAGCTATTAAGTTGTACACTTCACTTTATTAATTAGAAATATTTTGGAGGTGAACATATAATCAAAACTACTGTTTGGTAACATTTTTTTTGACAAAGCTCTCTGTCTGCACATGCATTGACAGTTAGCTCCCTGAAAGAATAAAAGAAGTACAAAATCTCTTTCAGAATCTTTTATTAAAGGGTAATCATTCAGCGAGATGTCATGCACTATAGTTCTCATCCTTTTTTCTTATTGGGTGTGTTTTCAACCTATGCAGGATCCCTACACCTCTTTGAATCTAAGGGGTCCCAACAGCTAACTTACATGAAGTGTTTTGGTTTTCCTTTAACCCTTCCTTTCAGTTCTCTCACTTTATTAACGTGATCTTACAGGAATATGGTGAAGTTCTTACACTTTCAAGATTGGTCAAACACTGCTTCCAGAACTTAATAATACATTTTTAAGGAAGAGTTGAAATGTTGGGCCTGCTTAACCTGCAGCTAAGGAAATGTTCTTCAATTACTGGTTAAAGTTTGTTTGTTTGTTTGTTTGTTTGTTTGTTTGTTTGTTGTTTTTAAACAAGCATTCCTGCAACATGGTTCAACTCTTCTGAAAACCTTCAGTAACGAATTATGAACTTTGAAGTAGGGATCAAGAATACAGTGATTCTGCCTAAATTAAACAGTGATAGATTAGCTAGAACTAGCTGAGCTCTAATCTAGTTAATCTTCTCTAATCAGCGAGAGAAATAGGCACATATGAAATGTGTTTCATGTCATCATAAGGACATGAGATGTTTGCCATTACTTGATGTAGCTGCTTCTCTCCATTGGGTAAAAGAAGTGAGTGAGCCTGTTGGTGGGTGAAAAGAATCTCGTTTACATGTCTAAAGAGAAACGAAGTGTGACCCTGGCTGATAGAAATATAGTCCAGGAAAACCTGAATCTAAAATATGAACTTCTTTCTCAATGCCGTTCAGTGCTATCAGGGTAAGAGCTTGAAACACAGACTACATTGATTTAAAAAATAATTTATAGCTTGTAACTGTACAGATCAAGTTGTCCTTTTTGAATATGAAAGAATTACTGAATAAAAACCTCTCATGTCACTTGCAGTACTGGAATGTCTAAGTCTGCTGTGTATGAACTCCATACTGAACATTCCACCCCAAGTTATAACTCAGACTGATACCTTCAGTTGTTTCTCCTGCCAGCTAGATCTCTTGCCTGTTAGCTCTCTTCCACAAATTTGCTATTAATTTAGCTCTATTCCAGAAGTGCTATGACATGATACAAATGTATTATTAAGTCTTCTAAAAGACAGCAATAAATAACATAACAGCAATTAATTCAAAACTGTGATCTTAACAATGAAAAAGGCAATGATTACTTTTGTCATGATCCCATAGTGCACTGAAAATCTAACATTTGGAAAAGACACCAACATACTAAAAACAGGGAAGAGCTACAACATTTATTTTGCAATTTTGAACATCAGAGAAAATAAAACCAATGTGAAACAAACAGAGATACAGAATATCACATATGAGAAGACAAGTCAAAATGAAAAAAAAATAGTATTAATTCTCTCTTCTTTGTGTCTGCAGGAAACTGCATTATCTAAAAGGAAAGGCTCTTCAGGCTCAAAGACTTATAAAATATGTAACTTCATGGATGCCATTACAGTCACAAAAATATACACCAGTAAAGAACAAACCCATTACCTTAAGGTCTGCAATTTAGATTTTGCATTTCCTGTAATCCTTTTGAACTGTTCTTCAAATTCAACACTTTTTAGTGTTCAGTAACCTGCACTGAAACATCAGTAATTTAACAATGCTGAAAGGCTCTCTGACTTGCACCTGGTCAGACATCTCCCCTCCTTCTCTTTAGAAATCCACAAAATTATGCAAAATCACCATGTAAGTATAACACATTCAGCTGAAAGTTTGACGGAATATGGGGGTAAAGCTCAGCTACGTTTTTAGTATAAGAAATCCTCCTGAAATCACAAAAGGTAGAATTTTGACAGGAACTGACAGAAATTAGTACTTAAGGCTGTAGGATGATTTGAACGGCCTGCACCATGTTCCCTATACATAAGTTTATTTGACATAAGATAGCAAACTGGGTCCAAAACCCAGTTAAGAAAAAACCCACCTCTACTACTTTGTACCATCACAACAGACACAGCAAAATTGCTCAAGATGAAACAAATCTTTGAGAAAGAGCTATTCATCATGATTAAATAGGGCTCCTTGAGATGGAAGGTAAGTATGCTGAAAAAGTAATGCTAGGGAAGGAAAGAAGCTGTTCATGTTGTATCTCTTCTCTGACAGGGACATGTAGCCTGAAAGGGTACTCTTCTATTAGGGTTAAACTCAGTAACGGCAAGAGTACATGAATGCACTGCAAGCCTGCTCTTAGAGTATGAAATCAAGCTGAAAAATGAAATCACAACACATTCCTTTTCTCTAGTTGAAAAGTCAGGGAAAGTAATGGTGAAATAATGTTATCAAAGCCAGATCTAATGTGAAACAGAATCTGACAGATCTGAAATGATATATCAAGGCAAAGCAGAAACTTAATGGAATTTCTTTGAAAACTGATGAAAACGTACACTGGTTTTTTTGTGGTAGTGGTTGATCCACAAAAGTATCACCAGCAGCTACCAAGCAGTTCTGGTCTTATTCCATTTCCTGGTCCCAGCTCTCAGATGTGCGTTTTTTGTGACAGAGGAAGAGTTGACAAGACAAGATGAGCGTTGAATCACCAATACGTTTTACTCCAGCAATCTCACATAGGCTGAGATTGCGTCCTCAGCAGCAAAAGGCAGTGGGAGTTGTGCCTGCTCTGCCTGAAGCTCTGCTTCTTGTGGTCCTCAACAACTTGCCAAAGGCTGCCAAAGTGGTGCTCAGAACAGCCCTCAATTCATTCTCTCTTTAATTGTCTCTGCTTTCTTAAGCTCAGTTTTTGATGGTAGCTCACACTTTAGGGGCTGTAAGCAGACTCAGAACTGCATTCTCTGCTCTGGCTCAAGGCAACTTCTTGCACACAGGGATTGTTTCTGTGACCATCAGGTTCCTTTATACTAGGAGAGCAACCCAAAGAAACATTAAATGTCACTGAATCATGATGGCCTCTTGTTACTCGCCTTTTCCAGAAGTAGATTTATTCAGTTATTTGTCCCTCATCTCCCCAAAGCAGGGCATTAACCGCCGTACATGCTCCCAAAATCTTTTCAGACTCATCATGAGAAAAGGGATGGGCTGTACTTCCATGGGCTTCATAATGAGTTCATAAATTAGGCATCATAGCACCTAAAGGGGAGAAAAACTCCATTTTGCATGACTCAGACCAATCAGACCAGCTTTGAAAAGTTTGTTATTGCATTTGGTACTTTCAAATGTCACAGAGGATGATATGAGAGAATATTTCCAGCAGCCTATCTACAGTCCTAACATGCCTTCTGTAATGGCTTTTCCTATTATTGCTCATATCCTTCAGGTTGTGGGATTCAGTATCTACCAAAGGGAAGACTGATAAAGTTAGGACATTTTCAAAAAGCAACCAGGAACGTTCTTACAGCCTTGGTAATCGCAGGGAACCATAACATGGAAGATTTGAATTTAGATCTTGGGAAAGGGTATCTTGCCTGAGATAGTATCTCTTAATCTTTGAAAAGAACAACATGAATAATATTCTACTTTACAACAAAAAATAAAGGCACAGCACCTCACTGTTCTTTTTAAGAAAACTATCCAGCAGCAGTAGTGCAAAGAGTAGAAATAGACTTGGTTAATAATTTATTGACCTTTCAGAAAGAAGTCTGAACACCTCCTGCAAATATTGTTATGATCCCAAGTTTTGGTAAGAGAGATGTTGTACCAATACCTACCTACCTACCCTGCTGCTTGCCACTGTAATTCAAAGAGTTTTAGTACTTGTGCTCAGTTGATGGAAAGTCTAGTTTTAATGTGAAACTTGCAGCAAATCAATATAATCTGCATTACAATACATGGTCTGATTCAAGTGACAGGATACTTTTTAATGATCTCCCACTGTGTATCACTTTTATGTTTATAGTGCTGAAATGTTATTTCAGTACCAGTAATTTCACCTGGGAGGAAAAAAAAAACAACAAAGGAAAAAAAAAATAAATCAAAAAATGAAGAAAACGTTGCTTTTGTTTTTACAAGTGCCAGCTGCTTTATTTCAGCATTGTCTATGTAACATTTACAGTGAGTTCCACCTTCCCCACAGAGATAAAGGCAAGGATGTATGTTAAATTAGGCTATTAGTTTGATGTATGTTAGATTATGCTATTAATTTCATAAAGTATGCATTGAAAAACCCCAAGGAGTCAAAGATATCCAAACCCACAACACAAGAAAACACATCCAGAGCAATCCACAGACAGATGACACAGTTTCTGTCATTGCTACCTACATATTACTCTCTCCCTTGGAATTAAAGCCTAATGACCAAGAAGCATCTACTTCTATTTCTTTTAGCAAAGTAGCAATCCCTTTCCAGACATTTTTATGATGATGCTAATGTTTGGTATTACTCTTTGAAGCCATACCAGATGTGACTACATAATTTCCCTAATCTATCCTCACTGAGGAGGAAAAACTAAAAATTAGGTGAGATAAATAAAACCATGTAGTAAGTTGCCTACATTTTCTGATTCTTTTTTAATACTACGTATTTACTCAGGATTCTATAAAATGTCATCTTCTTATATGACATGTTTCTTCTTACACAGAAAATTATATATTCAACAAAGTGGCTGAAAATGACTAGTTAAGACATCATGGTTTTGTCTGCACTTTAATTTATACATCTCAAAATTAACTAAATTTGGGCAAAAATTATTTCTTTCCCTCAGAGAATCATAAACAGGGCATTAGATAATATGGTCAACCATGAGGCTCATGGTACCCTCAAACCTAGAGTCAATCTTCTTGACTCTTAGTTGTAGCCTACAGCAGAGATTAATGACTGATTAATGACTGTTAAGAAAATTAATGAAAGCCAAATGAGAGAAAAAATTGCAATTACTTAAAGGAGGGGAAGCACTAGTGCCACTAGTGCCAATCCTTGACAATATCACGTTACAGCCCTGCAATCTCTCTCCTTATAAACAGTCTGAAATATCATATAGATTTATAATCTATAAAGAAAAATTAACAGTAGTAAGAATACAGAGAATAAACTTAAAATTCTTAAGAAAGAAAAGGGAAAAAAACACTGCCTTAGAATGAAAAGGCAAAAATATCCAAGCTCTTTGAAAGACTGGTGAATTCTTGTCTTATAGGAAAATTTTGATTCACTTTCAAACATCATAACTTACTCAGTGAATAACTATGAAAGAATATAGAGAATTAAACTAGTGGCTGACATGTTACTTACTAATAATGTCCTTGTGCCATGAGTATCTATGATAAATCATTTTTGAATCAAAGAATCAAGCACCTACAGAGTCCTGTGGGAAAATAGCATGAGTAGTCTGCAATCCAAACTTTTTCAATGACCACGTCTTTCCAGCTGGCTGATCAGAAGAGTACAGATCATGAAAGAACTCATCTCTCTGAATCTTTCCTTTTCTGTCTTTCATGAGCAAATCATTTTTCCATTTTAGTTTCCATAAGGGTGCTAATGGAAAATCATATTGGGCTAAACAGATGATTAAGGCTAATGGATTGCTAATGCACATTACTAGCAGAATTTTATGGAAGTCAAACTCTCAAATTCACAAACAGTTGAATGTAGATGTGGAGAGAACATTAGGAGTAGAGATTGATTTCTGTGCATGAATCTAAGAGAAGTTACTAGGGGGAAGAAAAGGAAGAGAGTGACAGTGATGAAAACAGTCAAGATGGGCATGGCAAAATGCATCTTTGTTACATATTTATAGCAGTGTACTGCTGCAGAGTAACTTCTGTTTCTATATATGTATTTTTCTACTTTCAGTGTAATGGTGACCAAAAAAATTAGTTATATCCTGCTGTAAATATTAGAAAACCATGAGATGATAGGTGTCTGCATGGAGCTGCAGAGATATTCTGCTGATTTGTCTTGAAAACCAGAGTATATCATTCCCGTTCTCTTCAGAAGGAGAGAAGTTAAAAGAATCTGTAGGCATTTCAAGCACAGTATTTTGCAGAGAAACTACAGACTCACACACAGTTCTGGGAGCTTTCAAAAGAACCAGTTCTGCTTGGTAGTTAAAGTCATGTTTAAACCAGTCCTGAAAAAGATTTCCAAAATCTGAAAAGAAGCAGCATTTCTGGAAAGGCCATAGAAAATATTTATCACAGTAGCTTTTGAAAGATACCTATTCTTCACTGGAAAAAAAAAATCACATTTATTGCTAAATCACCTCTCTGAATCAAGCATATGTTTTATGCTAACCACTCATCCATTCTGAAGCAGTAATTAACCAAGAAACCTAACTGACACCCTGTCTTAGTGTAATGGGCAGAATAATTGAACAAAACAAATTACTTCAAAACTAGAAAAAATAATTAGCATTTCTGTACTATTTTTTTCCTGACAAGAAGATAGCAGGAAGAGTTACTGACTACACAGGTGGCCTTTAACAGTCTGGTTGTATGCTTTACGCTTCATGTCCTGCTGAAATACCAACAGGACATTTTTTTATTTTTTTAATGTAACAAAATTCCCAGTGAAAAGTCCACACAGTTAAGTTTTCAATCTGACAGAAGTGTATTGGAACTTTTACAAATGTTTCAACAGCATACACTAAAATATATATACCACAAATAGTGAAGAATATATGTTCTTTTGGAATATTAATGCATTATCTGTTGAAGCAATCAATATTTAACACACCCTAACTCTATCTTTTATATTGCTGCTGCTTTTAGACAATATGATGAGAGACACTAACAAGATGAATTTATATCATGTTATGTTTGTGTCATATTTTATGTCATTAAGGTGTAGATAGGTTATATTTAATTTATTAAGCTCTTAAAAATAAATTCCAAGCAATTATTTGAAATATGTAAAGAGAAAAGAAATTACAGTCCTAATGAATAATGTCATTTTAGTGTTCTCTGTATGGTTCATGAATTTGACCCTTTTTTAATTCCTTGGTGGTATAAAATTACTCTTCAAATGCAGGGTACAATCTCTTAACAGAAGGATCACTATTTTTGGGAATCAGAAGCAGCTCACTGTAGATGTCAAATTCCCCTCTTTCATCTTCACAAGGTGAGAATTTTCACCATCTTCTTTTCCTAGTGCAAATGCCTTTGTGGATTGTTTTCAAACTAAGAACTCATTCTGGTTTTAGTATTCCTCAGAAACGACCCTTAGAATCACAGAACCACAGAACCATAGAAAGGTTCAGTTTGGTTTAGATGGGACTTTTAAAGATAGTCTAATTTCAACCCCCATGCCATGGGTAGGGAGAACTTCTACTTGTTCAGGATGCTCAGAGCCCCATCCAGCCTGGCCTTGAACACTTCCAGGACAGACATTCACTACCTCTCTGGCCAACTTTTTTCCAGTGCCTCATCCCCCTCACAGGCAAGAGTTTCTTCCTAAAATCCAGTCTAAATTCACCCTCTTCCAGTTTAAAGCAATCAGTCCCTCTTATGCTTAGAGCAATGTATAAATACTAGTCAGGTTTTACCCAGAACAGATTAAAATCTGAAATGTGAGCTAGAAAGGCATTCCTTTGTTTTCTTAGATGAAACTGTTCTAAGTATATGACATAACCTCTCCCTTGCAATATTCTGTTAAGATATGCTGCACAGTTCCTGAACATATCCTGTATTTATTGCAATTTTATTTTTTTAATAATGATGAGAGGATAATCTTTCCTTCCATTTGAGAAAAATTCTCTTGCCAAGTTACACAAATTTTTATGAAATTTTTATTAAACTCCTTGCATAATATATATGATATATCATTAGACAATTTTAGCTCTGAGTAATACAGCAGTTTAAAATGTTTGCTCCTAATTATCTTTTAACAGAACAGCATTTTCTTATAGGATGTTCATTATCAATAATAAAGTACAGACTTTGTCCCAGCTGTGTCTCCTATAATAGACACTATCTGTTTGGACACGTAATGCTGTTTTTTCAGAAGTCTGTTTGTTCCAGAGAGATCCTTCTTTAACAGATCTCTTCGCCTCTGACCCAAAGGCTGCCGAACTAGTGCTCATCCGACCTTCTTGCTGAGGCTTGTGCCATAATTCCCACAGCACTGTTAAGATCAGCAGTCATCTCATCAGATGTGATTTTATGCGGCCCAAGTCTAACCAGCACTTTGATGGCTGTCTACTGATTTTGATACTATGTTTTCCAGAAGGATAAAGTTGTTTCACCTTATAGCTCCTGTGATTTGACACATGCCAAACCCAATCTATTAATTTTAAAACCCAATCCTAATTACAGAGAAGGATAGCTGAGGAAGAGGGTGAAATCCCACTAGACTATGGGCAGCATGTTCAGATTATGAGATTCTAACACATGATGCTTTTCTTTCAATAGGAGATGCTTAATGATTGGTACGACTTTCCCAAACTCAGAAGATGGTGTTTCCAGACACTGGGTACTGTCTTTTGGATAGGGTGGATTAACTGAAGCCTATTAAAGGAGAGCTTGGGTCATGTTAATTGAACCTTCTGTAAAGTTTTATTGAAGTTTTGGGAGCTTTGGTTTTTCTCCTTTCTCTGTGTAGATAAACGTTTTATTGTCAAATTCTGAAAGATTTGAAAGGATAAGAGATCTACAAAGAAAAAGTAATGTAAACTTTAAAACTGAAGATGAAAATAGAAATTTTCATCTTTTACTGGAATAATAGATTCTGGTTTTTATTTTAAAAAGATTCATCACTGAATGTGCCACACATACAAAGAGAAAAAAAGTAAAAAGCTGTTGACTTCTTCATAAATTCTATTGTAGATATAACAAAGATAGAGAAAATAGGCAAGAATAAAGGGTCTTAAAGAAATACATTCTGGCATGATCAGTCAAAAGTCAATGAGTTCTTTCCCCAGACGTCCTACACATATAATCTGATCTCTGCCAACCTGGAGACTAAGAACCCAGCATAAAACTTACAAAAGAGCATTTCCTGCTTAGGTCTATCTATCTATCTATCTATCTATCTATCTATCTATCTATCTGTCTGTCTATCTATCATCTAACTTATGCTCTGTTCTCTGCTGAAGGCAAAAGCAAATCTTGAAGAGAATCACTACAAAGCTTATGAATCACTCAAGTCCTACTTGAAACAGTCTAAGGACAAAGCTCATTCCAGTTTAATGACAGGAGTTTTGGTATGAAAATTCAGACCAGAATGCACATTACTGGTAAATTTATGTGACTCATTAATTGTAATAGTTCTATTTCTATATACTGATAGTGGAACATTAAGGCCACAACATTCAACCTTTCTATCCTGTTTCCACAGATCACTTTTAGAAAAGAACTGAAAAACAAACTTCAACAAAAACACTGTGGCTGCCCCAGAATATTTACAAATTTCTCAGGTGGAAAATCTGAAGATAGGGTTCTGTGTGCTGCTCAGCAACACTGTGCAAGTTTTTACACCAGAAGTTCACTATTTGGCAACTCTTCCCTACTCTAAACTCTGGAGTTTCCTGACAAGCTTGTTAAATCATACAATAAATTAAGCGATTTTTTCAGATGTTCCCATGCCCCAATACACCATGATGTATAGAATTGAACTGTCACCTCCCTGAGCCAAAATGTTACAACTATTCTAGGTACATTGCTCAAAAGCAAATTGCTGTTCCCCTGTCAAACTGAATGATGTCACCACCCCTCACTCTTCTGTTTAATGAAAATTTTCTTCACTTCAGTAGTATTTACAACTTCTTTCAGTCTCATACAATCTCAAAACACAATTAACAAAATTGTATGCCTCTTCAAGAGCATTAACAACAGTGCTGGCAGATACTGTGCAGTCCCTAGGTTCCAGGTGGCACAGGAGAAGGGAAGGACTGCTGAAATCTGTCTTTTCAACTGGCAAATTGCATGTATAGCTTTGGGATCACACTGCTGTACACCAGCTGGAAAATACAGAATGAGAGAGAAGCAGAGCTTTACTCCATAAAAATACCAAGGTTTAAAAATCTTTCTACATTCAGCACAGGAACTAACCCAAAATCTTAAAATAAACTAAGGCAAAAATACTGAGCAGAAAATAGTCTTGAGAACTGCACACCTTCTTGACACCTGTGAGTCCAAGCTTTAAATAAGGCACAGCAGAGACTAACATGAGTTTCATCTATGGAAGTGTTTCAGCACAAGCTACCCCAGGAAGACGTATCTTGGTAAGACAGTATGGGTCCTTGTATATGGTTCACTGCACAAACTTCAAAATGTAATTCTGACAAAGCTTTTTCAACACAAAAAAAAAAAATGTTTGTTTTTTTGTTTGTTTGTTTGTTTGTTTATTTGGGGTTTTTTGTTTGTTTTTTCTGAAAAGCCATTTTTGACAGAAGAAGTCTGTACAGATTTATTGCTATTACTCCCAGGCTGCAACTTACTACCTGGTTGGTGCTGCTGGACACATCCAGTTGCAGGAATTCACAACCATTCACTCATGTAGTCTGGGTTAAAAAGTAACATTTTGCAAATCTCTCCCTTTTTCATTCCTAGCAAAATATTTAGAGAAGAAGTATTCAAAGTATTTCTACAATGTCTTCATTACTATTTTTTCTCCAATTAAGATAATTGCATTGTTGGTTTTGCAGGTGATCCTGAGGCACACCGATACCATTAATAGCAATTCCAAAATGCCTTCCAAACATGACTGGAAGCCAGTTATTCCTCCTTTTCAACCAATCCATACTTTATATCTTTTCCCTCAAAACTCTCAAAGTACATGAAGATGCTGATTTTTTTTTTAATGTATTTATTTACTGGGAACTGGGTTTAATCTCGGTATTTTGTGAACAGGTTCAGATTTCTTTGTCTTGCATTTTAAATAAGTTCATAAAAATGCCAATACGTGCTGATGAGAATTATACTCCAGAAGCTAATGGTGACTTGATTCAATTATCTTCTTGGCAGCTCTGGGTGAGTCATACGATTGTAATTCATGAAAAGGGAGAAACAAATCTGATGTATGGCTGGAGCTCAGTAGCGTGCTGCCATTTTCAAAATCAATAGGTCTGGAAAGGCAAGGATGAATCAGAGAAAGAAGTAATAATCAGTAATTCTTAAAGTAAAAGCAAAGTAAAGTAAAAGAAGAAGTAAAATAAGTATAAACTTAAAGCAAAATAAGAATAAACACAAACTACTTTGTATAAGCCCACAAGTTTGGGCTTGTTGCAGAATGGAAATAAAATCACCTCAGTGAATCTTAGTTTGCAGCCCTAAGAAGAAAAGTTCTTCAAACTTCACTTGTATAAAATGTAGTGACTCATTGTGAGGCTGAATCTCAACTCACTGTGAACTGACTGACCCTCCTCAACTGCTTCTTCCAACCCATTCTCCACTCCACTATAGTAGGAGAGGAATGGATGAAGAGAAACAGAGTGGAGGCAGGGGAAAGTATGAACAGGAAGCAGGAATGTCAGTAATGTTTCCAGCTTACACAGCTTTGATAATTTGGCATGCTTAACGACAGTCCCTCTCCCCACCAGGTCAGTCTGTCTGAATCACACTCTCAACATGTCCAGCTCTACCTACACAACTCCAGCATTTTCCTGTGGTCCCCTGTGGCCTAGGATGACCACCTGCTCCAAGCAGATCTCCAGCCCCAGCTTTCCTTCAGGTGCTGTCCAAAGACCTGGAACTTTCAAGGCCACCTGTGTTCCCTCATTGATGAACCTTCCCCATGACATTATTTTAAGAAGTGCACTGCAAAGGGTGTTTCACCTGTCTGCTTCTAAAGCTGTAGATAGCAAAGATTATGGCTAAGAGAAGTTTTATCCCTCTGCAAAAAAAATATATTTTTTTAGTAAAATTACACAAAACTTTATATTTGGAGAATTTAGAGGTAGTTTTGGTGTTTTCATATGCTACAGGAGTACATAAACAAAAGTATTTTGAAACTAGGTGCAGCCTGAGACCTTGAATGTGACCTTCCTGCATGTTATTCTTTGGTTGTATTTTTTAATAGAGAATCCTCCAACAGCCATTCTAAAGAGGAGTTGATTTAAGTGATACTGGAAATACTCCATCTCTTTTATTGGAGGTGTTTACAAAACAATAGGGGATTAACAGAGTTGGGAGATGGGGTACACAGTATGATTTTATCCATGCAGCTGAAGGAAGAGTCAGTATTGGAATAAACAACAGATTAGCAAAATGTACATTGTTCGGATGAAAGGTTTTCCATGCACTTTCTACTGATGTGTGTTCTATTGAGAGGCATTTTGAAATGTTGCTTACTTTTACACAGTAGGCTTCATACTGACACACAATGACTTTCTTTGTTTGCCTTACAAACAGCAATAGAATTAACTTCTAAAAGTTGCTGTGCACAAGATTACTGAGATTTCTGAGCAATACATTTAATGTACAATGAATGAAAGTGACGCACAAGGGCTTTCATGGTTAACAAAGTCATGGTGAAAACTGTGTCATCTGATTTTGAAACTATAAATAATTTGGTTACATCTGAACTAGAAATTCCATACCGCCTCTGGTGAGTGGAAACAAATAAGTTTATCCTGTGGACAATTCATTTCAATGTAAGATAGAAGTCTGAACTGGACAGACACTTCCAAAGAACAATTTCCTTTTTCAAACTCCATTGCACCTGTAAGTAATTTTATTTTGACGGGTCATCTTTTTATATGCAGCCCTATTTCACATGCCACTTCCTAGGGAAAGAGATATTTTGTTTTTTCTCCATCCTCTCTTCTCAAAATTTTTGTACAATGATCTTCAGAATGAAGGTATTATCTTGAAAGATATGAATGTGAGTATTATCTTGAAAGATATGAATGTGTCTACCCACGAACTCCTATGAGAAACAGAGTTAGAATTCTGATAACTAAAATGTCATTATTTTTACCTCTTTCGCTTTCAGTGACTTTCAGTTCATTTTAGGAGGGAAAACTTCCAAGCTGAATATAGAAGGGACTGTCTTCTTTTATTTATTTTATGTTTATTTTTTGCATAGATGATTATGTTGTGTATTTTTACAGAGGGTATTTCTGTAAAGCTCTAGACTGTAAGGGCCTGATGTAGTGCAACAGTTTCAATAAAGGTAAAATCAGTGCAGCCTGTGGCTGATTTGATGGTTCTGGAGAAGCCTGTTTGAGGGCTGAGAAGAGACAGAACAATATTCATCTCTACCAAGTCAATGCCCAATAGTGCCACTAGTAACAAACTAAAAACTGGATTAGGAACCCATCAGATATTTACCATTTGCCTTTTAATAAACTCTTCTAAATGACTGATAGAAAAGCTTTTCATGTTGGTGCATCTAATGGCCCTTTTGTATACAGTGGAACATCAACAAATTAGTCAGATAACAAAACATCATTACACTACATCGTAAAAACAAAATGAAAGGCATACATAAAGTCTGACAGGGTTGTTATTCCCAATTGATGCTGCTGTATCTAACTTTGACATCTATGCTGAAATTACAGCAAACTCTTCATTTGCAACACATTCATCTCCAACATCTTAACAGATTGTTGAAGTTTAAGAACTCTTAATTAAATTCTCCAGCTTGAATACTAGCTTTCTTATTTAGCCACAGTTCTCTCCAAATTCATCTGTTCTTCATTTGTGAGAAACATTTTTCTTTGAACTTGCACATGAAATTCAGGTAGTTACGATGCACTCATTGAAATGACCCATCTCTTTTCCCTTGCAAAAAGATGTGGTTTGTGATGGAGTTTGATTCTGCTTTCTGGCACTAGGTAGACATAAGTTCTTATTAAAGAACAGAACAATACCCTATTCTCAGTCACCAGAATATATCATAGCTTTTAGCTCATTAGTCTAGCCAGACTCAGAATTTTTATCACTTTTACTCTTCAGACATAATTTCTTGTACATCTAGATATAGCTAATTAAATAGAAGTTAAATGAAACTATGAAAATGTAAGCTTTGATCTTCTGCTCCCACACTGCTTAGGACCACTACTGAGGTCTTCACAATATTGTGCATTTTCTCCCTTTTTTTTACTGGAGAAATAACTTATTTAAACTAAATTATATTTGCTGCCAGCTTTTAGAATACAGAAACAACTGTACTGTGACTTCTGAAGAACTAAAAAAACATTTACTGTCTGCCATTCTTGCCTCCAACCCAGCATGGACTGACAGCTAGAATCACCCTCCCCTTTGGCAAGCGCTTCAAACATGGTCCTTCTTGATGCCCTGCTTTTTTCTGCATATCTGCACAGCATTTCTCTCACACATTAATACAGAAAATTTGTCCTACCCCCTCCCTGTTCACCTCTGGCCTGGAAAGAGGTGAACAAGGCTTATTAAGAACATGGCCCTAGTAGTTTCCATGTCAGGCACCTCAGTGATCAGTCCAGGACTGAAACTGGGAAATTAAACAGAAGAACAGTGTTGACTATTAGCAGTAACTGCAGGCAAAAAACAGACTCCTTCCCAATACCATTCCTGCCCTTTCTGATCCAGTTTGGCAACATTTCCCTACCAGCATTTGAAAGCCTAATAGCATCAGATTCCTAAAGTTTATAACGAAATCATACAATATGTTAAGTTTGAAGGGACCCACAAGGATTATCATAGTCCAACTTCTGGCTCTTCACAGGACCCACCAAGAGTGCCTGAGAGTATTGTGCAAACATTTGTTGAACTCTGTCAGGCTTGGTGCTGTGATCACTTCCCTAGGGAGTCTGTTCAAGTGCCCAACCACCCTCTGAATGAAAAACCTTTCCCTGACATCCAACCTAAACCTCCTTCACCTCAGCTTCATGCCATTTCCTCAAGTTCTGTCACTGGTCACTGGACTGAAGAAATTGGCACCGGCTGCTCTGCTTCCCCTCATGAGAATGTTGAAGTCCACAATGAATTCTCCCCTCAGCCTCCTCTTCTCCAAGCTGAAAAGTGTCTTCAGCCAAGCCTCATAAGGCTTGTCCTCCAGACCCTTCACCAGCTTCATGACTCTCCTCTGGACACTCTCCAATACCATAATGTCTTTTTTTCAAATTGTGGCATCCAAACCAGCCCCCTGCACACGAGGTGAAGCCACCCCATCTCAGAGCAGAGCAGGACAATCCCCTCCCTTGCCCAGCTGTGATGCTGTCCCTGATGCCCCCCAGGTCAGGGTTGTCCCTCCTGGCTGCCAGGGCACTGCTGACCCATGTTCAACTTGCCATGGACCAGGACCCCCAGCTCCCTTTCCACGGGGCTGCTCTCCAGCCTCTCATTCCCCAGTCTATACACACAGCCAGGGCTGCCCCATCCCAAGTGCCAAATCCAGCAATGGCCCTTGTTAAACTTTATATGGCTGGTGATTGTCCAGCCCTCTGCTTTGTCAAGGTCTCTCTGTAGGGCTTTATTCATGTTCCCAATGCAAAATTGTGTAAATATTTTCTTTCATGAAGCTCTATATTCAGTTAGTCATATTTAGCCGCAAAAATGTCAAACTGGGTCATACAGCCTTAAAAAAAGATAATCACAAAATACCTAACAAAAACCTAAACACTATCTGCCTAAATCAGTAAGGGTTTATGTACTCCAAAACAACATTTGAGGTCTCCCATAGTGTGAAGCAACTGCTTTTTCTATTAAGAGAAGATCATTTCACTCTTCTTTCTTTAAAATGGGATATGGGCATGTGGACTCCACACAGTACCCACATTAAAACAGCACATGTTGGCTTCAAAGGAGCTATTATGCAGTCTATAAGTTCAATGATCTGCAAAGCAATAAAGAGCTTCTTCTGCAGCCCTCACGGCCTATTGAGTAAATAGTAAGCACTTAAGAAAACTCTATAATTACATGTTTACACACTGGAGCCATTATGGGCAATCTAAAAAAAAGTACATGTAGTTTTCAAAGAAAACCTTAATAATTTTTTTAAACATGGTTATAACTCCTTTACAGACACTGAGGGCTACCAGCTACAGAATGGACAGACTGAAAAAAACACAGTTATAGTCTGTGTTTATATGATGTCAATGATGACATAGTGATGTCAGCTGAATATTTTTTATATTAAAGTCTAATATTTTAAATTAAGTACAGTCTGTATTTCAGATGTGCCAAATGGTAAAGAATTGGTAAAGAATTAAATAGCTTGATGCTTTTAGCTAAGTCAACAAGGAACCCCAATGGTTTTATTCTTGGAGACCTGTGTCTTGGATTCATTTCCCTGTCTGTGAGCACATTTCCATCTCCAGAGCTACAGCTGCTTTACTTTGGTCAAACAGAAACTTTGGCTGCAAAACCAGCTTGCTTAATCCCTGTCTTATGAAGAAATTTAAATTTGAGGATTTAGGAAACTGTATCATATAGATGGAATATGCCCTGAAACTGAATTTGTATTAGCTTGACACAGTGGTCCATGGGTAAAACACAGAGTAAAAGAACAGTACACATTATGAATAGGACCAACCATGTATTTTTCATATGTTGAAGGCATATAGGGCAGATAGGCAATTTAGAGTTGATATACATCAGTTACGTGCCTTCAAAGAACCATTTGCAAACAATTTGCATCAGATAAAATGCTTCCTATACATGCTTGTACGCTTCATGCTGTAAAAGCAAGACTATTCTGTTAAGAATATTTTAAAGTAGCATTTATTTTCCTTTCTTCATATTTTGTATTCTAATTAAATTATCATTTTTCATATTCATAAAACAACAACAAAAGCCTGTTTATCATCTGAAGAGATCATTTCATGTTTTGTAGGAACACAAAAAAATCCTGAAATGAGTGAAATGCTCCTAGAACAGTTATGGTTTGGGATCAAAGAATTTAAACTTGCAGATACTACCACACAGACAGGGGAGAATTCAGTTTAGACTTCTTATGAGTGAAAAAAAAATTACCTACTTTTTTCTTCCCAACAATTTAATTTAACCATTAAATTTAATGGCTAAATTATGGGTCACTTGGCATTACAATTACTTAGGTACTTTGGTGACCATAGTATACTTCTACCTAAACTTCCAACACAATACATCTTTGGAAATTGCTTAGGAACACATTTACAGTCACAGGTTACAAGCATTGCATTCAACCTACTGCTCCTCTGCAACATACAATAGCCTCAATAATTTTGACAGAAGTCTATGTAGACCAATTAATGTAATGACATTCAAATGAAGACCTACTTAGGATAGCTTCACATTAATTTAAGACATTGAATAGCAACATTTGCATTCCAGATGCTGAGAGACCTAAAATGTCAGGCAGCACTGATGTTTAATGCACAACACAAATGCATGTGCCTACTGTCACATCAGATATTGTGTCATAATTGCCACACACCATTAAATAACAGAACCCTGTAACAACCATGGATAATATATAATATCCTGAAAACACAGATTGATGGAAAACATAGAATTCTAGCCAGGACAGTGATGCTTAACAATAAAATTCTCCGCCATTGAGTAGTACTGTCAGTTGTACATCCCTGCTTGACAAATACATAAAAGTGGGAATAAAATTCAGGTTAGTATTAAAATGCAATTTAACCAGAATTTATGTTTAAATTGGTGTCTAGCATGGGTGTAGTAGGTCATATTACCTTGACAGCAATTTTTTTAATACATCATGTGTTTTCCAAAGGTCGTTTTTATAATGAATGAGGATATTCTCTTTCAGTGTATCATTATTTGCACAGCTCTTCCTACCATTTAGATGTCTATGCAGATAACAATAGCACACAAGACAGCAAAGATATTAATGTGTGTTAAATAATAGAGATGTGTTATTTAAGCATTTAACTCAGTGAAATCAGTAGTAGGTGAGCATTTAAATACCTTTAAAAACTGATTGTGAGAAAGTTGTCCTTATTCAACAGGTCCATTCTGCTTAAGTATTCAGCATCGTGACTGATCTCTCTAGCAATAAACTGCAGTCTGCACCACAGTTCAGCCCCATGAATTCTGGAAAGGCATCTGTCTTTACTCTGTCTTTCTCATCATCCTACCATTTTCTTCAGTCTCTTTGCTAAACTCCTCCAGCACAATCACTCTACCAATAGCTTCCTGCTTCTTGATGCCTTTTTCAGGTAGGAATCAGTTACAATGATCGCAGCCCAGTTTTCGGCAGCAAACTGGCCATAAGGCAGACCACATCTTTCCATTGGGAATTTTTAAAGAAATACCACTGTATAACCAAGGTGAAGCGTAGTATTACATATCACATGCACTAGTGCAGTATGTAGTCAACCAATATGAAAATGTAAACTGCACTTTAGTCCTATGAAACCTCCCAAGCTAACACAGACAGCACAAACTGGAGCTTTTCATTCCTGAGTCAACAGGACATCTTGCTAACTTTGATCTGATGCAAATATAAAGGCCCTGAACACATGATTCAGCTGAAAAACCTTCTAGTAATATAAGCTAGTGGTCACAATTTCAGTCCTCAGTCCCAGATATGCTGGTAGATAGTTAAAGATGCATTAAAAAAATACTGCTTGTAAAGTGTGCACTTATGAGAGGCAAAAAGATGATACAAAATGGAACCTTGTTATGTAATTTTCAGAGAATTGCTTTTCACGTCAGAACCACATAAAATTCAAAACTCATAGCACAGGAAGGCTGGAAGTAACACACAGAAGAGGTTTTATACTTTGATTTATTACAGTTATTTCAGAAAGTGGCTTGACTGTCAATAAGGCAGTGCTCTCGATCATAGTCATAGAATCACAGAATCATAGAATATTTTGAGTTGAAGGGACCCACAAGGATCATCAAGTCCAACTCTTAGCCCTCTGCAGGACCATCCCCAATAATCACACCATGTGACTGTCCAAACTCTTGAACTCTCTCGGGCTTGGCACTGTGACCACTTCTGTGGAGAACCTGTTTCAGTGCCCAGCCACCTTCTGGGTGAAAAACATTTTTCTAATGTCCAATCTAAATCTTCCCTGACAAAACTTCAAGCCATTTCCTCGGGTCCTGTCACTGGTCACCACAGAGGAGAAATCAGTGTCTGCCCCTCCTTTTCCCCTCACAAGGAAGTTGTAACTGCAATGAGATCCCCCCCCAGCATCCTCCAGGCCAAACACACCAAGTGACCTCTGACAGTCTTCATACAGCTTCCCCTTTGTTGCCCCCCTTTGGATACTCTCAAATAGGTTTATATGCTTCTTATACTGTGGTGCCAAAAATACAAAATTCAAGGTGAGGACACACCAGTGCAGAGTGGGACAATCCTCTCCCTTGCCTGACTGTCCATGCTGCTCCTGATGACACGCTTGACCCTCCTGGCTGCCACAGCACTGCTTGACTCATGTTCAACTTGCCACTGACCAGGACCCCCAGGTCCCTTTCCAGCATCTCATTCCCCAGTCTGTACACACAACCAGGGTTGCCCCATCCCAGGTGCAATTCATGCTATTAAACAATGAGTTCTATGTACACTCTCCCACTATCAGTAACACCAAATATCTAGATTTGCACACATATTAGAAGAACAGTCACACTTTTAGATGGCAAACACAGCCTATTTCCACCACTTTGTGCTGGATCCAAAGTTCAGTGAAGACTTGAACACAGTGTTTGACAAATGTGCACACACCCAAAACCAGACCAAGCATTTATACTCTTCATACTAAATGGAAGCAGAATACCTGTGGAGTGTTTGCAAGAGACCGTGGTCTTTTCAGAAAATTGGCTTTTCTATGTTATCCACTTTAACCAAGTTATTTTCCTCTGGAAATGAAAATTATTCCTCTCATACAAAGATTTTACATTTCTTTTTCTCTCTGGAACACCAAGTCAAAGGACACACAGGTTATTTCTATAAGCTGTAAATATATGAATAAAGAAAGTGACAAAGCAAAATTGAAGAGTAAGTAATTTCAGGCTATCAACTCAATCTACCTTGTATACCTTGTCCTTGCTTTCTTATATTACATAATATGTGATGATAATCACATTTTCACAATTAGTCCCAAATAGCAAGCTGACATTAAAACAGCCTGGAGGGAAATTATTTTCACAGATGTTAGAAGTAGCTAGTAACTCCATCAGTTAAATTATGTTTAGCTGCATGTTAGATAAAGTCATCTGCATTTCAGACATATACTATAGGTGATCTCACTGAGAAGCAAGAAAGCACCATCCATCCATCCATCCATCCATCCATCCATCCATCCATCCATCCATCCATCCATCCACGTTTAATTAAAAAGAATATTATTCTTAGTGGATTATCTTCATTCATTATCTTAGAGCAGATCAATTATAAATGGCCACAATCAAAAGTTGAAAGTAAAATATAACAGAAGTTTCATTAAACCTAAAACACATGAGTTCAATACAGAATTCTCCATGATAGCCATTTACTTGGCAATAATTTAAATATGGAAACTCGCATAATAAATTTGATGTTATAATTACACCTTATAGTTGCTTTCTAAAACACAATCCCTCTAGAGGAACCAGGGAGAAAGTGCCAAACATCACATTTTTATATTTCAAGTTTAATATTGATCAGAACTTATAAATGTATGTACTTAAATTATCAACCACACTACGCTGAGATGCTACCACTTTGTAACATGCCAGTTTCTTTTTTCCTAGACCTCAATCTAAAATGTCAGAGACAAATTCCACACTTTCCTTTTCCTTGCTCAGCCTACCTGCTACTAAACTTCATCTTAGCCTCTTTAGTACCTCCATTCGGGAGAAAAAAAAAAACAACAAACCCAAAACTAATACATATACATGCACACAATCTGTCTTCTATCTTACTCTATGCATGCCCTTCTTGGTAATGAACTTTTCTGACTCCTTTGTTCCTAATGTTGCAAATCACCCAAGGTCTGAGGATTTTATTTTAATTAAGGACAGATAACTAAGGTGTTCATCTGTTTTATTTCTGGCAATTGGTTGGTCTGATCAAGAATCAGGCCTTTTGAAAAGCTGAAGCTAAGGGAAAATGAGAGAATCAAATGGTGCTAGCTATGATTATACATTTAAGAAGGGGCCCAAAGCCCCCTGGCTTCAAGACTCATAACAAAATAGTTATCCAGGCAGGAGATAACAGTCAGACCTTACACCTCAGGGAGCCAAAGGAAATAGTTTATAAGATGTGGATAACCCTTATTGCTGCTGCCACACCTCTGCTTCTCTGTGAGGAACAAGTGGCACCTTGAGGTAAGTCAGCTTCTTTGTGCAGCTCTGCTTTGGGGTGACCAGGTCACACATAAGGGCCTGGACCAGGTGACAGCATCATGGAGCAAATTCTGAACCCCTGCAAATCACAACTCAAGGGTGTCATGCATATGATCCTTTGCCACAGTACTGAAGGGGTAAACAACCAAGACGAAAGTGAAATGTGTTTCTCCATCACAGAAACACTGCATGGCAGAACAATCTCCTATACCATAAGGTTCATATTATGAGAAAAATAATTTGTCTTTGGCCTTCTTCACAGGTGAGCTCTCCAAATATTGAACAACTTCCCAACAATACTGGTCACCCGAGTTTGCTGTTCTGCTCTCCACGTTATGTTCTTTTCCACTAATGGTGGGTATGAGATAGCCATTAGTTGGAGTAGGTAGATTTGCCTCCCCCAGCCCCTTCCCTTGATCTTGTTACAAAACAACCAAGAAACTGATATTACCCTTGAATGTAATCATTCATTCCATTGTCTCTTTGCAAAGAGAAAACAGAGCAAATCATAATATCGCTTCTTGTCTGTAGTACATGAGGACAGACAACAACAAAAATGCTTCCACTATAAGCCTGCTTAAAGATTTTATTTTAGTTCAGTGACATGAGTAACATCACAAACAGTAGTAAGAGCACAAGAGCCAACAATCCAACCTGCCCCCAAAACCAACCAAACAAACCAGCAAAACCCCCAAATAACCCCAAAACATGCTATCTGGCTTCAGGTAAGACAATGTGAAATTCTACAGGAATAAGTGTTTAAATAAGTATCTGGAAAAGACAGTGTGGAAGTACAGTTTTAAAATAATTTAAAAGGATGAGAACCTGAAAAAGACATGAAAATCAAACATTTGCACATTGGATTCAGGAACCAAAGCAAGAATATATAAAGAATAAGAGAGACTGAAAATCAAGACATATTTGCAGTTATTTTACCAGGAGCTAATAGAACAGGTGACATTCTACAGAGCTAAAAGCTTCAATGAAAAACAAATAAACACACAACAAACCAAATTGAACAAAACCCCAACATATCAGTAATATCAGTTTCCTTGTTTGGAAACTTCACAAAATGTTGTTGAAATTGCAAACACGTGAGTAGAACATAACTGTAGGCCAGCCCAGAGGTTTTAAGTGTATTAATGAAGAGTTTGCCAACTTTCTAAGGATTTCACTTGATCATTGTTTAAGTTTCCACTCTAAAAAACAGTAAACAAATCAGTAAAAGGTTGATGCCCAGGAGGATGATATGATGGCTTCCCAGGATTGTGCATTGAACAGATTTCTAAAATCATCAGAATCCACAGGGCTACAGATTTTAATATAAGTACTATTTGCTTCAGTCATTTGCAGACAACAGAGAATTAATTTAAAAGGGCAATGAAGGACAGGATTATTTTTTTTTCCCCAGTAAGCCTGTCTGTCCCACAAACAAGATTGGGAAGGCAGGGGGAGGGAGGGAAGGAAGCAAAAGGCTGTGGAAATCAGCTATGGAAGGAGATCTTTTATAAAACAGAAAACTAGAGCTTGGTGTAATGATAATCCAGTTTGTACAGAGAAGTTCTGCATACTTTTGATTGCCTCTTTCTTGGCAAATAAAGAACTAATCTTTTAGAAACAAGCTAGCTATGCTAGTCAGGGGTGGTAATTAAAAAAAAAAAAAGACAAAAAGGGGGCAAAAATATCCATTCTGCAACATAAAAACAAACTGTCAATGTGAAAATGCTCAAACGTCAAATTTAAAAGAAAAATATTACAGACTCAAAGATATCCAGAAGCATAAGGTTAGGTGGGGAGGAGGAAAATATCATCATAAGCTGATCAAAGAGTTTGGGTTGAAGATCTGACATACGCAAAGTGTCCAGGAGTTATCACTAACCAGTGAGAGCAGAAATAATAAGTCAGGTTCTGCAAAGCCAAAGAAAGCAATGTGCAATGGTTTAATGTCAAAATTCATCTGTCCTGTTTGGTTTGCTTTGATATTGGAACTTCCCAGATCCACATGACCACAAATATGTGTTTCTATGCACCTATACATCTATATGTGAGCATTATACTATTGATTACACTCTTGCTTTATAGAGCAAGAATGTTTCATCAATTAGGTCTCTTACAGTTCAAGTATGGCTACGCATGCCCCTCAAAAACATTGAAGTGAATTGAATCCCTTTGTACATTGATGCTGTATCTCCAAAATCCAAAATCCAAAAAAATCTGCAAAATCTCCAAAGACCAGTATCAGTTATCTGCACTTAGGAGTAACACCATTCTCTTGCTATAAATCATGCACTTTCAGTAGTACTGATGAACATATGGGCCTCATTACTTTTCTCGATTATAAGCTTTCTGGAGGCAGGTGCAGAAATAGGGAAAATGAAATACCAAGATGTACTGGTTTGAAAGACAGGTATTTGCTAAGAAAGACAGAAGCCTCCCTTTGAACTGAAAAATATGATCCCTCTTCCCTATAAATTATTATAATTTTGAAATTAAGGGAACTCTCAGACAAAGATATGGGGTAGGAATAACAGTTCTTTACTAGTATATCTAACAAGACAAACAAGAACAACAACAGCTATGAAATTACCCACAAACAGAACAGTAACTCAGTCCCAGTGTTTTTTGGCTGCAGGCACCTTTTCCCTGAGCTGCAGTTCCCGGTGCTGGGGGCGGGCGGGTCCCGCAGAGCCGCAGGAGGGCTGGGGGTGATGGCAGAGCTGTTCCAGGGGGAGAGAGAGATGGAGAGAGAGCCCTCTGCTCACGGTGTGGGTCCTGGTGCTCAGCAGAGTGCTGGATGGTGGCAGGTTACAGCGAGAAGGGAGCAGGGCAGGGTCTGACAGCAGTGAGGATGGATCCCAGTGCTGGGATGGCAGGGATGGGACACAAGCGGCCTTCTCGTCCCAACTCCACGGGGGAAATGGGAGGAGCCAGAGCCTTCCGCTTCCTCTTCTGGCTGTTTCAATCTCGAGGGGTTTCCCTCTTCCCTCCCCTCCCCCTTGTCACCAGGGCCCAGTCAACAGGTATCTTAGCATGACAATGGGGAAAATTCCACAGAGGGAGAAGGGAGAGAACCAACCCCCAACAGAAGACAAAAAAAAAAACAAACATTAAATGAATACTCAGATTACCCACATTATAAAACTAGGAGATGCACATGCAAAGAATAGTCAACATCTTATTCTTCACTCATCATGATATTCCTTTTAGTTAATTAATTGCATTATAGTCCTTCTGGCAGGCCTCTGAAGTGTTGAAGATAAACCATGCCTACTACTCAAAGCAGGCCAGTAGAGAATAATATGGCAGAGCACCCCTTTGTTATTGAACACAATAATATATTTTGGAAAAAAAATGAATGTGTTCAGAAGACTGTAGGTGTCACTAAATCCTGAGAGCAGCGGCCACTGGGGATAAAGCAAGCCCCAATTCTTGCATCATCAAAGCATTTTGACTGGTAATGTCTTACTCTGTAAAAAGGGTGTTCTCCTGCCGAAATCAGCCCCATGTCTGAATCTCTGAAGGATCAAGAATTGCTATTGTGCTTGAAAACAGAAGTGATGAGCTAGAAGAATCCATATCCTGCTAAAGATACCTGAAATATTTTTCTTTCCATTTTTTTAGTGTTAGCAATGCTTCAGGATTAGTGATTGTATGATGTAAAAGCTTTGAAAACAGCCTAATTTCAAAGCATTAAATACTAGTGTTGTTTTGAAAAAAATCATTTTAAGCAGAGGGATGATTACATCAACTCCTGTATAAGGAAGAGCATGATAAGAGCAGTGTTTTTGTAGTGTGTAAAATCCATGTCAGATCTCAGGACTCAGCATAATGAAAACACAATATATGATAGTAAATGAAGCATAGAGTATATGGCATGTAAGGAAGGTAGCAGAAGGGTACAGACAGTCAAGATACCTCAGTGAATCAGACAGCAATAACTCTGGTCACCACAGCAGACTGCAGCCTCAACCTACCTGCTGGCACACTAGCAACAGCCTTGATAGTTTTATGGAAAGATATGGAAAAGGCCAACTTTAAAAAAAAAAAAAGTTCCAGTGAAATAACGTTTTTCCTGCGTATGTGAGCTGTAAGAGCTTGTGTGGCTTTTTAGCAGAGGCAGAGCAAGAGCAGAATCTGCAACAGGCCAGGAGAGGACACAGGTCAGCAAGACAGCCACCAACCATTCACTTGCAATACTTTATCGCCTGAGAAGCAGGCTGACTCCTCGATAAAGCATCCATCTTTCTAGGTCACTTGGCTGAAGTTTGCTTTGCCATACTCTGCTGAGAACAGCTGACAGCCTAATAGCAGTGCTTCTCCAGCTATTGATTCTCTGATTATCTTTTTTTTCCCTGCAGACTCACTGTATATCTATTTTATTCTGCACATTTAATGAATACATACAGCATTGTAAATAAATGGTACAGCATTTCACTGATGTTCCATCAGAGCCGCAAAAAAGAAGGTAACAAAATGAAAAAAAGCAAGATGTAGTAAAAGGTCCTTCCGCCCCCTACTCTGGATCACACCCAGCAAGGCACAAAGACATATATGCCAGAGATGTGGCACTCTGGGCTTGGGGCATCACAGACCTTTAGCTGTGGCTCCAAATTTTCAGGTCAAAAGCAGCAATGTTCTGCTCTGTGGCCCTCCCACCCTCAGCAGTGGCAGCAGTCAGCCCCAATTTAGCTCTGAGCACTTACACTCGCAGCCAAAATCAAGTACTTTAAACAGATATATGAAGGATGACAACAGCAAAGCTGCAGAAAATGCACATTATAAAATTATCACCAGATCCTTGTCAGAATTGCTGCATGTTGCCAATAATATCCACTGCAAATGATCAGAGGTAGCATTGCAGAATAGCAGTAAAACAGACCCCCAAAGGAATACCAAGCACTCTGTGCTAGAAATTAACTAGTGTAAATCCATGAGCTCCAGTATCTGATCCCTCATCTAATTTATCTCTCTAGAGTTACCTACCTTTTAGATATAAATGCATCAACAGACTGGTTCTTTGAATGCATTCTGATTGTTACTCTAAGGTCCATTCTACACTCACTTCTGTATTTTTATCTTCTTAATTCAATACATCCTGTGCCACCCATTGCCTTCCTTTTATCCCTGCTGAGAGGGAAAAAAGTCTGAATCACATAGACATTCAGTGAAGAATAAATTTCTACTCTTGTTATTATCAATGACTCTCAATGAAAACTGTACAGCTGTAATTCTTAACTTACTTCATAAGTAAGCTACAAAATGCTTTTTAATTTCTATAAACTGCAGTCCCATAATCACAACTTGTACTTGTAAACTCCACTAGGACAAACTTTCAGTGATGCAAAGTAGCATCATATCCTCTCCTTGCAGTATATTTCTTTTACTTTCTTTCAGAATTGAATAAAATGCACATATTGCATTCAGAAACTAGCTTTTTTTCCTAACACCGTCATACAGGGATTGGAAGTCCTTTTTGGACCAGTACTTTTGCAAGGGAATAACAACTTCATGGATCCCACCAAGTAAATCTGTGGTTTAAAATCCACTGTTGCATCCAAAATTCAGAGTACAGTAAACAAAAACTGTGGCTATAAACCCCAGTGAAATTACATCCTGGTGTTTTTCAAGTCTTACATATAAAACGGAGCTATCTGAAAGCAATGGCCACTTCTGAAAACATGGTCATTCATCCTGCAAAAACATTTTTCTAATGCTTACAAGTATATCTACCAAAAAAGGGTACCAAAAAGACAAAGGGATGTGTTTCAAAATATACAGAGCATACTATAATGCATCAGCTAACACCATAACTTGTGCTTTTGAATCACTTGAAATCCTCAACTGCTCTCAGCTACTTGTGAAAGACCTGTGTTAACCACCTCCATCCACCCCAAATACTGTCCCTATCCTGTTCCACTTTCCCTCATGCTAAGGACTCTCACTCTGCTCTGTTTCTTCCGCCTCTTCCCTACTCTCTCAGCTATCTTCTTTCCTTCCTACCTGGGAAGTCCTTCAAAGGATGAATGATATTTAATTATTCTATGAACACTGAGAGGAAGAGCATTGCCCTGAAGGGCTGCCAGAAAACTAGCATCAAACTTAATGTCAGGCCTTGTATTATTCAGCTGTTTAACTTACCAACTAATTATACAGTAAATAAAAACTATTTCCATGGGGAGTCAAAGTGCAGTCCTGACAGTCTTGCTGGCAACAACACATCCCCAGATCAGGGACAATAACATTACGACAAACTTAGTGATTAATGAATTTATGATATTCAGATAGTGTGACAGCTGTGGTATTGCCTGTGGCCACTGCTCTCTAATTCCATTGCTGCTTAAACCCCTGAGTGACTCATGGAAGAGACAGTGACTACAGACCTTGGGCCTGTTGATGAAATTTTGGACTCAGGATCTTCTTCACCCAGAATTCAAACCAATCACTTCAACAGTGAGACTGAACTGCCTTTGTGTATCTGCTATGCTATTGGGTGGGTACCCCAGAAAATGTCAGGACTGTTTCAACAACAGCACCCTCAGGAACTCAGTAATTGCTTCATGAATCGACCTTAACGCCATAAATACCAAATGAAGCACCAGTCAGATGTGGACCCCATAGCATGTGCCTCACTTCCACTAAGGACGTATCCCTTGTGATTCTCTTTGGCCAGAGCAGCATTTAAGCACTTCCCCCCTCTGACCTGGAAACCACCAAGAACCATGAAAACTCTTGCTATGTCTATCACTCCCATCCATTAAGAGATTGTTTTGGCCTGACTGCCAGTATTGTAAATAATCCAGTGTTATTCCCATTTCTTTAGGGCAACCAGAGGTTTTTGAAGTCAAGAATGAACAGAATACACAGCATGAGGTTCTCTGAATAAGGTGTACAATAAGGCACACAGAGGTATTTTCAATTTGAGTAAGAATGAACTACTCTTTCAAAAGATGTTATCCAAGACTGTATGTTCTAACACCACATAGTGATTTTACTAACCACTCTGTCAACATAACTGACACAGGAATACCAGAATTCAATACACACTCCTTCAAAATTTACATTTGTCTTAGTTAGAAAGTGACAAAGTAATCTTAATTTCAAAATCAGGGACTGGAAGGTTTGTCAAGTCAGATGAAAATACATTCCAACAATTACATTTTTGTATTTTAAAGAACATCTCATATACTGAACAAAATCACACGCCAGAGATTACAAGTACACATGACCAATTACTATTGCTTCCAAATCACCATTGCTCTCACCAGTCAAAATTTCTTCATTTACGACAGCATTATCAGGTTAGACATCAGGCATTTTTCACTCCAAGGCTGATGATTTATGAGGAAAAGTTGGACTCCTGACATGGTTTCTGCTCCACTAGCCACAACTTTCTTCCATACATGAGCTGGTAACCTAGGGAGGATGTCAGACCTCACTTGAAACAGTACTAGGTTCTTTACAACACACATCCCACCTGATGCTTACATACAATGAAGTTCAGAAACATCTTCAAATGTTGACAGATGACAGCACTACCTGAATTCAATCCACTTGGGTTTTATTCTGTGTCAGTGCAATAAAATGTTGTTTTAACCTGCTTTCAGTCATGCCAAATTATACCAAATAAAGGAAGAGGTAGCCTAACACCCACAAAGCAGAACAAGGAACAGGGAAGAAAAAAGGCTGTAAGAAGAAAAATGAGGCAGGATTGAAATTAAGAAGGCCTGGAAGTATGAGAAGGATCACGGTGGGTGGGAATGGGGAAAGTAGAAAAACAAAAACAGATACAGCAAGGTATGGAAAAGGGCTCAAATTATGTGGTCCAGATAGACTAAGTTGATACTAGGGGAGAGAGACATCATAGTTTATCACTTCTAATACTGAACCATATACTGGAGCAGAGCTCTTTGCCTTTTTATTTTAAGGGGGCCAAATTAGGAAAGCAAGAGAGTTAAGAGTAGGTGGGTTGCAAGGATACAACAGATGGGACGTGGACAAACCTAGTACAGAAGTGGGAAGGGGAAAATGACACCCTGTGCAGCACAGAGAGACGAAGGAGGGAGACATTTGGTGCAGAATGAGGCAGGATACATGGTTCAGATACTGTAGGTCTCATGTCACAGAAGACGCTGGTGTTGAAGTCCTCCTGTCCTCCAGCATGTTTGCAACACACTGAGCACTGTTCTAGACCCTGAAGATGCTGAAGACTCGGGAAGTTGAAATCATAACTAATAATAAATTATTAAATAATTTCCTATCCAGGAAATGGTAGCTTTCTTTCTCACCCTAAGTTTCCAGTCAACCTTTCAGTTCATAAAAGAGGTTATAAGGTTACTAATTGTAGATCATATGACAGCCAGAAGAATGAACAGCGCATGTCATCAGTGGCAAGAACTTGCTATTTTGAACAACTATTTCTGGAGGCAGGACATTTTGACAAAAGAATTCTTAACTGCCTGCTGAGAGCAGGTAATGCTGAAGACTTACAGCTCCATAGACAAGTTCCATGCTTCACAGGAAGCATCCTTTGGCTCGGGATGGACATCTCTGCATGACCCAGAGTCAATGAAACCGTACATCTTGAATGTTTCAGTGCTCCTCAGCTGTCAGCACACAGCTGTGAAACATATCCACAGAGCACTCTGTGGGTACCAGACACTACTAATGACTGACATGAGGGAGGACAAACTGCACACAACAGCTATCACAGACTCTGCACACCCCACCAACAGCTAACAGGGGATGAAATGGTGGAATTTCATGTCAGTGGTCAGCGCATAACATGTAGTGTGCAAATAATATTATTAATAATAATAATAATAATTTAAGAAAGCTAAAAATTTGATAAGAAAGTCTGAAGGAAATGCACAGGCAAATTTTAGAAAAATGTCAAGAGGCAGCATCTGCAGATTTGATTTTCTGAGATTATGATACACCATTAAGATATACATTATGACATTGTCTTTAATCATATGATCACATAGTTCTCAACACATATTTAAAACATACTAAAAGTAGGTGGAAAAAAATTGCATAAAAAAAACCAAAAAAGCCAAAATAATCAGACAGAATTCTGGATTATTGCTTCAGAAGTCAGTTATTCTTGTATCCTTGTGTATAAAAAGCTCTGAATCAAGTCAGAATCTTGTTGGGAAAAATAAAACTGATTTTAAAAATCTAAATTTTTCTTCACAGTTGAGCACTTGTTAATAATAAATTGAAAGTCACCTTATACTGAAGAGCAACCTTGAGGAATCACTTTTTTCTTCTTTTTGTCCTGTGTGTTCTGCCATTTTTTAAGTTCGAGATGTAACTTATAAGTAATTTTTTCCTGAATATCACTTCAACCATTGAGAAAAAGTAAGTATTTTAAGAACAGTATGTAATAATACGGTAAGAATATCTAAGTAGTATTTAAAGAAGAGTTGTAATTGAAAAGATTACGATATTAATCAATTATAACTTTTATAATATGTGCTACAATTTCTAGGTCAACGTCAAAGAATAAATGAAATACTGAAAATATTTGAAGCTAAGCATACATTTAGGTGAAGCAAACACACATATTAGGTGAAGAAAAATAAAGTACATATTAAAATTCACTCTACCAATTGCAATTTTTATCTTTAATTAAAATCTGAGCACTATCTTCTGAGAGGCTCCTTGAAATAGATAGACTGATTAACCCAAAATAAAGGTGTTAATCCAGACTGTGTTTCACTACCAGAATAGATACTGATTTGATCACTGTTGCTCTAGATGCCTGTATATTTTTTGAAAATAGATACACCAGACCAAATTCACATATAGCTTAATAATGAGCATTTCCAAATATTTGTTTGAATTGGAATACAAGTGTGACTCACTTTGATCATTCCAACAACATTTATTTCCCTGCCTTGAAAATAATGTTGAAGAAAAAAATTCTTAGACAAATATTTTGCATTTAGAAATCAGATGACACCATACTTCAGTACAATTATTTATTACAGCTTAATCAATGACAATGTTGCAACTTCAGATTCTCAGCTCATATGAAATGCAGAGAGACGGCTGTCCTTTAAATATTGTAATGAGTTAGATTAGCATTGTAGAAGAGTCTGAAGATGCAATGCACTGCAAGAGTATGCATATGTAACAAGAATGAGAGTGTGAGCAACAGAAATTTATACTTTCCTAGTTTGGCCCTGAGAGGTTAAACTCTACAAGTCAGTTAAAACATCACATAGATGGTAGTAAAACAAAGCCATTTTACACTATTATATAACAAGTTGGTCCTCGTCAACAGATTTCTAAAATGAACAGGCATGGTTACTTGTTCCTGCAACCTTTAGTTATAAGGATCACCACTACAAAGCCAAGCCACCTTCTCAACTCTGTTTTCAAGACTGCTATCATCTGAATGTCCATCTCAGCAGGCATCATCACTGGCAGCAAACTAAAGTGCTTAAGAAAATTTTCAAATCTATAAAAGCAGGTCCTTAAGACTTTAATTGTACTTAAGAAGGGGAAAAATAAATTAAAAAAAAACAAACAAAAAAAAAAAAAGAAAAACAAAATGAGCAACTTTGACTAGATAGAGAATATATGAGACCAACAAACAACTCTGCAGAACCCAAGATCCATTAAAGAGGAAGGAGGTGCGCCAAGCACCAGAGCAGAGATTCCCCTGCAGTCCATGGTGCAAACTAGGGTGAAGCAGCTGTGCCCCTGCAGCCCATGGAGATCCATGGGACAGCAGAGCTGTGCAGTCCCTGGAGTGGAGCAGTCCCTGGAAGACCCCAGAAGTGCCCAAAGGAGACTGTGGTTCTGTGGAAACCCTCACTGGAACAGGGTCTTGGCAGGACTTGTGGACCCATGGAGAGAGGAGCTCACAACAGAGCAGGATTGCTGGAAGGACTGGTGGCTCCACAGGACATCCCCACTGGAGCAGGGTGGGCCGGAGGTTCTGAAGGACTGCATCCTACAGAAGGGACTGCTGGCACAGGTTGTGAAGAACTGCAGCCTGTGGAAAGGACTCACGTTGGAGAAGCTGGTGGAGGACTGCCTCCCATGGGAGGGACGGAACGCTGGAGCAGGGAAAGAATGTGAGGAGTCCTCACTGAGAGGAAGGAGGAGCAGAGACAACGTGTGATGAACTGATTGCGTGTATGATGAACTGTCCTGCTGTGCCACAACAGGGAGGGAGGAAGTAGAGAATCTGTGAGTCTTGGAAGGAAGGGGTGGGGGAAATGTGTTTTTATGATTTGCTTTTAATTTTTCATTATCCTACTTTGATTTGATTGGTAATAAATTGAACAAATTTCCCTCAATCCGTTTTGCTCGCGACAGCAACTGATGAATGATCTTGTCCTGTCCTGATCTCAACTGACAAGCCTTTTATTATATTTTCTCTCCCCTGTCCAGGGAAGGAGGGATAGTGATAGAGATACTTTGGTGGGCAACTGACATCCACGTAGTATCACTTATCAGTATTCCTTAAAGGGACAATAACTTGTACATGAGTAAACAATCCTAAAAGGATATATATTAAAGATAACGAGATAGTATCTATCATGCATATAATTACCCATCTGTTATTACATTTAACATAATATTTAATCCCTTCATATAGAAAAAGAAAGTCAGGCATGTATGCTTCAAAATTTTATTGGGAGATGGCATGGAAGAAAAAAGGAAGGAATTAAAAAGTAGGCAGGAAACTGTTTTCGACCACATTTTTTTCTTTTTATGAAAACATTTATAAATACTAATATAGGTGAGCAATGGGAAATTTTAAAAAAAATCAAAACTGGAAAAGATCCCTGACTGAGGTGTTTGCCAAATATAAGGTGCAATCTAAATTTTACAAAAGCCAAACATCATCTTCTGATTAATTTCTATTAATAAGAGAAATAAAACTAAGACAAGGAAATGAAAATAAACCATATGTGATTACAGGAATTATAGCAAGCAGCACATTTTCAATGAAGTAATCATACTTTTTATTACTGGTAGTCTGGATGAAAAACTGAGGCAAGACAGCAAAGCTACTATGCCAATGCTTTTGCCAATGAAAATAAAACCATAATGGTGGCTACCAATAATTTCCCTTAATCACTCGTCAGGCTTCAGGGACTGTTACTCTGGCAATTGCAATAGAGACCCCATAAGCTAAGACTTTCAAAGCTATCAGAAAGGCATTTGCGTGTCCATTTTATATTTAAATTTTAGCAGATTTGAGTGACTGAAAACAGAGGCAGCTTTCAAGAACTTGAGTTTTGCTTTCACAAACTTGGAACTGGTCTGCTGAGAGCACACTTGCTTGGATTAAGACACAGGAAACTTGAAGATCACTGACCATTGATAAGACCAGAAAGCACAACACCCATCTGACAGTACCACAACTGTACTTAGGAAGGCTGTCGGTCATAAAGGGATACATTTCAACTGTAAGGGTTTAGGGTTTTTCTTGTGGTGCTGGTGGTGTTCTGGGCTTTTCCCTTTTCTATCTGGCAGACAGCAGTAAGTTTAAAACAAAGTAATCAAATGGGCATGCAAGAAATAAACCACATTCTTTTTCTCCATCCCCAACTCAAAGAAAAGTGAAGCTAAAGAGAAGGATGCGTTAGGAAATTAACGGCTCAGTTCTGTCTGTGACACACCAGGGATAGAATCATAGAATACCTCAAGTTGGAAGGAACCTACAAGAATCATGTAAAGCATAGGACAGTGGTCATAAAAAACACCATTCTGTGCAAAACACTGTCAAGTCACATTTAAAAGAACACCTAGGAAAGATGACTCTAAAAAAAAAAG
Organism: Cinclus cinclus; assembly: GCF_963662255.1. Taxonomy (NCBI): domain Eukaryota; kingdom Metazoa; phylum Chordata; class Aves; order Passeriformes; family Cinclidae; genus Cinclus; species Cinclus cinclus. The sequence continues at coordinate 50,756,638 of NC_085048.1, read as the reverse complement.
TCTTAATTCAAACATCAGAGTATTTTCATCAGGTCTGGATGTCGTAAGGAGAAATAAAACAGCCATAGAGGGATACTCAAAGGCAAAAGGCCAGAGTCCGGCAAGGAGTGGCAGTGCTCTGGGTGCTGCCACCAGCCCCTCCCGTGTGGCACTCCACATCTGAAGGACTCTCAGGCAGTCTGTGGCAGGCATCACACTCACAGCACTGCCCTGCACAGGGGGTGCAAAGCTAAGAGCATGAACAGAAAGGAACGATGTTATGACAATTATCACCCTGTCCATATGCAAACTTATTCTGTATTTCTCCTAGGCACAGAGAACTCCAAGTATACTCATTTATTACTATTGTTGAAACTAACAATGTCTCCCTGAATAAAATCTGACCATGAGCAGTAACTGAGCAGAAAAAAAACAAGCTTAAAATATTTCCCCCTGTAAAGCTTTTTTTAGATAACTGTTGATGATAATCAAAACAATCATAATTCACAGTGTAAGGAAAAAAAAAAAAAGTAAAGCTTGATCTTTTTACCATAATCCTGCTTTCCTTAGCAAAGCAACTTGGTGTTGTAGCAACAGTAGTCTTTATAAGGGGTCTCCCAGAGACTTTAGCTAATATTTTAATAAGACCTTTTGCTTCATAAAGAGGCTTTTGTCCTGGAGCCTGAATCTACTTTTTCGGTAAGACAGATGATTAATGTAGCTAATCTTTGAACCACTTCAGTGAAAAGGATATTAAATAAGATCAGTCCTGAAAGGGAAAGCATCAAGGGTTAAGGACTCAGATCCAAGTCCCACTCCTCGATGTCATGACTCTGGGTGAACGACTAAGATGATTTCTACCTGACTCTACACCACAGTGAACAAATTCCCAGTAGAGATGTTTACGCATCTTACAACTCTGTAACAGAAAATGAGTAGAGAAAACAGTCCAAAGAGATGAGTCTAGGTACATTTCTTTAGGGAACTCTTCTATTTTACATAGGTGTTCAGGCATCTTCTTTCTCTGTGTTGTTCTTGTCTAGACTAAGAGCTGGATAGTTCCCACTGGTCCCGGCTGCTGGCAAGGGTACTCATTCTGAAAAGGGGTAAGAAATGATGGCTTCAGCCCCCATCGTCTCATGAGGGCAAACAAATGGATGGTTATTTCTTGTGTGCACGAGCTAACAAGTCACTCACTAAGTGAAAACTAGGCAGCACTACAGCTACCACTACTCCTTCTCCAGACACACCCCAACAGAAAGGACCAGGCCTCATCTTGGGGGTGACAGAGCAACCTCAGTTCCTGCCTCAAGCTCAGGTTTCAAATGTGGATCTTAACCCCATGTAGGCATCTAATGTGCGCAGAGGGTGGTGACTTAAAACCCAGCCAGGAAGGGCAATGAGAAGCCTTCCACACCCTCAAAATGGCCCAGGAGTACTTCTGCCTGCTCTGCATGCCCTGTTCACAGCAGATAAACCAAGCAAGCAGCCCATGTTAGGACCTAAGGCACATCCATGGAACTGATCTAAACAGCTTCTGCCATACTATTTCTTAGCTTACCAAGTAGCTAAAGCAGGAAAGTATCCAATCTTTAGGTCTGAGTAGCAGCTAAAATAAGTAAGGACAACTGCGGGAAATAGAATTAGGGGGAAATGATCTAGCCTAGATGCATCAGTATGATACCAGTAAAGTTTCAAGGGAGTTTAGTACATACTTAAATTTTGATAAATTTTTTCTGGAGGTGATTGATAAACTCCAGGAAATAAACACTAATATAGTTAAAGGAGTATTGAAATCAGCTTGGGGAAAAGCAGCATTAAAAGCTCTTATCAGCCAGAATAAACCCCCCACAAAATCAAAATAACATTAATTACTATACATTCAGCAACTAGAAAGCATGTACTGCTTGACAAAAAAAGTGAAAGGAAAAATGGAAAAGGACATTTATTTTGTGGGGGGTTTTTTGGTTTTTTTTTTTTTTTTTTGTAAACTGAGTGAAAAAGCAAAAAAGAGCAGGTTTCATAAGTAGACGAAATCTGCAAACTATTACCTTGTCTTAGGCAAATGCTCCCTCACTGTGGGTAGTCTTAAAAATACTACAGTTGTCCAACTGTCATGCATTTGTTCCTCTATCATGTGTCTTGTTAGTGTGGGCTTTAAAAATCAAAATTTATACAATTTTTGTATAAAAGTGTCTAATTGACCTTATACAGGGTGCCTAATTTATGTTGATTGCTTTATTGTAAAATCTGAGCTGAAGCTTAAATTTTAGTAGACTTTCTAAATATATTCAATATAACCCATAGACTTTATCACAACTTTTATTCTACTGGGCTAAGTACTTTTAATTTTTTATTTTTTTTTTTTACAAAATTAAGTTTAAATGTGTGTGCTTGCTGATAGGGCACATAAGCTAAACGTACGAGGGTTTTTTATCCCTACTGCTCAAATGCCTGAACTGATTTCTCTGTTAGTTGAATAAGCCATGAGGGATTGGAATGAACAGAAATGCAGGGTATTTCTCCACCAAAAGGAAAATAATTTCTGATGGCCAGCAATAGTGGTTACTGGCATAACAAAGCCAACTCTGTGGGCATGCCACAGCTGTCCATCCCTCCTCTACCAACAAACCTCTCCTTACCCTGAACTGCAGTCCTAATGCCACTAAGGAATGTCCAGAGATCCCTGGCCAGCAAGATCCACCAGCACATCCACCTGTGTTTGCTCCCGGAGATTATATCACCTCCAAAGAGCAGTTCCATATTTCTGTGTTCCCAGAATGGCCCTGAGTCTTGACATCTTCACTCAATCACCCAAGGTTTTTTCTTCTGCTCTCCTTTCTTTTTCTACCAAATTAGCAGTCCAGCACTGATGATAATAGTAGGAAGTGGCTGAATGAAGGAGCTTTCCCATTTAATTCAATGGCATAAATACAGAACATTTATCATTTACTCAACTTGTAGGTCTGCTAAAGACAAATTCATCTGTGACACATGCAAGATAAATTCATATCTCTTTCTAATAGATTTCCATTAGTATCAGACTTATCATCCATTCCCCTAAAGTCTTGAGTACCACCCATGCAGCGTAGGAGATTGTGATTCCATTCAATTCAACAGGATTCTATTTTAAAAACTCACAGCACACATATTCAGAGCTGTGACTTCATTCAGGCATATTTTCTTAAGCTGCTGTCTCCTTTGTTGCAACACTGAGCCGAAAATGGATATGTAATCCACTGCTTATATGCATCTTCTATTCAACATATTAAGACTCTGCCTCTGCCTAAGCTTTATCTACTTTTCCCCAGAAGCCAAATTTCCCAGCTCAAGTGGTAAAGTTATGTGAGTTTTTCTTTCAAAGTCACCCATTTTATGACACATTCAGTGTCATCACATATGCATTGCAGCACACCTGCAGTACCTGACACATCACTGCTTAAAACATTCATTCAATGCCAAGTATGGTATCGTCACACATCACTGAGACACACACATTTTTTCCTATTAGATAAACACATAAACATACATTTTCTGTATACATACACTGAATAAATGTTTCAAACTGACTTGCTTCCTTCAATCTCTTTATCTCATCTGAACCATGAATCCCTGAAAAGCTGTTGCCCTTTTTAGTTTCAGACCAGAATAAAGAGGTTGGTCTAGGGGAAAGAAACCCCTCTGCAAACAAATTCCCCGAATTAAAAATTAGCTCCTCTGATTATGTTTTGTTTTTTTTCTTTTCTCTTCCCTCTGTCTCTTCTCCCCATCCCTTCACTCCTACATCTCACGGCAGCTGTTACTAAAGCAGAGACCAGATCTTATTTTCCTACCTGCACTTCTTGAACTCAATAAACCTTACTGTGATTTCATTCAATTATTATCAAGGGATTTTCTTCCACTAAAGATGCATTTCCTCAAGATGTGCAGTATTAGGAGGAAACAGCTCTGCATCTTTTTCTCCTGCTATGCTGCAACAGAACTGATACTGCCCTCACATTTTTAACCACTATTACCTATGGGAATAAAGAAGATAGCCCACTGAAATACAGGCAGGTGTATTTGGCTACACGCTGCCGTGTCACCAAATAGATCACTGACTACAAGCAAGAAAATTCATGCAGACTCAGTAAGCTATGAAAGAACTAGAAAGAGTGATTCCATACAGAAATATTTCATGTTTATTACTAGTAAGCAATCCTTGCTGTTTATATAGCTTAGCTTATAGCTTGTGGCAGCAGAAGAAGGCAAGCAAATATAAAAAATATCAACTAAGAAGTGACTCCATGTAACTCTTCTTCCTTTCAAAACATTTCAAGGAAGTAAAACAAGTAGGACTTGAGTAGTGAAAAGATATGAACAATGACAAAAAGAAGGTATGCAAAGTGCCACAGTCACATACTCCATTACTGCATGTTAGCTCTTGGAAAGTAGAGACTCAGACACCATTATGAGGGGATGAACTTTATTAACTCTATTTTACAGCTTTCCTGTTTACAATTACATCCATCTTATTGCATGAATAAACCTCAAAAATATAGTGAAATAGCCTTTCTTGTTTTTTTCCTTGATGTATTCTGCAGATCCATAAGGAGATGATATAACTTTAAAAAATCTGATTATGGCAGAGCATGTACATGTCAAGAAGATGGAGCCTGACTCCTTTCAGTGGTGCCCAGTGGCAGGACAAGGGGCAACAGAAACAAACTGAAATATACAAAGTTCCACCTGAACATGAAGAAAAACTTCTTTACTTTGAGGGTGTCAGAGCACTGGAACAGGCAGCCCAGAGAGGTTATGAAAGCCCGCCTGATTATGATCCTGTGCAAGCTGCTCTAGGTGAAGCTTCACCTGCTTTAGCAAGATGGTTGGACTATGCAGATGGAGAGATCATCTCCAGAGATCCCTTCAACCCCAACAATTCTGTGATTCTGTGAAATATAAAAGGGGGTAAAGAGAAAGGGAAAAAAAAAGAAAAAAAATTATCCATATTTTAACTTAATTTATATTCAGCACCAAGTATACATCAGATGTGCATGGGAGCAGAAAAAGCACAAGTATTCTGTGTATTCTAGACACTTGATTTATGACACAATATTCTATACCAAGTTCATGGAGATACTTGTTCTTTCAGAGCATGATTTAAAGCACCTAAGTTGCTAAATTCTATCAAAGAGTAGTAAATTCCCCCCTTAAAGACCCCCCTGGAGGCCTACCTCCATCATCCCTAGGCACTGAGGCAGATACCTGGAGGGAATTCCTCTCAGGTGCTTGCATGCACGGGAGAGTATGGCAACAAATAAAGCAAGCAGTACAGAAAATTACATAATCTCCAACAAGGTGCACTAGAAATACTTACTTTAAGATTGTAATAGCTGACTAGTGCAAGACTGTGATGACCCACCCCTAAGAGGAAGGAAGCACCTTGCATTACTTCTCCAAGCACAGGGAGACTGCAATGTAGACACAAGAAGAAAGGTTTTAGAAAATACCTGTATGACATTTTTCGAGTACTCTCCTCAGAAGGACTCCGCAGGTGCATCTTTCTACCTATCATTTTGAAAATGCTTCCCTTTCTAAGGCAAACTTCCTTACAGTTGCAGTAAGAAAGTTGCACTTACTCTGTGGGGTATCCAGTAAAACCACTACAGTGATTTTAAACTAAAACATTCTTCTTGAAGAAGAATAATGTCCATGCGAATATTTATTTTCTTACACTGCAGGAACATTAACCAAAAGACAGAATTTTCTAAAATTCTTTTAATCAAAAATAAAGATGGTCTAACATTACTAAAACATTAATGTGGAGACAAAGTGGGGAACAAAAATCTAGGGTAAAGCTATCTACAGCTATGCACAAGACGTGCCAACCAGAAATTTTTATGTAAATTTTTAAACAAATTTTCAGCTCACCATCAGCTCCTGTTGAGACAATTACTGATAATATTCTGTCAAGTATAACAAAATTCTGGAGATTTATTTTCTTTATCCCTCACTTTAACCTAAGACCTCCTGAATTTCAATTGAAGCAAATACATGACCTTTACCTTTTATGACCTTTAGAAAAACATTCACTAAGCACATTTTATCTCTATCAAATTTGATGTTCTAAAGAGATTTTGGTGGCTGTGTTTGTATAGCAACCTTATATAAGTCCTAGGATGGCTATGATGTACAGGTTCCTCATAAATGTAATTTCACGCTTTATATTGAAACACTCCTGGAAGATTAATCATTCCTTCACTCAGCAAGCATGTCTTCGCACACTCCTCAACAAATTTCACATCTTCAAGATAAATGGGATAAAAGTTCTAAGTTACAACACTCTACTAAAGAAGGCAAAAGACAATCCAGTACAAGAGTCCCAGGTCTCTACATGTGCACAAACTTTCTCCTTCACCATCCTGCTGGATTATGTAATGGACATAATTCACTGTGAAATAATTTTACACTGTAAGAATGCAATTCAGTGGCTATCATTGCACTGAAGTATGAAGGCACCATTCACAGTTTACATGGAGGGTATTGAGTATGTACTCACCACAGGACACTACCAACACAGATAGACATCTATGAGAATAGAAAAAATCTTGTCCTAAATTGTGCAGGTGGGCCTCGGGGGCAGACATTAGAATCATATTTTCATTAAATTATCCATAGAGGCAAAAAAATGAGGTTGGCATCTTATTATGAGACACAATTTCCAAACTGCCTCAGAGAGGGCTGTTTTGTACTCCTCTGACACCTGTTGGTATCACCAGCTTCAAGTCTTTAATATATCTCATAGTACTATTAAAAAAAAAACAACAACCAAAAAAAAAAAAAAAAACAAACTCAATCTAAGTTTTGAAAGTTTACTACTGACACACAGCTTCATGCCGTTCCCTTGGGTCCTGTCACTGTACCCACAAGGAAGAGATCAGTGCCTGTTCCTCCTCTTCCTCTCACAAATAAGCTGTAGACTGCTCTGAGGTCTCTCCTCAGTCTCCTCCAGGCTGAACAGACCAAGTGACACCAGCCACTCCTCTTCACCTCAAGACTCTTCACCATCTTTGCTGCCCTCCTTTGGATGCTCTCGAATTGCTTTATATCCTTCTTACACCATGGTGCCATAAATACAGTATTCAAGGTGAGGTCACCTCAGTGCAGAGCAGAGCGAGACAATCCCCTCCCTTGCCCAGCTGTGATGCTGTCCCTGATGCCCCCCAGGACAGGGTTGTCCCTCCTGGCTGCCAGGGCACTGCTGGTTCATGTTCAACCTGCCACTGACCAGGACTCCAGGTCCCTTTCTGTTGGGCTGCTCTTCAGTGTCTCATGTCATCATGCTCTTTCAGTGTCTCATTCCCCACCCTGCACATATAACCAGGGTTGCCCCATCCCAGGTTCAGAATCTGGCACTTGCATTTGTTAAACTTCATATGGTTGGAGAGTGCCCAGCCCTGTAATTTGTCGAGGTCTCTCTGCAGGGCCTCTGCTTTCAAGGGAGTCAACAGCTTCACCCCATTTAGTATCATTGTGTTCGTGCTGAACATCAAAGCAGCTGGAACCTTTAGCACAGCCATTTTCCAGAGAGCTCAAAATGAAAGGTAGCAGTGAACTTACTGCAAGTCTAGGTTTTCTAATTCATATAAAAACGTACTAGCAGTTTGTCAAAAGTCAGCTATTTTTAAATGGCATAAGCATAAAAGGAAATGTCAAATATTAACTGTTCAATCCATTCATCACCGTAGTTTTGTATCTTGTCTGAAATTAGTAAGGAAATTGTCTGAAACACATACTGCAGTTTCAAGATGAATAATTTTCACCTCCCAAAAAAGTAAGGACTTGTGCTTACCAAGAAATCTAATTAGTCACCCCAAGCAGTGCAGAATTTCCAATTTACTCAAATTTGGAAAAGCAAACAGAAAACAAAAGAAAAACTTACATGAACATAGAGGCATGTGTTTACACTCCCTAGGCCAGCCTGGGTTGCCCACCAGGCAGCCAAGAGAAGCAAGGTCTTACAGATTTACATGTGCAGCTCATTAAAACAGCTAAAATGCCAAGAGGTGGTTCTTGAGAATATGTTCTTGGGCTCGCCATGGTCAATAAACCTTGCTGTTCACTGCAAATGGTTTTCTCCAGCTGAGTTTACACTAGGTCTTAACAGCATTATAATGGCACTGTGCCAATTCTATGTTCTCCATTGTTCAAATTCAGTCCAGTTCTCAGCAGAAGTGACAGCAGTCAAAGCATCACAACAGCATCTGAGTAAGTTTGGAAAAAATCTGCTGGTTGCTGGTCCTTTTTTTTTTTTTTTTTTAGTCCTCACAGGATTAAAGAAAGACCAAGGACATACAACAAAATCCCTACAAGTTGGAAATTTCTTGGGCTTCCTTGGACTGCTCTCGGGCTGATGGGGTCTTGAATACCTGGCCTTCTAGTGAAGACACTCAGCATGCACTGGAAGACTCAGATATTGTGCATTTGGACAGTGCCTTTCTTACACACCTTGTTAAAAAGGCCAGACAATAATTGCTGGAAGTCCAAAACCTCCTTACAGACACTGAACTCTGAACAAGCAACTGAATGTTTGCAGATCTGTCATTATTTCATTCCTGGCTTTATACTTATTCAGTTATTTAACTGAAACCACGAGAGCTCCAGCATCCTGCGTTGGTGAATGGAAGAGGAGGGTTACACTCACAATTTCTATTATCATCAGTGGTACTTACATATATGTGCTGGGCAGAGAAAAGCAGCTGTCCTCTAATAAGATGCTAGTCATGACAAATGTAATACTGACATGGGACCCACATAATTGTCTTTATAAGCACACTGCAAAGCAAGAATGATTGCAAATGCCAGGAAGCAGGAAAAAAAACCCCACATTCTCCCATGCTTTTTTTGTTTCAATTCGCAGAGAACAGTACATTTCTGCAGCAAATAGAGCTTACTAAACCAGCTTCCTTTTGTTATTATCCTTATACCTATCTGTGATATTATACAACAGATACCACTTTATCGGTGTCCATAAATAACTTTTATTATGCATCTGAAACAGCACAGTTTAGCACGATGCACAACAGACATTTCTTCCAGTGGCTGAGGCCAATAACTTTACTTCTGTACCTGCCACTATGACCACATGACTGGTTTATGGCTTTCATTTACAGAAAATAAAGAAAAAACAAAAAAATATTGTACCAGACAGTAGGCCCTCTAAATAGACTGAGAGGTTGCCAGGACTAGAAATAGGAATTATTAGGAATACTGCTGAATACTGCATCCAACTCCAGTTTGTTGTGAGTTTCCTTCTAAGAGTACCAAATTTACTGCCAGCTCCACAGTCAGGAAAGCCCGTCTGATAAAAATCCAAGACAGTGAACTCTGTTTTCGGGATACACTGAAGCCCATATCTTATGTTAACACAACCAGTGCCATCATCTGGCTTGTTACCAAGCTGCTGTCACTGCCTGTGACTGCTGCAAGTGTCAGAGAAAATAAAAACTAGCTGGTCTCAAGGGTATGAAATGGGCGTGGACAATAACTTAAAAGCAAATTAAAAAGAAAAGACATGGAGAAGGCAAAATGAACTTTATAACTTATGACAAAAATAAAATCTAAATTATATTTTTTTCAGTCAAGCCTCTTACTGTTTTGCTTTCCTTTAGCCGCTAATGTTTTCATTTGTTTTTAATGCTATTTGCTCTGCCAATTTGAACATGATGTAATGACATATGACTCCCTCATATTCAGTAGTACTCACAGCACCTTTGTCACTGGTGGCTCAAGAGCACAATGAACAGTATCTTGAGTTTAATGTATTTGTGGCTTTGTGAAGGCAGCAATGACACACAATGGAGTTTATTCTCCTTTTGTTTCTGCGCTCTGTAATAGAACACCCCGCCACAAAGACTGTGACCAGTTAATGAAAAATGCTAAGCCATTGTCGGTCATGGCAAAAATTTGCAAACTTTACATTTTGTTTAATTATTGAAGAATGGCTTTTCAAAGAGACATGCATTGTTCTAAAGAGGCATAACAGCATCTATCTTCCTCTCCTCACAAAAGCTTTTTTTCTTCAAAGAAGAAGAATATACTTGTTGAGGGCCAATTACTAGTCTGTCTATGAAGAAGTTTAAAGGAATTTTTAATTAGTAAATTGACCCATACTGTGAGTCACCTGGAGAGGAATGACATAATTTCCTAAGACAGTTATGCTTTCTTACACAAATATTAGTCAGTACCTTAGATTCAAGACCCTCTATCTCTTAATATTATCTTGTCCTTGTACATCAATTTAATTCACTACTGCAGCATCACACAGAGTGACATAAATGCTACTCAAGGTGAACAGGGGGAGCCCTCTGACCCTTGTTCTAGGCCTCTAGCATGACTTCCATTCACCCAGAAGAAATGTAACGTATTACTCAATTATGTTCTGCTTGAATTCTAAGAAAAGAGTTTGACAGTCTATCTAATCTTCTTTAGTACAAAGATATCATCAAAAATAAGCAGGCTTAACTGTATAATGAGGTTAATAAAGGGGCATGCAGAAGAGAAGCCTATACAGTCGATGAGAAGAGGCAGCCACTTCCAGAAGGTGGTTCAGAGCCTATTCATTACATGCTTGAATGAGATAGCATGAGCCTCTCTCCCACTATCTGCAAATGGTCCCACATTTTTTGCCTTCTGAAAGGTGATGTAATGTGTAAACATGACAGGCATCATAATTTCAACATACCTCTTAGAAATTATAGAACTAACCTCCCATGCTGCTTTCTGTACAAAACCCCGCTAATGAGAATTCCTTCATAAGAAAGGAAGGGTGAGGAGGAAACTAGAACTCAATCTGTTATGGTATGAATATAGAATATGACAGACTTTTCTCATTCCCGTTCACACAACTGGTAACTTGCCAGTTACATGTAACTGCTGACTTGCCACTAGAGATACTTCCTAATATTCCAAATAAAAAAAAAAAAGAACGTCCCCCACACACACTGCCACCCCAAACTCTAATATTAGAAACCTATTTCTTCAAACAGCATAAGAAAATACGAGACTCATTTATGTCAAATAAATGGAGTTTTTTACTGTTTCCATCAATCAATACAATAATCAGCATTTCCTATATACTTTACATCATTATGTAGGCAGCAGAGAAGCAAGTTGTCTATAAAGATTCACCTTAATCCGAGCATCAAGTGAGAGATACTTTCAAGGTATCCAGACACATGTAAACATTTAAGTGGGAATCAGCACATCTCCAAACTGATAAACATTTCTCATAAGTTATGTATGAATTAAAATCAAGCTTTTATTAAAAATGTGTAAGTATGATCTGTGGTGAATAGAGCCATTAGCTATGCATGTTTACTCTTTAGTGAACACAGAAATCAGTAATTTTTCTTCTAAATGTCATTTCCATCAGAGGGTTATAGAATGATAAAATGCTTAAACAATTCTCAGATGCCATCCAGCTGGTACATGTACAACTAGGGAGAGGACATAAAATAATGAGCTGTGAAATGTTTATTTGCCACAGGGGCAAGAAAATTTCATTTCAACTATTGCACCCATTCTACTTTACAAGTCACGTAACACTGAACAGTCCCTCACTTTCACTCATCGTGATAAAACAAATAAATAAAGACTAATCTGGATGATAACAAACTATCGAATTCTTTAAAGTTATTACATTTTCAGCACCATATTTTTGATCGCACATTATTTACGATGCTCCCTGTCTTTTTCACTCCTTTTGGAAGCTACAGAAAAATAATCCAAACTCCAAAGTGAGCATAAATTGGTTTATCCGTGTGATTTTAGAATCATATTTTAGGGGATCATAAGGGAGTGTGCACAAAGACTGACATTGTTCTATTGAAAGCAGGCTCCTTAGTTTCTGTAAATAGTGAATGAAGACATAAATATCTTTCCAAAACAGCATTTCTCAATCTGTAGATTACAGTTGTCCTTAAAATCAAGCATTCTTCACTAAAATAACAAGTGAAAATGCAAGAGGAAGGAAAATACAAATAATAAGTACTGTGAATAACTAACATCATAAAATGGGTCTGTGATTTTTCTTCTCTCTCCCACTCCCAAAAAAGCCTACATTAGTTGAAAGACCACTTTACTTAAGGCACAGCTCTAATGGTCAGTTTAAGCCAAGAAACATTAGGCACTCTGACCTATCCCCTGATGGACTCCCTCTTCTGATTGCAGGGAAGCCCAGAGAGATTATTCTGATTTAGTCAGATCACCAATAGTCTTGTCCTTATCCAAATCTGAAAATACTCACTAATGTCATTTGAATTCCGAACCTTAAATTAAATCCTGTAAAAATTCAAAATTTCTGATATACCTTTTATAAAAGACCACTGGAATCAGCTGTGTCTTCTGGCATTTTACACCTGGGATAATCTCTTGAGCTCAGTGGGACCATGGGACCAAAACTGAAGTTTGGAGTGTTTCACTGCCATCAGCCTCCAGAGCAAACACTGTCTGGATCTCACCAGTCCCTAAGCTCAGGGGAGTTTCTAAAAATGTCATGCTAAATGAAACTGGATGTTGACATCTGTGTCATCAACTGCACCGAAATATTGAGAAGACCCCATATGGATTTAGATTAATTTCTGGAAAAACTCACCAAGTACTTGTTTTCACATCTTATCTGCTGCACTTTGCACTGTGTACATTCTCACAGCCCAGCCTGAGACAGTAGTCGCTACCAACTTAAAATATTATGTTTCTGTTTTCAACCACAGAACCTGTTCCTTTCTGTTAAGTTCAAAATAAGGTATTTCCCTTCACTGACTACAGACTGACTAGAGAAAACCTTTGGTGTATTTTTAAAATGCTTACTTGGTGCTTTTAGTAAAGCAATAGAAAAAAAAAAAAAAAAAACAAATATAAAACCAGAGCACTACTCATTGTTCAAGGTGCTAGTCAAGTCTCTGTCAATATGAAATTAATTCCTACTGTCACAAATTTTCCCCATGGTTATACAAACAGACTAACTTTGCTAGATATTCTAGGTGCCTATAAGCAGGTAGTTCATTCAACTTCTCTCAAACCTTTCCTTCCTACCAAGCACCACAGTACAGGAATGTTGAGTCTGCTATCTGAACTCTAAAAGAGCTTCAAAATGCAGTGAATTAAAATGGCTATTCAGCTGGTCTTAAATCTTTTACCCCTGTAACTTAACACAACACACTCCACTTTCATTCATTCACACTTCTCCAAAAAATAACACTGTCTCATTGATAGCAATTGCCAAGACACTAAAATTAAACTATAAAATGGACTGTGACCTCAGACATCCATTTTTTACATTCATCACCCCTTTTGAGCTCAAGTTATAAGGAAAAAAGTTTTGTTATAAATCATCGGTATTTAAACTCAAAAACAGAATAGAAAACAAAGTGCTCATTTTTCTATCAAGGTCTCACAAGCTTAAAAACATTGCTACATATTTTCTCATGACAAGAGATGATAGCTCTCCAAATTCATAATCAAGTTTCTGGTTTATCTATTTCTAGCAACACCTCAAAATCTACTCCTTAGTGTTACACAATAGCTCTCAAACAGGTATCTGCTGAAAGTCTGCTATTCACAGATTGTTTCTTTTTCACTGCTAGTAGGTTCACATGATTTTTGGATACAATGAAACTTTCACTTTCCTATCAAATTTGAAACAAAGCAAGAAGCAGGACTTCAGAGAAGGGACAGACACAAGTTGTTGACATAGTCAATTCAACAATTCCAAAGGCAGCACTTACGTTTAAGTACTATACAAAACACAGAAACCAATTCTTTCTATCCTTTGCAGATTGATAAAACTACACATCCACAGCTAAGCGCAGTAGCATCATTTTCCATTCCACGTGAAAAGCCCACGTTTTTCATTTCCCTTTTGCTAGCAGAAAATGTAGGAACATGTACATGTCATCAGAATTTTCCACTGCAGACACTCCTCTCCTAAAGCTGCTACAGAAAACCACTGGCAGCAGTGACAATGAAACACAATCAAAACACACATGCAAAAAAAAAAAAAAAAAAAAAAAAAAAAAAAGAAATACCTCTCCCCCAAACCCAGCAATTAAATGCAAATTCCCAAAATTTCACTACCTCTTCCCTTTAACAAAAGGAAGAAAAAACATAACTACGTTCACTAGCTATGCAGTCTGGTATGCTATGGCAAAGTACACCCTGGCACTATGCATGGTGTAAGACTCTATATTAAAAAAATATATATTCTTTATTGCATAATACTTCTGGATAGCTAATTCTAAAGAATATCCACTGTGATTGCCTTGGCTTTACTCTCAGTGGGAACTGAGCTCTAATCCAGCAAACTTCACTCTCTGAAAGTCCTGAAGTAATTCAACCTCCAAACTGTTAAAACATGAGGTTTTCTCAAGGAAGAATATTCACAATATTAAACTTTATAAAACCTTGTAGCTAGATTTGTGATATAGACTAGAACCTGCCATGATCACTATTCCTTAAGTGTTTGAATGAGCATAAGAATGTTTGTTATTCATATTTAAAAAAGGCAAATCTAAACTTTACAGGACTGATCACTAAGGCAGACTTTTTCCCCCAAGTACCACACTCTGCTCTCTTCAATTACATGTGCCAATTTTTAATATTGCAAAGGAGAATTGGAAGAGTACAAGAAACTGTAGTCTTATATCAAGCGTGCAATATAGATTATGGACATCTCTCATGACATCTCTTGTCATAGAAGAAATATAGTAGATGCTTCTTTCCATACTAGTTTGTATGCAATTCATTTCCTGGGTTCTACCACTTTACCTGCTGCAGTTCAAACACGTATCTCCATGTCCAACAGGCAATTACATATATGTTTATGGACACTAGTATCACGGTTAAGTATAGAAATTACCTCAGCTGAAACAGTCTTTGAAACAAAGCATTTTAATTTGCTCTTAATTAGCTTTATTCATTTGTGGAAAAGACAGAATGGGGCGGGGGGGGGGGGGAGGGGGGAACATTCTATACAAACTATTTGCATTTTGATCATTCTTTTCATTAGCTCAAAATATTTGGCCTCTTAACAAATCAACCAAATCTGTATGTCTTTTTTGTTCTACTTGGTCAGCATGACGCACTTGGAAAGTGGCTTCAGCCAGAAGCTGTAACAGGATGAGTTCACGAAGAGTCACCACAAGATTGTGTGTCAGTGTGCTCACAGCCCCAGCCATGAAGTATCAGCAACAGAAAGGAGAAAATACAAGCATCATACATAGTGCTTGTGAAAGACACCAGTTTTCAGAGATTCAGGGATATGTACATTATAATACACACTTCTTTAGACCATTGAGCACTTCAGAATCACTATTTGACCCTTTGCATATATATATGGTTTGTTTACAAATTTTGTATGTTTTTTAATACTTAGCTGGAATATCTAACTGCAATACAGTTTACTTAAAAAAAAAGAAAGAAGAAAAAAGGGAGCACAGGCAAATTTTAAAGAAATATTTACAGAAACAAATTCAGTAAATTCAGATGGAAACTGAGAGAAGGGAGTGTAAAGGCTGAATTATCTGTTATCTAATTAGCCTTGGGAGCATGGCAATCCTTGTCTGATGATGAGAAACGATAAGGCAATGATTACTAGGGACTTAAAGCTTCCTTATGAAATACTGTCCTTCCTCATCACTGCACTTGGCGGGGAGACCTTCTAAGTTGAAAACATCCTGTACTTTTTACTGTTTTGTCATGCTCCAAGTTTTCACAATGGGAAAGAAGAAAGTTTCAAACCGGTTTCTGTGGGGTTCTTGAAGACTTCCAGAATGCGAAATAATCTTATCAGTTTCACCTTTTCTGCTTTCCCATAAGACTAGACAACAAGATATTAGTGCTACTGATGCAAGCTATTAATAGAAAAGGAAACACCCAAAAAAAAAAAAAAAAAGGTTTAAAGGACAAAATGAAATAGAAGAGAAGTCTTCTATTGTACAGGATAGTTATCATACAACAAAAAGCACCAGAGCCCCTGTGCTCAGGGTTCTCTTCATAACGGAAATGAGCAAGAGAGACCAAAAGCAGTATCTTAAAAAAAAAAATATATATAGTGGGAGAGAGAGATACTTAATTTTGTATACAGAAGGCAATGCCTTGCTCCTAACATGAACAAAATTAGCTTTTACTTGCTGCTAATTTTTATCATTGGCTACAAATGCAGAGGAAAATGAGCTGTCAAAGGTTGTTTTCCATAGTACAAATGAGAGCACAAACAACAAGGTATATGTATGTTAATAAGCAGAGAGCAATGATCAGTATGCCCTTGAGAACAGAAGCATTCCTTGAGGTTTCTGATAATCTGATGTTGTCTAAACTATGAGCACTTAAAATGCATTTATAAAAATAATTCTGCTTGTGCAGGGTCTCTCAATCTAATACAGCTCTACTCCTGCACCAGTATTTGAAACAACCCCCTTTTTTACCCATTTGAGACATCTACATCATTTATATACGTACAATATGCAACAGCTTCTCTAATGAACTGCAATATTCCACAATACTGCTTACTGTGTAGTGCCTACAAAGACCAATTAGATCACCACACCCTAGCTTTGTAGAGATGGAAGAACATACTTACATTTTAAAAAAAAGGAAAGAAACCTTTCTTTTTACCACCTTTTTTCCCCAAAACAAAAGTATACTTTTTACTCAAATATCATTAAATCTGAATCCCAGATACGAGTAACATGTAGTCTTCATACTTTAAGTTTTATACTTTTTTTTTTTATCAGTGTGAAAATGCTTCCTACACCCATCTCCTCAGACCAGATAACTACTAGATCCTTGCTTTTTGATTTGCATCTGCATTAACGTGGCTGTTAATTCCAGGATGAAACTTGACAGCATTTGCTCCTTTAAGTAGACTTTACCTAAAAAAAGTACTGACAACCAATTAATCACCCACAGGCCTACTGAGGAGAGTTAAATCTCCTTGACTTAAAACTCATAACCTATTCCCATCTGATGGTATATGGCACATGAAGGAATATGACATGTGATTTCAATAAAATGCACTTTTTTTTCCCCCATTCTGTCTCCTTTTTCTCATTTAAGTGTTTACTCCTGCTTTTAACCTATCTAAATGTCATGACACAGGCCAAGAGTGAGTCAGAAGTTTGCGTTGCTGTTAGCACATCCATTTCTTGCTCAATAAAAATTTTCAAGTTAGCTTTCATTTTATGATTCTCTTAAAAATTTCCTTAAGCAACTCCAGAAAACAGTATTTATTTTTAAAATATATGTTTATTTGACCCTTTAGTTTACAATCACTTGTCAGAAGCTTCATGTACAAAGTAATGCTACAGTTCTTGATTAGCTTACCTGCTCTTCCACCTGCTGATACATTCCTACAGGGAATTTCTGCTGATGTTTTTATGTTTTCTGCATGTATTTTTTGTCACCATGAGTTAGCAAATATGGTTTCCTTCACAAACTTTCAAAAAAAAAAAAAAACGATTTAACATCTTAGCACATTTTATAGTCATCATGACCTCCTGGTTGTTAAATGCATTTAAAAAAAAAAAACTCTGTAAGAGGCACAATTTAAACTATTTTTGTCCCTTTTGGAGGAAAAAAAGAGAAAAAAAGTACACTTTTGAAACTTCAATGGGTCTGAAGAACTTCAGCCATTAATTTTATGTTTCCAGATTGCTGTAAAAGGCTACATTCCTACCATTCCACTCAAAATTCACTCTATTACTACAATTCAAGATTCTTTTTAGACAATATACATGAATGAATCATGTCTGACAGGATACATCCAGTTACAAAGAATTAAGTAACTTAGGTGGGGAACAGCATATACAAATAAAACACACTGTTTTCCAGAATACAAAAGGACTAAGGATTGATGACAACTGATAAAAAGATCATAGGCATTTAGAATTTCTGATCTGCTAACAGATCTGTACTGTTTTACTGATTTGCTTCCTGAAATCTATTCCTTTTCTTCTTCTGTAGTTCTCTTAGTACCTGCCTGGAGGAAAGAAATTGGCAACAATGCTGGTTGCTATTGACACTGACTTACACTTTCTCAGCAAAACTATTCAGTAAGAAGTAGAGGGATGGAGTAACATGAAATATTTCTTTTCTGCCATAAGGTTAACTGCTTAACAAAGGTGCTTCCAGCACCTGTTCGGCCAGCACATGAGCATTCAATATAACGAGAATAAGAAATGGGGCATATTCCATTGACAGGTCTTTATCTGTAAGCCATTGCATCCAAATCCACAGGAATTCTTACATCATGTATCTGATTTCACAACAATGAAACAACCCATGTATACATGACAGGAAGGGATATGAGTTTCTTAACTTTAAATCCAGTTTCTTTCAAAGTGCCACAATACAATTGCACAGCCTAACCATCTTGCTAAGCAGATCTATTTTTAGGCAGCTTCTTTGTCATTGTATCTCAGTGCCTACTTTTTAAACTCAGTCTAGTTTCGCTGGTAGCTGAGCTTACAAGTGCTGCCACAAGTCTCTTTCAAAGGTAAATATAAATATATGGCTGAGTTCTGTAGCAACATAATGACAGAGTTTTAAAACACACCGGACAACAAGTCTGAAAGAAGGGAAAAAAAAAAAAAACCCACGGATCTGCAGAACAGCTCAGGCGTGACAACTTCACACAGACACACACCTGTATGGCAACTGCAAGCCGCGCATCACCCCTGACACGCGCCTCTGCCTTACACAGGGCCAGTCAAAGGAAACCAGGTACCAACTTGACTCAACGCTTTGAAGAACTGCCCGAGTTTATTAACTCCGCCGTGCTCCCACCGCAGCCTCCCCAGCAGAGCCCCCGCTAAACTACCTGAAACACAGCCCCTATCTCCCACCATGCCGCTTCGCTCGGATCCCCATCCCGGCCCCCCCCACCCCAGGTCGCTCCTCGCCCAAAGCGCGGGCGCTGCCTTCCCACCCCGACCCTCCCCGGGCCCCCACTCCGGGCAGCGGGGGAGCCGCCCCGCCGCCCCCTCCTTCCCTCCCCTCCCTCCCGCCTTCCTTCCCCCCCTCCTCCGCGGGCCGCCCCCGCCGCCACTCACCAGCTGCGCGCCGCACACGGCCACCAGCGTACACCGGCCGCTGCAATAGCCCATGGCTCCCGGCACCCCGCGCCGCCGTCCCGCGCCGCGCCCACTCAGGCGGCGGGAGAGCACCGCCCGGCCGCCGCCCGGCTCCCGCCTGCCGCCGGCGCTCCCCAGCCCGGGACCCGCATGGGGGCGCGCCCGCCGCCCGCCCGCCCGCCCTCAGCCGCGGCCGCAGCGCCCGCCGCCTCGGCGGTCGCGGGCAGCGGGGCCGGCCACCCCCGC
Organism: Cinclus cinclus; assembly: GCF_963662255.1. Lineage (NCBI taxonomy): Eukaryota > Metazoa > Chordata > Aves > Passeriformes > Cinclidae > Cinclus > Cinclus cinclus. The sequence continues at coordinate 50,737,301 of NC_085048.1, read as the reverse complement.
GGAGGGCGGCAGCGCCGGGGGGAGGGCGGCGGCGGCGGCAGGTGCCTGCAGGAGCAGCCGCGCTCTGCCGCGCAGCCCCACAGGCATCTGGGCTTCAAAGTTTGCCCCCTCAACTCCGCTCGCAAACCATCCGGGCTCGCAGCCGTCTGCGGCGGGGGGAGGCGGGGGGAGGAGGGGAGAAGGGAGGGAGGGAGAAGGGAGGGACGGACGGACGGACGGGGAGGCGAGGCAGGCGGCGGCGCTAAGCTCGGTTCACGCTCGCAGAAGCGAGTCCACGGCATAGCTGCTCCCCCGCCCGCCTTCCTCCTCCTCCTCCTTCTCCCGGTAGGGCTCAGGCAGCCCCAGCTGTGGGAACCCCTCTCCCGGGGTCTCCCCCGCGGGAGGGCGCGGAGAGGCGGCGCAGCGGCGGAGGCGCCTCCGCTGTGTCGGCGCGGGCGCGGCGAGCGCGGCTGGAACCTTCCCGGGCGCCTTTGTGTCGGCGGGACACCTCTCCGCGCCCGCCCCGCCCGGGGCTCAGCCGCACCGCACGGCGCCCGCCGCCGCACCCTGCCGGAGGGGGCCGTGCCTGTGCGGCGGCGGGGCACGGCCCGACGCGACCCGCGGTCACGGCAGGGCAGGCCCGGGCAGCGGGGCCCGGCCGCGGGCGCGGAGCGGAGCGGAGCCGGCGCGCCCGCAGCCCCGCGGTGGCGCGCGCTGCTGCCGCCTGGCGGGCCGCGGGCGGCGGTGCAGGGGAAGCCGCCCCAGCCGCGCTCCCTCCGCTGCCGCCGGCACCGGGGAGAGCTCCCCGGTACTGCCGGGCACACGCCGGCCCCCAGCTGCCCGCCGCACCGGTGTCGCTCCCGCCCTGACCAGAGGTCACGGGAGTAGGCAGATCAGAAGAGTTTGACCTGGAAGACTGGGAGAGATCCGAGGCAGAGGCTAGGAGCTGGAGGGTGAGGGCAGGAAAAGAAGGACAAGACTGGTGCAGTTTAGAAAAAAATATTAATTGGTGTCAGGGAACTGATTCTGCCGACCATTATGATGAGGAACATTTGCACTCAGTGACCTGATCCGGCCTTCCTCTGCAGTTAAAAGCACTCAGAATATATCAAGTTGGTGGGAAATTATGTGTCAAGATCTGATGTGTCCATCAGCCACCAGAGGCTGTTAATTGCTGTGTCATCAGCAATGAGCTTGGCATTGTATTTGGACCGGGACACTCTTACTGAGGTGCCCATTAGCAGAAGTAGTTCTATTGGTGGCGTCAACAATTATGAACTGGAGGAACGTCACTGGGTTTCCTGAGGACATGTGTATATTCTTTTGCAGCAAAATATCCTGTAAAACTGGAAGCTCTTTTGAAGTTTAGAACTCCACATAGTTTGCTCTCACTTAATAAGTAAGTTTGTCAAAATAGTTTGCATATTGTCAAATGATCAGTTATGACTACTAAAATTCTTAAAATGTAATGAGTGTTCCACAGGGAAGCAAAACATCTCAAAAGTTACAGTGTTTGTCCTCTGTTCCATAAGTACATTCTTCTGATTGTCAGACTCTGTGCTGTCAGACAAGGAATGGACCAGTCAAATTGCTGGGCACGAGGAATACCAAATGCAGTGAACATATTCACTTCAGGATCTAAGGAGGCAACTGCTAGGGGTAACCATAGCTGAGAACAAATAAAGCTGTAGAGCAGCTGAGGGCCAGAAAGCAGAGATGTCCAGCAAGTGGCAGAGAATAGTTCAGGTACCTCAACTCGAACAGTCTTTTTTAACTTCTTCAGCATTACAGGATCACAGAATGGGTAGAGTTTGAAGGGGCTACAGTGGGTCATCTGGTCCAACCTCCCTGCTCCAGCAGGATCATCCTATAGCACATTGCAGTGGCAAGAACAGTGTATCTCATTGTCTGAGACTGGGAGCTGGGAAGCTAACAGAAAAGGCAGCTTGTACATGTTTAGACTCTTGTGAGGAAACAAACGGTTCTCTAAACCTGTTGATTTAGTTGTTCATTGCAGTGGGAGGTGCCTGAGGAAAATGTGGGCAGTAGTAGAAGAGTCCAAAATTACAATCGCCATGGACTCCAACAGCTTCCCAAAGCTCCCTGATCCTTTTCCTTCTGAACACCTTCTCCTATAGCTTATAGCTTTGCAATGTAGTAAGAATCTCAACTGGTTTGCCTTCCCCTAAGTACCTTTAAAGTAAATGTGTCTTTTTCTCTGCTGTTATCCATTTCCCCCTGGTCTATGGCTTATCTGTCCACACAAACTTCCTTTCTCCAAGTTACTTTTATCTGCTTAATCTCTTTTATCAAGAGGACTCAAAGTGAGCCACTGGACTGAGCTCTCATTGGTGAAATGCTCAGGTCAGGGCCTTTCTGAGTCCAGTCTAAGCCTGTTCTTGGGGCCCTGCAGTTTCAGCAAAATCAGCTGTGTACACAGCAATACTGTTTTTTTTGGTTCCTAGTTAGGCTTAACAAAAGGCCTGTTATGTGTGCTCACTGAGTAATTTCCGAATGTTCATAACTTTCTCAAAACAAATCAAATTTTCTTTGAAGGCAGGCTGTGCAGTGCTCTTCCCTGAATGTTACTCCATGCAAAACATTAACTTGTAGGTTACAGTTGTTTCAACAGTTGATTTTCAATCATAAAGAAGAAAAACAACAACAACAAAAAAACAACAAAAAACCCCACCCAAGCAGATAAAAATAGGTTTCCTTGTTTCCCTCCAATCTTCTCAATCAAGTGTAATTTTATTCCCATTTCTAAAACTCATTTCTGGGTGGAAATCAGTTCCAAAATCTGTGACTATCACTAATGACTGGAAACAGGAGGCTACAGATTTGTTTTGCATTTCCAGTTATAGGAGCTCATTGCTAGTGCCTGTACACCTAGGATGTCTGCTCTTTGGAGACAAGAGGGGAACATGCCATAACATGGCATGACAAGGGGAACAGTGGCATAATGATGAAAGCCTGTGTCCCCTAGAGAGCCTTCCCTGTGATTTGACAGGACTTACTAACTGGTTTTAAGCCTAACCCTAGCCTGCTTCTTCCCTGAGCCTGGAGGAGCACCTGGGGAAAAAGGAAGCCCAAGGAGGGCTGCAGCTGCCAGCCTGATGCATTAAACCAGCAGCCACAGGAGAGAACAAGGACTTGGAGAAAAAGCCGTAGGCCAAACAGACTGGCGGAAAGGGCCACTAGCGGCTCATGGACCGTAGCTTCTGTATCCCTTTAATAAAACTTCTATGTGAAATCCGTTCAGGCAGCACAGTGTCGGTTCAGTGGCGTGTCATCCCAAGCATTTCATCCATGTAGGAAGTTCCTGCTGCTAGCACCAGCTCCCCAGGCTGTCCCAGGTCCCAATAAATCAGCATGGGCTCCTATCTACTGCATGCATTCTAGTACCAAACCAGTCCAAAAATGCTTTGTACTGGATAACATTGTCATCAATAGTAAAGGCAAAATATTGTTTCAATTTAACCAACACCTTGTTAACAGAACAGACCTTGCTGTGTGATGTTCATGTTGATTTTCTGGGGAAAGAATCAATTAGGGGGAAAAATAAATTATTAAAACATAATACAAAATTATTGCAGGATTAAGAACACTGCAATAAAAATTCTATTCAAACCTCTAAGACTGTAGCAGTATTAAACAGTTTTTTTTGAACATCATCTCTACCATGAAGATTGAGTGTCAGGTACTTTTTTTTACCTCCTGCAGGATTTCAAGACTTGATTGCCCAAATGACAGTTTACTTATTTTACTGTCACATACTTTTGTGAAATGCCATAACAAGTTGATTACAGGTTTCACGTTTTGCATAGTGACAAAATCATCTGTCATATAATCGTCTGAAGCCTGAAAAACCATTTAACTAAGAAGCAGTTGCTACTGAAAATAATGATATTTGAAACATTAAGTGGGTTTAAATGTGTACATTTTCTAAGTAAGTCTTTGTTTTAGCTGAATGAGAAGAGCAGTGTTATCCCTTTCAGGCATGAATTTAAGACTTGTAAAAGCAGACAACAACTAGCCAGAGGGTGAGGTAAATTAGGAGGGGCATCATTACATGAATGAAATGAAAAATAGAAATTGAAAGCCTACTAATACATCATAGCTTCTACAAAGATGAAAAAGTCCTTGGCTCCTATTTCCAAAACCTGTTATTCCTACTAACCTGTGCTGGCGATCTGAAACCATCTCATGCAGTCTGGCTTCTAGAAACAGAAACAGTCTCCCTTTCCCTTTTGGAGAGAAATATTTGAACTGATGTGAAGAAAGGAATAAGATTTTACTTTATTATTCTACCATATCCATACCATAGATGAGATGTAAGTAATAACAGTAATAAGGATAATCCATTCATTTAATCTATTCAAGTTTCTTGACTAAGTGACTAGATTTTGGAAATAATGTGATGTATCATTTCTACTTTGCAATACTAACCGTTAAGGGAATTTCCTGGGCATTTTATTATTGGCAATGAGTGGATGAAGTAATGGTAGAAGTAATCGCACTTCTTGTGTGCAGGCAATGGAGAAGCCAGTTGTGAAAATGTGAAGGGAATAGGATGGGAAAGCTCACCAAGGTGTTAGATTGAAGAAGAGAATGATGTGTCCCTGGAACTCTGTCATATACTGACTTCATAGACAATGCAGCCATTACATACCTGCCATTATGGATACTGGTAGAAAATCATATACATGAGGATGAATGCTGAACCTGTCTGGAGGGTGCTGCACCCAGGTGTTCAGCTGACCTCCTGCAGTGGGCTGCAGCACAGGGTATGACCAGAGGTCAGCAGAGTAGTGTCCAAGCATGTCTGACCATACTGGGACACCAACTGTAGCACACCACAAGTGGCAAAAGCCCTGTTCTAGGGCCACAGATCAATGGAAGCCAAGTGGTGTCACTGCATCCTTGCTGCTGAGTTTGTTTTCCACGTAGGCTGGAGAGGCATTAAGGATACAATAGCTTTGGCTTTTTTCAGACTGCTCCACCTTCTGTGGGAGAGTGGGAAAAATAAGAATTGGAGGGAAGGAGGAATTCCTTGCCATGTTGTCTTGCTTCTCAAGGGCGCATGGTTAACAAAATTGTAAATCTGAGGGCTTATCATTGCTCTCTGTGGACACACTTTGTACAATGTTTTTCTTAACTAACACTGTAATTTTCTGTGCACTTATTTGTCTTTCTGGGGGAAAAAAAAAGTTTAGTAATGCTATCACTATTTTTAGTCAATATTTTCTCACTTGTGGACATTAAAGTATTGTATAGGAAATTTAATATTATTGATCCTACATTTCAGTAGATCTGCATACAGAGGTTTGAAACACTTCATATGCTAGGTACTTTGGACATCCACATAGTAGATTTTTCTTATCTGTCTCCTGTAAACTTGTGTAACCTTTAGCAAGTCGATTAAACATTCTGCCTCTTATATACCTCATCTGGAAAATAAATGTGTTCTCATTTGGCCTAGGGCAAGGTAACACAAGGGAGAAATCAGTTTCAGAGCACTGGAATTTCTTCTCACATTTAAAATTGGCCAATGAGGAAGTCAGATTATTTTTGTGACCGTTGTTTTTTCTATTTACTTCCTTGTCATGAAATAATGGATTCATAACCATTAATATTCTATTTTTAATCATTCTGCTATTAATATTATTGATAGTTGCTTTTTTCCTTAAGTCACTGACAAATCTAATATTCATTTATCAATTTTGTATTTAATGTAATCTATTTAACAAATTATTTTAACATATTTTAATTCTGAAATAAACAGGCTCTGTTTTCAGCAAATATTTTGATTGCCAGTGAAACTAAAATACTGACCTTTGACAAACAGAAGGATGCTTTCTTTTGTGACAGAAGTGTGACTATGGTCTTTGAAATGGAGAAAAATTGAGAGGGGGTAAAATATGGCTTGGATTCAAGGAGGAGGTTTGACGGGCAAATAGAAGAGCAGAATGAACCGTCGTACTGGAAGTCTCCAAAGCTCTGAGCAGTTGGAAGAGCTCTGGGAGGGCTCAGCTGCAGCTGAACCTTGATATTCTTTGTAAACTGCATCCCGTCAAAAGAGGGCACTGCGTTCATGCACAGACACGGCACCGGTCGCTCTTGCGGATCCCTGTGGATGCACACATTCCCAGTCCGCAGTGCTCCCGCCTGCCCTGTCCTGCCCTGCCCTGCCCTGTCCTGTCCTGCCCTGCCCTGCCCCGTCCTGTCCTGCCCCGTCCTGTCCTGCCCCGTCCTGTCCTGTCCTGTCCGGCCCTGCCCTGCTCTGCCCTGCCCCGCTCTGCCCTGTCCTGCCCTGCCCTGTCCTGCCCTGTCTGTCCTGCCTGTCCTGCCCTGCCCTGCCCTGTCCTGCCCTGCCCTGTCCTGCCCTGTCTGTCCTGCCTGCCCTGCCCTGCCCTGCCCTGTCCTGCCCTGCCCTGCCCTGTCCTGCCCTGCCCTGTCCTGCCCTGTCTGTCCTGCCTGTCCTGCCCTGCCCTGCCCTGCCCTGCCCTGCCCTGCCCTGTCCTGCCCTGTCCTGTTCTGTCCTGCCCTGTCCTGCCCTGTTCTGTCCTGCCCTGTCCTGCCCTGTCCTGTTCTGTCCTGCCCTGTCCTGCCCTGTCCTGTTCTGTCCTGCCCTGTCCTGCCCTGTTCTGTCCTGCCCTGTCCTGCCCTGTCCTGTTCTGTCCTGCCCTGTCCTGCCCTGTCCTGTCCTGTCCTGCCCTGTCCTGTCCTGTCCTGCCCTGCCCTGTCCTGTCCTGCCCTGCCCTGCCTATCCTGCCTATCCTGCCCACCCCCCTCCAGCCGCCGAGGGATGGAGGAAGCTGGCTTGGGTACCAAGCTGCGGGCGGCAGCCGTGCCTAACGTGGTCTCTTGGCCACCCAGGGAATCAATGGGCTTCATGAAGACTGAACTCTAAGAAGGAAAATTAAAAGGTGTGCAGCAGGTCTAATGATCGCTTCTGGACTCTGATGCTGGAAAACCCTATTGTTTTCCTCAGATCATGTGTGGCCTTGTAACACACAACAGATCAGAGAGAGGAATAACCCAATATTTTAATGGCTTTCTAGGGGAAATGGCATCCCTTTGTTTACCCAGACTGGCCTTCTGCAATAGGTGAGAGGTCTTCCTTAGGCCGATTTTTGATTGAACTAAATTTGGGAAATACTGTTCCAGGCATTATTTAAAATTTTCTAAAAAACAAGGAATACATAAAACATTCTGTAATAAATACTGGAGATCCAGTAGAAGAAATAACATAAAAAATTACATTTTATCTCTAGTCTATTCCTTATGTTTAAAGAACTGCTTTTTGCACAACTATTGACAGCAACACTGAAAAGTTCCCTTTAGAAATCAAAAAGGTTGTTTCCTCTTCTCTATAATCTTGTCTTGACTGTTGCCATTTTAATATATAATCTTCTTTTTGATAAGATAAAGACCTTGGTCTCCCTGTGCACTATACTACCAGGTAGATCCTTTAGTCTTTCAATCATTTTAACGGATTTTTTTTTAAATCCTCCCTAGTGGTTCAACATTTTCTAGAAATTTGAACTGTGTAGGCGAACACAGTGTGTTATTAAGGAATGTGGCATTTTCAAATCCAAAAGCCTCAAATCAGATTTGATTTCATCATCCTCATGAAATGTCCTGTCCATCTTGTTCATCTCTTATGACCTCTGGAGCTCCTTCTCTGGCTCTGTTTCCTGAGATAGGCTTCTCCATGGATTCCGTCTGAATTGCCTTGTCTTTTCCTAGCTACAGGACTTTGCTTTCTGCCCTACTCTGATAAATGTTTCTTTACATTCAGCTTGCCAAGTTACCCAAGTTACATTAAAAAAAACCTGTCCTCTTCAAACCATACCACTGAAGCTATTTTTTCTCCTTCATACTATATTGACAGCAGTTTCCTTTGTTTTTTTCCCTTTTATATAGAAATATTTAAAATGGTAGATAGTACAAGGTGATACTGACTTGTTCAGAAGTTGTTTTCCATTTAAAGTTCTAATTTGAGATTAATCATTCACTACCTTTTTTATTAAATGAATATGTATGTTGAATTTTTGTCTTTGTAGTTTTCCTTATTAAATGGTCATCAAATTGAGCTCAAAAAATCAAGTTTTTAAACCGACATGGTTACCATCATCATCCAAACCTGTAATCTCATCAAGAAAAGCCATCAAGTTAGCTTGATAAGATCTGTTTTCCAGAAACTCATGTTGATCAGCATTAATTATCCACCTTTAATTCTTTATTAATTGAGTCTTATATCAGCTGTTTCATCAGTTTGCCTCAGATCAGTGTTAGACTGACAGGTCATTTACCCCTTTAAAATTTTGGCACAACATTAGCTTTCCTCCTTTTCACTGGGGATTTTCTGGTGCTCCAGTTCTTACTGAGAATCAACATTAATGGTTCAGAGAATTTCTTTACCAGGTTTTTCTGAAATTTTCTTAATGAAAATTCCCTGGATCTTTTTATTTGGAAATGTGTGCTGCTATAAACTGCCTTTTAATTCTCTTGAGTGACCACTAGAATGGAAAATACTTCAGCCTTACCTTATGATAAAATTTCTCCTTTCTCTCCTCCCAAACAGAGAATGAGGTTATGCACTGAGCACATATGGTTTGTCTGCATTATTATTCTTTATTCTGCATTTCCTGTCTGCTACTGCAAAACCAAAATTGTTCTTTTCTTTTATTTGCTTTTAATACCCTTCTTTAAAAAACCCAGAAAATCTCTCTTCTTAATGACTTTAGCAGCCATGGCAGGTCTTACTGCCTTTTCAATTTTGCAATTGATTAATCTTGATTTACTTGAATCTGGTGAGGTCCATTATTAAATGATTGTGTATTCTTCTACTTTTGTTTACTTTATATATTTTCTCTGGTTCCTACTTCAATGTAGGCTCATTATGTTGTGACACTATTTCCAACCCCCCCCTTCCATTTAATTTGGTTCTTAATTGCTATAAATTTATTGAAGTCAACCCTTTAAAAGCAATACAGGATCGCTGTTGACTGGGCTTTGTTTTCTGTGCAAACAGCAAATCTAAGAACTGGTACTAATATAACCATGATTTTTACCTAGTAATATGTTAGAAATTTTTACCTACAACTTTGGAATTCCTGAAGAATGTTAACATTGGCATCATAATTTCTTAAGCATATGTTGCTCAGGCTGAGGTTCCTGTGATTACACAGCCATTTAGTTCTCCTACACTACAGACAGGTACTCACCTGAGCTCGGGGCTTCCTGCTGTGACATGGTAACTGTCAGCCAATCCCAGCTGGTACTTTGTACTTTGCCAGTTAAATATTCACCCTCAAATTTCCAATATCCATCAATTCCACACTGTCAGCGCTTAGAAAAAAAACAATTTTTGACACGGAGTGGCTTTTTGCACTCTTTCTCCCGACTTCTTCTTTCCTAAATAGATTACGGGCAGTGATTTCAGTATTCCGGTCTTGCAGATCACCCATTCAAGTCTCGGTAATGCCAATGAGGAAAGATTCATGCTCGTAAATGAGCTGTTCCAGCTCTTGTTTACTAAAAAGGCTCCCAGTCTTGCAATATAGGCAATTAAAGTTTTTTTCTTCCTCATATTCTTTGGATTTTTGATTAATTTTGTTCTAAGTGTCTTCATTTTTTGCTGAATTTGATGGTTCTCTTCCCCTCATCCCTCCATCATTCCCTCTTGTTATTAGCTTGTCATCATCAGACAACACTTGCAAAAGGACTCTGATGCCTTGCTGCTTGGTAAAATGTGCAGTGGAAGTTCCCAATGCAATGTATGTCAAGAGGCAAAAAGTGAATTTACAAGTACAAGAGCAAGAATGCTGCCAAAGATAGGCAGTATGATCTTTTCCAGAATCTGGCATCTTCTCTGGCCATGAGTAACATCGCTCACAATTCTTAGGATATAATTTCCCATTATGTTTCTGTTCATAGTATGATCAGTGGCAGGAGTTCCTGTTTTTCCCTCTCAATAAGGCATCCCCCGTGATGGACCACCTTTCCAGAGACACTGTGCAACTTTGCATGAAATCAGGCCGTAAATCAGAGCTGAGAAGAAGCTCAGGTATTCAAAAGCCCACGTCTGTACAGGCTGGAATGTTGGAGAAGTGTGCTGGAGAGCCAGACAGCAAGCTTGCAGGTGGGAATGTGGGCCCCTGCTGAAAGTTCCCTGGTCAGAGGCACAGAGGCAGGAGAAATACCTTTACTTCTGCACACTTCCCTTCTGTGCTGGGGGAAAGTAGGGGTGGCTGTCTGAATTTTCAGGTCCTTCTGGCTCTTAGGCAGAAACCCTGAGCACTGTTGATGGATAAGCAAAGACATAAGCAAGGAGGTCTCTCTTAGGGTGCTCCTCTCCTGTGCCTGGAAATCTGGTACAAAAAGCACAGGAACAGCTTCCAGATCTGTGGTTAAAACAATTCACAAAGACTTGGGAAGGGGCTTTAGTGGATCAAGTTTTGCTGACTGTCTTAAAACACTTATCAAATAGCAATGTCACATTTTTGTCCCAGCATTTGGATAACAGCAAATTTGTTTATATTCACTTGAAGGTGATCCTTTATATTTATTTTTCATGAATGGTGATTTTCATCTACTATATATCTGATACAGAGATTTGAGATAGGTTTACTATATGGAGATGTAGTGCAAGATGTTATTGTGCTAAAAGGAGATACATGCTGGAAAATTATTAACCTTTCAGATCACTAAATGTATATTAGTTTAGTTATAATAATAACTCCCAAACAGTTTTGGCTTGATTTGGATTGCTTTTGTTTTTGTTTTTATTTTGATGGGGTTGGGTGTTTTGGGGGGATTTCTTTGGATTTATTTTCTTTTTCTGCCAAAGTGAAATAAAGGAAGTTTAGGTCAAACACCTCCTCGAGACAAGAATTAGTTCTTTTGGTGGAAGAAGCTGTAACAAACTTATCATCATAGCATAAAAACTGTGAAATAAGCTTCTTCTCTTCTCTCACCCAACTATCAGAGACCTGTGAAGCTAGTTTAAGCCTTGGATTTAATTATGTTTTTTTTTCTTTTTAGTAACAGGCTCCTGAAGTGTCCATCAATCTGATTATTTGGAAGCAATATTATCTGATTCTTTTTAGAAATTTAGGGTTTATTTTGTTCTTTCTCACACATTTCATTATCTTCTCCTTCTTAAAATCTTTATTTGAAATTAATCTCTGATACGTTTTTTCCAACGTGAAATGTAGGTTTCACACATTACTGAGATGCCTGTAAGCTTAACAAGCAACCAGCTGAACAGTGTAGCCTTAAACTATGGATTCCAATTCTTTTTATGGAATACATTTTTTTCCTGAGCTGTGCTTTAAATATAAATTGAATTCTTCAGGATAGAGATTGAGCCTTTAACTGTATCATAAAATGTTTAATACATTTGGGCATTTAAGAAATGACATTAAATAGACTAGCCATTAAAACTGTGTTCTTTAAGCTCCTATTTTGTGTATCCTGTTAAGATTTATTGCAGAATTTTTCAGTTGCTCTTAAATTCACTGAGTATTTCAAAGGGATTTAATTTCATGTTTTTTCTTTAGCCATGGCACATGTCAACTCTCTCAATTTTCTTCCAATTAATGCTTTTACCAATTTTTCATGTTATGCCTTGAGTTTAGATTTAAACGAGAAGGGTTTGTCAATTCCTGCAGCCACCAGACCTACGGTTTTATTGTTGTTGTTCCTATCCTTTTTCCTATGCTTTGTATCTCTTTATTTAAGGTTTCTTGTTTCTCCCTTCTCCGTGTGTCATTTACTGATGGTTGAGAGTCTTTCTTTATCTCTGGGCAATGCCTTCCTGCTTGAGAGACCTATTTTATTTGCTTTGTGGATGAAAAACACTGATCTCTATTTTTGCATTGAGGAAAATACATGTATTGTTTCTTCTCTGATATTGAAGTTCATGTGGTACACTTCAGTCTATGCTCTCACCTAGCAAGACATATGCCTCTCATGTGTTTCCCATCCATCCCTCTAGCCAGCTACTGAATATTACTATCCCATGCACCTGTTCTAGAAACACACAAAGGTAAATTTGACTTGATGTCATCTGAGAAAATGCTAATTTTGCTAGCATTTTTTTCTACAGTTCTGTGAAAATAACGCAAAAGCTTTTGCGTTTTTATTGACCCACAAGAAACAGAGCAGTAGATGATAGTGAATAAGATGATAAATAATGTAAAAGACTTTATTTCTGAGGGTAAGAGTTCAGTACCATTTCTACCATTATATTCAGTAAAAGGCCAAAATAAGTCTCCCCTTCAGTCTATTTCTCAGGATTATTTTGCCTAAGAAGGTTTAACCAGCCTGGAGTAATCTTTCAGTATGTTAGGAAGATTTCACATAAATAAATCATCCAGAGTAAAAGTGTAGTCTCCAATTACATTATATTCCTGTTCCTCTTTTCTTTCTTCATCACTTTTTCCTTGGTTGCTTTACTTCCTGATCTTCTTGAATGTGTTCTGTGCTCACATATTGACTCACTGTCTCTTTGGTCTCACTGCCTCTAGGTCTTGCTTCTGTCACCAAGCTTTCTTCATTTCACTGAAGTTCTTTCTTCACTTGCTAAAGTCCCTTCCATACCCCAAGGTTTCTTAAGAGTGCTGAGATTCATTTGCAGATAATTCAGCAAGAATCTCTCAAATTTATCTTTTTTTTTTTTTTTTTGGTAGTTCTGGGTCTTTCTTTCCCAGTTATTTATTTTTCTTGACTCTCAAAACATGAGTCAGAGTAGTCTGATTATTGCTCGAACAGCACTGAGGGAAAAAATTACATAAGCTGTACATTCAACATCTCTACAGGGTAAAAGAGAGGAAGACTCAGAGATTCTGGATATTCTTCCCACTTCTGCTATTTGCTGATTATGTCAACTTGATCAAAAAATATTGAAAACAATCGAGAAATGAAGATACTTCAGTCATGCAGGTTTTGACATTGCCAAGGTTCCCTATTACAAGGGAATCTTCAACTTGATTCTATTTGTAGCTTTCTTTTTTAATTCTCTAAGAATGAGACTGCAAATGAAATCTAAGTGAAAAGAACCCAAATATCAGAAGTGAATACCAAAGCTATAAGCCTTCATTTTTCTTCTTACAGTAAGCAACTTCCCCAGTAAATATGCAGAGTAATAAAGTTATAACATAGGAATAAACAATCTTGTTCTCCATGCCCTGTGCAAACTATATTACTAAAGCGATTTTCATTTCATCAGACAAGATTCTAGGAGTGGATAGAGCTGACTGGTGTAATGCAAATCATCACAAATAAAGGAATATGATCAGTGTTGTCTTTTTTTTTTTTTAACACCAGCCTGTATGAGTTGAATTTATTTTCCCCCACATTTGTCTGCTTTATCTCTCCTTGATACACTTATCCATTCAAGGTGATCTTTTTAGAGCACACATACGGCAGTCACCATCTCAGTCAACATAGTGGGACAGTTTTAAGAACTGTTCCTTGCCAGAGGAACAGTCTGTAAGACCATAGGCTTTCCTTTCCTCCTTCATATCTCTGCACATCCACCCCACACACCATGCAATCGGCTTATGGATACATCAATTGCACAGCAATAATCTGCTCCCCTGTGGGCTGTGGCTTTTGCAAAGGAGTAAGGCTTTTTTAATATTTTTCAGATATGTGGAGCTCAACCTCACAAACCTTTTTGGTCTTGATTATTCCTTTCATGCAGGACCACATGATTTCTAACAACATTGCAGCCAGTTGAAACTTCTGATTAAGAGTTTTGCCTTCATGTGCAGAAAGTAACTCAGCACTGGTGAGCTCAGTTTCTGGGCTAAGCCATCGGCAGCTGCACAGAGAGAGCAGCTGGCATCTGGTTTTCCTTGGTTCACAGGCCTTTTTACTAGAGCAGATGAGCAACCAGCAGAGGTGAAAAGTGCCTTCTTGGTTGTATAGGCTAACATTTGATATTTGCCTGTTCCATGTATGGATTCTAGGATTACAGAGAGAAATGAGTATAAAACTGTGTCTCAGAGAAGTGTGCTGTCTTTGGGAGCTATTCATGGGATGTCTGGGCTTCAAAGGATTTACCTCACCTGTATTGAAAATCCTAATCCTGCCTGTAATAGTAGCCTATGTATGGTTCTTTTTTTTCCTTCTTGTTCATGCAAATGGAGTAAACAGATACAGGCAAGAGAACAGAAACGCACAACAATCAAGGTATAAGTATTAGAAAGCTATCTGGATTTCTTCAGCTGGCAGAGCTGAGATGCATAGGAATTTGAGATTGACTGGATCCATTTTCCTATATTCAGCTGGTTTATCTTAAACCTGGGTGGTCAACAGGGCATAAATATCTTGTGCATGTACATTCTGACAGCACATGTATCAGAAGAAATTCTCGCGAAAAAGCACATAAAACAATTGTCACAAAAACATTTTTTCATATCGCAGCTAGTCTTCTGCCAGCAAGATGCCAAAAAGAGTGTTAAAAATACTGTAAATATTCATCTCAAAGTGTGTTTACATTTGCAATATGTTCTTTTATGTGAAAGAACAGAGACAGAATGAAAGGAGAATCCTCCCCTTGGTAATGACTATTTTAATGTCTGCTCAAAGCTTTGTAAATAATGCAGCACTATAAAATTTAGTCATAAAAAGTAATCGTTATCTTTCAATGAAAGAGAATAATTTTTCCATTTGACCTGACATATAAATGTCTATAAACATTATATTTATCTTTCAGAGTGTTCCTTCTATTCATATGGTAATACAAGCAATATGCAAATTTCTAACATCTCAGAAAATTACCCCATAGTACACCCAGTTGCTTGTATTTTCCAAAAACTGCAGTCTTGAACAGGGATTTTTATGCTTCCAACAGACTGGGTCAAAGTCAGAACAAATAAGCACTGGATTCTTCTTTTGATTGCTTCTAAACTTCCTTCATCAGTGGCTGCTAAGAGATATATTAGTGAAACATTCTCCTGTTTGAATAGGCCAAAGCTTCTTTTCACAAGGTTGTCAGATTTTTCCTTGAGTCACGATGAGAAAATTTTGGAGGGTTACATTACATCTTAATAGAGAACTTTTAAGTATGGCTTATCAATTTGAAGAAAAAAGAAAAAAAAGCACATGATTATTAAGCAACTTTATGTTACAGTGTCTTGAGAGAGAGGTGGTACTTGTTGACTGATACATTGCCAAGGGATTTTATCTTTATTTTATCTCAAGGGAATTTATATGTAGTGTGCTGCTCTTATATGGTCACAAGATGTGACACATGCTCTGTGTGGCAAACTGGGAAGTATTTTTATTCTATTTGTTGGCATAATGAATAAAGGTGCTTTTTTATATATATACATTGCTTACAGTTAGATATGTAGGAAAGGAAAACAGTAGCAAACAGCATGATGCAATAAACAACACCAATGTAACACAGGATGCATCTGGGGCTTCCGAGTTTTTTAGTCTCAGGTCAATCTTGAAGTACATATTTAAAAGCTTAAAGCTTTCCATTTGCAGAAAGAAATGAAAGATGAGGTATGAGTCATGAATGCTGCATTATGACTCAGGCTTGAAGTCCTGATTTGTAGAAAGAAAAGCCGAAGTATAGATGCATCATGTTATCCTCATGGGACAAGAGAAGGCCATGTACCACCTCTTCTCCAAACTTTTCTTCTTCCCACACTTCCACACACGCTCCAGTTTCTCTGCAAAAGAAATGAGTGCACTTTCCAGATGGGACCTCTGATGTATTCCAAGCAATACCAAGCAGCATGCTGCAGGCCTTAGGGCTCCACATGCTGTGCAGAAGACAGGAGAGAAGCACCCCAGAGAAGTCATTAAGTCATGCCTGCGTATATGAGTGCTTTAGGGATTTGCAAGTTTAGGTGAGACAGCACCCTGAAAAGTCTTGCTTCAATCTTATTATCTGAAGATTTCACAGATCTGTTTTGTGTTAATGTTGGTAACCAGAGGGAACAACCCAGGTTGCTAATCAAGATTTTTCCTTTTCACTGCCCTACCTTCAGAGTAGAGCACTGATAACCTCAGAAAGATCCTCAATAAAATGTCTGAAAGAGGCAGTTTCTGTACAGATTGCAAAATGTAGTTATAAGCAGCAGTTTCTTTGATATTTCGTATGAGTAAAAAATCAACAGGAAATACTACAAAGAGTGGATTATCTAAAATCTTGCTAATAGCCATTTCCTCACAGTCTGCAGTTTGTATATGAAAATGGAAACAAACAATCAAAAAATGTCCTTCTGCAATTAGTCTTTCATGAATTTCATTTAGGAAGGTGTAATTGGTCATCGTTGCCTTATAAAGTGTGTGCCAATGAAGAGAATATGATTGCATGTCTCTTGTATACAGCCTGGCCAAATAAACTTTTTCACCTCTGTTAATCACATAATTTCATATTTTGCTTGTAGCTACTAGGTCTTGTGAGACTAATCTGGAGAAGCAGCTATGCACTGCTCTGTTGTCAAGGAAACTCTTGTAATCACCAGTTAAAACATAGTAGTAAGATGTTTCTCATGTTCATGGTAAAAATGGGACATCCTGCAAAGATATAGGAGAAAGGGAAAATCAATTGTAACAAACCACTGACAAGAGTCTTTACCTGGGAGAGAAGATACTTCCAGCTTCTCGGTCCTGCTCCAAATAATTTGGGTGTATTTTATCAGAGTATTAATGAATATACAGTCTTGGAAACAGAGAGGTCTAAAACTCTATCCTGAGAACTGTGCTGGATTTAAACTAGAATTTTACATTAGGGACCACAAACCTTACATAAATAATGTGAAAATAACTTGAATATAATCACAGCTGTGTTTTATTTTTTTCTTAATTGTTATGGTATAATTACTTTTAAAACAAAGAAAGAGATATAAAATGATATTATGATTTTATAAGAGAAAAGTCATATAACCATGAAATGAAAAAGTTACCTATATACAGCTAAGGTAACTGAGATGGCTCTTACTGTATCAGTGATAAATCTTGTGGTTTTATTTCTAAAATAAATCTTAGAATAAGCAGAATAAATGGTGTCTTCGTGATCTAGGAGACAGTACACTGCATTTTGAAGGGGAACAAATATTTGCTTGACATAACAGCATGCATTAATTTGGGACATAATTACTCCTCTTCTGGTATTACTTCAAATTACTATTTCCACACATTTTTATACTAGGACTATATTGAAAAAAAAAATTAAGGCAGGTCTGAGAAAAATCTTTTGAAGTTTTTTAGCAGTTTTGAAAAAAAGTCACCAAGAAAAGTGACAGATCATACACAGTATGCGTGTAGAAAGTGCAGACACCCAGATCATTCAACAGCACTGAAAAATCTGGCTGATATAAATGCCCAATTTAATCCAGAATTCATTTTCTTCTCCCCAAAATTTTAAAAGAATCTAAATCTGGAACCTAATCCGTTGAGTGTGCCCAGAGATGCCAATCTTTCAACAGATAGTGGTAGACTCAGTGTAAAACTCAAAGATGAAATTGAGTCTGTCATTCCAGCTGTGGTTATCGCTGAGTTTCATGGTTGACATCTTTACCTCCTCACTTTTGTATATTCTGATTTTGTAAATGAGGATCAAAATGAATTCTGAGAGTCAATCGTATATATAAGAGTATAAGGTCTGATGCTTAAAAGAAACAACCCTTCAGAGAAAAGTCAGAAGAACAAGATCATTTTCCAATTTTTTTTTCTAATTATAACTAGGCTGAGCAATGGTGTCATTAATAAAATTGAAGTAATTCTAGAAATAATCTGAAAAATGGTCATGCAGTATCTCTGTAGTCAACAGAGATCTGGCAATAACAATGAAGAGAAGATATAGATGAATTTACTTATCAAGTAAACTCTGTTGACTGCACAGATTTGTTTCATTTAACAAAAAGACAGGTTTTTTTAAAACAACAGGTTCATATATAGACATTTACGTTGTGGGCAATTTAATTTTGGGTCAGGGAAAGATGCCTGAATCTAGTAAAACAACATTTCTGAGTTAGGGTTATGTACGTGGAATAAAGATTTTCATGTTCTCTGCTTCAAACCAGGAAAATAAAATGTCTGGAGGAAAGAGCACAGGGAAATTATCACAAATATAAATGCCTTTCAGTCTGTAGAGCATCAATGGAACTAATATGGGAGCTTGGATGTTTTCCTTTCAGGTCAATTGCCTGCAATCTGGCCTCACTCAGCTTCTCCCTGTGTGCTGAGATCAGATATTTTCTCTGTGAATAGCCTCAGATCAGTCTTGTTGCTTTCCTGTATGCAAAGATATACTAGGGAGTCTTTGCATTACACTGTTGTAGGGGTGATGAGTACAGGAAAAACACCTATACAGGTCACATTTCCTCAGATGTGTTGCCAGGTCCTGTGGTATACATGCTCCCGTAATACAGCCCAGAAGATGTCTATTTTTTTGAGAAGGGAGTAGCCAAATTGTAGAAAAAAACCTATGGGGATTCTGGGTCCAAAATATGCAGAAATTGATTTTAAGCTGGAACAGATAACTAAATAAGTTATGCCATAATGGCCTGTTAGATTATAACAATATGTTGGCTTTTAGATTACTTTCAGTTTGCTAATTTGAAAATTGCAACCATATGAAAGCTTTCAGAGTGACAGCACATTTGTTTTGTAGTCTGGTATTTGAATATGCCAAATATTGGTTGTATTAAACTATTGTAAAGCTAAATATCTGCATCAGACACATTTTCTTTCTGCATGAACACAAAGGCATAATGTGCTATGTTTTGCTGATACCTGCATGATTAACTACATTTGTTTTCTATTTACCACAGTAAGCTGTGCTCTGGAAAATATAACTTGAAATATTCAAGCTTTGACTCAGGGACTTTTCTCCCCTTATAATGACCAAAGAGCAACAGAGGTCAGTAATCAGAAATCTCTAGGGACACCAATTTTTATGGCCTCATTAGAAGAGTCTTAATTAGTTGCCAACCCAGTTAGCCTTGACTTGTTAAACTCATACAGAATGCACTGAGGGGCATCTGATGTGTTCTCAAAATGTCACATCTTGTATCCAGGCTCCACTTCATGATACTTCTCTTTGAAAAGGTTTGCCTAAATAAAAGACAAGGGATTTTCTGACCCCTTTTATATCTCTTAGTAGGGTCTGTGGATTTGCCTTTATTTCTTGAGGAAAAGAATATTATTTTAGAACATTTCATATAAGAATATTCTCTTTACAAATTCAATTTCATATATATACATATATGCATATTTGTACATTCTTTATCTTTACAACTTCTATTTTCTATCTTTATATGTGTGTGTGCGGGGATATATATACATCTGTGTAAAGGGAAATGTGTATATATTAGAAAGGTAACTGAGAAATGGTGTTCTTTAATGTATAAAATTGCAAGGTACTAGATGATTTTGTCATGAAAGTGCTTCTTTTCCATAGCTGTCCTCTTCCATATCTGTCCTCATGTTATATATATAAATAACTTGCTATTTCCAGCCTAATTAGTGAATGTATGTCTGCCTTGAGCAAGGAGGGCTGGACAAGTTGACCTCCCACATTCTAAGAAATTCTGTGACTTTATCTATTAAAAAAAAGAAAAGTGTGTGCACACAGATATTTCGCAGGTAAAAATGGGTTTCAAAAATGCCTTGATGATGAGTAATTGTTTATTTACATGTCTCCAGGATCTTGGGATCTTGGTAAAATGGAGATCAAAAATCTCAAGTAAAGAAAAGATACACACAATTTGTGGATGTGGTGGTGATTGGTGATCAGACAGGTGATGCCTTTTCTGGTTGTCAGCCTTGGATTCCAGAGTTTGGAAGAAAAAATTTCTGTACAGAGAGTAAGCTCTTCAAAAATCTACACAACAATTGGAACAAATTGTTTTACTTCATATTAAAATTATACACAAGCTTAATTATGATTATAATGCTATTAATATTGTTAATTGTTGTTATTTTTACATCCCTTATTTGCCTTCTGAATTACTTTGCATGATTTGTGTATGTCAGCAGTGATCTTTACATCTCGGTGGATGGATGACAAATTTGGAAGGAAGGCAAAATATATAACACATATGTTTAAATCGTATGGATTTGTGTAAAAGAGTTATGGGTGACACCAACTGTGCTAATTTTTCTCTTATAAATGTAATCTTGAACAACGAAAATTATGAAATCTCAAAAGCTTTTCTAAAGAATGGTACCAAATTGCTCTTATAAGTCACAAGCTATAGAGATACATTAAAAAGGCTACATTTGAGACCACAGGGTTGTGGTGAAAGGATTTTTTTTTTTTGTTTGCTTCTTCTAAATAATCTTTGAACCTCACTGGACAAAAATTTCCCCAACGTATTTTCTGACTGTGTGTCAGCTGCCCCTAAAATAGACTGGCCATACATTCCTTTAAACCTTTAAACAGCAGTGGTAAAACTACCTGTGGGATGAAAGAGCTGTGCTACTTTAGACAGTAAAATAGCTTAGACTATTACCAGCATATGACTCACACAAAAATATCTTACCCTCTCTCCTCTTCACTGACTTGTCAGACACCCTATTGGAGTGGGTTATAAAGGCAAGGGAGAGAAGTTCTCAGTGAAAGAATAGGTGGAGAATAAATTAAATCTCTCTTGAAATAAATGAATATAAGAGTCCTCCACCTGCCCCATCATCATCTGCTGGAGTGACACAATGAACACTTACATTCAGTGATGAAAAGTAGTCCCCTGGGTTTCTGAGTTTTAGGTTGAATAGTAGTTGGTGCAATAATATGTATTTCTAGTAAAAAAGATTTTTTTCCTTCCTGGGAACCCAGTGATGTGTTGCCAATATTTTTAAGGGATTCCACTCAAAAATTATGCTCCTAACACTATGATAAATTATTTCAGTAAGGATTTTGATTACTGAGTAAAGGCAAGGTAGCAGGAGGTCTTTTCATTTGCTTGTTTAGCCAGAAATACTTTATTAGAAAAAATATCAAAAGAAAGAAGGGATTCATTAGTTAATAAGCAATTAAGAAACATTAAGTTGAATTTTTTGTCATATGAATTGGTCCTGAAAATATCTCTTTACTATTATCTCTTTACTATTATCTCTTTACTATTATCTCTTACTATTATCTCTTTATCTATTTACCTTGTACAACAATTGGCAGGTGGTGTGGTTCAAAAGATCAGATATGTTGGGACAATATTTAGTACAATGAATCAAGATCTATTTGGTCATAAGAGCCAAAATAAAAGTATTAATTTGTTCCATGGTAGTGATCTGAGTCTAGGAAGTGAAAAAGATTCCTTTCTTCCTGCATCCTGGCACTACCACAGTGCGATTAAGTAATTTTATATATTATGCTCTGCATGTAAAAATACCCACTTGTTGCTTCCCTATCAATCAGACATTTCTGTTGGTAATTATCTGACTACTCTTTAAGAGCTGCCTGAACTGCTGTTCTGTGGATCCTGCTGACAGATCTTGAGATAAAACTTTTCTTGTCTTTTCAGATCACAGAAGGGCCACCAGCTATGGGAATGGTGTTTGCAGCCATGCACGCTCACACCCATTCCCACTGTTGATTAGTCACCAATTATTCTGACAGATTTTCAAAATTTAGTCAATTTCTGAGGCTGGAAGAACTCTTTCACTTCTGCATCTAGTTCTTTTAGCCTTCATTTACAGTCATGAATTAATTCAGTTAAGCAGCAAACTGTAGTCATATACTTACTCAGAGTTATTGTTATTTTATAGCTTAATTAGTGTAGTTAATTATATTTTGAAATTATACCATATTTTGTTTCTATAAACAGGGAGGTCATATTATGTGCAGTCAGATCAGCTGTAGAGTTTTAGCTAATGATTACTAAATTATGAGAACCTTTTTTTTTTCAGTTTTAAGGCTACATACAGACAATAAAAACTGGGGATAATGTCCGGTATTGACCCATTTTTCCATCCATTTTTATACAGGCTCTGTCCTTTAAGACTCATTATTTTGTTGCTCTTTTGCTGAAGATGAATATATTTAGTGTTTAAGTTTTCTCCATGATATCTAAAATCCCATATAGGAACCCAAAGGTATGAAATAATTGGATAATATGAGGAATTTTATTTACTCACATGCTTACAGATGAAAACATAACTGCAAGAATTGTTGAGCACATTTTTTTTTACTGTTTTAATGTTTTTTATTAAAGTAGTCTTTTATTACATTATGTAGTGAGGGTTTTTAATGCTCAGATGTAGAAGTTAATATGCACGGTGTTTTGATAAGAGATGTAGCAAAAACTAATCAACTTTTAAAGTTATCTTTTATTTTATTAGTAGAAGAAATCGTGCTTTTGCATCCAAATGCATGCTGATAAATACACCAGCATAAAAAAATCCACCACCCTGAAAGAATCTCAGCATACAAATGTGACTTTGATTCAGTTTGGGGAGTAAGATTTTAATTATACAGTTCTTCAAATTCAGCTGACATTTTTGATTGCTATTTCTGTTCTATTCTCTTGATGATTTTGATCATGATAAGGTTTTTAATTTCATGATTATATAGCACTGGTGAATATGACACTTTATTCTTTTATGAGAAGACTTAGACAAAGAAGATATGTACTCTCTCTGAAATCTCATAACACTGAATTCATCGTCTATGCTATGTAATATTTTAAGAGAAGTTGTTATGATAATGTATGCTGATATAATCATATGAATTGGTGAATCATTCAGAGAAGGTCTATCAGCATAATAGGAATAATATATTTTAAGAACCGACAAAAAGCTTCTAAGCAAATTCACAGCTAGGATGGCTTTGCAATGCAGTTCAGTATACAGGTTTGCCATAACAATGCTTGTCTAATATCTTTCTTATCTAATGCCACAGCATCTCACATTGTTTGTAATATTTAAACATTTTGCATTTTTATGCTTCGGAAGACAATAAACATTACATTTAAAAGCAGAAAAAAATTCTATTAAAGATAAGCAATTAAATAATTGTAAAGTTCTAATCTCTTGAAACTTTTTTAATGCTATTATGCCAACACAGCTGTGTAACTACTACAGAGAAAGTTCCAGAAAATATAGTAGATAGTGCCCATGGTCTTTTCAGTGATTGTAATTTTTAGCTCTTTTTCAAATGCAAAGAAACTTTTAAAATATATTTTGTATTTTATGCATATAATGATTGTATTTAGTATTTCCCATGTTATTAAATTCTCTTTGCAGACTGTGGAACGCAGATTTTTGTTAATGTATAATACAACCAACTTTATTTTTCAGTCACACATTTTAGTTTCAGTCAACTGAAAATGTGATTCGAGCTTATGACTCATGTATGAACAACAGTGACCTCATGTGGCAATTGCTTCAGGGATACATGTGTCCAGCAGCACAAAAGGAACATATATTTTCATGGCAGGAATATAAAACCATTAAATTATGCCCAGTGTGGTTCATTATAGTTATTTTTCTTTCTGTCTTAAAACAATGTTAACTACAATGTGTTCATTAAATATTCATTACTTCCCGAGAAAGTAACTTGATGAATGCAGCCATGAATTTGGCCAACAAACTCTTATACATAGTTGAGATTTACCAAATACATGCTCAAGACGTTTCGATTTCTTCCCTGATAAGTTTGGTGATTATTAGTTAGTGACTAAAAAGCCTCTCCTCTCCTCTCCTCTCCTCTCCTCTCCTCTCCTCTCCTCTCCTCTCCTCTCCTCTCCTCTCCTCTCCTCTCCTCTCCTCTCCTCTCCTCTCCTCTCCTCTCCTCTCCTCTCCTCTCCTCTCCTCTCCTCTCCTCTCCTCTCCTCTCCTCTCCTCTCCTCTCCTCTCCTCTCCTCTCCTCTCCTCTCCTCTCCTCTCCTCTCCTCTCCTCTCCTCTCCTCTCCTCTCCTCTCCTCTCCCTTGCCTTTGTTCATGATGTAGGAGTATGTATGTTTAACTATATTTTTTTTTTTTTCCTGAGAAGGTATTGCATTAAAGCATATTGATTCTTTTCCACAACTGATGTCAAAAACAGTTATTAGTTATGGAAGCTTTTAGACAATACTGCCTGTTTTAGAATAAAATATCAGAGTCATTCTACACACCAAGTCTGAACAGAATTAATATTTTAGCATGAAAAGCAAAACAAAGTAGATGCCAAGGTCTTCCTTGCATCAGCTGGTACGGAAGCCATGTTTAATTCACATCTAATGTCCTGTTTATTTCACCATTAACAGCCACAAAAAAGTAATTTTGTGGTTTATATTTGGATTTTTTTTGTGTTGGTGATTTTTTACATCTAGATTTACTATATTCTATAGACCATAGGATGGAGGGATGGATGGATGGATGGATGGATGGATGGATGGATGGATGGATGGATGGATGGATATGCAGTATGTGAATCCATGTATCTACAGAAAATGACTGTTGGACAGTGCAGAAATCAGAGATTCACCATCTGTGGTATAAAAGCACCTGAACTGACCTAATAGAAGATGAGTGAAGTTTGATATGTCTGATCACCTCATACAACTTTCGTAACCATTTCTTCAGAATCCAGGGAATTAATAGAGGAGAAAAAAAAAGAGAGAGAGATAAAAAAGCTGCTCCATAAGAAACTAGCTCTAACTAGGAAGCTTCAACCAACTTCACTGCTTTGAAGACACTCAGACAAATAAGGTGCTAGTTGGACCTATCTGTATCAATATCCTTAGCTGTTTTGGTGCCAGGAAGAAGTACCAGCTTGGGATCTGCACTGCACAGAGGGTAGACTACTTCTGGACCTGAAATATTTCTATTTAAAAATACATCCCATAAGCTGGAACACCAAGAAGAATGGCTGGCTTGTGGAAGAGCAAGAAACTTGTGACATCCATCCTCAGGGGCTTTCTTCATGATGGGCTTTCCAAAAGACCTTGACTAATTGGAATAAATTCAGATGAGAATCACTGTGATGATTAAAGACTGGAGCACATGACATATGAGATGAGGTTAAGTGAATTATATTCTGAACAGGCTTCTTACTGCTCTCTTTCCACATCTAATGAGAGTGTGCAGAAAACAAAGGAGCCAGACTGTTCTTGGAAGACAGTGGTGAAAGGACAACAGTCCCAAGTTACCACAGTGGAAACTCTAAACAGGTAATAGAAAGAGGAACACCAGAGTGAGTGCAATCAAGCAGTGGAATGGGTTTCCCAGAGAGGCTATGAAATCTTGTCCTGAACCACCTTCATTAAAGCTGCTCGTACTTTGAGAAAAGATGGTCTCCAGAGCTGGAGAACAAAATACAGGACTGTTTTAGTTGTGTGTAACAGATTACAAGCTCACAACATTTTCCTGATTTGAAGGAGATCTTGATCAGCTCCATAAAACTACTGGATTTGGGTAGAACATTACTGAAACTGATGAGTTTAACGATTTCAGTTTACCAGAAATAGTGTAGCAGCTTTCAAAGGAGACATCTGAGTAAATAACAAACCCAAATCCTCAATATAAAGCACTCATTTCCCCCCATTAAAAATTAGGACATTTCTGAGTATTTTCTTGAATAGGTAGATATATGCATGTATATGTGTGTATGGAGAGAGAGACAAAAAGAGAGGGAAGGAAATAGAAAATCAAAAAGGGGAGTGGAAAGTATAATGTCTACACTGTGAATCTATTTGAAAAGAAAGTTATAAAATCAGTGCTCTGACTGGAAAATACTTAGGAATGTGAGCAAGAAAACTTTATGCTGATGTAATTTTTATCATATTCAAGATAAAATGATGATTACATTTATATTAGTAGAATATTGTAAAAATTGCTTGATTTCATCAGTAGATCATCCTCAGAATTAGAACTGCCAGGGTGGTTTTTATTTTATGGGTAGTTAGGGAGGAAATAGTAATGTGTATTTATTAGAAATGAAAAAAAAAAAACCTATCTCCATACCTAAATTCTGCAACCAGCTGTTTCCTCTGCTCAAACTCAGACAAGTGAATTCTGTCATTTTTATTCTAACTCTCTAATTTTAAGATTCTCACAGTATTTATCTAGAAAGTGCTTCTTTTAACAACCTTCACAAAAGCTGTTGTGAGGCAGTGGCCTAGATTTTGCATCTGCCTTGGCAGACAGCTACGAGCTGCTGAATTCCAGCTGCAGAGGCAGAAATGAAAGTTGCCAAAAATATTAACCTGTCTTTTTGGCCAAAAACCGTAATGAAATTTGTTTTAGATGAATGCTTGCTTTCCTTTTCTTTCTCTGCTTCTTGAGCTAATGCTCTTAAGCTGGGAGGGAAAGATTGTGTGAGAATGACTGCAGAAGAAAAGGAATAATGTTTCTTTTTTTGTCCTTTCTGACTCAGTAGAAATCAGCCAAATCTGGCAACCATTGTTCTCCTAAATCACGAGATTTTGGTCTAACAAGGATTCATTTGAATTAGTGGAATTTAGCCTTAATTAAGCATCTGTTTCATTTCTAATACGTGGGAAGTTTCACAAGCAAAAAGCCTTTTCTAGACCACAGTTTTCTGCAGATTTTTTTTAGGTTTTCGTCCTCAGCTTAAAACCGTTTCTATATTTAGTACAACCTTTGCAGCAAGAGAGCCATCTGAATTCCATGATAACTGATATCAGTGTACCTTGTTCTTTTAAGTGGTGAAATCTTCTGCCCGCCAAGTTTTCCATTTCAAAGCAGAGGTAATAGTGAGGTCCTTCAGTTTGGAAGGGCTCTACCTGATGGGTAAGAGAAGCAGGATTTCACCCCGTGTCTTACAAAAGAGCTCCTACATACATTTACTGGCTGCTGGATTGCCTTTCAAACATAAGAAGTAAGTCTCAGAAGAACATATGCATAAAAGATATTTCTCTGAGAGAACCACTGCAAGACTGCAAGCATTTTCTAGATGTGAAACTTTTAGAAATAAAATAAAATAAAATAAAATAAAAATAAAATAAAAATAAAACAAAACATAAAATATATGCAATGAGTCATATCTAAGCAGGCTAACAAGAGAAGGGAATTGTTCTCATGTAGACTTGCTCTCCCTTTCCTGTGGAAGGCTGGACCTGATGGTCTTTGAGGTCCCTTCTAGACTGGGCTCTTCTGTGATTCTATGATCCTGTGACTTTGAGTTTTTTCTTAAAAACTACAAGGATGCTTTTTTTTCACAATTAAGTCACTTGCAAAAACCTTTTGGCTTCAAAAGAAACACAGCAAAGCCAAAAATTTATAAAAATACATTTCCAGACAGAGTAGAATGTAAATATGGATAATAAGTTGGAACTTCAGCTGCAATTTTAGCCTTGAAAACAACCATTTCCTTCTGAAAGTTTTTGTAGCTGAACATGAAAATTCTTTCAACAGTAGAGCAAGTTGACATCACACAAGCATGAATAATGACTTGTGCACCAAAGAATCAAAGCACCTGCTGTTTGTTTTAGTTCTGGAAGAGGGGAAAAAAGGGGGCAATCATCTTTGTCTAAGTGTAATATGAATTAAATTTAATTTTTATATGCTTATATTCTTTATATGCATATATTACATTTTTCATTTTCACTTGCTTCTTTGATACATAAAATTATCTAAATAAAAATTGACCATACTTTTAGGGCAGTATGCAAAAGTTAATTAAGAGGTGGGTTGATGCTATCAGTGAATAATTTGTTTCAATATTAAGAATATAATAACCCTGAATCTAGATAATCCCTAATCTCCTTTTTTCCTACCAGTTTCATGGTTAAAAATAAAGCAAGTGACTGCAGAGAAGAATAGATATGAATGTTGTGTCTGCTTACAAGCGAAAGTAAATGTCATGGCATCAACCTGAGCTTATCAGAAGTAGGAGCATAGAATTTAAAATACTGGGGTAATTTGTCCTATAAATCAAGACCTATAAAGTATGTCTGACTGAGCCCAGTAGCTGATACATTACAAAAAGAAGAATATAGAGACAGGGAATATGCACACAAATAATGCTTTCCTTAATGCTGCCCATGTATTTTTAATTTTAATTTTCTTTTTTTCTTTTTCTTTTTTTTTTAAATTTTTCATTCTGATGATTGGGTATTGCCACTTAATGTGCTACAATAATCAGATGGTGAAGAAGCCAGCTGCTTTCACAGGCAGCAACCATATCAACCAATCTCTTACTGAATTGGGAGCCAATTCCACAATATATGAGTAATTCCATGGATTTTTTTTTTCCTGTATTATAAATCCAGATGAGCCATCCAGTAAAATCTTAAACTTCAGAAATGTACATTTGGCTGTGTTAAGACAGTTGATATGAATAGAAAATTCTCTGCCTTCAACATGACTGAAGTCACAATACCTCTCTGTGAAGAAACTGGGGTTTTATTCTCATTACAAGGCTATCACCTCACAGTATAATTTAGCAGTAATAGTCTTCTCATGTGTTTCTAGGTCCAGTCTTGTGAGAGTCTGAAGATGGGGTCTGGTTAAGATTATTATCAAGGCTGCATAGAAGACATCAGAAAAGCCTATAAATGACAAGTATGCTCAGGAATCCATATGATTAATGTCCACTTCAGTGAAAATGTTCAAACAAAGTGTTCAAACAAATGTTAACTTTGATTCCTAAGCACTGCTTATAAATAAAAGTATGAGTTGATGCTGAAGACAGTAGTATAATTTTAAATACCAGACAAAGGACGTGTAATGACAATTTTTCATTTAATCTTACATTACCGGTTGTTGAAGGAATGCTCTACATACAGAGAAAAACATTTATTTTCCCTCAGATTCTCGGTGTAATTGAACAGTTTTCTCACTAATTTTCAGACAGTTCAAACATGCCTTGGGAAGAGAGGAATCAAAATTTTCAAAGCAGTGACTTTCCATATCGTTGTTTTGGAAGATGTCCTGTTAATGTACATTATTGTTAGTATTAATCAAGTACATGTGTCTCAGAGACAGTGGTGCTGAATATTTCAAAGGTATTGATGAATTTAGGTCATGAAGATTCAGGTTCATGACTCCAGAGAAGAAACTCTCCTCAGCCATCTGTGGGATCTTGTTCTGAGGAAGTTCTCATTAATTTACTTATATTTGTTTTGTGGAATGGAATGGAATAAATGGAAACTTTGCCTAGCTATTTGAGTCTGGAAACAAGACCAAAAAGCCTTACACTTGCAAGGTATTCCTTTTAATTTTTGTTTTATAGTTTTAGCTAGGTTTGTAAGCCTATTAAATAAGTTGCATAACAATACGGCCTAATTTCTAAGAAGTTATTATCACAGAGTGTGAGCCAAATCTAGACTTTTGTTCAAGTCATTCATTAGCAAAGATCTCTGAATTGCATCAAGATGATTGAAATGTTTATATCCATGATAGCCCTGTTTTACCAATCAATTATTTTTACAAGTATCTGTGTTACAGCATATATTAATCTAATTAAAAGATAATGTGAAGCAAACAGGACATAATCACAGAATAAAAATCTCTTCTTTCTACATGAATCAGCAAATAAATAGCGAAGGTACACTAAAACATTAATTTTCAAGGAGATATTAAGGAGATATTTCTCGTTATGTGTTTCTTGTTATTTGTCTCTAATAAATTCTACTACACCAATGTTTTTATATAAATCTGATCTTAAACAACATCTAGGATAATCTGATATTAGAAAAGTAAGGAGTTAAACTGCACTATTTTACTTAGGAAAAAAAAATAGAGAGAGAGAAAATATTTGTTTTGAGTAAACTCTTAAGTTCTCATTTTCCAAATAGCTTTCCAACAAGTTATTTCCCATTTTTCCCCCATTTCCCCTGTTTCAGAAATTACATACTTAGGTAATTTCTACCTAATAAGTTGGTCATCACTGAGCCTCATCTCACTGATTCTGAATTCACCTGGCTATGATATATTTACTGGAATTTTCCATGGTAGAGAGTATTATAATTTAATCTCTTTGCTAAATATCTCTCTTTAAACCCCAGTGTTATTCTGTTATTATTTCTATCTTGTGAGCTGCATGTGATTCAGATTCTCCTTTGCAGTGTCTAAATGTATAGTGAGAAGATAATTGATGCTTACAGTTTAAGTATGCAATGATAAGTAGCAGGTCAACGAAACAGTTGACAGGAGGCTTTTGGTCTTGGTTTGTTTTTTCTACTTTCAAATCACTGCCCGGGATATGTAACTATCCTGCCACTGACATCATAAATTTCTCTTATTCCACCATAAAATGGATTATTTTTCTGGGTTACATACAGAGCATTTTGGAACCCAGCTCTCAGGATTGTTAGATAGCTTCTAATTTCCAGTCTGGATGAATTCTTCACCAATGTACACTAATTTGTTTTGTATGTATTGTAAATCATTTTTACTTGTTTTTTGTATTTCCCGTGTGAGAGAACAATTAACTCTCTTCTCAGACTCTTGATTTTAATGGCATTTATTCTTAATTTATATCTGGAAAAGAAAGATCCCCTGTAAAGTTTTTCAGGAATTTTGCCCTTATTTTAATAACAGTACAGAATTCTCTCAAGAGTTCTTGTGGATCACAGGTGTAAAACATTTTAAAGCATCTTCCCCAAAAGAGTTTGGCTCATATTGATTCTTTTGTCTCCTTTTGTTCTATTTATTACTCTTTAGTGCTCCATGGCTCTAGAAATTCCTGTGAATTTTCTTACTTGCCTTTATCTCTACCTTTTCTGGTCAGTTCATACGCTGTGGCACCTGTGGTCCACGACACTCATACAGCATTCAGTTTTATGGGAAGAGCTGGGATCAGGATATTGCAATGCAAAAAGTAATGTCACTTCATGAAGAGTTAGTAAATAGCTTAATTCTCATTAAATGGAGTTTCTTTTAGAATAATAATTTTAAAAAATGCAGTCAGTTGAGTCCAAGTTTTCTCTCTGTAGATGGAGAATACACAGCAGTAGGCAAAGTGTGGTATGAGGAAAATCAGATTAATAAGTGAAGAAAGGTGACATTATGGGACTAACTCCTATGCAGAATGAGAGTTGCTACACATATGGTGTTATTCTGCATTTGCTCAGCTTGCCTGTACACCTTAGCTCCTAATTAATCCTTGCACAAAATTCCTTCCAAGCTGTTCTCCTAGTGAGGACTTTCAAAGACACTTCCAGAGGGACTTTATTGAGTAAATCCCTTGACTGTTTTTTAAGATTCAAAACACAATATTTAGCAAGAAGCTTTGGAAATTGAAGTCTTTTTTAAAAAATAGTATTTCTAACAATTCCTTCTTTTACTTGTGAATATGCTTCTGTACTCTAGCAGATTTGTATAACTACTTGACATAGTTATGTGAAATGTGTAATTTCCTTCTATTTGTTTTTAAGTTTTGTTAATTCTTGCTCCTTGAAAATAGTCTTATTCTTCATAGTATGATATATTTTTTAAAATAAATAAACATCTAAGAGTTAATTAATGGAACTAACATATTCTCTGAGTACCAGAGGTTGAACAAATGACAAATCAATGTCTAACATACTTAAGATCTGATATGCAAAAATCAGCATGTAGTATGAAAGTAACTCTAGAATAATCTTGGTAGGATTACTGTACTGATAGAGGATATTCTACATGAAATAGGTTCATTTTAGAAATTGAGATAAATTAAGATACTTCCTCACTTAAAATCTACAGCAATAAAGAATAATGAAAATAATTAAAATTTTCTAATCTAACTAGAGCAAAGCAGCTCCTGACACAGCATCAATTTTCTGTTTCTTGCATCTTATCAGCCAGCTGTTGAGTTGATGTTTTATGCTTTGGGAGATGACTAGACAGAGAATAGAGAAGCTGGAGTACAGCTGTGAGAATGTCATTCCACCTTCTCTTCTGCTCCATTGTCCCCTGTCAAATATCCTGAAGAGGAAATTGACCATGTGTTTTTGTTTTGGGGTACACAAACACACCTGAAAGGAATATGCTTTCAGCTGGGTTTACAAGATGAGCGCAACAGTAACCCCAAAGTGTTGTTTGAAGTATGTGGATTAGCTTCTCATATCAACTTCTCTGGTAAAATGTGGGAGCAAATCAATTATCATAATGAGATTTAAAATAACCTACAGGAGTGTGATAAGTATTTCTGTTCTGGATATTCCCTACTTAATACTTTTTTTTTATCACCAAATTTAGCCTTAAAGTGTTGTCAGAAAGGCTTTGGTTATAACTTACGTGTGTGTGTGTGTGTGTGTGTGTGTGTGTGTGTGTGTGATGAAGGTAAAGTTAAGACTAAAGTAAGAAATGTTATTTTCCTCCTACCTCCATACATATAACAGATTTAAACAACTGGAAAACTTCTGATTTAATGTTAGGTCCTTCCAGCATTTGTGTTATTTAACTATAATACATTGAGTAATAATATCTGCATGGCATACACATGGCACATACAATAAAAGTAGCTAAATTGGCTAATTGGAAATTTAGCTGTTACAATGAAAAATGGCTCCATCTCCTGCTTTTAATTCATATATCATTATATAACAGTAGGGACTAATTTGTAAAATGCCTCACAGGCTTTGATTGACATTGACTGGCTGGCTATAGCTGCCTTAATGATAGACGTTTGCAATAGTCTCAGGGGTAAAAAGATCAGTATTATGCAACTTCTGGTGTAGCTCACTTGCACATGTTTGAGTCTATGAAGAATAATGTTACAGCCACAGAACATAATGTGGATTGACATTTTCTTCCCAAGTCATGTCATATGACAAAAGGATTCACTTTTATCTGGAGTATTTAACCTTGTTACTATTATCTTCTGGCACATGTTCTTCAATTAATGGGTTTGGTTTGTCAGTGCAATTATTGCAATTGGTTTACTGTGCAAAATCTATGGCTTTCTAAATTCACCTCATACAGAGATTGCTAAGACAGTATTATACTGACAGTGTCAAGCTGTTCTTTTCCTCAAAACAAACAAATAAACAAAATTCAACCAAAGCCCAGAAACAAATAAACAAAAATACGAACAAAGCTACCTGCAAATGACTGTGCTAAGTTCATGTCTGACGCACATGAGCCTGACAAGCGTGAGACAAAAAATTACTGCATTTGGTGGATAAAAAATTTTAAGTGGACAGGATAATTCCACCAACACATCAAGCTTCTTTACTGAAAAAAGTGAGATCCACTCCCCAGGGTCTCATACCCAGGTTCTTTGGGGTCCCGTTGTAACACCCAAAACTTTCAGAATGAGTTGTGAAAAATGCCCTGAACATACTATGTCAAATGAAGACAGCTAAGTGATAATGCCATCTTCACAGTATGATGTAAAGCGTTAATACCACCTCTTCCCTCACATGTTTATCTCCATTTTCTTTTTCTGCCTATTTTTTTTTTATTTTCTTCCTTTCTCTTGGTCTACTGTATTAAAAGATTCTGTTTTTGCCAGCTACAGCTTCATCTCATAGATGTTGCTAAGAAATATCCTGCTGGTGATGGTGGTTTTATTAACCCCACACAGAGACTATCTAGTGAACAAATACCTCATCCTTTTCTGGCTGACAAAAGGAACTTCTTCAGGCAGCACAGCTGTGAACAGAAAAGGACATCTGTCTGGTGGGGGGGGATGAACATTGTGGATTAGCTAAGGCAACCTCTCAGCTCTCTCTCTATCCAAGAGGGCTAATGATTTTGAGGAGCTTTCCGATTACAGAAGGTTCACACAAACTTTCTGAAGAGTGGATTAGAAGTGCATGACCTCTGTCCAGGCCACTGGACGACCTCTTCTCATTATGGGCAAATAAAGATCCTCAGATACCTTGCCAAAAACAAATAGGGAAAGGAAGCCCCAGTGCAGGATTTGAGTCTTGCCCTGGATTATGCAAGTCCAAAGCAGGAATGTGTCCTCTTCTAGTCTATAATCTAGTCTATAGTTTAAAATTGAAGCTCAGAAAGAGAATCTGAATTTTCCTTTTTTCCCCTTCTTTTTTATTTTCTTTTTCTTTTTAACTGCTCTTTTTATCTTCCTTTTGCTTCTGTTTATCCTCTTCTGAAGGACACAGACTGCAACAACAACCTCATTTTAAACTGCTCTTCCTTTTTTTTTCTCTATCCTGAATTGACAGCTATTACCATCCAGAAGCTATGATATAATCTGCTTCTAAAAGCTTTAGAGCAAAAGAAGTAATAGGAAGAATGTTGTTTAAAATGAGCCTTGTTTAGTTCCTTATACGTCATAAAGCTTAACTATTTTCTCTGGTTATTTCTCTATGCTTAATAAAAGTTTAAAAGATTTTGGATATATTCATTATCATGACACTCAAATTTTGAACTTTACTTACCTGTTCACAGTATTAAAAAGCAAGAGTTATGAGAAAAACTTTGTAAAGTCCAGCCAACCTATTCCATCTGAATTAATGCAGCACCACTATCTTTTTCTAGGTTTTCTATAAACACCTTTCATTGTACTGTCCAAGTTCCAAAACACATTTTTAGGGGAAAAAAAATAAACCATTAAATGACATTAATAACAGGATGGATATAAATTAACCTTATAAAATGGGTATTTTAAGATTTTCAAATTGCCATCTCCTCTCTGCTTTCAGAATCCTATTGATATGACTCTTCTTTTGTCTCTTCTGTGTAAGATTTAAAATTAATTCCTCTCTTAAAAAAATACAGGGATTTCAATCCCTCTGCATTTCTTTGTCCACCATAGAAGGCTGGGTTTACCTTGGCTGGATGCACATGCATTTTGTTCACATGTCAACTTTTTCTCCCCAGAACCCATATCTGGAATTAAAACTGTGATTTTAGGAAAGTTTCATTATTTGTAGACATATTTCTAACATAAATCAAGCTCAGTTATGCTCAGTGTCCTGGTTCCAGACAAGACAGGGTTAATTTTTCCAGTAACCAGGAGCGGGCATGTCCAGGACACAGAAGTTATTCTATGTCACCTCATGTCATTGCTCTCTTCACGTCAGAGGTAGTGTGGCAGCGGTTCAGGTATTGCAGGTTCTCACATAGTGAGTCTTTTTCATGGATAAATTGTTCTCCTTTCTTGTACACACTTTCATTAATATTGTTGCTGTTGCCATTTGTTTCTTATTTCATTGCTGTTTTCAGTAAATTGTTCTTGTCTCAACCCATGACGTTTACCTTTTTTTGTGCCTTCAGCTGTCCTCTCCCTCCCGCCACAGGGGGACAAGGAGGGAGAGGGGCGAGTGAGCAGACAGTGCATGGTTTGAAATGTTTTAGGGAGAGCACTCAGTTGGGAATACCATTCCTAATCCATGACAGGCTTAT
Organism: Cinclus cinclus; assembly: GCF_963662255.1. Taxonomy (NCBI): domain Eukaryota; kingdom Metazoa; phylum Chordata; class Aves; order Passeriformes; family Cinclidae; genus Cinclus; species Cinclus cinclus. The sequence continues at coordinate 50,702,102 of NC_085048.1, read as the reverse complement.
TTGGCACACAATGTGGGGCATGTAGTGTTGAGATAGCAACAGATTTGCCCAGTGAGAGGGCTGGAAAATATTTGATCTAAGCATTTGTTGTGTTATGACCGGTGACACTGGTCGCAATGTTGCTAGGACTGTTCACATGGTTGTGGTACTTAATACTGCATATGTTTCCACATATTCAGCACAGGACCAAAGCTGTGCTCTTTTTTCAGAAGAGAGGGATCAGAATTGCTTTGTTGCTGTACTCTGTCATATCAGCTTATGATATGAGAACATCAAGGCCAGTGAGGGTCATTCAGTGAGGTATTCAGTGTTGCTCTTCTACACTTACTTTGACATCTTTTAATAAGCATACCCAGTCTACAGAGAGAACAGGGGAGGATGATTTTCCCCAGCTTTTCCCACTGTTTTTCTCCTTCAGACCTCTTACAGCAGCTTGAGAATTCCGAATTTCCTTTGAATGTTAAGGAAAATATGCTGTTGATCCTGTGCATGCTACATAAATTCAATATGGTCTGGACCAGGTTTAGAGTCAGTACAGTCAACTTCATGTTTAGATTCAGGATAGAGACTTCCAGAAATGTAATTCAGAGATCTGCACTGATCCTACCCTGGGGTATGATAGTCACGAGTGGCATGAAGGGTGGGAAAAAACAGTCCATCTTTTGAAGGGTTATTATCTCCAATGGTTTGGAAGCACACCCATGAACAACTGCAGAACTCTGAATAAATAACAGAATATTTTCAAGGAGAATACTGCAGTTTTTTTCCATACCCTTTTATTAATATTGTTGCTGTTGCAATTTGATTTTTGTTTCACTACTGTTTCCAGTAAATTGTTCTTATTGCAACCCATAATCTCTACCTTTTGTGTCTTCAGTTCTTCTCTCCAGAAGTTGCAGGGGGAGAGTGAGGGAGTAATGAGTGAATGGCACATGGTTTGGAATGTTTCAGTGGGAATACTAAACTGGGAACACCATTCCTAAACTGAAACACTCAGAAAGATTAAACATCGGAAGAATGTATAAAGAAGAATATACTCTGGAGCACATGGAGCTGTTTCCTTTCATAAGTATTATTTTTGATTCAATTCACTTTTCTTTTTTTTTTTTTTTTAATGGTGTATTTAGTCTCAAAAGTTATTTCAATGGGAAGCATTCCCACCTGTAGATAACCTCTAGGAAGTGCTCTTAGCAGAAGAACAGGGTCTCCAAAACAAGTTCTTGCTCAGCTTAATCCAAGGGGAGGGAAATTCCAAGATGGTGAATGAAGCAACCCGAATATTTCTGATATCTTTTAAAATAAGAAAGGCAAGGCCTGGTGATTTTGTCCACATTTAGATGAATATTAAAGTACTTGGTCATATTACATAGGACATGAAAACTGAAAACTACCTGTATAATTCCTGGTCATCCCAGTCTGCCTTTACTGTTTAAATCACTAAAAATCTTTATCTCATACATTATGGGAAAGTCTCCCAATCATCGCTTTTCTGGGAAAGAATTGACAACCACAAATACTTTTTTACAAACCAGCCCTTTATTTACTTGTCTTCTATATAAATTAACAAAACAAAGTCTATTACTCTGCTGTTAACAATGAACATAATCGATAATAAATATATTCATTATTATTTTTACACTAAGTGGTTTTTTTTCTTGCTTTTTGATAGATGAATTCTAATTTTAATTCTTTCATTCATTTTCTGCACAGCTGAAGTGTAAAAAACCCCTCATTTCCCAGCTACCACTTTGCCATCCCTTTGCCATCCTAACAGAGCAACATGGTAAGCATATAGAAAGGAAGATACTGAGAGTCATGTAAACATTAAGAGAGCAATCAGAATTAAAATATATGTGTTCTAATTTACATTCTGGAGTTCCATTTATGGCAATAAATTATATAGAACAAGAATTAAAGCCATGAACTCAAAAAATGTTCATTTTGTGATGCAACAGTGTATTTGATTTGTTTTAAATGTGTGTTTGATTTGAAGGCAATAAGAAGACTTGGGGACAATACTTTGGCAAAAGCTAACAATACACTGAATGCTCTTAAATGTTAGGATGACAGGAAACTTCAAAGCTTGCCAAACATTTACAGGAGAAAAGGAACTCTATTCAGAGGGAAAAATATTAATAAAATGAATGAATACATTTAGGCATTTAGTTATCTGAAGACTGGCTATTCATAAGGCTCTCAGGAGAAGAGCAAGAGAAGACTTATTATCCCAAACTTCAGCTATCAGGTGTATCAAAACTTAAAAGACTGTTAAAACAAAATTTAAAGGTTTTTTATATGCCAGATAAATTAATGTGCCAGGCCATGATGTCTCATAGGAATGGTTCCAAAGGCTTGGAAGGCTTTAAAGTCACTGTAAGAGATGCATAAAGCAGTTAAATCTATTAACCATGTCTCAAATGTAGGATTTTAACAGCCAACAGGAAGCTGTTTTCCTGAAAGAGCAACTAAGAAATATTCAGTCTTTTAGGTCGAATACTGAGGCAGCAAAACCCTGATGAAAATTCAAATTTAGCAAAGAAGATACAGAGTGTAGTGCAGTGGCTATTGCAATGAACACTTATTGGAAAAAGAGCAGTAACCTCTCATATGACAGTGCTAAACCCGGAAAATGAGTTCCCCATTTTGTCATCTCTTGCTCACAGTCACTGGAGAGAATTCAGATGGGATTATATACTGGTTATTCCCTGAGAAAGAAGAAGGGATAGGGGAAAAAACAGGCCAAGTGTGGGAGCAGGAGCCTGCAGTCATTAGTGAAAGGGATAAGGGATGGGAGCAGCTTCTCGCAGCAGCACTAAGCACTGCAGGGGCTGCACTGCATTTCAGGAGCTTGGGTACCCAGGACTTGGCCATATCTAACCTGAAACAGCAGCACCACCAGTAGGCAAAACTACCAAAGACTGAACATTAACTTGAGGCAATTTTCACCAGAAGAAGAGAATTAAATGGGTACTGCAAATAACCTGATGATACTGAGACTCTCTGCGGCAAGCATTGTGAACAGCAAAAATAGGAGCACATACTCAGCAGCTCGTGAGCATGAAATACAGAAGGCAGCGAGTAGGATGTATGTGATGAGAACCAGAAGCAAAGTCCAAACCAGGAGCTCAAGAATAGAAAGAGTAAAGGTGTTTTCTGTGCTTCCACACCTTTGTTGTAGCTGATCCAAAAAAGCCTTCACTAAATGCTAAAACAGTTGCATTACTTCTCCATGCTCCTCACTAAATCCAGAATGTTGATTGTACACAGAGAAAATCTGAACCGACATCTTCATCGCACAGTATCCTGCCAATATGCAAGACCAAGTCTTAGCCCTATGAAAATGGAAAAGAATTGTGTATTTCTTAGTTTATTTACTTGAAGACATGCTTGAAAAACAGATAAATATATTATGCTCCATCTGAAGATCAATCACATTTCAATCACAATCACATTTCCTTTCAGTATTGTAATTTTGTTTTGTAGTTTTGAGGAATATGTTATTTTGACTCATCATTTAATTAATTTTCTAGCAGAAATCAGACTTCAGTTTGCTAAATTTTCCTATTCATGGAAAGAAAAATAAAAACAACTCAGAACTATTTCCAATAGTTTGAAGTACTTTGTGCCCTTTTTTAACTGTTTAATGAGGATTAATTTTTACTTCTTGAAGAAAGTAATGGTTGAAAGAAATGCATTTAAAAATGCATTTATTAGCAGTTTGGGAAGCATTTGCATGTTAATCAAACAGTGTGGTTGAGATGAACCGGAACAGATTTAAAAACAGCTACTTCTGACACCAATACCTCTGTAATGTAGCAGTACTCTGTAGCAGTCTAGTGGCACGACTATTAGCTAAAATTTCCTTTGCATAGGGTGTTTTTTCCAGTCTGGAGTTACTACTCTTTCCTCTCTACTGTGTTACGGCAAGCTAAATAATCCCTGAAGAGCATTTCTGTAGGAGTTTTCGTAATGTTTTCATGGCACCACACTTTTCTTTCAGACAGAAAGACATAACATTCATTATTATTTTTGTTTATTTTTCAGTTTGGAGTTACAAGGGCAGAAGCCTTCTGTAACATCTGTGATTGGGTATTTGGGTATTAATGTCACAAGCAGTAGCAGCGGCTTGATGAAGCCACCTTCTAGGGAACAAGTCCCACTAGATTGTGAAAAATACTTGCAAGAAGGAGGCTTCTCAGAAAAATATTTTTCTCTGGGATTATTGCCAAAATTGTCAGGGTGTACTGTCAAAAACAGAGAATAGTACAATTGCTTAAATAAGAAATTATGCAGTCTTAAACCCACAGTGTTTTCCAGGTCGGGAACATTTCCAATTAGGCGCCAATGAATATAGGTTTCCATGGTGATTAGCTAAAATGTGGAATGAACTTAATTTTATGATAATTGCTACATATTTGTTACTGAAGTGCATCTTTCAGTTTTGGCCTAAGATTTTCAGGTCTTAATTGCAGCTCTGGATCTGAATCTACTGATGAAACCTATAATAAAATGCAGGGCTATCCTCTGTTTTTTGGGAGGCCGGAGGATTTGCAAAAGACTAAATATGATTTTTGTTAATGCTTTTCATTCTTCTTGTTTCTCTTTAGTGGACTGTTTAATTTTTAATGAAGCAGTACAAATTATACTTTAAAAAAAACCCCAAACTTGTATAAAAAAATCCCTTCTTACAACAATTGTGAAAATTGCCAGTACTCTGACTACCTGTCAGAATTGCATGTTTCTGTTTCACTCAAAGCTTACATGTAATGCTACAGTTATTGAATTTCATTATAATTCCTTCATCCCCTATATTTCAACACATTTTACATCGCAGCACATTTGCCAGTAAAAAGTAACAGCACACCCTTTCACACCTTTGTGGCAATGTGGATGTCCATCCATTAGATTGTAATAATAGACATCAAACTTTATAGTTAAACTAGACGTCAAACTTCTTTAATAGCTATCCTGAAAGCTATTTTTTCTCGGTAGAATGAACAGCTATTTACAAATCCATTTATCTTATAAATTTGAGATGGGGAAAGATGGCAGGGAAGGACTGGTCTGTTCAATTAGGTAGCCACACTGATTCAAAATTAAAAGGTCTGTTTCTCTCTTGAAGGAAGATGGCATACTCCTTAGATTAGATCACATCCAATTTTGGTCAAAAACACTCAATCTTTTCTTTGCTGGTCTCTGAGCTGTGTAGTTGATTGTACAAGAGGGAAAGCAAAGCTTTTGCTTTCAGCTACTAAAATTTCTTCCTTGAACACATCCTTTAATGATTAATATTGGGCACCCTTTCATTGTCATGATGAATCTGATTTCTGTAGATGACAGTTGCAAAATAGCCACAGATCCACTCCAGGAAACTGAGTCACTGGCTGTGAGGTGACCCTTGAGAAGGACAAAAACATCTCCTGTTGGGCTGTTAAGCTCCAAACTCTTGGTCAATATGCTCCAAAATAGCAAAATCATGACTGTATGTGAATACCTAAATGGCTTCTGTCATTATGTGGTGAGCTGTGTTGGCATAGTATAAAGCTGAAGGGGTTTGGGAAGAGGGGATGGATGTTACAGACTTCTGAATTTTGAAAATCTGAGGTATATGTCATTCACCAAAGGATTAGATTTCATCTAATTTTTCTTTGTGTTATTGGAAACTGCTAATATTTTTCACTTATAACTCAAAAATGGGTGTTAGGTAATACAAATACTTTAATTCTGACTATTAATAGCACCAATCACACTATGAAGTCCATTTCTTACTGGAATCCACTACAAATAAATACTCAATTCCTCATATCCTTTGTCCTCAGTGATTTGATAAATGAGTCAGCAAATGCAGGAAAATGAATACTGTAGCACAGGACTCACAGGACTTTTTAAGTAGTTAGATCAATTTTACCACAAGTTGTGGAGGAGGTATCTGGCTGATTATTAATAACAGATCTTTCCCTCATGTCAAGAGGCCCTTAAAAATAATAATAATAAAAATACCCATTTGCATTTTTTTCTTTCTCTTTCTCTTTCTCTTTCTCTTTCTCTTTCTCTTTCTCTTTCTCTTTCTCTTTCTCTTTCTCTTTCTCTTTCTCTTTCTCTTTCTCTTTCTCTTTCTCTTTCTCTTTCTCTTTCTCTTTCTTTCTTTCTTTCTCTTTTTCTTTTTTTTTCTCTTTCTTTCTTTCTTTCTTTCTTTCTTTCTTTCTTTCTTTCTTTCTTTCTTTCTTTCTTTCTTTCTTTCTTTCTTTCTTTCTTTCTTTCTTTCTTTCTTTCTTTCTTTTTCTTTCTTTCTTTCTTTCTTTCTCTCTCTCTCCTTCCTTCCTTCCTTCCTTCCTTCCTTCCTTCCTTCCTTCCTTCCTTCCTTCCTTCCTTCCTTCCTTCCTTCCTTCCTTCTCTCTTTCTCTTTCCAAAAAGAAACTTTATTGCTCTGAAATAAAACACCCTTTAGACTTCCAGAGATGGAAGTGAATCTAGGCCAGATTATTTGGTACAATTACATTCTTGCAGCCTGAAAGGCAAAAGCTGTTATTGCAGTGGAAAGGACAATACACAGGTTTTGAAGCAAGCCTCTGACACTCATTTTATCTATGACTAATGTGTCACAATGATCAGTAAAAGGATGTACTAATGAAGTAACAGCTCTTTTAATCACTTGATTAAAGTTGCAAGAAGCTTGTATGCAAGGGCATGCAAGCCAAATTCACATCTTGTATAAGAATAGAAAAAGAATATCTGAAGATAAGTGGATGTCTTTGCAACAGGAAATTATGTTTTCCCAGTGATTATTTCAATTTATTTTATTAATATTTTTGAATTGCTTTTCATTAAAACTTACCACAGAAAATAACCATGTATTTTGATAAAAAACATAAATGGAAATTATTTTTAAGTGGATTTGCTCCTATGACAAGCTTTGCACTGCAACAAAATATCAAATGTACATAGTTTTTATTGGATAATTTGAGCCATAGATGACAATTTTTATCGTCTATTTCTTGAAGAGTATAGAGGTGATCAAAGAAATAATTACAAATCGTGTAGAGGCTTGAGACCCAAGAAACCTGGTTTGTATTCCCAATTTTGTTGTTGAGTAATTGATGGTATTGGTAAATATATTTTTCTCTCTGTGGTTTTTTTCTTGTGCCTGGAAATAGCAGCAATAAGGTTATTTCATGACACAGAGCTCCCAGAACCACAAACACAGAGCAAACTATAACATATATAAATCATGGCCAAGGTTTTCTTACTTTCTACACTTTCTTTTTTGTTAATCATGAACACTGAGTGGTATATATTGACAGGGAATGTGAAAACTGTAAATTATGGAATATCCTGTGTTGGAAGTGACCCACAAGGATCGTCCAAGCTCAGCTCCTGAGAAGTGTCTTCATCAGTTACATACAGCTATGTAGAAGCATATTTTCTGGCTGGACTTTTGCTGTGAATGGACTTTTATTCTGGACTGAAATTATAATTTTATAACAGGAAGAAGTGGTCTCTTCTGGCCTCTTTGCTGAAAGAAACATCAGGCAAGTAAATGGGGCTACCTTACACCTCTCCCTGCCTAAGGCACCAGTTGAAAGATTATAACAGGACCACTGGACCCTATCAAACATTGCCTCTGAAATCTGCTGATCTGTATCTTAATAAGAATACATCAAGTTTGATCACACATGGTGTGCTGGGCCTCTAAGGAATTTTAGTTTGTAATGATGTCTTCCCAGAATGTATTTATGTCTGCCTTGCCTTGTTATTTAAATTAATTTGAATTTGAGGGTGAAAATTACACTGGTGAAAAGTACTAAAATATAGTTTTCATACAAAACCCTCTCTGAAATCTGCTTGACAGTAAATGTTTCCTATTTACTTCAGCTATTAATAACCTTTACCTCTTCCTATCAGTTTTTATAAATTGATTAAAAGCTTGTGATTTTTTCTTGATTCAAAAAATCCCAAAGTTTATAGACACCGTGGTGGGTTACTGCTAAAATATTTTTAATCTGTATTCTTACCATCTGCCACACAATGTTCTGTAATTTAGGTGCAAAATATAAACACTAATGGAAATATGATGACTATTATTAGAGTTCTGGTATTCTCATAGACATGATTCAGAAGTGAAAATACATTTTTACACTCTGAAGAGGAAAGAAGGTGTGAGATTTTCCATAATAATTCCTTCTATATAACGATTTATTAAAAGAAAGTAGGAATGTCCTTCCTCTCTAAAACCTATTGTTTAGATTCCTATCTGGAATTCTGCTCATTTTGCAAGACAGAGAGGATGGACATTGTCCAGAATGCATCCCTTAAGATCTTCGCAGTGAGAAAATGGAAAGTGAATGTCTAACTCAGCCATTAGCATTTGCTGTGATGTTATTTATAACTTGGATTGAATACTACTGGGAAGGCCTGGGGGAATTATCATCGTGTGATAATTGAACTCCTGGTTTATGCCACTGATTAATAATTTTTCCTCTTTTTTCCCCCCCATTTTAAAATTTAAGGAAGTTCTCTACAAGTTATTTTTCAATTTCGTTTATGTATTATTGTTTAGACATTTTTGTATTTTTTCAAGATTTATATCTATTTTATCTGGTATTTTATTTGGTTCCTATAATGTTAATTGATCATTGAATATATAGAAAATAACACTGTACTAATCAAATATAAGAAATATTGACAAAAATGGCATGTTCCACTCAGTGAATATTGTTTCATTTATCAATTAAAAGAAAAAAAGGAGACAACAAATAAAAACTAAGGAGAAGAATATTAAATCTTGGTTATTTGACATGAGCTAACTTCCCCTTTGCCCAGTCTTGAGATAAAGACTGAGGTTAGTGATGTATAAGGGCTATGAAAACTGCAGGTCCTGGGACTCTGAAACTGAGGAAAAGAGAAAGAGAAAGGCTCTTTAGAAACTTTGCAGCAGTCCTGAGGTATTTTGGGGATAGAGACAGATGGACAATGGCAGGCATGTGATTGATCTTGGCTATCCCAGTGCCCATGGTGGGGTCCACTGGAAGTGAGTAAAAATTTATAAGAGTGTCAAAGGTATTCAGGGTGTATTATTAGCTATTACAAATCTCCAAATTAGTATGCAACTGGAAATAGAGGTGCTGGGCACCTCAATAAGGATTTTTAGTCATCTTCAGAGCTGGTCATTCAATCATGAATTCCATACTTAGAAAGACTTTATATACACTACTTCTTTAACAATGCGTAGTAAGATTGGTGAAGAGTGAAATCTTCCCTTCCGAGGCTCCTGTAGCCCTCCCTGGATCCTGATCCTGATTCCAAATGGAAGGCCAGGAAGCATCAATCTTTTAAAAATTGGCTTTCTTCCTTCTGTTATGGGGTTTACAAGGACCCCTCAATGTCAAGGTACCTCCCACTGTTCCATAGCACTGACATTCCTACTTGGCAATTACTGCTGTAAGTTACAATTTGTCCTACTATGGCTCAAAAATGAGAAATAAAGTGACTAATGCTTGTTTTTTCCCAGAATTCCAATTCACTGAGGATCTTTAACATGTCTAGTATAGGCTGATTTTTTTTTAAAGAGCTTGGTCACTGGCTGTACTGCCTATCTGTGAGAGGGGGTTGGAAATCCTTTCCTCTTTTTCTTTAGCCTGTGTATAGGACAGTGAGCACGTGGTGATGGCCACTAATGACCCCTTTGGCAAAACTCCATCTCCACAAACAAACTCTTTGTACCAGTGTTCTGTGGAATGAGTTGGCAGGGAGAAAAATAGTGAGCAATACAATCCCTTTTCCAGTGTGAGTGAATGTAGGCACTTAAGATACCAACATATCTACAATATTCTAGTCTTGAACAGCCAAGGAAGAATGTGTACAACTTTGATCATGTTCAGTACTGAAATATTCTCAGTTTGGAGCACTGAAAAGACCTAGTAGAGATGTTTGGCATATTCATGGCAAAATATTCATTCTTGTTTTTCAAGTTTTATCTTTTCTTTAGACTGTTCCTTCCAGTTATAAGGTCAAAGTTCTTACCAGCTTGAAGCTATAGTATAACAAAAATTACAGATCAACCATTATCTGTGCAAAAAAGGCAGTTCTGATAATATTGATAGGAAATTGAAAGAAAGAATTCTGTATTTTATAGTTCTTCTGCTTGCCTACTCAAAAAACAAACACTCTTTCAAAGTTTCCAGGCTCAAATACATTTCTAACATATTTTAGTGAATGTGACATAAGGTATTTCCTATTCTTTTTGCCTTACACATGATAAAAATCTCTACACTGAATAGGTATCCCTATGCAGAACAAAAAGGATCAGGGTGCTTGACGTTCTAAGGAGATTTTTTTGTCATATCTGCCATTGTTTTTCTTTCTTCTACTTGTCTAGGACTGAACATCTGGTTGTCACTAACATACAAGAAATTAATTTCTTATTGCTCAATCTGTTATGCTACTAGGAAAAAAAAATCATAAGAAATCACCAATGGAATAAAAATTAAGAGTCTAATTCAGGATGCAAAAGAGTTGACTTTAGAAGTGACATTCAGACACTCTTACTGTATTTCAGGCACTGTAAACCCTTCACCTTTTACTGATCCTATCAAGTTTTTTTTCCTAGAAAGTGTTCACTGAACCTCTGGGAATGAGGTGTCTGTAGAAAAAAACCTTCAAAATCGTTTTCTCTAATGGCAATGTAGATGGGGGAAATAGCAGGTTAACTCCAAAATTAATTCCCTTTGCTCCCTGTTATTAAATTTCCTGCTGATACCTCCCACTGCGTCCTAAAACTGCATTTTATGAAAATCTGACTTTAATACTTTTGAAGAAATTGTGTTTATTTTCTTCTTTCTGGGCGCTTCTACTGTCTGTTCCCACTGCTACTTCTCCCATATTTCCTGAGAAGTCAGATATAGAAATAAGGGCTCAGTTGCAAGGTAATGAAACCTGCTCTTTTACTGAAACACTGAAAACATTTCTGAAAAAATTTTCTAAACATTTCTAAAATTTCTGAATTTGGGTTAGGAGCAATACAAATGTTGTTAAACTCTAAATCCCTGTAGGGTGTTTGGGTCTGAGCTGTTCAACAGAGACTTGACAAGAAACTGCTAAAAAATAATCCTCTACTTTCAAACTTTCCTTTTCATTCCACGTAACTTTTAGATTCTGTTTCAGTTGCAGTAAAAGTTATAATAAAAAGAATATATATCATTATATACGTTATATAAATGTGTATAGTAGGTAGGAGGAGAATCTTATGATTTAGTTTTCAGTCAGTGAAAAATAATAGAATTTCTTTTATTCGGTTCTCAGATACCCCAAGACAGGTTTCAGCCAAGTAACCCATCCATATTTAAAGCAAAGAGAGAGAGAAAGAGAGAGAGAGATTACATACTCTTATTTTAGGAAGAAATACAGTAGAAGTAAATTGATTCATGAACTCATTATATCTTGGTGCGAAGAAATGCATGTCAAGTTGAAATCTTCAGCGGTTTCAGTAATAGGCAAACTACCAAAATATTTAATGAACTTAAAAAAGGAACCCTGTCAATGTTCTAGGCACCTTCAATATGATTGTGAGCCACAAGGATAATTTGAGTCAGTGGTAAACTGTAAATTACAAATGAGTATCTGGAATCCTGTGAGAAGGCTTAAAGAAAGGACAAAATCACAGGATTATTTTTGAAGGGAATATTTCTGTTTATCACAATTCTCATGAAAACTTTTTTCTCTCTTTCCTAACCCCTGTGTTTACACTGCAATGGAGCGTGATATGGGTAAAATAACAGCATTTCTCATCCACAATGAAGTTAAAACTTGATACATTTCAGCTCCTTGGAGTAAGAGCAGAAGTAGTTTCATAGATCCCTTTGGTCCAGATATGATCTGTTTTACTTTTTTGTAACTAGACTCTATTTAAGTCTTTGCAATGGAAAACCAAGAGAGCTTTGTACATTCAATTAAAGGTGCTATAATAAAGTTTTTCCATGGAATTTTTCGCTACTACCCACCACTGACTATCAGTGCTCCAATACTTTGTTCATAATAATAAATCTTCCCTTCTTCATTAAATCTTGATTTAACTGTTGACTTTGTCCTTTATTTAGTTTTTAGTCTCCACTTTAGGCTTAAATTTGAAATACAGAGATGTCCATATCTTGCCCCTGAATTCTGATCCTTAAGGAGATTTGGCAGGGAGAACTGAGATGAGTGAGCTGAATCCCTAAAATGGAAAGAGTAGAAACACTGATGCAACTGTCTCATAAATTAGGCAAGCTGTCAAGTCAGCTGGAAGCAGGTGGGTGTGCAAAGACACTGAAGGTCTCAAAGGACAGATGTGATTATCAGCTCCATAATTTTGTTTTGCAAAATGTGACAAACCTTGAAATCAAGGCAACAGGTACTTAGTGGGTTTTGATTTTGGCTGGTGCTTATATTCAACCTTACATCTGTAACAGTTACTGGAGACTTTTCAGTCACCAAAAAAGCTATTGTGTGAGACCATTATAAACAGAAAGGGGGGGGGGGGAACGGGGGACGTGCTGTCAGCTCCCTACCTGGAGCTGGGCACATCCAGAGGGAAGCTGTTTGCCAGTAGTTGCTTCTAAGCTCCCTGATATGGTGCGTTAAAGTAACAAAAAAACCCTGCCTCAAGTGACAGGTGGAGAGTCCACGTGGTTAGAAACAGTACCAGGAGACTCACAAGGGGAAAAAAATCCTGTGGCTAGTTCTGCCTTTGTGGGACCAATGTCTGTAGCAGGACTTTTGGTGATAGAGACTGAATGAACCACATTAGGATAATTAATTTCTTCTGCTTCAAGAAAACGTTAGCTTAGTCTAACTACTGATAGACTTGGAGATATTTCGTGTTGTGCTGATCATCTCCAGTCTAAGCAACCACAACATGGAAACTGTACAGCTTATTTCTGATTATCCTTGCAACACAAACTGATACATTTCGATTCATCAGCCCATTTATCCACCTCAGTTCCATAGAGCTAAGGAATAGAACTTTTGGGGTTCTATTAGAGAGCTTTCGCTGGAGCAATGGGGCTCAAAATGACAACAGTCTGATAGCATTCACTGGTGTGGGTTGTCATGGGTGGGACTGGTGCTCTGAGGTGAGGAAGGGCAAGTGATGGGAACAGACGGAGCAGGTCTGCAGGGCAGAATGACTGTGCGTCCTTGCAGTGAATGCAAACTGTCAAAGGACAGTAGATGTGTGAGAAATACCAGGGGAATAGCTTGTTGCAGTGCTTCTTTTGTGGCAGATCTCTAAAGCTAAAGGAACAAATGATAATTTTAAGGTATTTTTAATGAGGACTTCGAGCTAGAATAGTGAAACAAGGCTACCAAGAAGCGCCTAACTTCATCTCAAACTCAGCAACAGAATCAATCTGACATTGCAAAGATTTAGGAGATGTTTGAAAATTTGGAAGACAAAAGATCAAATTTGTGAATGCAAAGTTTTCCAGAGGGAAATGAGAGAGAAAAGAGGCTGTCATTTTATAAATAACTTTTAAAGGAATTCTTTACAATCAAGTAGGTGTGCCTGGTTTTTGCAACAAAAAGCCAAGCCTTCAGCTGACAAGTCATCTAGTGCAGTGATAATAGAGTTTCTGACTCTCCAAAACATGGTGACAGTTTTCAGCTTTGCCAGAAAGGAATAAAGTAGATATAATCTGTATGATCTGTAAAATAGCTGCAGTATATTGATACAATCTGACCAATGAGCTGACATTCTGGCTGAAGAATGTTTTTTCTGACATCCGAAGAAAAACAGAATTCTGCTCGTATCAAGTATTATTGGTTTTTTAGTATTTCATTGACAGATGGCCAGACAGCATGTTTTTATACTGTGCTGAATTCATGGGATAGATTTGCTCCCTTTTTTGTTAGGAGATTCTTTAGAATTTTTTCTCTTTGCAAAATTAGTGTATTAATTGCACAGTAACCAAAGAGACAAAGAAATCAAAGTAATCAAAGAAGGTGAGGTGTTTTTTTTTTTTTTTTACAAGCTTGTTTTGGCTCATTGGGATCACCAGGGCTCTAACCCTATATTATCTTAAAGGGGATTTGTGCATAACATAGAAAACATAAAATTCTGATAGTTTTTCTCTTTTCAAGTCAGGAAGCAAAAGAATATTACTTTTTCCACGCTAATCTTGTATGTGCTGGTATATACTATTCTTTTGTATTGAATTTTGGCATTCATGCTACCTAAACATACTTTTTCATGCAGCCAAGTTTGATTCTTTTTTTCTGAATCTAGCAGGTACAAAATGCTGGGACTTGTCTCTGAAGTCCTAAGGTGTGAGAAGCTATTATCTTCTCTAACAACGAATAAAATTTCAATTGCCCCTGGAATTCCTCCACCTCAATGACATTGCATTGTGTGGCTGTCAGAAGGCTGAGGCACAGTATTTCTCTTGCCAGTGGTTCTTTTGAAACAGCCTCAAAACACAATCTTATTCTCTGTGTAACATAAGTATGAACAGAGCAAGTTATATGTATTTAATTTGCCCTATTGGTTTTGACTGTAAAAATAGAAGCTTGATTTGAAAGAAGGGCCTTTTAAAACTCTTTCAAGACTAAAGTGTTCATACAAATCACTGTATTAATTAATATATCCTAAACATTATGCAAATAATCTTTTTAGCAGTGAGTTAATAAAAAAATAGCATTTAAGTGTGGGGGTTTTTTTCAAAAATGTGTCAAAGTATTTAAAATTCTCATGCTGATTGTACATTTTAATAGTTCTGATCTATTTCTTTTTTAATAGTGACAGATGAATACTCCCTGTATTATTTTGATGTTGAGCAACAGACACAGTAGGCAATCACAGCTGTAAGCTTGTTATACAAGGTTCCAGAGTCTTGCACAAGTTTCTTAAGTAATAATTTAGATTTTACATCATAATGTTTCAATTTATTTGCCTGTGGCACAGCTGAAATAATGTTAATGGAAACCCAAAAATTGTAGCAGCTAAGAGAGACACATTCAAGCGAAGCACTTGACTCTTCTTTAGAGTTGAGGACATAATTGCTGCCCAATCTGAAAATTTGGCAGAAAATAATTCTCATGACAAGGGCATTGGTATGCACCTGGATGAGAATATTTGTCTCATAAATTATTTGATACACCTACATTTTTTTTAGTGTTCCAAAGGCATACTTTTGTCTAATACCTCCTCTGCTGAAAGGTAGCACAAGTTTAAAAGCAAGATAACCTCTTCCCTGTGCCTCCTGCAGCTCATGATGTAGCAGTAGACCCTTGCTTTCAAGCATGTTTAGACACAGGTAGCAAAACACTGCTACTGTTCAAGATGGGGCTATAGAGAGCATCTGGACCACTGATGGAACCCTTTGAGTCCCAAAATTTTCAAGTATTTTGTTCTGGGATTTACATAACCTGTGACTATGAGGAGGTAAGATGCTACCACTGTGTGAGACTACTAGACGGTACTCAGATAATGAACCACTGGATTTTGTACAGTGCAACTGTAGTTTTCCAAAGAAGAAAAAAACAAAAAAAGTTTGCAAAATTAAACTAAAATCTGATAGGCAGTATCTTCATACTCTCAGTTATAGAAATAAGTTTCACTTCTTTGGAGTGTATGACAAGATGATTTTAGAAATAAATAAAAGCCAATCACAAAGTCTGTAAAGAAATGGAAGAGATATTACATGTCCTCTTACATTGAGAATAGCAAATAATAAATGACTAGACCCTAAAATGTGTGGCTATCATTCATTCATTCATTCACACATTGATACATTTTTTCCATAACCTGACTCAAATTTTCAACTATATTGTGTATTTGATGAAAGACAACTGATCAAGTGACTGCAAAACTTTCAATAATTCAGTAAAATTGTATTTCAGTATAATCATGGCATATACACGTTTTCAATTAAATACTTAAGTTTACAATTATTGATTACATATATACAGGCATACAACATTGTGTATGTACAATCATTGAATGTAAATATACAAGAAATAAAGTATGTAATCAACATTTTGGTTTTGAAATTTCCCACAGTTCTCACTTGATTTAGCTGGGATTTTGAAAACTCTTAAAATTGGTCTTTAATTGTACAAGTTGAGTGAGAAAGAGGTTCTTTGGTGCCAGAACCTCTACTGAAATGCATGATCAACAACTAACAAAAAGCTTCTTCCAGATAATTATCATAAATAACTCTATAACTTGCATAGCCAAAGGTTCTTAATCTGACATCAGACACATACCATGGGGGAAAGGTGTATTGTGCCATAAATTAAAGTACGAAAATTTGCTTTCTATGCTTTTTAATGCTTGCTTTTTTTTTCTGCTTGGTGATGGTTGATTTCTGGTGGGCAAATGAAGAATGTTTTGTACATATGAGGACACAATAGCACTGCCACAGGCCTGCGAGAACTCTTTTCTTAGTAAGTAGATTGTATTCAGTTCAGTCCCTGAGCTTTTGCATTAGATAGTATTGCTCTTTCTCAGGACTCAGTTAAAAAAAAAAAAGTGTGGGATCAAATTCTACTTTCTTGAAAGAATGTTTATATTACACCAGACTGTCTAAGATATCTACTCCAAAGTCTTTAGTTTATCAGTAAGTTTATGAGATTTTGCTTAGGAAGGAGACTCCAAATTTTGCTCTTATTCATCCCTGATTAAAACAGACATCATGAAAGAGTCTGCAGTGAAAGTGCAGGAGAGCTGGTAACCTGGCAGAATCCTTCACACTAAGGACTCAAAAACACTGATAAATGCTAGTGATGAAATCCTAACCACTCAGCAATGACTGACACAAATGCTATGTTTACAGAGAACAGTCTTATGGTACACAAATCATTAGTTATATATTTTAAATAATTCAGCAGAATATTGATATATATGCTTTAACTGCCTTAAGAGTGACATGTATGTTTAACCCTTCAAAAACACCCAGACTGTCCAAGACATGAATTTACTTCAGGACCACCACATTTAAGTGCCTGATTCTCCACAATTTTGACTCAAATAAAAGGGTTGATAGACATTGTGTACTCAGACAGTGTAAAAGAGGTTTTTTGGTCTTTCTGATATGCACAGATGTCAGTCTTTTAGGAGGAAAAAATCAGGAGTAAATTTCTGTTCCAGTCCACTGGTGCTAGTATGGAGTAGAAAACTGGAAACATCACTCTGAGTGGTTTAGAAAGACCATTAGGATTTAGCCTGCCAGAAGTGTAGTGCCTGTTGCTGTCAGGGCACTACCGTGACATATGAAAAACTGGGGAGTTTTTAACTAAAACCAAAATTTACTGGTGGGGAGAATGGGGGTAAGAAGGACTCATTTGACAAATGCTGTAAAGGAAGCGGGATGGCATCGTGTATTTACAGAGCAGGTTTGTCAATACAGGTAACATGGGGAACTGAGTCCATAACTCTGCTTGTGGCATGAACCCTCCACTACTTGCAGTCTTCTGCCTCTGCATAACCTTCCCACATTTCTGTCAGGCACCTCTTTGCTGTATATGGGTCACAAACATGATTCTGAACATTAGCTCAAGTTTGGTGATGTGTGAAAAGTGTATGCTCTGGTTCATTGTGAAAAATGCATGTTCTGGTGGATTATACTTTCATTCCTGTGTTTGTGTATCTGAAGTTGAGTGGCCTTTGTTATTTCTGCAGTTGAACCGAAGGTTCTCTCCACTCTGCTGTTATGCTCTGGTTCTTATTTCTAGAACAGATAGTAATTTTTCTGTTGTTACTCTGAAAATATGGAAAATAGAAGTACTGTTATATCTACCTTCCTCAGAGATTGACTATAAGCCTAGCAACCTTCCCTCTCTTAAGGAAAAAGAATGCACAAAACCACAATACAACAAAACCAAAACCCTTCTCTTAATTGTCTGTACCTCTGTAATAAGAAACATGGTTTTTCCTTGTTCATCATATGGCAACATTGTTAGGTGAAGCAGAATCCAAATATTCGGGCTACATTTTCTTAACAAAGTCTTTCTCCTGACATGAATTTGAACAAAACCCTCAACTTTCCAGGTAGCTGAGGAAAGCGGAAGAAGCGTGAGTGACCAGAGAGAAAAATCTTTAAAATACAAGGCATATAGAAATATGATTTTATAGTCAAACGTCCATTTCACAGACTGCCTATGAATTTAAAAACCACAAATATAGTTATCATTACTTCCAAGACCCACAAAACGATCTCAAGCACAAACCCTTATACTGGAGACCAGATCCTCCAGAAAGTATTTGCGTCCCGGTCCGGATCGTTCTGCACAATCGCACACGAGCTCCACGCGCTGCCCTGCCGGCTCTGGCTGCACGGCCCCTTGGCCCCACAGGGAACACCTGCCAGCAGCTCCTTGGCAGCTGCGCTTTGTGCCGGCTGTACCAGCACTGCACGCTTTCCTCAGGCCCTGGGAATGCGTCCAGGAGCTTCCAAAAGTCCCCGATGCCCTTGCCTTGCCTTCTGAGCTCTGGTGACGCAGCTGAGGATCTTCTACCTTGTGCCTCTGGGGTAATTATTTTATTTTAATTTAAAATGGGTATTTGGACAAAGTAATGGTATAACTGTCCCTTAAGGATCATTGTAGTCATCGACATTTGGTCTATTTGTGTTCTGCTCTTTCAGGGTGACTGGAGGGGAGAAAAAAAGACCTAGCAATTGTTTTCAGTAAATGCTTTGCAGACAAGTATTCTTTATGGGTTTGCATTAGGAAGTTTACTATGGACATGTGTTGGAGCTTGGACAGGAATATAAACTGATTGACTATGACAAATGGTGATGTACTATTGAATGAAAATTAATATATATGTGCTATGATGAGTTGTAAAGACATCACTGCTCACAATTATTTTTCCTTTTAAAAGATCCTTTAATTTTAGACAGCTGTCAGCACTGACAAGGTTGAATTTACTAATTCTTGTCTTCCACTTCTACTCTGTAAAGCAGCTAAACTGCCTAATGAAAAAGCCCCCAGATTAGATTTTCTTTTTAAATATTGATAATAATATTTAATAATACTAATACTACTAATAAATAATTATAATAATAGTAATGTAGGTTCTTCATCTGCAATTCCAGCTTTGATCTCTCCAAGACTGTGACTAGAATGCAGTAGAAAGAAAGAAGAAACACATAGAAAAATAATTGATGTTGTAGAAAGAAACTTTTTATAAATCTGGTTTATTTAATGTAATTTCTTTCTTAGCGATGATAATTGCTGAAATACTTTGTCTGCTTTTTCTCTTTATTCTCTGTCTCTCTGTATATTTGTGACAAATAACAGATTCAGTTTTTTCTTCAGCATTTTGAGTCATACATTTGCGTACTGCTGGATGAGTGACTGTGGCACATAGAGAGTTAATTCATCTACAGAATTTTTTATTTCATTAGAAAATTATTTATCCACTGTCAGGACCTGATATCTATTGCATCTGTGGAAATGCATAACTCAAGAAGGTCCTGATGTCCCAGGCCGAACAGGGATCTGGGAACAGCAGAAAAACCTGACATTCAAAAACACCCAAACACAAAACACAGGAGACACAAACCCTCAGTAAAGCCACTCTTAGACCTGCAGCTCTATCACACGCAGAGATGTCCAGGACAAAAAGTGCTTGAAAATGGCTTTTAATTCACTGTGCCCACATACTGAGTGTCTGCTCTCAGAAAAGTATGAAAGTGCCAAAATCCAGATGGACAACCTGACACTTTGAGTGGGGTTATTTGCAAGGCAAATACTTTGGCAATGTGACTAGGGATGCTTAGCTTAGGTACATTTAGCATGTATCTAAGAACATGTGGTACATAATGTACCATATCAAGCAGAGAATAAGCTATTAAATTGAAAGGAAGATGAGATTTTGCCTTGGTTGTGAAGGTCAGTCTGAGCAGATAGCTTAAAACATCCCAGAAAGGGTTCATGTCACTGAAGATACTTGATGTTAGTTTTACTCCTTATTTTTTTCCGCAAGTACTTGGCATGAAAGCGTTTATTTTTCTTTGTCTTCTGACGTCAGACTTTGGTTCAAAATTGTCTTTCTCTCCATCTTTTTTGGCAACATGCTTGACCACGGTCATATCTGGGAAAAAAAAACACTAAATGCAGATTTCTACTGAAACTTTTCATAAGGCTAAGATTTGGAGATAAATTTAAAAGGTATTATTGGAAATTTGGAGCTGGGTTTGAAATCTGAAGCTCAGGAACAATTTTGCTCTTTTTCTAGGTATTTCTGTGTGATATATTTCTCAGTCTTGTTCTTTCAGCATAAAATCTCAGTTTCTATTTTTCTGTTTTAAGGTCAGTGAGTATTTTCAGATAATTCTTGTTCTCAAGGAAAGTCATGGGAACTGAAGTCACCTTGCTTTGCAAGGACATTTTTGACCCGACACCAAATACTTTGGTCTATTTGAACAGTTCTCAATCAGTGTTTGACAGGGGTAATTCATGTTGTGTCAGAGCCAATCCCCATCTCTAATAATTGTTTGGCAACTTTCTGTGTTCTGTCCATGGTCAAGCTTGGATAGAGATTGTCTTGAAGAAAAACACAGTTATAGTGTACTTTTGTAATTTTTTTTTTTAAGGGTCAGCTCCAGATATCCCTTTTTCAGTGTCATAGAACTTGTCTATGAAATGGCTTCTGAGTATTTTACTAGATGTGAAAGTAAAGTCACATAGCTGCTAATAAAACAATACTCATTAAGAATAGCAAGGATAGAGTAAGCAAAGGAAAATGAAAAGCATGTTACACGGAGCTGCTAAAGGTCACCCAAATGCAGTCTCCCTTGACATGCTGGAATAAATGCCCTCCCTGAACATAACTTATAGTAGTAATTTTTATAGTTAAAGCATTGAAAACAGCCAACTCCCCCAAACTAGGGGGATGTTTTAATCTGATTTCTGGCCACAGACTCCCTATTTGGCCTGCTTGCAAGACGACTAAGTAGGATGTTCTTATTTCCTGGAAGTAGATTTATAATCAGTTATAGTTCTTGGATGTTAGAAAATGTTCTTTATTCACACACCTTGACTGAGGCTACTTCAGCAGTTTTGCAGTACAATGACTAATAAGGATACTGTCCATAGTAAAGCAGAATAGTCAGTATCATAGACATGTTCTTTTGTACCTGCTGTGTTTCTACCATATAGCTTTAGAAGTGTCTTCTAATGAGCTCAGAGTGCCAAGGTGATGTCACCCCAGTGTGTTTGTCAGCTGTCCCCAGGCAGAGTCTGATTTGCATTCAGACCAGTCAGCCTACAGGGAGAGAGCTCCTTATCTGTCTGTCAGTAGTTCGCATTAAATGTAGGACAAATCTACTATGGAGATCAACCTACTGTCTCCTACACATTAAATAAAAACTTGTTTAAAGGTGCTGTGTATGCAATTCTCTGAAAAATGGTGCAAATTTATTTATAAGACAAGCATATATATGCCAAGATTTAATCTAGATCAGATGTGATGTCAAGGTCTTGCTTTGTTTTGTATTTTTTGGCTTCAGTATATCCCAAATGTGTCTATATTTTGGTTGTGTTGATTGCAACCATTAATTATGAAATATCAATCACAAATGGGAAAAAATTACTTGAGAGTTTTCTAATGGTCCATAGAAAGTCACAGCTACATCTTTGACTGATAAGGACTTCAAAGGCACCATAATGAGTGTTCTTATCCATACTGGAAAACATGGTGTTACCATTGTGGCTGAATGAAAATCTCGTCTAGAAGGAACAGTATTCCTAAACAAAGCTGAAACATTAAAAGTAAAAATCTGATTCAGAGGAAACCAGCTTCATATGTACCTCAAAGCTCAATGGGCAGACATCACTCTAATCCTATATCTGCTTCTGCATATGTCCTTGTTACTCATTAGATTTAGTACCATTCATCCTGTCCTTGGTGATGTAATTTCATCCTATATTTAGTTCTTATCTGTTGATTACTCGGTGTTTCTGATAACAGTATACTCCCATCTGATCTGGGGACAGCATTGGGTGTATCAGAGTTAAAGTTAAGTTTCCTTTCCTTGACCCAGCTGTGCTTCTGAGCATGCACTGGGATACAAAACTCTTTTATTATTAATAGTTTGATTCTCAGTAGGACTGAGCTATGGGAATTCATCAGTAACATGCTAGCAGACAACTCAAATATTGTCCTGCATTTTCTTGTTGAATGACAGTTATACCTAAGTCCTCCAACACGTTCTCGTATCAGTATCAAAATGTCTCCTCCCATTACCTCAGAATTTCATGTGAACTCTTGTCTATCTCAATTTCCTTTTTAATAATATCATTAAGACAACCCAGAAATGAGCTCATAAAGTATTTGTATATTCCTACTTTTATTATATGAACAACCAAACTTTTCACCAATAAGCATGAGTTGGCTTTACAATCTGACAACTAATAAACCTCTGACATTTCCCTAAAAAAAAATTGCTCAAATAATTGCTATACTTTGTACTTACAACCAGTTAGGGTTGTAAGTGAAATATGCATTAGCTGAGATCAAGGCATGTGGTTACATGCAGACATTAGTAGCAGCATATAGTACGTCCTTCTCCCTTCTTCCTAATATTGTTAATTTTTTCCCTATCTAAAGAGAACTGTTATTTTCTTTTGTCTAACACAGACTTGTGTATCTGAGGAATCTTTTGTGAGGGTGTAGCTGAATCTACACTTCCCTCCATCCCTTCCCACCACTGAATGTGAGAACTGATCCCAGGACAGTTCATTTACCATGTAACCCCTGTGAGTAGGAGGGGAATATCTATTGCTAACTTAAGGCAAGAGCATTTTCTCACTGTGACCAAGGCATAATCAAAAAAAAAATCATGGAAAACTTGTGTGTGACCAGGTTATCACTTGCAAGAACCAAGGCAGTTTTATATTTTTCAGTTTCCTTTCAGTTTGAGGAGCAAGGAGAGAGAAATGACATCTTACAAAAGAAGTATTTCTGGTCAGGTTAGACAGAAAAGGTTTCCACTAAAATCCAATTTTCAACATATAAGCTAGGCCAGGAGAATATGTTTACTTTGTTGCATGAAGAGTTGTATAAATTCTGCACTTTCTGCATACTGTGAATTTCACAGATTCATTTACAGTTCACAGAAAATCCTGAACTGAATCAGGAGCTAAACTTCAGATTTTGAAAAAACTTCTAACTTGCCATAAAAAAATAAATAAATTTAGGTTTTCTCTTGTTCAAACTTCTAAAGAATAAATATGACATTCTTTATAGTTTCCAGATGACAATGTTTGGTTTGCAGATTGAACATATATGCACATATACATAACTTATTTTATTTTGGTTCTGTGTATTTTCACCAAGGCTGTGATTATCTCTAGTAAATATGACACCCAGATCCCTTGATTTTTTCCTCCTTAAAGGGAGCAACTCTATAACTTCCAATACAGCTGCCTGTGTATGCACAATTTTGTAAGATATTGGTGATATAGCATCTTTAGTCTGCTTCCCAGAATGAATATTTTGTACATACAAGGGATGCAGAGGGTACCAACCGCTTCTCTTTCTGGCCACTGGGAAGATGTTGTGGAAAATTTGTTTCAAATTTAATTCCATCATTTCTGCTCTTATGTTTTGGTTTCAGAATAACAGCCCATGTTTGAGGGTAAGCATAAATAGTAGCAAGGGAGCTAGGCACGGGGGAAGGAGGGCAGGTAATAGGAGCTGAAATGTAAAGTGGTGAGGGACAGACAGTCATGAACACACAGTTAGCCATATAAACACATATGTCTGGGTATAGTCCACAATCCCAGGATTTTGCTACATAAAAAAAAAAAAAAAGATTCAGACACGAATTTTTCCCCATTTATCTCTCTCCCGCCCATTCCCAAACTAAGACTTTACTATTTTATTCAATTTGAATATGAATAAAAGTGAAAAAAACCATCCTGACTTCTCAGGATTGATTAGATTTGTACTTTGGGTATTCAGATGAACTGTCTCACATCTCAAAAAAGTACTAAAGCTTTCAAAACATAGGTGACCCCAAATATTTAACTGTTAATGTAAAATGGAACTGCTTCAGCAGAAGAGGAATAATTAAGAAGAGCAAGGGATTTGCCTTAGTGTCACATCTTCTATCATCCTTTACTAACCACTGACCTTTTGTGGGCAGCTGTTTTGTTTATATGTGAATGTGGCTCCTTGGACCATTTTGGTACTCATGAAAGAGTATCTTTGAATAAATAAGGTTTTACATAAAATCTCTTTATGAGCCTATAGTGAGGAGGATCTACTGAAGAACAGGCTAAAGCAGCCAACAGAAGGCCAGAGAGATGATCAGAAAAGCACTGAGTAATTAGCACCAAGCAATCAAAACTTGTCAGTACAAAACTTTTGATCAGTAGAGCTACAGAAGAATGGGGATCAAGCACTGATTACAAGCTTTGGCTAGAAAAAGCTAACATTTTCAGGCATGTGGAACATTTGAAATGTGTTAAGAGTAGAGGGAAGAGAAAATCACCAGTGGTGATTTTTCTGTTCAATGAACCTTTGCTTCTGCATCTTGTTCATTTGATAAGTAGATTCTTTTCCCCACACTTTGCCACACAGCCAGGTGCTTATGTCTCCTGGGGGAAAGATGAGAAGTGTAAATGCCAGCTCATGTAGCAGAGACAAGGTGACTATAGGTTCACTAGCAAGAGCTGTTTAAGATGGTTTCTTGTTTCATGTGATGATGACATTTATGTAAAGGTATGCTGGCTTGAGGGCACTTTTTTGCTAATTTCATTTTCAAGCTATTGACCACATATATAATTCTACAGCTCTGAAATTGCCAGCAGTGTAAGGAAAAGATTGCTCATGTTTTAAAATAATTATTTTTATTTGAACTGTTAATATTTTGCTTTCTCTAAATGTTTTTCAGAATCTACTTGTTTTCAATTTTATAAAATCATTTTAAAAATCACAGAATTTTTGAGCTACTAAAATATTTCCATGAATTAGACCCAGAAAAACAAATCTGATCTACTTAACATTCTTGCATATTACTTTCATATACCTAGACTATATAAAAAAATCATTATTTAAATTTTTAACAGTGTTCTGTAATACTTAAGTGAACTTCACAGGTATGTGCGATAGTTGCAGAAAATCAGAAAAGGACCAAAAATTGGTGTCTTAATTGGTTCTGAACTGCAACTAAAAGTCAAAGTGAAGAAAATCACCTAAATTTACCCTCCCCCTTAGTCAGCAGTGAGCTTCATAGGACCCTCCCCAAGCCATATAAGGCCAGGAAGAATGTGCTAAGCACTGAGTGTGCTAAGAATAAAGTTGTACTGGGATGGATAAGGTTACTTTGAACTCTATATTTCATGTTTCCTGACATACCCCCCAAAGAACTGCAATTATGCTAGCAAGGCTGTAGGAGCGTTGAACAGTTCTTCCCCAGTTCTTTTGATTTTCGTTGCCTCTCCATGCTTTCCTGTCCTGTTCAGAGCTGTGTTTTTTTACATTTTATTTGTGGTGTGCATGGTTCTGAGGATATTAGAAAAACGTGCTGAGGGTTCACTCTGAGGCATGGCTATTTTTGTTAGAAGCTGATACTTTAGACTGAGCTTTAAGTGTTGCCTCTGGAAGGCCTTGGGTTGTTCTGGGAGGCCAGGATTCTGCAGAGGAAACAGACATTTCAGGGAACATAAAAGAAGAAAGATCACAATTAGAAAAAGCAGAGGACCTCCCTCCTTCTCATTCTGCAGCTCCTGTGAGAGTCAGCAACCCAGAAGTATTATCTAAGCTGCCACAGTAAATCTTGACCTTTTAAACAGAGTATCTCTTACCATCATCATGGCTGAGATAACAGCAGAAGGTACAGTAACTCTTTACAAATATAATTAACCAAACTGATATGTGGTTTAATACTATATTTGAACTGGCTTGACAAAATGATTTGTTGTTCTTAGCAAATAATTTATTTGCTCCAGGATTGTTTAATTTTGTTTCTGGATTCCTTGTTACTTTTCTTTCCTGTTTTTACTTTTTTGGTTTTGTCTTTTTGTCTTTGTTTTTGTTTGTTTGTTTGATTTTTACTTTTTCACTTCTTTAGCCTGAATTTTTACCAGTTACTGAAGCAAGTTTTCTGAACACCTCTAAAAATAGTTTCATTTGCAGAACACCATAATTTAGGCAGCTCCATTAGAGAGATACAAACAGGGAATGTCTGAAGTTCAAGGTGTTCTATTCTCAAGCCTTTGCTCAGAAAAAGTTTTGGTAGCCTCTTATAATTAGAGATTTACCAGAGTCAGAATAGCTTATTTTTTTGGCCCTGTTTTTTCAATAGGGAGCACAGAGTATTTTTGAACTGTACATGAAATTACGGAAGGGTAAGAGGTTAAAATGCCTCTGCTATCCTTATTTAGGTAGACTTCTAAGGGAGTCAGTGAAAATTGTTTTGAAATAAATATGCCAAATAACAGCCTGCAAAAATGAAAGGCAATTGTATCAACCAAAAAATACATATTCTAAAATGTGAATGTTTCATGTACTTTAATATTTCCTGACCATTCATATTTAAATAACATTTAAAATGCATAACAATATTTTATCAGCTGAAGTAAGAGGGGGATATATTTAAAATGTAACCCTATTTAATGCTGAATATTTTAGTTGAATTTCACTCCAACCTTTTTCCCACTGTTTATCCAAATTTAATAACGACAAAAATACAAAATACAAAAAAAAACCCTTTTTAACAGTCTTCTGAGAGTTATCTGTATTCTTTTTCTCAGGGTTATGTGGTGCTTCAGTCTTGAAAGATGTAGTCCATTTTTTATTGTTCATACTTGTAGGAGGGTCTGCATTAAGTGCTCTTAGAATGTGATCCCCTTCCTTCTTAAGGGCTGATGTCAGGACTGTGTCAAGTAGTACGATCCTTGCTTGATGTCTGGTTAGCCACAGCAGGGAGGCAATGTGATTTTTTATTCAACGGTTGGACTGATCTATAATTTACTTCTGTGTGCAAATACTGCCAAAACAGGTGGCTCAACCTGACAGCCCTAACCCAAATACTGACACTGGTTTATTCAGATATTCTTAACTAGGTTTGTTGGAAACACGGGTTATTTTCTACTATTATGAGGCAAATTTGTGAAATAGCCAGCAAAAATTTTGGCCCAAAATTAATGGCAAAAAATAGAAGACTTTCCAACCAGTTGGACTTTTCAGTCATTTAGCTTATTAAAGAAAGAAAATTAAAGACTCTAGGATGAAACAAAAGACCATAGAATGAGAGAAAATACAGTCTGATTTTTTTTTTTATATATAGTCTTTTCACAGGAGTGTTTTTGCAGCTATAACAGTGTGTGTCTTCTGTGGGGCTTTTTGTAGAAAGCATAGGCTTAGATGATAAGGGGCATCAGCTCCCCAGTAAGCTGACCTTCCACATGACAAGGAAGTAAACTATATAATTAGTTTAGTTTAGTTATGTTTGGCTTAGTTTTATTTTGTTTTTATGTACTTGGAATGCACTTGTAGTGACTGACTGATTTTAAACACTGTATCCACAAGACGGAAATTTTATTTTTGGCAAACAAGTAAGAATTCAGCCTGGAGCAAATGTTTCACTGCACTTTATTTTCCTCTGGGGCTAGTATGGCACTCACAGTCTGAAAGTTTAAATATAAACTTCAGCAACATATAGATTGGATAAACAAAAAACTTCAACTACTTCACACAATTTATTTCGTTTTCCATAATGCCTCCCAGCCCATGATTTGCTGGGTTCTTCATGACTTTGCTAGGCCTAAAGAGTTTGCTCCGTGCAACAGGCATTTATAACTCTTTTTTTTCCCCCCACTGTCAGTCACAGAGCCAGACTCTCGGGCTCCTTGCCTTTTGGGGTTCCAGGCTGACACATCTGAGAGCAGGGCACAGCAGCGGTGCAGGCACGGCCACGGCCACTGCGGCTGCTGGTTCAGAGACACGGCCCTGGCCTGGCAGGGTGTGCTGGTGAACATCTCAGGGTTCTCCTTCTGGCAGTCTGTGTCAGGACAACTGTCTGTTCAGAGATGAACAGGGGCAATGGGGAGTACTTTCAGGTCAACATCATGATAATGACAATGAGATTATGTTACTTAAATATGTAGCCAATAAGCAATTACCCTGCACCGTCTACTTGCACCAAAACCCACATATGCTTCTTATTCTTTTACACAGCTACAAATTGTTAGTTGTGGAAATACTGGTGAAATGTACACTGTGAAAGACAAAATGTGATCCCTGAATTCAGCAATTCACAAATGTCCTTAGAAAGTTGGCAGGACCTACGTCTCTAGCTGTCAAGTATTTAGGAGAAGATTCCAAAGGATTATCCTCAGCATTCTCATATTACATGTCATTGCAATCACAGAAATATACTATTAAAAAGTGGAAGTCCTTAAAATTGTATTAAAAAAAATTACAGACTCAGTGCAGAGACTAAATACTCTGTCTTTGCTATAGTCTCAGGATCTAATATTAATATTAGCATTAGTTATATTGTTACAACAAATACTAATTATTGCTCTTATTATTACGTTTAAGCAGTTACCGAGTATTCTTGCAGCAGCCAGGATCTTCACTGTGGTCCACTTAAGACTTCAAAAATCCATGGGTCTCTGAATACGCTACTTCACTGTCTCTGTGAACACAGGGATTGGACTGGACTCAGTGGCAGATCTACTTGGATCTGTCACCACTGAATCACGAACAGAAAAAGGATGGCACCTCTGAGAAATGGCTTCTGCCAATGTACAGCTTAATTTGTAAGTGCCCAGCAGCTCCAGCACCATCCCTATAGCTGGTCCTTTCTAGCCCAGTCTCCTGCAGGTCACAGTGCAAGGTTGATGGCCATCTCCTGACACTTTATCCTCCCACGCAGGGAAGAATGAACAGAGACTCAGCTGTGCTTGCTGCAATGCTCTGGAGACTGTGCACTGATCTAATCCAAGGAGGTGAGGAGAGGAGAAAGGCAAGGTTTCTGTGCCAGCTGTTTGTCTGCCACAACTTATTTCCCCAGTGGAGCAAGAGAGAAGCAGGAGTCAAATAGAAATGTGACAATGAGTCACAGTTTGGTCCTTATTTTGCTGCTGAGAGTGATGCAGCTACATATTTCCCCTGTCTGGGAGCAGGCTGCAAGGAGACAGGCCAGCCCCAAGGCTACATGCATCTTGTCAGTGACAAAATCAAAATTAGCTTCTGCATTTCAGCCCTTTTCTCAGGCTATTGGATAAATATGAAAAGTTTTAAGATTTAAATAATTTCAAAAGGCAAAAAAAGATGTGTATGCTTGAAGATTAACAGACATGAAATAACTAATGTATGAGAAATAATACACAAGAGCCAGAGAGTAAAATCCCAATTATTTCATGAGTGTGATGGTCAGAAACTAACAGAGGTATTCAACTGGCAAAATGTTTAATGAAGGCACACCAGAGGCAAGATGCAGATAGCTACTTCTCATCGTAATTCATGAGTTGCTGCTAGAGGAGCCAGTTATGCTGACTGAAACAGGGGCCTAGATGAATAAATTGGATTAGAGGATTCATTTTGATGGCTAAAGGCATAAGAGGTGTTTCCTACCCTTCAGTTAGACTGCTGTTTATGCTCGGATCTAAGATGTTTCTACAGAATCTCTTTGCATCTAGCAAATTTTCAAAATGAAAATATATCTTCTTTTTCTGCCTTTCAACATTGATGAGGAAGAAGATAATATACCTATTACAGCAGGGTAAGGAAAATACAATTTCAGCTGTGATTTTTTGAAGAAATCTGTCTGTTTTTGTTCGGAACCACCAGGTAAAATCAACAGCCTAATTACACAAAGTGAAAAAATTTCAGAAAACCCAGGTCTGCCTATAAAAAAGTGGGGAACAGAAGCTCCGAATTCTTATTGAAATTCCTTAAAAATTATACTCCCCCGTGACTGTGGGCCTGTACAACTGTTCTGGTTAGTTTGACTTCAGCTCTGGTGTCTTCTCATAGCCTGTTGAGGACAAATTGGTTAGCTTGACTTTTAGGTTTAAGAATTTGGACAACAGTACTCAGAGCTGATACCATATTTACGTGCCTTCAGTTTGTACAAGGCAACGCTTACATATGATTCATTACCTTAGGTAGCCCCTTAGAGAGTCAAGAACTTAGCTCTGGACAGCAGGAAGACTGAAAACCTATAAACCAAAGGGCCAAGCTAATGCACTGTGTTAATACATGTCAGGCTAAAAGTGTGTGTGTGTGTGTGTGTGTGTGTACACTTAGCTCTCATTTACTTGTGGGCAAACAGCTGGATTGTAGGTTTGGATAATTATTCACTTATTTTTTTTTTTTTCCAAAGAAACTTGTGATCTTAAGTATTTGGAGCATATTTTAATGTTACTTACATGATGATAAATACTTTTAAAATCCTACTAGTGTTTTCAAGTTATAGGGAAGATAGTTACCACTGACTTAAAACTGAGATCTGTGCAACTACTTGCATTCTCAGAAGTCCCAATCTACAGTTTCAGAGACTTAAACCTTGAAAACAATCTAGTCCAGAGATATTTTGAGTACTTTTACCCATTGGCTACAATATAAATACTGAGTAAGGTGTAGATTCACTCTGATCTTACTGCTCAGTTCTGGAAAGCAGAAACTGTTTTACTTTAAAACATTTCATAATACAGGTTTGTCTTCAATTCAGGATGTATTGAAAAAAGGAAAACATACCAGAGTTACCCTATTTGAAGCAGGTCATCCATTTAAAGAAATGAAAAAACCTTTTCCTTTCTGATGCTGTCACTGGTTCCTTCTCTGTTTAAAATGATTGAACTAGTGTAAACTACTCATTTTACCAGCTAAACCATATTACAGCAGTAGAAGGTGAATTGCTTTAAATCCAAATGACTGAAAAGACTTTTAGATCATCAATTTTAATCTTGATCTAAATCAACAAACAAGAAACCTGGATTTCAAAATAGCAACTTTCAAGTTTTTTAGTTTTTTACATATGTCATCTATCATTCTTTTTCCCAAAAGTGACTAATATGGCAACTAAATACAGCCCTTCTCAGGAAATTTGTGCCTTTTAGAAAGATAACCTAAATGTCTGCCTAGTAAAAAAAAAATATATATGTTTTGGATTTCATTTATGCAGAGTCTTAGTTTTCTCATGTTTTCTTTTTTCTTTTTTGAGGATTTTTTTTATGCTGAAGAATGGTAAATGGTACATTTTTCTTTTGCTAGATAATGGTTTCATTTTTACTTGTGGTTTCTGTCAAGCTTCATTAGGATGGGAATTGTCATTCAATTAAAATGGTACAAACCTAGGATATAAAAATTGTTCATATGTGTACATTTACATACTGGTTAAATAGAATAAGTCCATTTTAAATATAAGTTGTTTCGATAAGTTAAATGATTTATTAAACAAATATAGTGCTATTTCTCATTTAGGTCCTGGCCACTGCATCCTATGAGAATATATATCTGATAGAGCTAATTTTCTTTTCATGTAATGTTATTTCAAGAATTAGGGAAAGAAAAAAAATATTTCCTACTTAAAAATATAAAAATCTTTATTAGTCCTTGATAGAAATAAGGTAATAATTGATTTCAAATAGTGAAATATATTGAAATTAGGAATACATTGTTTACATTTGCAAACTGGTTCACTCTCAGAAAAAGGCTGCCTTAATTTGGCTGCATCTGCTCAGCCAGTGCTTTCCAACAATTCAGTGATTTCTTCACAACTGTAATGGCTTTATCATAGCTTTTTGTTTCTTTTAAATAAACGTGATTCCTATGAATAGTAATGTAAAATTGTAGTATTGTGGTCCTTAGCACAGGGTTTTCCTAAAGTAATTTTTAATTTTAAAGGGCTTTTTTTTCCTAAATGACATTTATAGAAAACTTTAGCTTATGATTCAAAAAGCATCAATAATTTTATTCCCTGCCTATATTTCCCCCATGCAGCTTCATTTTAGTGGGTCTTAAAAAGGAGCATCGTTGAGCAGTAATATTGAAATATCTGCAGAGATGTTTATAAGAGGAACACAGTTTGTTACTGATTTAAAACCAAATCAAAGGTATGGTCAAAGAGGACTTGCAGAGAAAGGCAGGCTTCATATCCTTGTTGATTTACATAGAGAGTGGTCATACAGTACATGAAGTAGATAAGCAAGATAAGTATGATATAAAGTCACTGCATCTAAACACTTAAGGCCATGAACAACCAACTGTGCTTATTAGCCATATGATCCCTGTCATGTTCTCTTGTCAACTTCAAACATTTTTTTAAATAGTTGATATTTTAGTCATATCCTTGTACCTTTAGATAGTATTTCTTCCTTTACCGCATTGGAACAGACCATTCAGACTTTAGATTCCTGAGTGGGAGTGCGTTTAAGCTGTATGTGGTCAAAAGGGACCAGCAAGATTTAGCTTCTGTTTTTTTTCCTAATATGTGCCTACAGCACAGTTGATTTATGTGAGAAGGTCTGTTTCAGGAATTGCAAAGCAAGTACACGGCTATGAAATCTTTGACTAATGGAACAGATAGTGACACTGACAGGTAGCAGAAATACCAGATAACACTGCTGACAGAACTTGTTCTGTCCTATGTTCTGTCCTTTTCTTCATAGCCTCTGATACTTTTTTTGTTCCCCTCCTCTAAATCCCAAACATAACAAGAAGAATATCATAAAGCACACTGTAAGCAGCTACATTATTCTTTAGACTCATTGTATTTTGAGTAAAACAGGTGAGATAACAAAACAGGTCATGCAATGTAGAGGAGGCTAAATAGAAAAAAAAATCCATAGTAGAAACTGTTTGGTTTGGTTTTTTTTACCTCAAATGGTCCATATGCTAAAACTTACATATGTTATACTTTCACTCAAATCAATTCAGTTGCTCAAAATCATAGCTGGTGCTTTTTCCTTACAAATCAGAATGAAAAAGCTGTGGTTTTAAGTCTTGAATAAGCCTCATTTTTGTCCAGGGGCAGATTTGACCTTCTTTTAGAATAAGTCTGAGAGCACAGTATGATCTTGTATCTGGTCTAGAAGTTCTGCTTGGTGCCATGAAAAGGCACTTACCATAAGAAAGGAAAATATTAAATGCCAGGCACAGAAAAACTCTCTCACTGGAGAAGTCTCCTCTTTCTATCTTCAAAGATACTTTTAAAAAATCCTTTAAAAATATGTAATGAGTAAAGACCTGCTACTCCCTGTACGTGCTTATGTTCTCACAACTTCAAAAGTATCTCTGCACCTTTGCCTGGAGTCAAATTGTCAAAGGCACAATGAATCTAAGCCTTTGTAGCCTCCTTTGGTATGTAAATGAACTCAATTTTTTCCTATATTCCATTATGTAGATTTAAGTTGTGGTTCTCTGTGCATGTCAGGAAGGCTAAATCTTGTTTCAGTCTTTGCTGAGAGGCTATTCACAATTGACACAATTACCATAAATATAGTTTTCTGGTAACTATTTTACTGTTTTTAGAGGCATAATTTAATACATCTAATCAAATGTTAAAGCCCTTATTTTGCATTGACCTTTTCATCCTGTAGCAGGTAGAATCTTAGTTTTGACTTCATGTATATCCATGCAACTCTTACTGAAGTCAGCTGCATTAGTACATGAACACATCTGGTGTCGGATATACCTTAACACCTCAAAGAGGTGATAACCCTTGTATAACAATTCAGGTTATATACATGGAATAGTTTCTAATCCCAATATTTAAACTGTAACTGAAACATAAATTTAGTATCATTTCAATGGCTTTTTCTAAGGATAACATTAAAACTCTCTCTTTCCTAGAAGTTTTTTTGCATGACCATTCAGGATAGGAGTAGAAAATGTGAGTGTTTTACAGGGAGGCATCCAAAGTTAGACTCACCCTTTTATACATCTACTGTTGATTTGTCTTGTTGGGGTTTCTTTGGTTTTGTTTTTTTTTTAAAAATTTGTTTTTTTTTTTTGCTTGTTTGTTTTGATTTTTTTTGGTTTTTTTTCTTGTTTGTTTATTTGTTTTTTAACCAGGAATGTTAGTAGAACAGTATTATAGCAAAAAATCTGTGGTAGAGGTTGAATATGAACCCTGACTGTCTGGAACAGCTACATGGCTAGATGGCTGACTGGATCCTACGAGTTGGAGCAGAACTACTACTACTTTACTCTAAGATTAAGTTGATGAAGATGTTGTTTTGCAATAGAAAGTGAATTCTGAGAATGCAAGTTTTTGCTGATTCAAAAATGGAAAGGCACAAAAACATTTTCTTTTTTTTCAATCTGTAAATATGTCTGATAAAGTTTTTACTTTAGTAAGAGGCATATCAACTTAGAACTAAATACAAGCATTTTTTTCCCAGCAAGAAAAGAAAATGCCCCATTATCTGATGGCCAAGCAGAATTAATCCATATGAGATACATTTATCCTGAAATGCGTCTCTTGTGATTTTGTATTTATTACGTAGAAGCCACATGGAATGCTCTGGAGAATGTAACACTTTACTGTGCTGTTAACAAACCAGATGAAATGATGGATTTCCAGACGAGTAGAAGTGAAAACTCTCCCAGCTTACTCTCTTTCTTGCCCTTCCAGAAATAAGCACAGTGTTTCCCTCTGCTCAGAGACACAGCTCCATGCCTATTTCTTTCATTTATCATGAGGGAGATATCCATAGATTTTGTAATACAACTTAATTGTATTTTGCCTGCAAGTTCCTACTGAACCAGAAGTGTCCAGTGATTTGTTGTTTTCTTTATACAGAGCTCATGTAAAAACATTCACAAGGGAAAGTTTGCTAGGTCACTGTTAATCTGGAAAGAAAGGAACTTTTGCAAATCATGTGGAAAATAACTACAAATAAATGAGAATGCAGTTTTGTGAAATCTTGGCAAGTTTGGCTACAAATATTGATGAGGTTTCAGCATACACCAAAAATTAAAATTAGATGTGAATTAAAGTGTGCATATGCAGATATTAGTGCATTTGGAAGGGGAATCAGGAATTTTGCTAGAGTTAGTGAATTAAGATAATTTTAATTATACAGAGAAAACAGTGATGAGAGCTAGGATTTTATCTTAAAAACTAATTAGTAGAAAATTCCTTTTAAGCATGTATTTGTCATCAATGAGGATAAGCAAATGCATACCACACTGTGAATGCTAAGGGCAATTTCATAAAGGGGAAAGTTAGTCAGTTGTAAAACAAAATTTTAAAACAATGTTGCTATCCACTCTTCAGTGTGTCATTCTAAGCATAGATCAGAAATAATGCCACATCTGTGGAGGTTGTCAGGACTATAAAGTGGCATGGGATCTAAATTTTTCTCCCTGTGGTAGTGCTTAGGTCAGGGCTACATTGGTCTAGTGACTTTACTTCATGCACCTGGAAACAGCCTCAACACTAGAATCCTAAAATTATTTAAATATTCTTTGATTTCCTTAATATTTTGCACAATAAAATCTTTTTGGTAATAATTTTAAGCTTCAGTGTGCTAGTAAAATGAATATTAAACCATACAACTGTCCAAAATCACCTTCCCTTGCCTCCAGAAAAGGAAGCTCTGGGGAGACCTTATCTGTCTCTCTCCCTGAAAAGAGGTTGTAGGGTGATGGGGTTCAGCCTCTTCTCCCAGGCAGCCAGTGACAGGACAAGAGGACATAGCCTCTAGCTGCACCAGGGGAGGTTCAGGCTGAACTTCAGGAGAATTTCATCCTGTAAAGGATTGGAATGGACTGCCCAGGGAGGTGGTAGAGTCTATCTCTGGAGGTGTTCAAGAAGTAACTGGACATAGTAACCAATGCCATGGTCTAGTTGGTGAAGTGGGGAACAGTCAAAGCTTGAACTTGATGATCTCAGAGGTCTTAACCCTAAATGATCCTGTGATTCTGTGATTAAATTCTGGAGAATATTTTAAGTGCTTCCTTGTGCTGTTCTGATATATAAATCATGCTTTACATTTTCTGCCTGATGACTGGATTACATGAGAAACACAAAGAAGAAAAGTTATTACTGTACTCTTCATTCTCCTGCCAAATCTGGTAGGCTTCAGGACCTTTGAGATTCCTCACTACTCCCTGCCAGGGCCATTTGCAGTGGGATGCCTCTCCTTCCAGCTCTGGATGGCTGCAGTGGTCCCATGTCCTCAGGTGCAAGGAAGCAGGCAGCTGAGCTGGAGCCCCCCACAGACACACACCTCTCCAACCCACCTTCATGCCTCACTTTCCCCCTTTTGTACTCCCATTAATCATCCTGTCAATTAAATCGGTGCTACTTCAGGCAAAACTAGAAGCACAGTACTTCTTAGTCCTTGTAGTTAAAGTGCTTTTGAGTTTATTCTCAAATATCAGAAACCTTCATATTCTGAAATAGTTCTTCAGCATAGCAGAAATTTGTCTTAGATACTGCAAACTTGATATAAAATTTCAACTAAATATCTCCATTGTTCTTTCTATGGTACTGAGACACTCGGAGCTGTGAACGCAGAATATTTATTTGCAAATATCATGAAGTTGATTCCTTGTATCCACCTACACTGCCGCTTTCCCCTCTGTTCTTTCATCAAGCTGTTTATATATTCTTGGCATTTCTCAAATGTGAATACAATTTAACTTCCAGATGCTCCATCTTCCCCTGAAAATGCCCAGGTAGGAAGTTAAGAATTACATCTTCTTTTGAAAACAGATGTACATTGGTTTCATTGGAGTAATTCCAGTGTCAGTCTTGTCCCACTGGAGGAAGCAGCTGTTCTTCAGGTGAAGCTATTTAACTAAGAACAAAAAAGCACTTTATAATATGTGTCTATTTTCTAGCCCAGAAATCTAATTTTTAGCCAATTCCACATCTCCCTGTTTTCCTATGTTTATGCAAATAAGCAGGAAGGGAGAGCTTTCCTCTTGTCCTGTACGATGTCAGCAAAATATTCTGCAGAAGCCTGAATTCCTGGTCTTGAGGGCACAGAGGACATAAAAAATAGCTATGATTCATATTAGGTCCTTGTGTTAAAGATTAGAAAAAAATGGTGGAATAATAGCTTGTAAGTCCTTAAAAAAATTCTCTGGATTTTCTTCCCTCCCTGACTACTCATTTTCTTAGTTACCTGGTGAACAGCTTGTAGTTTTCTACGTAATATGGAAATCAATCTCCAATCTGCCAAAAAATGCAACCAGCCAACCAACCCAAAAAACACCCATAGGTTTCTTTGTTTGCGCAAGAGTAGATATCAAAACAAAGAAAATACATAAAACATGCTGAAAAAATTGAGTTTTCAAAAGTCTCTGAAATCCTGGTTGTACACAGTGTTCTTTCTCTTTTCTTCTTATCTTTGAATGCAAGCAATACCGAAGCCCCTTCTCTTTTAGGGTATGCTTTCCTTAAGTAAATAAAAATTAAGCATGAGCTACATTAACACACTTTAAATCAGAATATGCTGTGTAGTTTGCAGACAGAGAAATTAAGGTTTTAAAATCCTCACACTTCATGCACTTCACTGAAAATTGCACCTCGTCTTATAGTTTAGGTTGCGGAAGCACATTGTAAACTTCAGAAATGTCAGCGTATTTTTGAAAGTAAATTTTAATATTATAGTTCTCTCAGTAGTTTTCTCACTAAAACAACTTTTTTATTTCAGTTTTTTCTAAGGAATATACAAGTGAGACCAACCTTCACCTAGACTGAACTGGTTCAAGTTAGTGGGAATGAAAACTCAGCTAATATTTTCAGCTTTCACAGAATGCATTCTCTACACTCCAGTTCTTGAAGATATCATTCAAAGTTTTCCCTACCTTAGTCCTATTTTTATTCCACTTTTGGTGTTTACTGTCAACTCCTTCACATTTGCCAACTCACTGAATATTTCTAGTCAATGCCTTTGAAATCAACTTTGTTGCTATTACTGATAACAAAATCCTTGTTGTTTTTAAGGTTTTTGTAGAGAATAATTTCTCCAATGTTCACTTTACCTAATGATATATGTCCTCAAAAAACAGATGCACTTACTTAGGCCTTTAATGAATGTTGTCTGCATGAAATTTGCTAAAACTCTGATTTTGGTTTTGGAAATTATGCACCTGTGTTCAGCCACAGTCAGGACTATCTATGCTGGCTTTCAATCTTTACACTTCTTTAATGTCTTTCATTATTTTAATTGAAAGAATCAAGTTTTCCTGCCACATTAAATATAGAAATATTACTTTTTATTCTCACAGTGATTGAAGAGCATATTTGCAATCACTTTGAATAGAAGTAGTAGTGGTGTCTCATCAGCTGAAAAAGAAGAGTGCATATTCTATGTGAAAAAGCACATATATTGAGTCACTTATTAACGTTTAGGACCTTTATGATTTACTTTTGGTTGAAGAAACATAACTTTTGTTTTAGCTTTACAACTTGCTTAAATCCAGGGCAACAAAGAGGGAAGGTAAGGAAATAATAAATTACTTTATTATTCAGTGATTTTGAAACCAGAATTTAATGAACACTTTTTTTGGATATAGATATTAATAATGGGAGCTTCCAAACATACAGACTATTAATTTTCTGTGAATCTCTTGTACAAATAGCATTTTCATGGCTCGTATGCTTCTGAAGGTATCATCAGAATTTATTGTGTATAAAAGTTACCTGCCAAAATTTCCACTATATGAATCTGTAAATGTTTCAGCACTCTATACTTCTTTGTGGGAAAAGTGGATCCTG
Organism: Cinclus cinclus; assembly: GCF_963662255.1. NCBI lineage: Eukaryota > Metazoa > Chordata > Aves > Passeriformes > Cinclidae > Cinclus > Cinclus cinclus. Next base: position 50,663,430 of record NC_085048.1, on the reverse strand, counting down.
ACTGAAGGTGATGTGAATTAATGTTTGGACAGAAATGCCCTGTACATGATACAAATTATGACAATATTTTTTCCATGAATAGATCTTACACTTTTTCATACCTGCAGACTTGTTATCAACATTCTCATTACTTGATCATGGGAATGGTGATTTTAACAAACCCTTAATGTCTAATGGTCTTCTATGTCCATTTGTGCAGTGGTTTACTAGGGAATAGCACTCTCTGAAGAATAAATACCAAAATGACTCTCATGTTGCAGTGCTCAAGGTCTGAATATTTGCAAATGGAGTGAAGACCATCTAACTATGTCTGCTTCTTTTGGGACAAGGAAAATTTTACAGTTCTCAGCTATAACACATATCTCATAGATGTTCCTTAAAAACTAATACTGCTCCTGCCCTGATCAGCGAGATGAATAAAAACAAACTGTTGATCGGGACTGTTGGTCAGGCTCAGCTGTATGTTTGACTGATGTCTTTTGTCACAGTTTCCAGTGATGTAAGGACCCTAAAGACACCTTAGCTTTTCTTCATTCACCTGTGAGAAGTACCCTGCCTGTTCAAGTCCTGAGGAGTGCACAGGAAGCTGTGCAGCATGTATGTAAAGTTCTTTAAGATCATCCTATACAGTTTATTTCACACTTCTTATGTCACACTTGGCCTAAGGTCTAAATAAAACACTATCTTAAACAAACAAAACCGCAAACAAACAAACAAACAAATCAACCAACAAAGCGAAAGCAAACAAACCAAACCAAAAAAAACACAAACCAAATCAGGAATAATACCAAGTATAGTACCATGTCTTAAGCCTTCATTTCATATTTTGAATGCTATTCATTATTACTCTTTCAATTTTATTAGATGCATCTTGTGTCTATTCTTGTCTTCCACCTTAAGAGTTTAATAGCATTGTGAATGTATTGTAGTTCTGGGAGCATGGATTGTGTTAGTCAGTGAAAGATTATCATTTACATGACCACAAGAATATAGTAAATGTGAGCTGTAAGGCTGAAATATTGACTGTAGAGTAAGTTTTCATTTTCAAGAGATGTGAAAGTATGCATTTTTTATTTATTAGCACTTACATAATTACATCTGAAGCTGCACTCTATTGGCAAAATAGAAAAGGAAATTAATAAAGAAAGGTTAGATGATGAATAGGCCTTTGATTAGAATATAACAGCGAGCAAAATCTTGCAAACATGTAGGCAGGATAACTAAGTAACTCTCAAAAGCTTTATTAAAAATTTAGAAAGGACCATCAACTTCTACTGCAAAGGATGTCTCTATGCCTTTTCATTATACTGGCAAAGTTATGAGTTGAAACTGCTGTATTAATACTAAAGAAATATCACACAATTGCTTGAAAGTTTCCTGAAATTAGAAGGTAATAGTTTAAGCATTCTTAAAATCCAAGGAAATACTTGAGGAATTTTATACATATGCTGAATGTGTATAAAAAACTAACAAAAATGGCTGAAGAAGACAAACAACTACACTCATGGGAAGCCTGTGTTATGTTTAGTGTAGAGGAGCAGTAAGCCAGAAGTTAGAAGATTCCCATTGCTTCTTTTCTTGAGAATGAAAATAATATGTCCTTGCATCAGAGTATGAACTGGAGGGAAGATAAATATTAGAAGAGTAAGGACAAATAAATCCAGATTTGAAGATCTATAAAAATACACAAAATACAATTCCACAATTTGAATATAACTTGAGACTATGTGAAGAATTTGTAAATAAGAGAACACTGTGTTTATATGGACATGTTTGAGCATAATTAGAAAGCTTGTGAATACAAGACAGGCTATTTGGGAAACAATACCAGCTCCCATCTCTTTCATCCACATGAAACAAAAGGGATTTTCTGTCAGATGGAAAACATTGGGACAAATTTAGGACAAACATGCATAAATATCCTTTTCATGATTGAGCTTCAGGCATAGGTATGCAACTTTGTTCTTGTCTCCTCCTATTCCACCAACAGTCAGAGAGCGAAGCACAAAATAACGAAGGTCAAGGCAAGATGCCAGAAGCATTACAGAGGTCCTACAAGTGCCTGATGCTCTCACAAGGCACTCAGGCTGGGTGGAAACTTTGCAGCACCTGCTGTTACTGTGGGCTAGGAATACTGGAGCTGTGTGGATCTGCTCTACAGAGAATGTGGGGAGGTGTTACAGCTCATGAAGCATAGCTGAATGTTTTTGTGATGACTTTGTGTGTGTTTACAGCAGATGCTAAAGATTAGTTGATTTAGAATCCATGGGAGGTAATAAGGAAACAAGCATTCCACCCAGGTCAAAATTTTCCTTGATGTAGCTCACTTTCAGTTCCAGTTAGCAATAACAACATCGAGGGTCCACCTCAAGATGGTGGCTGCTTTTTAACTTGAAATTAAATATTTTGGACTGTACAGAGGCAAAGCTTTAGTATTATGAAAGCTTTTGGGGCTGATCATGTCATTAAAATAAGTGGAAAGGTTTTCTTCTAAGATGTATCACTGAGTTTTGAGTGCTGAAGCCTTCTTATATGTTAATTAGTCCTCCACTGCCAAATTAGGCTGAACCCTATGTCTAACATTGTAAAGCAGACACAGGAACTGCTATGAACTATGGAGGCTATGAACTTCAGAAAAACTCACATTCCAAAAATACAAGGAAATTGATTGCCCATCCATACATAGGGCAGAGAGTCTCCCAGAAAGAGGAACTCAGACATTTCAACACTTTGGTTTCCATTTTATGCCAATGTGGACTAGAAAAGTACAATGGGAGTCAATTAAAATTAATGATACATTTACAACATTCTATGCTGCTGAAGAGTCTGGAGCACAGGCCTTATGAGGAGCATCTGAGGGAACTGGGGATTATTTAGTCTGGAGAAAAGGAGGCTCAGGGTAGACCTTATTGCTCCCTACAACCACCTGAAAGGAGGCTGTAGCCAGGTGGGGTTTGGTTTCTTCTTTTGGTCTCTTTTCCCAAGTAACAAGCAATGGGATGAGAAGAAATGGCCTTAAGCTTTGCAAGATGAGTTTTAGGTTGGGTATTAGGAAAAAAATTCTTCATGGAAAGAGGGTTTAAGTACTGAAACAGGCTGCCCAAAGGAATGGTGGAGGTCTTTAAAAGATAGTCTATGGGTATCATAGTCTAGTGATGGCCCTGGCAGTGCTTGGAGTTAACAGTTTGGCTTAGGATAATCTTAAAGGTCTTTTCCAACCTAAAGGATTTTCTGATTCTATGCTCTGCCCTAGAGTGTGTAGTTAGAATTTCTCTTCTAAAATCTGGATCCTTACACTAAGATAATTTTACAAATATGTCTCTCAGTAGACAATAATTTTTACTTCACATTTATAACAAACACATAAGTGTATAATTAATGTATCCTTCCTGGTTTTGGTTATCTGTTAAGAAGCCTAATGTAAGTAGAGTAAAGAAATATTTTAAATATACTCTATATAGATGGATTTTTAAAATAATTTTAAAACTGTGAAAATTAGAAATATTACATGTTCTCTGGACTTGGGAATGGCTACAAGACAGATAGATGCATTAATAGACTCATTGTTGACTTGTGGCTAAAACTCGGGTGTGGCTAACAATTTCTAAAACCTAGTCATGACCTTGTTCTGTAGACAGGTGTTGATTGATTTGGGCTGGCAGGTGGAAGGATGCAGAGAATGGATACAGTTACTGAAAGAATTTTGTTTTTTCCTCAGGTAGCCTTCACAGAATCCTAAATCTTTTTGGTTTTTCAAGTGTGTACATGAGTTTCCACAAAAACATCTGCATAGGGAGAAAAAGAGAAAAGTAAAGGTACCCAGGGCTCTGTACATGTAAGTGTATATTATGTAGTGATTTTTCTCATCAAAATTAAATTGAAAAGTTTTTCACACATTCCAAAACTTGGTCAGAGTATAATCCTGAATAAAATTGATTAAAATATGGCTAAATTATTGCTGGTTCAGAAATGGGTCTCAACAGTTTCAAAAATATCCCATTTTTCCAGATTACTTAATACTGATTTGAAATAAAGTTTTCTCCTAAATTGTGATCATCTGGATAAGATTGTATTAAAGAAATCTTTGTAAAATAGTGTAAGGATTTCTCAGCTCTTGAGAATTTCAGAATATATGTTAAATGATGGGTGTGCTGTGAATATGAACCCTTAACAAAGATCAACTGTTCTCACTGTGACAGCATATCCTACATGTCTCAGATGCTCTTAGAGATCATGCCTTTTTCCAAGTAAAGATTAGAGATGAACAATGTTATTAATTTAGTCTATCAAGGCTAAACTTCCACTTCAAATTACAATTTTAGGAATTGTTATTGCAAAAAGAAAATGATTAAACATACCATTGATTTTTACCTAAATACTGTATTCTATTCATCTGTGTCATTTTAAGATCCCTTTTGTGCCCTAAAATTAAAATGATATTTTCCAAAGGATTCTTTCAGACCAAAAACAAAACAAAAGAAAACAAAGAAAAAAAAAAACAGAAAAAAAGGAAAAAAAAAAAGAGAACAACCCAAACCAAAGCCTTCAGATGAACCATTTCTATAATGCTTGCACTGCTTCCTAGAATTCTTTTCTTATAGAAACACACTTAATACAAAGAGTATACCAGAAATAATTTTGGGTTTATATTTTGATAAGAAAATCACTTAAAAAGCAAGTTTCAGAAAGCCTAATTTCCCCAGTATTTTAGGTGCCTGTGTAATGGGCTTGCCTTTAGCTATTCAGTAAATATATAGATGGAGTCCTCCCGTGTTTATTCGAAAATAACTCCCTGACAGAAGATAGATCTTGGTTCATCGGTTTCCTATAGCGACCTACTGTCTCTTGGGAAATTGGTTATACTATTTTGTAAGCCACATAAGTTTTCTTCAGCAGCTCGCTTTCAGTTTTCTCTCTCGCAGACAGGATGACCTATAATGTAGTTGCAAATTGCCATTTACAGGTGAGATCTAACAGTGACAAATATGGCTAACTTACTACAAACACTTATTTTAGTTTTCCCCTTCTGTCAGAGGATAATTTTTTACTCTAGTTTTTAACAAAGTTCTCTCTCTCTCTCTCTCTCTCTCTCTCTCTCGCTATGTATATATATGTACTGAATAACTTAGTATTGCAATTTCTGTTGTTTGCCATAAATACCTTTATCTTCTGTCTCTGGTAAATGACCTGCAACCAAGTTTCTTCAATATGACTTATGAGTATATGCATTCAAGTTATGCATGTGGTGAACTCCCTATTTGAGTGCTGTGGTGATTGGGTTGCTCCATATGGAAGAGTTGTCAGACTTGCACCATAACTTGCAGAGAGTATAGTAAATTATTGTTAGAATTACTTTTGTTTTCAGAGTCTGTAGATGCCAGTCCATTAAGACATATAAAATTGGTCTGACCTTCATGGTCATGTTAGCTTGGAATAAAGGACATCAAGCAAATAATCTTATTAACCATTCATCAATATACTTATTTGAGAGAAAATAGTAGTTCTGTCAGAGGAAGCACAGATCTGGAATTGTCTTTAGAGAGTTACTTTATACTGGTAGACTTGGCCAGAGTGAAGACAGGCATGTGGGACCTACTAAAGACAGGCATGTGGAACCCGGTATTTATTCTACTAACTTTCATTATTTATCAGGACTATCAACATTTTACGTATGAGAGCAGATTGTTTTTCAACAATAAAAAATAAGTCAATGAGATTTTTTTCTAATCCTTTCTGAATATTTCAAGGATGTGTAGAGTTGAGTTTCAAAAATCTAATAACAAGGGGGCTGCACACAGTGCTCTTGCTTCAGAAGGCCTACTGCTTTTTAGAGATAAATGGCAGTCATTTTTCTCCAACTTCCATTTTGACATTTTAAAAGATAAGATGTACGTCTCAGCTTATATCAACTCAGAAGTGTGTCTAAATATCCCTTTGGCATCTCTTTCTGAAATGTCAGATTGCAAAGATGAACAGGAAGGTAAAACTTTTTACTGTTTCAGAGCACCAATTTATTTCCAAAGAAAGGAAGGTATTACTACTGATCAATAAAAAATTCAGATGTGGAACCAAACAAATAATGGATTTTTCAGGCTGCTGCTACTTTAGGATTGAGTGTTCAGAATTCTGTTGCATTCTTATCTGTATACTGAGAAGCTGGAAATGAAACCTTTTTTTAAAAAAACCCCACATTTCTAAGATAATATAAAAAAACATATCAAACTGAAGAGATACTTAAAAGAGAAAAAATTAAATTTCTAACTTTTAGATCTTGAAAAGGTGAAATCTGGTGCCTTTTGGAAAAGAAGCAGCTCAGTGTCCCTTTTCTATATCTTAGTATCTAGTTTAAACTGCAGTAAATGACATTTCTCTTGTTCTTATCAACAACACATCCTCCAGGTTTGATTTTATAAAATAATTTATCCTATTTTTATTATTATTTTTCACTCCTGTGGTCTGCTAAGTTCTCAACAAATTATTGTGAAAAGTGATATAGTTGTAATTAAAATCTGTAAAATTTCCCAATAAAACAATCTTTTAAACTTGGTCCTTAGGTCTTCCCTTACTATTATTTCTAAAGCAGCATCAGGAATGAATTATTGCAGTTAGGTTCAAAATACAATCAGTAATATAAGACTAAGAGCACAGAAGATATTTTAACTACTGGTAATGCCTTCTTTGTCTGAGATACTTGAATAATTAGAATAATCTAAAAGCTTGCTGAAATGCATATGCACACAGGAAACAATCCCACAGAGCAGAAGGTTAAACTTCATGTCAGCCTAATGTTTTTTATAAGCAAGTTTGGAGTGAAGACATTTTTATACTTCCTTGCTAAGTTGAGAGACAAGATTTCTTCTGCTAAATTTGAAGTGTCAACAAATGCTCTACTAGACTGTGAAATTCAAACATATAAGGAAAGATGAAAATTGAGCTCCAAATCTCTGAAATTCAACTTTTAATGTGATTTAGGATTCATCTTGTAGAAACCTTCAATGGGATGCGGGCACCTAAATCCTTCTGATATGTGCTGACGTAACCAGGCCCTCTGAAGCCAAAGGTTAGAAGTATATCAGCTGAGAGGGAGTTAACTTCTTTTACTGCTGAGTGTATTTTAAAGCACAGTGTAATTTAGGTCTGGCTGAAACTGGTTTTCACTTCCCCTCCTTGACATTCTCAGATTGCTTCAAGACATCTGTACAAATAGGTAGATTCTTCATATGTAATTTATCTAATTCTACATTTCATACCTTGGCCTATTCCAGAAAAAGCAACAGCTAATATTAATATTTCTTCAGCAGGACCCAGTGATGCATTTAAGAAAAAAACAATTTTCTTTTCTGCAAGGAAAATCTGATTGGAGCAAAGAGACCTTTTTGCAATTATGTATACTTGCTCCTTTCCAAGTATTCTGATGATCTTTTTTATCAGTTACACTGATTACTGGAGAAAATTGATTTTCCCAGCTGTGCTTCCAAGACTTTCTTCCTTACTACCCCATTCCATTCTCTGGGACTTTCTAGACAAACCATCCTCTATTGCTACTGTTTGAATTTGTCTCTTTGATCAGTAAGGAGGTGAAATCCATATTGCCTTCAGGGAATTGCGGCTCCTTTTGTACAGTAAAGATCCAAATCCATCATTTGAGTCTGCATGGCAAGGAGTTAACCTTACATGAGATACAACTAATCTTTTATATACACAAAAGTATTTTTATACAATCTTTGCAGCTGTCCTCAGGGGGAAAAAAAATCAGATACATGCGTTGAAATAATATTAGCAGATTAAAAATGAAGGTTTGGAAGTATCTTGTCTTTTTCAGCAGCCACTGGTTGAGGAAAAAGTTTTAAGTTCTGGCATTCATTGCTTAGACTCTGCCCTGCCAATATACTTGCTCAGCATTCAGAGATATGAAATAACAAAAATTCCTGAGTCAGAGATTATATCTTTATATTCAAAAGTCCTTACAGGTAGTTGTCCAGTCCCTACTACAACCTGGTTTTACATCACTGGAAAGTAGTTTTCTGATCATATGACTATGGAGGTTTTCTAATTAGTACTAGTTATTTTCTTCTAATATCCTTTACTTTTTTTTCCACAGAGCCCATGGCAGTGTAGTGTATCTGTACTGGGTTTTCATGGAAAGATTTTGGTAGTGGGGGAGGTTACACAGGTAGCTCCTGGATGGAGTTGCCAGATGCTTTCCCCATGTTTGACAGACCCAATATCTTATGGCCCCAGTATGGACCCACCACTGGCAAAGACTGACTACATCATGCTGAGAGTAGCACCTCTGAGATAAAAGACTTAGGAAGGGGAGAAACAAAAAAAAAAAAAAAAAAAAAAAAAAAAAAAAAAAAAAAAAACTTCAACCAAAGAGAGGAGAGACAATAAGTGAGAGGAACAGCAGATCCCAAGATCAATGAAGCAGAAGATGGCCCTGACACCTGCTGCACCTACTAAGGTGCAGCCCATGGTAAGGCAGGCTGGCTCCCTGCAGTCCTACAGGAGAGCAGATAGTAACCTGCAGCCCCTGGAGGACACCACACCAGAGCAGATGTGTGCCCACAGGATGATGTGAGACCATGGGAAGCCCATGCTGGAACAGGGTCCTGGCAGAAATGCAAACCTCTGGAGAGTCAATGTTGAAGCAGCCTTTTCCTGCAGGATTCCACCCCAGAGAAGGGACCCACCCTGGAGCAGTTTGTGAAGAGCTACAGCCCATGGCTATAGCCCAAGGCCTCAGGTTGGAGAAATTCATGGAGGATTGTCTCCTATGAGTGAGACTTCATGCTGGAGAAGAGTGTGAGTCTTCCCACTGAAGAAAAAAATGCAGCAGATAAAACATGTAATGAGCTGACTGATCACAACCCCCATTCCCTTTCCCCCTGCACTTCTTCAGGGAGGAGGTAGGAAAAATTTGAAGTGAAATTAAGAGAGTGGTTGAAAGATTTATATTATATTATATTTCTAATTACCTGTTAGAATTGATTCAACTAACTTCCCTAAGTCCAGTCTTTGCCCATGGTGATAGAAGGAGCCTGAATTCTTCCTGTTCCTGCCTCAACCCATGAGCCTTTCCTTATATTTTCTGTCCCTTGTCCAGAGAAAGAGAGGAGTATTATGGCTTTGGTGAACACCTGGCATCCAGCTAGGGTCAACCCACCGCAGTACCCTAAGAAACCACAACTATTACAATCCCAAAATATATGTCACGTGTTAGTATACAGCATTAATAGTTTCTAGTTTTCACCACATAGCAGTGCTATTAGTATTATTTAATGATACTGCATGAAGCACACAGTTTCTTTGGGCTTGATAATGAAATGGCTTGATAGAATATATCTTTTCTTCTAAAAGCTGCTTATTGAAATCAATGAAATGAAAAGATTGGTGTACATAATTTCTTGGACAATGAATAGAAAGATTAATACTATCTCCTTCTTTAAATTATCAGATGTTCTGTATTGATCAAAAATAAAACCAATACAGATATAATAACAGAAAAGGAAATTAAAAACGTACACAGCATCAACCACCATAACAATTATAAGTGCCTTTTCTGAATCCAATCATTCAGCTAATTTTCATACACTGTCTTCTTCATATTCCATAATCTCTATTCTATTTCCTTTGTCATGTAGAATCGGTTGCTGCATAATCTTCAGCCCTATTTTCCACATTTCATAAAGATTATTACATTTTTATAGCTATCAGTCACCAATAAATCTGCATATGTTCTCTCATATAAAGTCCCAGACACAGCTTTCTAAGCCTCTAGTCTGCCGAAAGACTACCTAAAAGTCTGAGAAGTTGTGAATATACACATGATATGTGTTAAGATGTTTTCCTCTTTGCACTTTAATTATATAAACAGCAAAGCAACAGTTCAGTACATTGTATGATGAATTTAAAAGTGTGTAAATTCTGGTATCCATTGTGAAACTCCATTTATTTATTTTTCCATTTAGGTATTCCAGTGGCATTCATTCATTAATTCATTTGTACGGGGATATAATTCAATACAAAGGAGAAGAAATTGCTGAATGTCAGTCATGTCAAGAGACGATTTCTGCCGCACCTCTAAATAAACTAGCTTTTCTTAAACTTTTCACATTTCTGCTCAAAGGCTTGTAGAAGTTTGTCCATACTCAGAAGACCTGCACTAGTTGCCCGTCACCCATTTTTGGGCTGCATTGCGAATCCTTGCTCTACTCCCAATCCGTTGCAGATAACAGTCAGAGGAGGGAGCATTCGAAGATAAGCTGAATTTGCCTATTTCAGTTGTCTTTTCCTGTTTCCGTCTCTTTCTCTGCATTAGAAAAGCTCTTGTGTGTATATTTCCTTGTATGTCCAATAGAAATAATGAGTTTCTAATGTACTGAAATTTGCCAGAGCTACAGATCTTCCACAGAAAGTGGTTTTAAATCCACTTTCATTACATTCTTTAGCACTATTTAGAGGACATCAAAAGTTCTGACCAGCTGCAGTGCTCTTGCTCTTTCTCCTCTGAAATATTCTGCACTTTGTTGGTTGTGGTCCAGTATATGCATTTTTGGTCTCTGGCACTGGCCAGATTAGATGGTAGAGGCTCTCTGTTCAGAGCATACAGTGGGTCCTAAGGGTCTCTTCTCTCTTTGCTCAGCATTTTATTTTCACATAAATATATAAACAAGACAAAAAAGAATGAAAAAAATCATTGTTGCTTTAGGAAAAAATATCATTACGAATATTTTACTGTAAGGTACTAGTTATTGACCACGGAATTAATTCTGTCTTTTCCTTCGTGCTCATATAAGCCAAGGAAGAAGAAACCCTAGCAGAGACATTGAAACAGGAGGATGTCACAGTCAGGCATAAGTATCACTTCAACAACAGGTGTAGGTGTAATCCTTTCTTGTGGTAGAAATAATTTTCCCTGCATGGGGAAAGAGTGATTATTGTGATGCCTGTAGGTCTGTGGACTCACTCAGGGTGATGTGCTGATCTGGAAAAAAATGCAGCAGATTATTTTATATCCATTGCCCAGTTCTTCACTGAAGGGTTCTAATCCCTTGTCCTCTTCTCCCTGCGGTACCCTACTTACTGTAGGCTGAGACTCCTGCCTGCCTGATCACAGCAGTGGTGGATTGATAAGGTCAACAGGTTAAAGCCCAAGGCTTGAGCTTGTGCTTAACATACAGTGTCGATTTATACAATCATTTTTGCTCTTTCCTTCTCCCTTAATTAGTATTTAAATATTCTGAGTGAAATGGAATAGGTCAAACAGGAGCCATTAATGACCTGAATCCAGAATACTCTATAGCCTATTTACTGGAGTGTTCATCTGGGGAGTACAACAGGTAAGTCAAAATCTACCAGCTCTCTCATTTAGATCAGACTGCACTGAGGCTTCTCATATCCCAACTGCATTGCCCTAGCAACAATATTATTATTTAAAAGTGAGCAACCTCTTTTTTCAGTATTGTGACTAACCTTCTGCTTTTAATATGCCTGGCCTTAAAAAGGCATTGCACATTAAATATTTTCCTTAGGTTTTTTGGTCTTATTATTCTGTCCTGGCAGAATAAGATTGTTACACATAAAATAGTTATGAAGTGACAAAAAAACCCAGAAAATTACTCTCTTACACCTGAATGAGTCTGAGTGGAATAGGTTTATTTATTAGTTTTGGAGGCTCAGTTTCGTTTTGTTTCATTTTTCTTCTAGAGTAGTAGAAGGTGTGGCAGCTGAACTGTAAAATCAAGTACCTATCCTTAACCATGGACTCCTATGTTTGTAAAGTTTTAAGCAGAAAATGCCTCAGTGCACAAATACAAAGGACATTTTACCTAAGATGCCAGGACTACAAGCTCACTTTGGACTCTGAAAGTCACACAGTGTTCTCCTCAAAGTTGTCACCAATTGTCAAGGTTTATTTATACTTACGAGACCTTATATGTTTTCAGATTTTATTCTAAGTGACAACTCTGAAACCAGGGGAATGATAAGAATCTTGGAGTTTTAGCTGTTTGGAATTTAGCAAATCAATCTGTTGACGTAAAGCTGACATTTGTGACCTGATGGGGTAGTCCTGTGTGCATGAGAAATTGTGATGTGTAGCCAGTGGTATATATCCCCGGAGTAATCTTTTTATAGAAATGTATATATAACTTTTTTAAGTTCCCATCCTCATTGAAAATCAATAGCAATCACAATCCAAAGTGCCAAGAGGCTCTAGCAGACATGTGGCAGCGGATTAAAATTGGATGGCTGAAATTGTAGCAGCCTTCAGCTGCACCCTCCACTCCAGTGATGGATGTTGCCTCTCCCAAAGCAGGGACAACTGATCTGCTCCATGAATCTCCAGATCCGCTGCAGTGCTCGCTGAAAGTAAACTGACCTGGATTCAGTCTGGCTGTAAGATGGACACAGAAATTTGTCTTGAGAGAGAAAATGTTTATTATATGGATGGCAAGGATACCTATTAAAAGTTCAGCAATCTGATTTTAACCTGTTGGTGAATGACCTCTGCTAATTGTAAATGTAGAACTCAATAGGGTCCATCAGGTGATTTCAAAGCAACAAAAATGCCTTTCTCAGTCCCCCACTGGGCACCTGAAGCCCCACTGACCTCTTGGTCATGAGTTCTGCCTAACTTTGGCACTTGTCTAAGAAAAAGGAGAATCACTGCTGGCTGAACTGATGGAAACGCTGTATATACATACCCTTTTTCTCTGTTGTCTAGCTCTGTAAAGGTCATCACTTAAGATTTGTAGAGAAAGTTAGCACTGGTAGGAGGTGGACAAAAATGAACAGAGCAGCTAGACACCCGAAAGCAAGAAACAGGAGGAGAAAAGCATGAGGGTAACACCTTGGGTATTGCAATAACAGAATGCTGGGAGAGAGAGAGACCATCTCAGTGTTATTGCCTCTTTATTTCAGAGTCATGAAATTATGATGGTATTAATGTACAATCCACCCCATGAGATTACACAGTGGCAAACACTGTCCTTCTCAGGAGACATCAGATAAAATCCTCCAGCCAATTTTGTTTATATAGGTATCTAGGGACATAAATACCTAATTTCTGTCTGGGTTTTTTTAGGCAGTCCCAAAGTTACTTCCTGTAGATTTTGCTTGCCAGTCCTGTGAGGATGTCTTTGATAATGTAAAGCATTTAAAACATTGGAGATCTTTCTTAGGCCCCTGAACCACACTGCAAGTGCCTGTATCAGGAACTTCCAGCAGTGTAACAATATTTTCCTAGCTTGACTTCCAGTCAAATTTGAATCAATAGCTGTTTACCTGCACTTTAATTAATGCAGTGAAAGCGATTTTATTATATTACATCCTGAATTTTTAAGGGGAAATCTGACTTGACTACATCAACAGCCAAAAGCTTGCCACTGAAAACCTTCTAGCATACTTGAGCTCTGTCTCTTGCAGCATTGCTCTGATTGATAAATCATCAGTTACTATTTTCTTCACCAAAGAAGACACATAGTGTCTTGAGTTTGAAAAGTTAGGTATACCAAGGAAGTAATATAAGTAAGGAACTATTTATACATAGCAGCAGACTTAGAGGTATGATCCTTTGACTGGTAATTATAAGTCTGTATCTCTATACACACACACAGTTTTAATTGTTTGTATTACAACTGCAAATATCTGCCACTAGGATGTCCTTGAAAACATGCTGTGATACTAATCAGATTTGTCAAGATGAGACAGTACCTTTCTATTCTCTCTTACACATCATAAACTCTGACTGATATCCCCAAGGGGAAAAAATGCATAATGTGTCATTTATGACCTGTTACATACACAAATTACTTGCATCTTGTATGCAGTAGGATAACAAAATGCTATTGATTTTGAATTTGACTTAGGAAGCTGATCTTTATTGTTAGTTGTCACTTGGCAGATTTTTCCTCCCCCTGTGATTTGTTTGATATAAAATCTTTGGAGAAATTGAAACAGTGAGGGTTTTATATATTTTTTTAATTGTATACATTCTATCCTAGGATATAGACATAATTTATAAGCAAAATAAATATTCTATAAGTAAGAATAAATTTCAAATAACTAACAAAAAGCATGCAATATGCCAATCTTGTTATACTTTTACAACTCTGCTGTGTAGCAGAGCAGATTTTCAGGACTTGAAGCAAGGAACTGATCAGCACCAAGATGCTTATGCAGAAGCAAAATTAAAAGGCAGAGCTAATATAACTACTTATTAATACAATGTATTAATAAATTAATATAATATAATATAATATAATAATATAATTCTATAAAAGATTAAGGTATGAATTTGAAAACTGAACAGGTATGACAGATTAAGAATTAGGGAACCTCTTCCACCAAAATTGTCCTTCTCAATTTTTTATGCCTTTGTCAGATACATAAAGGGGCATTTCAGTATCACTTTAGGATATTTCTTTAATGTTCTAAAGGAAAGGAACAAAGCCAGTATTCATAAGCATAAGGACTGGAAGATTTGTTTGGGTAAAATAGGAAGAAAAAATGTATGTGTGTGTGAGTAATATTAATGATTTTATCCTTTCTTCATATGTTTCTTTAATATAAATGTTGTGATTCTCAAAGACAGTCTAAATACAGGTTGTGATGGTAAATGTTGGAAAGTCTTCAACAGCCTGTACCTTAGCTCCAGCAAAAGTTTCTCAGTGCCTATTTTCATTTTCAATGTCAAAAATGAAATTGATTCTGCTTACTTTCATATAGACCAACCCTGTCACACAGAAAATATCAATTTTATAGGTTGTATCAAATGTGACAGAAGACAAACATAAAGCACAAACCCGCTGTCACCTGATTCCTTGAAATTTTAGATGTCTGTGTGGTCAAGGGTCCCTTAAATTACCAAAATTAATTTATGAAAGTTGGTGTCAAAAAACAGACCAAGAATACATGTAACATATCTTTGAAGATTTTAACATCAGCATACAAGAAGATAATGCAAACTAAATGGAGATATCGTGGTCTTCTACTAGTTTGAGCTGTAGTGAACGGAATACTTTTCCTATTGTTATTGTATCTAATGGGAAAAAAAAGAAATACCTCCCTAGACTGTTTAGGTTATCAAAATGTATTTTAAGAAGCAGATTAAGCTGAGAACTTGCAAATACAGTTGGGTTGCTGTTACTATAATTTTGGTTTGTATTAGAATTAACATTTGTGTCCAGAGTTAGCATTTTTAATACCTTAGGAAGAAGTAGGTTAACTCACTACTATTACTGTCCATTAATTAATGTGTGTCAGCTGGTCACTTAGTTAAGTAGCATTCAACTTCCCACCAGCTTTTTATTACCAAACCTATGTTTTTTGGAATTAAGTCTACTTTGGCATTGTAACTTGTTTCTGGGGAGGTTATTTCATTAAGAAAAAATCCACAAACATAGGCATTTAAAAATCACCTACAGTCTTATTCACAACTTTTATGGATCCTGGACATGGAAATAATTAGTGTGTTTGTTAGATTAAATGAAGTATATGTATTTTTATTACTACTGATACATGTCCTTCACAGCAGAATTCCAGCCAAACCTCACGTGGCATAGATGCATTAGCTCCATTAAAGTCAATGCAAGTTCACTTAATCACATCACCTGAAATCTGGCCTACAGCCCGTAACAAGACAATTCTTTGGAGGGTAATAATATTTTATGCTTTCATCAATCACTCTCCTAGGCCTGTAGCTATTTGTGGCAGATGAAAAAAATGTCATAATATAACAAAAAAATTCTGGTTGTGACTATTTCTTCCAGAAAGTGCAAGAACCATTTTTTTTAGTAATACAACATTTATATTTATTTCAAACATTCTGACAAAAAACAATTTCAAAACAGCATTCATATTCTTCGCTTTATGGCTCCAAGTTGTTACATTGTTTTCCTCTATATTGTCTGCTTGTATAGGACACATGTCTACAACCACGACGATAATTGATGGTAAGAACGGATCCGTTCCTTCATCATCCATGAAAGTGGGCAAGAAATCAGTGACAGAAGACCTAGTGACAACGTTCAGCTCACCAGCAGCATGGCTTCTTGTTGTTGCTCTGATTGTTACCTGGTCAGCAGTAGCTATTGTAATGTTTGACTTGGTGGATTACAAAACCTTAGCAGGTAAAACAGCATATTCTGTTTGACATCTTGTATATTCAAATTTAAAAATTTATTAAGCAGCGTCTATTACATAACTATGCCTGTGTCTCACCTCCTTGGGGACAGCACACTGTCTCTGCTGAGTTTAACAAAAGAGAAGATATTGTGAGAAATGTCAGAACACATTAGTTTACACCTCATACACCTTTACAGTTTAAGTCTCTCCATTTTGTAGCCCATTCTTATCCTGGAAAATTAATATGTTGACTGTAATATAAAAAGTAAATGAGCAAGTATTGTCAGATTTCTGTTTTCCAATTTCTACACAATTTTTTTTCTAGAAAAAGGAAATTAGTATTAGTTCAGATTTCCAGAAACATAAACTCTTTAATAGTTGCCTTGTGTATTCTGATATCTGCTTGCACAGTTCAATGATCAGAAAAATGTAGAAGGAACATGCTAACCCTAATACTGATCTTCAAAACCCGTAAGTACAGAGGACCAGATTCTCAATATTAGCTAATATACAGCCTTGTCTTCAATAAGGCAGTAAATCTAAGCTAGTTTTAAGATTTGGCTAGATAAATGAACAAGATCAAGCTTTAGGATACATATTGATTACTGTGGACAAAGATGAAAATGAAGTGGGTGGTACAAAGACTCTGATTCTGATTGAGGAACAGAAAAAAAAACATAGCAAATAGAAGGAAATACGGTATTTATGTGTTTTATCTGGCAATGATATATAATGAAAAAGAAATTAACTAACTATGTTTGTAAAGGGTATGTAGCATTCAGCAGGCCTTCAGTAGTAAAACCTTTGTGAGGCTAACAGCCATTGACCATAGGGAACCATGTATGTGAACCACAAAACAAATGAATTGGGTCCTTGTCTTCCTAAAATGAGAACTCCAGCTGTAAAGTTAACACATCTGACACAATAATTAATTAGGTATTGGAATTCGGACTTCAGCCTTTTAATTCAAAAGAAATTGAGTTGATGTTTTTGAGTAAATTTCCTGGACCTTATTAGCTTGCTGATAAATTCATAGATTATTCTTTGTCCATCAATATTGACTTCAAGATTTACTTAGAAAGCTTTTGAAACACATATAGATCTTGAAAGAAACCAACAAATCCTGGATCAATAGATGTCACAGAGCTTGAAATGTGGAGAAAATGTACCACAAAACTTTCTTAGATTTTTTTCTCATCTGTCTTTGCTTTCAGAAGGACACCTCTGGAGTACCAGGAAGGCAAAATGTTATTTTTGAGAGATCTTTCCAAAATGAGCATCAGATTTTAGTCTGGACACCAAACACCCAGAAATAGCTGAAGATTTTACATAGAATCACATAGCTGGCATTATTGATACAAGAATGATTTTCACTTTTGGACAGTTTGCTACAGTGGAAATAAGGCTGCCTTTTCATACTGAAAGTCGAAATTGGAGCATATTTCTAAATGGCTCCTTAAATCTAAAACCCATTAATTTTCTTGTCTTGAGTTTCATATTGTTCTTTGAAAAAACAGATCTAAATAAAAAGAGCAAATAGTTGTATTCAGGAATGTAAATTTAGTTTTGCAAGCATGATTAATATGAATTTCCTAGTTTTCAAATGCAAATGAAAAATGCCAAGGAAATTATATTCACCTGTATGCATTTTAAATCTATAAACCACAGAAAATTCAGTGCATTTTTCCTCAAAGAACAATTGCCTTTCATAAGCCAGTTCATTTTCTTTCCCGTTTTTCTACCTGAAGTTCCGTGAAGTTCAAGTTCAGAAAGTATGCACAGCATATGAATGAGGCAGGCTGAGAGAGCTGAACTCAGCCTAGAGGAGACAAGAGGATGACCGAGGAGCATCCTGCAGGTTTTTGAAGGGTATTTACAAAGTAGAGAAAAAGGATTCTGACCTATGGGCTCCCACAGGGACTTGCACTACGTGTCTGTGCCAGAAATGACCATCTCCACAGCAGATCTGTAGCAGTGACTGCAGCGCACAGGAGTGAGAGCAGCAGAAAGCAGGAGCAGGCTGACCTGGTAAACCAGTCAGGGAACTGTGTGGCTGAGGAATAGACATGGAATTTTCCCCCCTGATTACACTACAGAGCTGCTAACCTCTGGAAAATATAGGAAGTGCAATGCCCAGGATTATGAGTTGCCTAGAATACACAGAGATTCATGGAGCTCAGTAAAAACACTGCACATGAGCTGAGTAGGAAGTACTTTGAACTTGAACCTGAGTGTTCTTTTCCTTCAGTGATTAACAATTTTACTCTCATTATCTGAAAGGCAAATAGTTCCAAAAGACATAAATTATCAGTATATGTATTTAGGTCTTACACTTTCTTTTAATTTATCAATATGAACTTCGCACCACCCTCTGTGATTAGAGTGACAACCCTTAGGTTTTGCATCTTGATTTCTATGGTTTCACGTTCTTTTAAAAGTAAACTATCAAGTTTGTGAAATTTTGACAGTTTATATAAGATTAAATTTGTCCCGGAATGATATCAAAAAGAGATATTTAGTTTCATCCTAAAGTATATGTGCTAAATTACATTTTTTCTGGTCCTCTTTATTCAGCATTTGTGAAGTAGCTTATAGAACTGAAGGAGACTGAGAGAGGTTAACCCTTAGGGTTTAGGTAAGTGAAGTTGGATTGTATAAATTCAAGGTATGCTCACAGAAAGACTTAAGATACAGTTTTGCATAATTTTACATGTCCAGAACATGATGGCTGTAAATACTATAGCACTCTGTATTATTCAGGAGGTTCTGGTTATGATAGAAAATATATCATAAAAGGGGGACCCTTTATACCCTTTATACCCTTTACACATGGGTTGCATGTGTAAAGCTTTGCTTCCTGGGTGGTTGTGTCAATATTTTCAGGACAGGGATAGAATCTGCAAATCAGCTTTCCTTTAGCGGTGGATGTGGAGGAAGGTATGAGACAAGAATTAGATCTGTATTGAAAGTTTCACCCCTGTTCTATCTACCCAGAAGAAGGAAATTAAATTTTGCAGTGTTGTGCTTTAGTGCATTATGCTCATTCCTTTGAGGAATCAAATGAATGCTTGCATTCCTATCATACTGTATTGTACAACTATGAACATGACTGAAATATTTCTACCATGGTATGAAGGTGACATGCATTACAAAAGCTTGAGAGAAGAAACTAAAAATGTTATTCAGTACACAGCGTGTATGAATAGGGAATAAGTAGTATATCACATAGAAGGATCTCATATATTTTCAGTATTTTCAGAAATGAAGAAAAATAATTTTGGTTTTATGTCTGTATGCTTTGCAACAGTTAATTACTTCCATACTTTGTGTTAGAAAACACACCTTTTTAACTGGCTTCATAATTCATGAGTGTATTTCATGCATTTCTTGTACACATAACTGGATTATACATTTTAATTGGTAAATGCAACTCAGTAATTTAAGATTGTTTTAGTCCTTAAAATTGATGGCCCAGGAATCCATATTTGCTAATGGGCTAATAGAGCGTTCAAAATTCCCTGCCATCTCTGTGACCAATTACAGCTAATTAACATCCCCCTAATTTCAGATCCAGAGTGTTCAATATTCAGAGTAAATTGACAGTGATTTAGCCAGTCACCTAAAGGCCAGACTAAATCAAACCTAATGAAGCCTCACCAAATCTATGAAACCCAAAATTACCTTCAAAATAATATAGGTGAAAATATAGAAAACACACAGAGACACACTTAGCAGAATGAGCTTGCCATGCTGATTTCATAAGCGAGAAAAAAAAAAACCCAAACATGAGTATGCTCTTTGTTGGGGCTAATTTGTTTTGCTCACATAAGTAGGCTTTTTAGAGACCTGTACCAAAGACAGATCTTTGTGGAGGTAATGCCTTTAGGAATGGGGAATTAACAGCGCATGGAGCTCCCCTCCAGCTAGATGCTTTATTTAATGATATATTTTCTTAAGTTAATGCAAAACATCTGGCCAAATGTTGTGGGGTTTCCCATAGTAGCTTCTGAATAACAGAGTATGAAGTCACCATTTCCCTGCCTAAACTTGTGGTCATTTTTATTGTCATCTTGCAGTCACAGTCCCCCTGGCCTTGGGGAGTGTATAATAATTATAAGGAATATACACATTCATTTTTACCCTGCAACATCATCTCACTGTAGTCACCCTGTTGGTCTAATGTTCTCTGGAAAATATTAAGAACTGCAAAAATGAAGAGAGTACTTACTTATTTTTGCTCTTGTGTTTCATGACTATATATCTACCTGTGTTAAAACTGAAAATTTTGCATTTAGTCAGTAAAAAGAATGAACTTCTGGATTAGTTTAAACCACCATAAAACTTAATGGAACAAATCATTTTTTTCTCTTTTTCAAACATGCAAAGCCCTAGACAAATCTCCTACTTTGGAATTTATCAAAACAGTGGTATAGTATTCTGAAATGCATTTTTTACTGTATTTATAAATGTCAATTCAAAGCATGAGTGAACAGCTTATCTATTTCAAAGTTCTTGATGAATTTCTTAATTCAATTATATGATACTTTAATTAATGTACTTAAAACCTACAAAACATTTTTCTCTCTTCCATGATAAAATCCATTCAAGGGATTTAAGACCAATTCCAGTTTAAAGAAGGGCTGCTCAGATGACATCTGGTTTCTCATGTTTCTGTCTCCAGCAGATTTCATAGCTGAGTTATAAACCCCTAGCAAATGAGTTTATACTGAAAAGAATGTTTCAGTCTATGAACTATTGCAGTATTGCAAGTGCTGCTTTCATCCCAAAAGGTCCAGCGTACAAAAGATGATAAATTTTGATAGATCAAACTTTGCAAGGTTATGTAGTTGAAAATATGAAATTCCAGAAACCATCTCAATGTACAGGGAAGGATCTAAGAGGAGAATTCAATCTTAAATATGCTTCATGAGACACAAAACAAATTTCCAGTACATAATGGTACCTGTGAAATTCCTAATTTTAAACAAAAAAATCAAACCAATAATTCATTTCAGTAACAATTGCAGTGATGCAATTCTTTGGTTATTTGCTGTTGAAGAAACTGAAGTAATTAAACTAGAATCACGTATATATAATATATTATTTTCAGCAATAGAAGTTGATTGTGACTTGTGAAAATAATGTGCTTTGTTTGACCACGTTTTTGCCTTGCTGTGATTCACACTGCACAATCACATACCTGCAGCATATTGTTACTCTTTGAAATTAACTCAAATTTCTGCCACATAACAGCAGCCCCAAAGAGATTAAACAACTCCTCACTTCACTTCTTAAATGTTTCCTCTAGCCAAGAGACAGCTGAGAACATTCATGATTGCTAATGGTGTTTCTTCATTTTTTTTTATTGACCTTTCTGGGGTTCATCCTGCTGCCATCAGGTATAGCCACCTATTCACAACATTGCGATGATCCCTGTTTCCCACCTGGTAAAGACCTTCTGCCTGCAGTATTCTGAATATGTGTGTGGATGATAACAAAGCATGGGCAGAGGCCAGGACACGGCAGCACTGCTACTCATCTAACCCCAACTCGGCCTGGCTGGGGCTTGCAACAGCCTATTCCTCATTTTCACATCATGCTTGAAATAGATCTGACAGCTAAGAGATGCCCCCAGCCAGGAGAGTCCCAGGAAATGGTGTAAAGCTGAGGTACTAATTTTACACTTTAAATGCCCTTTAAAAATGCTGTTGTGCAAATATTAGCAGCTTGTTAATCTGAAGATCTGTGTTCTTAGTCAGAGAACTGAACCATCAGAATGAGAAAAAATAAAGTTTCAAATTATTTTAGATAAATTGTGTTTCAGAAAATACCACCTAATGAAGATCTGAGCTATCAAATCAAAACCTTCCAGCTGATATCAAGTCATATAAGCTACACTTAAAGCCCATCCTAAACATACATTCTTATTGACATTTAGGGCTGTATCAAATGGACCTGAAATTACTCAATTACTTTGTGAGAGTTTGTGAAATTCATTCTAAATTTTGGGAAGTAAATTCTAGTTATAATTACTTTTTGTTCAATTTCAGATGAGGTTTCCTCTATGATCTTAATATCAATATAATTATCTATGGTTCATACTAGAAATAGACAGTTACAGGCTGTAGTCTTAATATTTACAAGATATATAATTATAAAATGGAAATTACTGAGAAAGCTGACTGCACTTTCTTTGACAGTTTTTATATGTAATATAATTAAAAATTAAATTAGTGGGTTTTTTATACTAATAATTCGGTGGTATCACCCAGAGTTTTACCTGTTTATGGTTTAGAGCTATAAACTTGATAAAATTGTTAGCCCCTGAAACAGAAATGTAAAACCTAAGGACAGTAGTATTGATAAACTGGCATGTTAATTATGGGAGACTATGTGTATATTGAGTTCAGTATCTTAGATGCTAGTTTTGAAAAGATCACCAAGCAGAAAGAAAGAAAATTACAAATATATAAACTTTCAAATTAAAATATAGACCTCTATACTTATAATAGAATATCTTACTAAAGATAGGATATGTTTTATTACCGCAAGCTAGTGTTATGCTTTTGTATTATATCAAACACAATAGAAATTCTGTCTTCATCAGCTGTACCTTGTCAGTGTCAATGAAGTAGTTTATATCTTATAGATCAATCTTTGCACCAGATAATTACCATCATTTGTAACTTAATTGCATTCAATTCACTGGAGTCAAAATATGTAATAGATGAAAATCCAACAATTATTACCTAATTTGCTGCGATTCATTAAAAAAAGCTACCTTAACATAGGTTGAACTCTGACTATACATTTAAGCATTTGACAAGCAGTAAAGATTGATGGGAAACTACATTTCTGACAAAATTACTAAGACTCGGATAATGACTGAAGTGATTTGCTTAGATAATTAATTAATCACTTTTTATTGTGTGCTTCACAGGAATAAATGACACAGATTATTATCCAAGTATGCTTGAGAGGCTACAGCAAATCGTACCATGTGATTACTCAATTCTTGTATCCAAAATTTACTTATAAAGTACCCATTGTCAGTCCTGATAAAAAAAAAAAGGTCTTCTATTCAAAAATGCTTTGTCACTTTGTCAAAATTACCTTCTATAATCTTGTTACCAAGATCATACCTAATGCCAATTGCAGGACTTGAAAACTTTGTCATTGGCTGATTTCAAGGAGCTGTGTGAAATGTGCGATACTAAATACCATTAAGGTTAAAATCTAGATTTTAAAATTATTTGGAACTAAGATTGTGAGCCAGAGAGACTTCAGAAATGAAGAAATTAATCGACCAGTATGGTCTCACAATTTTCAGCTGTTCTCACATTTTTTGAACAAATTACTGTTTCTGTGCCAGTAATGATAGAGAACTACAAAGAATCTTAGCACTTGATGTGCTGCTTCAAATTACATAGGGATTTTTTGGAAATATTTAATACCTGCAACACATCTGAAACTATTTGTTAAATAATTATTTTAAAGATATTTGCATGTGTTTAGTACAGAAAATCACAACAATCTTTCAGATATCTCCAACAGCTAACAAACATTCTCCAATCAAATCCAACTGAGTTGTCCTATAATAAGATTTATTTGAAAGATAGTATACAAATTCCTTCCATTTTATGGAATTCTTCCTCTGTCATCTTTAATTCTTCCAAATTGCAGCATTTTCCAGAAGGTTCTGGAATTTTGATGTTTCCTCTGAAAACAGAACTGTTCTCATAGCAGTGAACATGCCAGCACAAGAAAAGAGGAACTTTTACTGATATGAAAATCATCTCTTATACAGTACCAAGTAATAAAAGACTTTGACAAAATGTTCTAGCAAAGCATTTTTGTGGAATCAGTGTTGAACTGGAATGTAAGTAATTTATCAAGGTAAATAGTTGTATAGACCTGGAATTAATTATGAATGTAAAATTACAAATCTAAGTGCTTAGCCAAAGTGTACAATAACAAGAAGGATTTAAATCTGAAACAGCATTACTAGCAGTATCCATGTCACATACCTCAGTAATATGAAAATAAGCTGACATGTTCATGCTAATTTTTCAGACTTCCTTTCTAGTCAATGGAAAGGAGTGGGTATCTTTGGAAATTAATTCATGTAACCCTAAAACAGAGGAAAGAAAGAAACTTGCTTTCTGAAGGTATATTTCAGTCAATAGGATAATCTGAACTTAAATGTTAATTAAAAGAAATTGCATAGAGTCCACTAAATTCTTCAATATTAATTGTAGGTTTCATATCAGAACTTAACCTCCTGAGTAACCATTTACTTCTTTTCACCTCCTTCAACAGGCATTTATTAATTGTTTACTATTTTATCTAAGACTAAAAAAATGGCTCAATCCCCATTTAAAAGTTAAATAAAAAGTAAATTTTCACAAGTCTGTAACTATCTGAGAAATATTCTGTATTGATAAAGGCTTTTTACAGTTTAGATTCAAAACCCTGCCCCCTCTACTTCCAGAGCAATGCATTTTATGTGATATATGATGTATTAATTTCAGTTTAGATCAATTACATTAATCTATAATAAACCTAATTACAGCTACAGATTAGTTACAAATTCTATATTACACACCATACGTTAGTAAAAGAAATATATCATGAGCTTAACATTTAAAATAATCAGTCTTCTAAGATTTGCTAAGGAATGAGAAGTTGGATAGAAGAATACTAATCCAGTTGAATATCTTGACCACAAGATGATTTTAAAAAATCTCATCATGCTTTTCAATTGCTGGACATCTCTAAATTAGAAAAAAATCAAACTAAAACTTTGCTATGAAAATCGGCATTATTTCAGCTTTACTGTTTAAGCAAGAGTATGCAGATCTTTTGGAAATGGTTGTCTTTTTTTTTTCTTTTTTTTTTTTTTTTTGCATGTGTGGGAGGTAAATTGAATCATTCTCTGTACTTGTTAACACCAGAATTGTTTAATTTCCTTTTTTTTTAAATTGTATTTCATTCTACTAGGGACCTCGTAGGATCTGGTATTGTCAAAGTCATTGGGAGAACTAAAAGCATGGATTTAATCAGTTGTAATTTTCACTTCAGCATTACTTGGTGTGGTGTTCTTAAGAATTCTAGAAGACATCATTACTATTAGCACTACTGTTAAAAAACAGTGGCAACACAACAAAAGTTAAACAGAAGATCTCTGCATGAGGACATTATTTTCCAGGTCTGTGCCACTTGCATCAGATCTCAAGTGAGCTCACCGTATCTGTTTGAATACAAAATTTCATTCTGCAAATATGTTGAAAGTGTCCTCTACACAGCTCCAAACAATTTTTCTAAACTTTCTATGTTAAACAAGATTTACAACTTGGGTCTGTTATCATAGGCATGACTGGACAATTTTGCCTCTGGACACTTAAAATTTCTAATCCCTTTTCATAGCGTAGTATGAAGATGTTATGAATTAATGACCGGGCTATGATGTTGAAGACTGATTCATCAGCAAAGATGGCTTGCCTTGGGGTGGTTGGAATAATTTCCTCTGCTCTTGATCTTGCACTTCTCTGAGCATTTCCCTTGCCTACCCAGGGGGGACAGCTCTGCTACCTGTGAAGCAGAAGCAGTTCTTGACCTGCTAGTTGATAGACCAGTATATTAAAATAAATTGATACCAGTTCTTGTTTAGTTTACAGCTATAGTCCCTGCAGCTGTAAAACCTGTGGCTGTAAAAGCAACTGAGCCCTCCTTAAGCAACCAGTGGGTAAAAGGAGGGTGGATAGCCACACTGAAAATCAAGGCAGCTGTCCAAAGTTAAACCATCCCTGCTTGTGAATCAAAATCTTGATTATGCTAAGTCTCCTCTGGCCATGTCCAATCTATTAGTCCACTTTGACAGTATCCTTAGCACCTCTAGATTAGCATAAAGTGCAAATGGCATCAGGGGTCAGGTCACAGATTTAATATTGAAGAACACAACTATAGGTATACCTTCTCCTGGTTAATGCTTGAGAAGAAAATTTGTGGCAAGTCACTTGAAAAAATTAAATCTCTATATCTCAATACATGTAGACAATGCAAACAAATAATTGTCATGCTAAACAAAGTAAATATTTGCTGGTTTACTACTCAATCTTCTGAATAAAATAACATGCACAGTAGTACTCTATTTTTTTTTTGCAATTATGTCACAGCTTTAATTTATTTGATGTGTCTGATTGCTCAGCAGCATGTACCTATATAATAAAATATTCACAAAATACTAACTACAATATTTCTTTGGTCTGCATTATCAACAAGCAGGTGAAAACCAACAGTAAGTCAGACTGGTCTCCTGTGTTTCTGAATAATTAATCAGAAATAAAATGAACTATTTAGTGATGCATTTATATGTCAAATAAAGCTACATCTATGTTTCATTACGGCACTTACACAAAATAACTGTTCACACAGTTGTTGTCACTGAAAATGTTTCTTTAAACCTGCACCATACATGATTTTTAGCCTGCAATTCCATGTGAGACTGCTTCTGATTAATGCTAAGATTTGACTTGTGAGTCAGAACACTGCAATCAGAAGTAGTTCTGAAGAGATTGGTCTTTAGCTTCCTACTAAAATATTTACCTACAAAAAGGCAATGTGAAACAGAGGTATGGTTCCCACCTTGATACTGTTAAATTCAGCGTACTTATTTCTATTGAAACTCCTAGGAGCAAGACTAGGCCAAAAGTTTAAATCAAATTTGTAGTCCACCTTCAGTTGTTTATGTTTGTGAAAAACCTTAGTACAGACCAGGCAAGGACTCAGTCTGCGGTTTCATGTACTGTGGGTAGTAACATAGACTGAGGTTGTCCCTCTTCCTAAGAAATGTTTGGTACAAAGTTCAAGAAAATAGAAAATTGCTGTACAGAATGGTCAGAAGAAAAAGTCTGTCAGAGGCTGGAAAGTCCCTCTGAAATAGTGAGGCAGGTACAGAGAAATCCCAACTGGAAAAGCCTTTAAGGGAATACCAGTATTACCCACTGATAGCTGCACTGCCTGGTGGTGGATACACTGGGGAGCACAAGTCTCACTTCCATCAGAGGTTCCAGGAAGGTGAAGGATGTGAAGTTGCACAGCTTCCTTATTTTGCAGTTTGCTTGCCTACAGGGGCAGTAAGACCAGAACAAATTAAGTATGCACATGTGCACAAGTATACATGAAAGAAATTCTAGAAAAGTTGTGTGAGAAAAACCTGAATTGCAGGAGTATGTGTTTGAAAGCAGCTGTCTCTGTGCCACTGTCTGGATTTGCATCCCTGTTTATTCTGAACTCAGGTTAATTTTGGCTTGAGTATGCACAGCTTTCTTCTTCCCATCCTGTATGTGTGGTCCATGACAACAACATGACCTGTGTGTGTAGTTTATCCAAGGCTCAGAAACTTCTTCAGCCATGACTTGTGTGAAGGAAGGAGCTCAGTGGGAAGATATGACATGAGTGGGACTGAATTCTAGATGGGCATCAAGAGGCAGGGGATCTGAGTCAGATTAAAAACTGGGCTGAAATGAAGAGATTATCTAAAATGAAGAATATTAGAATTAAATCTATACTTAAATTTTTCCAACCAACCCGCAGAACGAGAGCCAGATCTTGGAGTACAACATCAGACCAAATCATACATTGGGTCCTTAATCGCCTTGTGAACAGCAAGTGCAGTAAGATACAGTTTATACCAGTCTTCCACAGGAAGGAGAGCTGTCCTCAAATGCTTGAATAATAAAAATTAACATTCACAATCCTTGTTTTTGCTAGAAGAGGTAGTCCTGTATAAAATGAAGATTAACTTTTATTACTGAAGGAGTTGTCTGGTTTGGGTTCGTTTTTTTTCAAATTGCTTTTGTTTTAAACTCTGCACTCAGGAAGATCTGTTCACAAGCTCAGCACAGAACCACTGAGAATCATTCATGAGACACTGGAAGAGTCTTCTGATTGGATTTATGGCTTTTTTTCTTTACTGTCTGACATCGTATGGAGTGATGATGATGACAGTGATGAAGGTATTTGTAATGTAAAGGCTTCTGTAACTGCTCTAACGGCTGTTTTACACGCATTAAAATGGCTTACTCAGCTTTTAACATCACAGACAAGAAGGTCAAACAAAAGGAAAAATGAACATTGTTGCTAATAAAGCACCCACTGGCTATTCCAATCAGTAAATTGGTCTCTTTGTTAGCTTTCATCTCATGTTTAATGTACTATTAGAGAAAAGCTGCCAGAATTAAATACTACCATCAGTACATCTTGAAGAAAAGAGCACTAATTTATATACGACTTCAAAGCCACAATCAAAATATGCATCAGGATATGGCTTCAGAGTATGAAAATAACAATTTTCTTTTAATCAACAAGAATCTAAAGACCCCTGGAAAATATACAAGATACATCAATAAATTTAGAACTTTTTTTAAATTTGACATATTGATTATGGGACAATATATTGAAACAAAAAAAAAACATATGACATTTCAACTGAACTTACGGGATTTTGTGTGGCATGTTGCAAATAATTCAGTTTGCTAGAAATTATAGTTCTACCATTATGACACCATTCTTCATCGGATGTAATTGGATAAATGAAAGTAAATCACTAATATTTTGATTTTGGAAATAACATTCCTTCTTTTAATGAAAAAAAAAAGCCAAAGCAAAACAAATAACTAAATAAATAAATAAATAAAATAAAACCTAGTTCCCCAGTATGAGCAGAGACTGCTCACAGTCAGTAGTGGATCATCGTGTCACATCATATTGGTCATTCTGACAAGCGATAAGTGTAGGAGTGACATCTTCATTTCACGATAGTTTATTTTATATTCCATTTGGCTACACCAGAATATAATTAAAAAGCTAAATGTACTGAAACTGACTTCTACCTGTTTGTTCAAAAACCTGAGATACTACCAAGCATTTACCTTTTAAATATGTGCATGTGCTTTTTATATCATCGCCGTATATGAATGCTAATAGACAGGTTGCTACATGCAAGTCCATGAATTTGGCATCCTATTCTGAGATATGATTTATAACTAGCAAAAAGCCAGTCTCTCCTAAGGCTGACAAACACAAAAGATGAAAAATAGAGAGCTTGGTAAAATGTGATCAGTGTGCATATTTGTCATTTCATAGCTCCTAAAGCATGTGCAAACTTTCAAGCACTTGAGTGTCTAACTATTAATAGCAGTAGGAAAAGTCATAAAATACCTGACAGACAAAAATTCGAGATCTGATGTTCACTAGGTTTGGCAGCCTTAGCTCTGGCACTGTTTTGCCCAAGTGGAATTTCATAATCAACCAGAGTGTGAATAGGCAGTAAGACATCTTACTGCACTATAAGATAAAAATTAAGTACTTTGTGCACCCTGCCCATGCTGTGCTGTAGTCAGTGCAGCTGAAGCTGCACCCTAGCCAGTCATTCAGGATCACTCCTTCAAATTCCACATCTTACATGGAGGTGCAATAACATACTGCAGCAATCAAGTGCTTATAGTTACACTGAAATTGATTATTTTTTGCCTTGGGTTTCACTGGAAGCATTGCTAGATTTACAGTCTTGCTAAACATCATATACACTTTATTTGGAATTTTAAAAGAATCAGTGAGCCTTTCCTTAAAACGTGGAAACATGCATAAAGTAAAGCATATTTTTAATTGTATTCACAAGATTATATTCAGAGGCACAATTTGGATATTTCCTTAGTTACTACTGCACCTTGAATTTATTGACCCAAAACTCTATGGCAAGATAGATTTTATAATGAAAAATCCAAAATCTCAGAATAGATGCTTGTCATTTAGCGTACAAAGAAGAAAATTAGTTTTTGAAAGAAGAAATGAGCCAACATGAAAAAATGTAGGGGTTTTGTTTTGTTTTGTTTTGTTTTCTGAGGGCTTTTTGAGGGCTTTGTGAGGGTTTTGTGAGGGTTTTTGGGTGTTTTTTGATTTTGCTTTTGGAGGGTTTTTTTGCGTTTTTTTTTGTTGTTGTAGGTTTTTAATTTTTTGTTGGGTTTTTTAAAATCTATTCTCTGATATGTGTTTTTTTCTCTTGGTTTAGGTGAAATGGAACCTTCCATGAAAAAAGGTTGGTGAGCTTCTTAACAATAGAGGGAAAATATTTTAAGAATTACTGCATATCTGGGATATAAATTCTGTCAATAGTTACATGGCAGTCTACTAACCTTTTCAGTTGTGCTCTAACAAACTTATTAAATGCAAAACACAAATAATAATATTTACTGAGCTTTCTGCTGGTCTGTGAGAATTTTTTACTATTTCATTGTTACTGCGAAAATCTGAAAAATTTTCATCTAAAAATAGAATTAAAGAAATATTATTTATATCCTTATCACACATGTGGAACTTCTGCTAATGCCAAGGACTTATATGTCTGTCTGGATAGAAATAAAGTTCAGGAGTAATAATATGGAAAGTATATTTAATGAGAAATAATGATGAGGTACTGTCAAGCATTTTACCTGAAGCCAAAAGAGGCCCCTAAAAGAAGGACTGTGTCCTAATCTTCTGAAAAAATTACTTAGTTATCATTGACTTTTTAAAGCAGACAAGTGAAGGAAATAGGATTTATATTATAATCTTCATGGATATTGAAATTGTTTTGCTGAAACTTAAAACTTATATTCAACTTCTATTAAATCAAAATGCAAGTATATTAGAAGTCTGGAATTACTGATGACAGAATGTAAAGCTTTTCACAACTAGGGTGTGTTTTTTCTCCACATTGAGCAAAGCTCAGGAACAGTAGGATGTGTAACCAGCCCTATGTGATCTGATTTGGTGTCAATCAAATTCTCCAGAGGTAAATGTCCATATTGAAGCATCAATCACCTCAGTTGCTTCTAAGATTACAATCCAGCTTTCTCTGAAGTTAATTGGAACTGGATCAGCCTTCTATTTAATGAAACATTTTGTTGGTCTCAATCTGCAATCCAAGGAATTAATAGGCTTGAAGAGCAGAACCAGTCATCTTTCCATTGATGACTCCTCACATTAGGAAAACTTACAGTGTAGGAAAAGATTCCATCTCTTTACTTCATCTGTAAGAACTGTAAAACCCACAGCATCACCCTGTCTATTTCCCGCAGAGACAGCTGCATTTGTTTTTAATTTTACAGAAGGTGCAGAGTCTGAAGCTGTAGCACATTGTTGGCAAGGATCTACATGGGTGGAACCATGGGCCAGTGTAGGGACCAGGCTGAAAATGCTGCTACTTCATGGCTAGGAAGGCATAATCCATAAAAACACTGTGGACAACACCACACTCGGCGTTGCAATCCCTTCGTCTCTGGAAATGGCCTTACCCACTGCATTGGGACACAAAGCTGTAGGAACAGAATTTGGACAATTCATCTAAACAAGCTGAAGGTTGCTTAAATTGTAAGCAGTTGGAAGTGATTATCTGGTTGTTTGGACCTAAAATTCCTCTGTCCAAGGAACCGAGTATCTAACTGGTGCCTGGGAATGTTTTTCTCACTATCCAAAGCTCACAGCCTGGCTCTGGGCATGAATCCTGAGAGGGTCTTCTATCTTTGGTATAAAGAAAGTGGACGAGGAGCGGACATTTGTCCAGATCTGGTATCTTACAGGATAACTGCAGCCACACAGATGCGAAAAGGCCCAAATTCAAACATGCCTCACCTGCCTGAACGGTAAAACAAATTTTGAGTGGGCTTTTCCAGTTCCTGGATGTATGCTCAAGATTGTCCCTCTGTCATTGAAGGTATAAGCATTCTCATCCCTGTTTCCCTGCAAAATGCTTTCTCTCGACTGGGCCTGCTGCAGATAGTACCCCCTTCTGTCATAAGTAATGCCAGAAGCTTTCATATAGCAACATCTTCAAGTAACTTACCATCTCCAGGTGACTGGATGTCTCCATTTCATCCTGGCAGGCAGGATCTGGCCTTGTTTATACTTGATTTTGTCACCTCTTTTAGAGGGCTACAGAAATACAACACATGTGGCCTGAAGCCACGGGTCCCTTGGAAGCGCCAGTGCAGAGCACTGCCCGTGTCTCCTCAGTGACAGGCACCTCTCAGCCCCTCACGGTTATTCCTGTCTCTCTGCAGGCTTCCCTTAAAACTGTATAAACATCATAAACATGATGTTAAAAACTGGCTAAGCAGAAGTTTTCTGAGGTGTGGTCTAGCGAACAGCTTTTGTGCTTAGGCACAGCAAAATTCTCTCCCAGCGCTAAAGCTCGTGAGCGCAGAAGGCAAAGCCCTGGGAAGTGAGCTGAGGGCTCAGGTGAGCTCCTGCAGGTAGCATATCACAAACATCACAATCTGGTCCCCTGAGCACAAGGTGCAGATCTCTCCAAGTAGCTTTTACTAACTAATTTGTGCTGTCATTTACATGGTCCATAAGTAAGACTTCCAGAAGAAAAGCTTTCTAAAACAAAACAAAACAAAACAAGACAAGATTCTGCATTGGTGATATTTTCCATGTTGCCGCTGTTAGGGCTGGACCCAAAAGAGGACCATCTATACAAAGTAGGTCTGGAGATTTTTGGTTGTCAAAATGTTAGTTTGATCCGTGAAATTAGAACCAAATCTTTTGGTTATGGAGTTTTCTCTGCCTACATGTAAAGGACCATTTCTGCATCAAAATCTCTTTCACTCTGAGCAGCAATTTTATCTATTTTTTGAAGGATCCTTCTTGAGGTGACACTGGCATTTGAACATTTTCAAACAAAAAAAAAAGAAAAAACAGTGGGATTGTGAAGTATGCTACTGCTGTCTCCAGAATATGAACAGACTGACATTTTTCATATTTTTACAGAAAATCTCTCTCAAATTTCAGTCTGGAAATGAGCACTATGGTTGCTGTGTCTGATATTTAAGTATTTGTATTGGATCTAGCTTACAGTTATTGTGGTATTCATGAATAGAATAATTTTTGAAAAATTTCCATGTCTATTTTTAGTGAGTGGACAAGACTTCACTCTTTTTCTTTGCTGACTTTGCACAAAACTTACTTAATAATGGAATATAGTAACTGAAAATATTAGATTGCTGGTATCACAATACAATTGCATACTGGAAAAAAAAAATCAAGGGGAGTGGCAAGGACATTGTCTAGCCATGAAAGAAAAAAAGTCTAATCATAATTATGATCCCAAAGAAAGCAAAGATCACTTTGCTAGAGATGTAAATTAAAAGCAAAGATAATAGAAGCACAAGTAATGACAATGGGTTTCCACAGGCAATGGGATTAATATCACTTTCAGAATCCTTTAGAATATATGAAAATATCTCTCAAGCACCTTTTTTTAATTGCAATTATTTTTGCTAGTCCATGTCTTATCACTAATATTTATCTTCAATAATTGGAAAAGAATGAACATTTAATATTGTCTGGCAAAGCAGTGTTCTTCAGTGGACGTAGTGAAAGATTATTCTGGAGGGGACTTTACAGTCTTTAACAATGCATATTCTCAACACACAAAAAGCTACAGGGCATTTTTACAAAAGACAGAGAACTTTAATTGTTTCTTTCAGGCTTAATTTCCCCTTAGTTTCATTTTCTTTTCTATAATAGTTATGACTGATAATCTTGTTCTTTTTTCAGGGTTAGCTTCGCCTTTAGAGACATATTCTATTATTTGACAGCTGCATGCCTATATGTTTTTACTAGAAAGTATTGCTTATAAAACAGAAAGTGTGGGGTTTCTTGTTTGTTTGTTTGTTGTGGGGCTTTTTTTTATTTTTTGTTTTATTTTTTGTGGACATTAGTGGCCTCAGTTGTGAGTTCGGAAAAGAGCTGACAAAACACAAAATTGGAAATAAAGATCTGTAAACAGTAAAGAAGTGCAAACACTCCAACACTGACAACCATGCCTAAAAAAGTAATATTCAATTAAAAAGCATAGAAGGAAATAAAGCACCATCGCGACAGTAATCCATCTCTGTGTTACTGAAAAGTTTTATTATTGGCATAAGATTTTTCTTACCAACAATCAAAAGAAACATTTCCTTCAGGTAGAGGCAGATCTCTAATTTTCTGTGTGACAGGAAATTTTCTTTTATGTGTGACAAATTTTCTGTGATTTTCTTGTAGACAAGAAAATGGGTTTTTGACTTCTTTTCTTAGGAAAACATAATAAAAAAATCATAGAGTACAACAAAAAATCCAACACAGATTAGAAATTTCTGTTACAGGTTGCAAGAAATTTTGTAAAAGACAAATAACCTTTTTGGCAAAGCACCTTATCCATCTGTCTTCAGTTCAAATGAGAGTATCGTTGCCAGAGTATTAGGCTGGTTATTAATATGCTGAAGACACACCATGCTCTTAAAAGAGGTGTCAGCTTCTAAGGGAATGGTCAGTTACACTGACTCATCCTGGGCAGCTCTGGCCAAGGTGCAGTTCCCCCAGACCTGATGCCAGACACCCACTCCCATTAACCCCTTCTCCACCCCAAGGTTAGGCCAGTCACAATTTATTCAGCACAATTTATTGGCTTGTACAGACCTGGGTATTGGTCTGTGCTGATAAACAAAATGCTCCCAAAAGGAAAGGTTCTCAGACCAGACCATTTCCTGCATCACCTTTTGGTGTAATGATCAAGTAAATTTATACAACAACTTTCCCTGCGAGAGGGGAGAGGAAGGAACAACCTGCTTAGAGAAGGCAGGGTTTTTTTAATTTAGATTTGAAAGTAGTTTTGATATTACAGCCTGTACAAGTCTAAAAGGAACTGTTCTCAGTATCCAGGCAGGGTAAGGTAAACATAATGGCAAATATTTAAGTTATTAGTCCAACAATTTATTATGTGTGTCAGACTGTTTTTAACTATTGAAGTACCTAAGAATGTATGATATGTCAGCAGAAGTCCAGCTGGCACAGTGGATGGGACAGAAGTCGTTGTTGCTGCCCTAGAGTGACCAGTGCAAATGTCTCAGGAAATATATCAGAGCTGTTAAAAATATAGTTGTAATTTCCCAAGGGAGCTCTCCATAACCCAAGAATTTTCCCTAGTGAAGGGACATGGTGTTTGCATGGCTAATCCATCTACACCTACTTGTGAACCTAAGGCTACAGGCAGGAAATTAACTAGACACAATAAATTCAGAATACCATAAATGCAACCTGAAAAAATTGTTACAGTGTAGTTGGCATATATGTTTCTTAAAAAAATAATTACGCAGTTTCATTCATCCCTAAAGTATATACCTATTTGTACAGATAATGCCTTCTGAATTCAGTTTCTTTTATGTTGCTGTATGGTAATGTTCACTTCTCGGTATATAAGTTGCTATTAAAGATCTCACTAAAAGGCTTTTGCTTTCTCCCTAGGCTACATTTTACTATAAAGCATTTTGCATGTCTTTGTGTAAAGTACTCCCTGTGTTAAAAGATGGAAATCATTGACTGGTTCAATTCTCTGATGTTAAACTACTTTTCCAGATATATATTTTTTGCATTTTCCATTTTTGTGGCATCCATTTCTGTTATTAATGTTCTTTTAACAATGCCATCTGGTTTTACTTACATCAATCAATACAGCAATAGCATATCCACTATAAAATAGGATTTTATAAAAGAAAGAAAATATTTTCCATATTACACAGATGAAAAAGGTAATATACCACAAGTGTACAGGGATGTTCAATTATAGTTCTTTTGCCTTTTGCAGAATAGTGATTTGTTTTCAACTTGAGCTGTAACTTTTCAATTCAAACTTACCAAATATATTTTAAAAGAGAAAGTGGGAACTTTGGGCCACAAGGCTAGCAGGGACTCTGGACAGAAGTGTAGAAGAGAGTTTTGTGGCAGTTGAAGTTATCCTCTTAAATCAGGGAAAACCTTAAGTGAAGATATCCACACAATCTTTGTAGAAATCTTAATTTGTGCCCCAGCAGTGGAGCTCTGGGGAGGTTCTCACTCAGAGGAGAGGGCATTAAGCAGATCCCCACTGGCTGGAGTCAGTCTGTGCCTGATCTGGAAAATTAACAACTTTTCCAAAACTCAGTTACACCCACACCATCAAAACTGGGGATCTTGCGTATTTCTGAGTGAACCCAGATCCATTCACAGCTACTGCTGTGCTTATCAGAGGAGGTAGCAAATGGAGCCCATGCTCATGACCCACTGAAGCTTTTCTTTTTTGCAGGCCAAACCCCCTAAATAAAATTTATTGGATGCAAAAATGATTGAAAATGTGAAGGAATTACTATTTACAAACTAACACGGTATGGTAGAATCTGTAGAGTTCATGTTTTTGAAATCTTGGTCAGGCAACTGAGTCTGTGATTTTTTTTTATTGTATTTTTACACCTCTAACACAAACAAACAAACAAACAAACAAACAAACAAACAAACAGAAAAAAAAACCAACCAACAATTAAATAGATTTATATAGAAAAAAATTATTTGATGCCAATCAAGATCAGAGATTTTAGGTATAGTTGTACATATAATTTTGCTCTAAGAGGTCTACAAGCCTTGCCTGAATTTTTTTCTTTAGGAATAAAACCCACTCAATTAAATGCAGGCTGATAAAATTGGCTATGAAAAATATTTAACACCGAGCCAGTAACACCTTTGAAGACTGGCATCTTGGATTGACATCTTGACATGGAGAAGCATGTCAAGACAATTTCGTGTTCCAGCTAAGGAAAATAAAATCTGGTTTTGATCATGTTGCTCTATCTCTGCTTTGTTTGAGTAAACAGGTTGTCTTTTGGTTTTTGATTTTAATCAAAGGGCAAGTAGCTTTCATTTTAGATTTTAGAACCAAGAGACAGAACTGTTGTCTGGGAATGAAAAAAACCCCAATATTTATATATATTAAGATTAAAACTTTATGGTAGAATGTTAAAGATTGAAAATAATTTATTATTTTTCACTTTCAGTTCTTTCAAAAGCCCAGTCAGTAAAATTCCACCATAAAATTCTGCATGTGGTCTCCCTGAAGGATGCCAGTGCTGCTTACAAGACAATTAGTCAAAGATAATTGCAAGTACCTCCCTCCCTGTAAAAACCTTCCTGATAAGATATTACTTTTCCATTTCAAATGGAAACCTAACCAGCGGAGAAACAAAACTAATAATAATAGTAGTAGTAGTAGTAGCAGGCTTTAGAAGGAAAGGAAATCCTCAGAGAACAAGACAAATGGAACTTGACATGGTGCATGTCAAGCCTTTCCTTTCCTTTCCTTTCCTTTCCTTTCCTTTCCTTTCCTTTCCTTTCCTTTCCTTTCCTTTCCTTTCCTTTCCTTTCCTTTCCTTTCCTTTCCTTTCCTTTCCTTTCCTTTCCTTTCCTTTCCTTTCCTTTCCTTTCCTTTCCTTTCCTTTCCTTTCCTTTCCTTTCCTTTCCTTTCCTTTCCTTTCCTTTCCTTTCCTTTCCTTTCCTTTCCTTCCCCTTCCCCTTCCCTTTCCCCTTCCCCTTCCCCTTCCCCTTCCCCTTCCCCTTCCCCTTCCCCTTCCCCTTCCCCCTTCCCCTTCCCCTTCCCCTTCCCCTTCCCCTTCCCCTTCCCCTTCCCCTTCCCTTCCCTTCCCTTCCCTGAAAGACCTTTATTCTCACTCTGACTTGTAGCTGTAATTTCCAAAGAGGTGGATAAAAATTTCTGAAATCATATTTAACAGGCATTGTGGGCTGGTTCCTCATGTCGTGGATGAGCACACAAACTATTCAGCATTTTCATTGATAAGAGCAATGTGTCCCCTGTTGCATTTTCAAGGAAGCTTTTACGACACATGACTTCAGGAAAAGTTATTATATACAGAGCCTGAAGTTGCTCTGAATCCCCAGAAGAGGGTGAGATCTAAGAAAACACTGGGGATAAGACTGTTCTACTGGCAAGCTGATAGGGAAGTCACCTGAACAAGTCATACATGTCACTGAGACTTTCCAACACAAAATGCTGGTATTTAAGGCCTTCTACTGCACTGTCTTTGGTTCCTGGATATGGGCACAATACACCAATTTAATGCCCCAATTAAATATTGCCTGCCTTTTTTTTTTTTTGTCCTTGAGCTTTTTTTCCTGTTCCAAGGTGGGGGGTTTTTGTGTGTGTTTTTTGTTTGTTTTTTTTTTTGTTATGTTTTTGTTTTTTTGTTGGGGTTTTTCTGTTTGTTTTTCTTGGGTTTTTTTGGGTTTTTTTTTGCCTGTAGAGTACAACGACTTGGTGTATTAGTAGTTAGATAGAAGTTGCTCTTATGCACAGCTTCCTTTCTTCTCCTCCTAGCCCCGCAAGGATAACTGTCACCCTCACCAGCTGGTACTATCAGGATTAAAAATAGACATCAGCTTCACAATT
This sequence comes from Cinclus cinclus, assembly GCF_963662255.1. Classification (NCBI taxonomy): domain Eukaryota; kingdom Metazoa; phylum Chordata; class Aves; order Passeriformes; family Cinclidae; genus Cinclus; species Cinclus cinclus. The sequence goes on along the minus strand of NC_085048.1, from coordinate 50,625,008 downwards.
GCAAATTTCTCCTGAGGATACACCAACAGCAAGAGAGTTGACTGCAATTCTTCACACAGACACCACCTAAAAACACATTAGAAATGACATCTCTCTCATGTCTAAAGCTCTTAACACCCTCATTTTGGCCTTGCCCTCAGTATCTGTTTCCACCAACTCTTCCAGATAATCAACTGCCCACTACCAGTTAGTCTCAATAAAGTAGCAAGGATATAGCCCCACTAAATTGCTGGTAATAGCTGTAAGGATTTTAACTGCTCAAAAGAAAATTATTAACCTCTGTCTCACCAGACTCTGAGTTGGACTAATTTTCCTTTTCACACTTAGATATTTGTAAGAGAATGTCAAAGCACTGAAGGTGTATATCACTGTATTATTACCTGTAACAGATTATGAAAAAGATGACCAGCTGGTAAAATTTGTAAGGAAAAACATCTATTCTCATTTCATAGAAAATTCCATCTGCTTAATTATATCTTTAAAACACTAGATATATTGAAAGTAAACACTTTCTTCACTGCAGTATTTAGGTGGTAACAGGATGGTTTTAACCATGGAGGGTAATGTTGAATGTCAGATTCAGAGGTAAATTTTCAGTTCTTTTGCTGACTTTTGGGGTCAACTTAGGTAAAGCATTCTTGTGTTCCAAATGGAGACTCTTTTTTTTTTTTCTCACTTTATCTCTTGTATCATTGACATTTTTTATATGGTTTTGGGGACTTTTTAAAGGTATATTTCTCTAAGATGGAAACTCAGTGGAGGGTGAGGTGTAGGTGCTGTTTTAGCAATGCCAGAATGCTACTCACCATTTTATCTTCTAATGAAGCAAGATGCAAGGCTGTGCTTTCCCAGTAAGAAAATAAATTAATCCCTCAAAGTTTGAATTCCTGCATTATACATATTAGATATTTATATTGTGTTATAGCTCTATGTAATACCAAAAGTAATTTATGTAGGCTAAAGTGCATAGATGCTATTCTAACACAGTAAAATTAAAATAGCTGTGAATAATGCTATCCATTTTACTGTCTTATATAAAAGGACAAAACAAAAAATCAACATCAGAAACACAAAGGCAGACAAAGAAGGGGATCAGGAGCCAGGAGAATCTCCTCATGCCTTAGGGGCTGTGGTCGTCAATCACACTGATTGTAAACCTTCACAGTGCTGACCCATTAGTTCACACAGATTTGAAGAACTGAGATTATTTTCTCCTATCCTGATCTTTCTGGAGCTGGAGTGCGCAGCTCACAGTGCACAGAGTGCTGTGCTCTCATTAGACACCATGAACTGCTGTTAATGAAAATTAGCTGGGTGAGGGGTGGGGAAGCTGCTGCCCAGACTCTGTTGTTCAGCAGGGATTTCCAGTAAAGCTGCCTGCAATACTGATCCTCAGCTGACTGTTGAGGTCTGTTTTGGGTCAACAGGGCATAGACAAATCAGCCTGACAGCAATATAGTTGAGCTTGTCTCCTTTCAGCATCTCGACATGGTCAGTGAGAAGATCCCTAGCTTTCCTTCTTGGAGTTATTTAAAATAATCACCCTGCATGTTCTGTATATTTGCACAAGACCTGAGGTCTAGAGAAATTAGCATCAAGCAGTACCCATATTTAAGGAAATACTTATCTATTCAAAACCCAGCAACACAAGGGGAACAATAATTTTTCATGTCTGCCTAATATTTTAAGACAACAAACAATGAAATACAGCTTTTAAAATACATACTCCCTTACAATAATTTAATAAACTGTGCTGCCCGCTCATAAAGAATTTGGATGGTTGCTGTGGTGACAAAGATTATCCTTGCTGCTGCTTGATTCTGTCATTTTTCTAAACATGCATCTGTAATATTTAGGATTTATTAACAATGTGTCACACTGATAGAGATAAATTACATGCTCTAAACTGGCCATGTAAGTCTTCTATGATATTACAACCACTTTGTCAACTCAGCAATAAGATATGATGTGATTACTAGAAAATTAAAGCTATTTGTCATAAAAGATGAAGCAGAGTATCAGAACTCTGATAAAACAACAACAAGAAATCTCCAATAATCTAATGTACTTCTTGATTTTATGCTTTGAAGTTAGCAAATAGTTACTATTTTCTGTTTTGTAAATTAATCCAGTTTATCTTATATCAAGACTATATTTATTTGTACTGGGAAAATTTGGGATGTAATGTATCAGAATTGATGCAATCCAGTCTGCATTTTTTTATGATGGTTCAGACTTTAATGGGAAGTTTGTGAAGAGACCTTAATGGTGGGACACTTTACAGTATATAAAAGCATATATGCACACACTTGTGCATTAAGAAGACGTACTTTACTTCTAGGAATTTGTGTATGTCCCTTTGTGATGTGTGGTATCCTAATTGTAGCAGAAAATTAGATGAGTTTCTCAGTGTGGCTGTCTAAAATGGTATCTTTTGGTGCTCCTTGCTGTAATACTTGTTTGAAGCAAGCTTCACAGCTGATGCAGTGTGAGCCTGATTTAAATAACCAGCTCTAGAGTCATTGCTTCATACATATTTTGCAGAAAAACCAGCAGTAAATTCCCCAAATCAAAAGTAATTTTAAACCCTTTATCTTTTATCTGTTTTTTTTTTTAAATAACAAAGGTTTATTCTAATTTTATACTTATTTTTTCAAGACAAATAGGCCTGTTTTCTGAGCCACTTAATGTATGGTAGAAATGCAGCAGAGCTGAGGAATTTTAAAGCAAGCAAAGGATATGTGTCTGTGTAAGTGACTCTACCTGAAGAATATGATTTATTCATATTCATCTCTGTATGTAGGGTGACCTCTTGAATTGGGTGAGATATGTCTCCACTGTATGTTGCAATGCAGAGGAAGTGACTCAGCTTTCTTTAAGTCCCCTGAGTCAGTGTTTGGAGGCAGACTGGAGCAGTGGCAGGGAAAACTGCTCAGATGTGCCCAGAATTAGGGAGCAATCTTCCATCTCTTCCTGCCTGTTACCATTCCTTCCACTTTTGCTACCCAAACTAGACCATGTAGCCATTTAAACAAAACAAAAGTGGGAAAAGTTTGAAAATCCAGCAACAGAATTCTCTCAGTCTATTGAAATAAAATATCCTTACATGTTCAAAAGAAAAATCCAGACTCAGCTGAAATACAATAAATCAGTGAAGTATATTCCTTCCTATTCTCACCCTTTGAGATTTATAGAACAATAAATAAACTGCACACACAGGCTGAAAAGAGTAAGATGAAAACTGAATAAAAACTCCTTTTAGCCTAATGACATAATATAATTAGCTTAGTTATGTTTCCATACATTAGCGTCTAACAGTGATGTATTTTACCCTCTATTATTTTTTGTTCTTTTATTCTCTCTGTCTGGACACAACGTAGCCTGATGCCATAGAGTTGTTATGTTTTTGCAAACCACACACAATAATTATTTCAGGTACCAAATACTATACAATAAAAACATTCTGCATTATTTTCAAGGACTTATGTAAATATCTGGGCTGGGAAAATTCCGTTTCCTACTGGATTTCTTTGGCAATGTGTATTCTGAGAAAATAACTAAGGTTGTAAGTGAAATATTTCAGCGGTCTTCAATAGGCGTTAGAGTAGTTTCTTAGACTTGACATGCAAAATGCATAACTTTTTCTCTGTTGGATTAATTTTGAGGTCGGTGTTCTTGTTATTCAGACCCTGCAGACCACAGGTAACACTGAAATACAAGAAGGCATCTCCCACAGAGCTCAGTGAGATTTGCATTCGCTTTTCTCAAAAACAAATTTCATACAGTATTTTAGAGCGGTTTCCTACGGCAGGAAATATGTGCACAATATGATAAAGCAGGCACTCTGTATAGCCTTAATGACTTTATTTCACAGGTATAATAAATGCCCTTTAAATTTCTACAGCTGTGTGCAAAGAGGGTTACGCACATTTGTTTTAATTCTGGTTTCATTTTTTAAAAATTCAGCATTTGACCTTTTTTTATAATATCCTGGTTTTGACCCAGTAGACAGACAGGACAGTAGAAAAGAAGATTTATTTGAAGGTATATGGAAGTAATTTAATATCAATATTACAGCTGAAAAATTTTGTTCAAATGGAATGGCATAACAAGGGCAGGTAATATACTGTAACCCTTCCTCCTCTAAGAAGCCAGTTCTTAGTTTTTGGTGTACAGCTTGATCAAAAAAGAGTAATTCTCGGAGACAACAATCCCTAACCTGAGAACTTTTTATCTCTGTAGTTTGTATAGAGCATTGAGTCTACTTTTTATTGTGAGTTGGAGATACCAATTCAGTATATGAGTTTAAAAATTTTAGAAAATATGGTAAAAACAACATTTTTTCCTTCTAAAGGTAATTTGGAAAACATGAAATACCAATCTTGGTGAACAACTCAAGATAAATACAAAAAATGTTTAGTAAATAATGTTTTATTCTGAATTATGACCAACGTGCTACTGTATAGCTATTACAGATCAGCAAAACTTATTCTTGCCTTTAAAGGTAGCTGTATGGCTCAATTAAAACCAGAATAATTACTAAAGAGAGTTTATATTGTGATTTTAATCTATATATATTGTCTGTGTATATATATAAAATTGAACTATATTGCGTATAACTCTGACTATGTAGGTGACAAAGCATGGTGCAGCCATAATATTTTAAGCACTTTTTAATTTAATTTTTTTAACATGAGAATTCATCTGATATTTTTGTGTGTGAAAATTATTTTAATATTGATAAATGTGTGTTACATTTTTATTTTCAGAAATTCAAAAACAGAAAACGGAGAGACCTGAAAAACGCACACCAGCAAAGGGTAACTGGGTTTTTTTGTCTGTTTGCCCAAATATATTTATGTAACACACAGTGTCTTTGTTAACTACATAATTTTTGTTTGTTAACTTGGTTAACTACTGCTGTTGTATCATAGAAGCTTTCAAAGACCAGTTGGCACAGACTGCAAATGATAAAAAATTCATGTATACCTTAGCATGAACAAAAAAATTGTTATTTTATGCTTGTGTAGCTAGATTGAAAATGCACATTCATAATAAGATTCTCTTGCCCAAACTTTTCCAGAAATATTTTTTTCTAGCAAAGGTGCAAGAAAGTTGAGTGCTGATGAACTTCCCCTGGTGCAAAAGGCATGAAGTGTGTTGGGCAAGGAAAAAGCAAATTTATAGGCCAGTGGGTGCCATCCAAGTCAGGAAGTCATAGTTAAGAGTGAGCCAGGTGTGCATTAGAGATAAGAAAAACTTCCATTTTAAGAACCTGCTCTTTTTCAAACTGTTTAATCGCCTATAACTGGCACTTTCCAAAAATCCACAGAGGAACTGGTTTGGACTGGTTTCCAGAGGCCATATAAACAGAGATCATATAAACAGAGGTGTTTTCTGGGATCTCTGACGGTTTCTTTGCCTAGCAAAGCTCCTCCATAAAGGCTAGGCCACATAAAACTTGATGAGCATCTCTCTAGCACACCAGTGCTCAGCTTGATCATGGCAGGAGAAAGCAAGAAGGAGGCTTATTAAAAATATTGTGTATACACGTACACCCTCCCTCATGCAATTATGTTCATTTCTACATGTATTCTTAGTGTGGTTTAACAGTACTTTACACCTCTGTAAAATGTTTTGATAATATTTTTCGCCTCCAGTTCTATGCTAATCAGGGTCATCTGGACTGCCTAGAACTATTTCCCAACCATTTAATAAATCATGTTTTATCAAAATAAAGTTTTTAGGGTACCAGTGAGCAAGCCAGGCAATAATGAACTCAGATCTATTAGCAAGGATCCCAGTTAAGGTCTTTTCAAGCAACGTAATTTAAAAACACAACTGATGTTGCAGTCTTGACCAAAACAGCCTCTTGTGTACCATTTCATCTATATAAAAGTGCATTTCTTTACACAGAACAGTATTAACACTGCAGAAATTATTACAAAGAAATTATAAGATGCCAGGGAAAAAAAAAGTGTTCAGGTGTTATTAGTTAAGTCCCATTATTCTTGTGCCTGATAATGCAGTCTCTAGTTACACAATCAGTTGCTGAAGCACAAAACAATTTTTTTCTTCTATATTTTGTTTTCATGTTTAATCCCAACAATGTGACTTGTACATAGGAGGAACAATTACAAGAAAACATTCTGTCTGGCCTCTGTCTACAGTGTGATAAAGGCATGAATCCTTTGGGAATTTTACTGTTACATTCTAAAGTACCTTCAGGAAATATGTGCAAACAGTCTTTTATTGTTTTTAATAGCAAAAGTCCAGAAGTAAAATGAATATTTGTAATAGCAGAAAATGGAGAAAATATTTCTGTCTTCTGCCCAACATGTGGGAACACTGGGGTTTTTAAAGTAATTTAATGATATTTTTTTGAATAGTCAAATCCTCTGAGTACAAGTCCCACTATTTACAAGGGAGTTCAATCTATAAGCCTCATTTTTGAAAGATTGAACTGAAATATGAGGAACAGTTATAATGAATAAAAATCCCAGATGGAAGTGACTGAAATGAAAATATTCAAACAGTATTGAGAGCCAGGCAAACTGGTGCCCTAAAATTTGCTTTTAATTAAATATTTTGATAAACTATTATGTATTATTATAAGCAATAATGTCTATTTCAATTATTGTAGCAAATGTAAACCTTGAAAGAAGAAATAATCTGAGAAATCATTTCAGAAAGCCATTGGTCATGCTTAAGAGCCCTTAAATCAAATTATTTCATGATAACATGTGCACATAAGCACAAATTCACTACAAAGTAAGGTCTTTCCAATTTGGTATTTGACGTATTAGTAATTTCACAAATGCAGTGGCACCTGGACTGCACGACCAGGAGCTTGATCAGCCAGCAGAGGCACAAGGAATTGATTATCTTTGAGTACACAACTCTCCTGAACATCTAGATATTGTGCTCTAGATAGATTCTGCAGGACACTGAGTTGCTGCTAGAGCCTGTTTAAGAAATAGATGATATAATTGTTATAAGTATTGCAATCAATAAGAGTTAATTACACATTGTTTTGGCAAAAAGAATGATAATGAAAAATAGCGAGATCAAAGTAAACATAAGTACAGAAGTTCTGTCTAATGGAAGTTCAATAACAATTCCTGATTTTATGGAAAACTGATCTTACCAGTGAAATGAATTGTCCTGCGTTTCTGGGAAATAGCTCTAATTAAAACAGGCATTGAGAAAGAATGGGAAAAGGTTGATTTACTGAGTGCCTTTTCACAAAATCACTTCACTAATACATTGCTGTTGGAGTGAGGTGTAGAAGAAAATGATATAATGATGGTTCATTTGCTGTAGCTGGAAGACAAAGTATAAGAGAAAGCTAAACAGATAAACAGAGCTAGACCATACAAATCCTAGTATCCTAGAAAGCCACATAATTTCACCAAGTTAAGAAATTAAAAGGCATATTTCATACACAGACAAAGCTGTCTAGCCTGACTCCTCAAGGTACAGCTACAACTGTGCCTGTGTTCACTTTAAACTGGAGAACATGGTACAGATAGCAACACAGCCGTAGATTCCTTAATTATGGACTTGGGCCTGGGAATCTATGCCCCTCTCCAATCCCTTTTTAATTTTTTTTTGCAGTGGTCTTTCAAGAAGAATTCAGTTGTAGCCATCTAGAGTTGCTTTACTTCCGAATGAAAGTATCTACACAGAGATTAATGCTCTCTGACTAATGCACTCTAACTTCATTGTATTAGTTCATTTATCTTAACTTTCCTGAGAGTGCTGCTCAGTAGACAAGCACTTAGTCTGTTAGCTGGGGTGAGCAATCTCTGCTTCATGCTTACTGCACTCATCACCTGGCTTTGAACTAGGCAGCAGACTTAAGACTTACTCTGCTGGAAACTATTTTTGCTTCTCTTAGGTATGGAAGTAGTGTCTTACTACATCTCTTCTTTTTGCACTTTCTGTGTTGGAGTGTGGAATGTCTTCGTTGGAGAACTTTATTGTAAAAAACTACATCACATGCCCCTTCACTATGTCTTCAGTTTGATTCAAATAAAATCTGTGGTAATTACTGAAATTAGAAAAATCCTCTCACATATATGTGATGCTTCTTATTTTTATTTTTCTGTGAAGTAGACAGCAATATTAGGTTTGGAATACATTGTTAAATTACCTAAAAATTTTCTATTATAAGCTTGTATTTTAGATTATTTATAAATTTATCACACTCCAGTCATTTAGGATGAGATTTCCCATGTTCATCTTTTTGCCTCAGGCTGAATTTTCATTCAAAGACATGCAAAAATGTTTCAGCAATTTCCAAAATCTAGGTTAGTGAAAATTAGGTTGGGGTGTTATATTTTTTTTCCAATGCTAATAACACTTCATTCTGAGCTTGTGACTTTTTGGTATTTGCAAGGAAGTCCAAGAAAATCTCTTTTAATTTGTGGAAAATTTTTAGCTTCCACAATTGCCATAAATCTACTTGGTTTTTAAGTCTAGTTTTTTGTTTTTTTTTTCTTGTGGATGTCACCAGCATTCTAGTAGCAAGAGTAGCAAAAGAGGTGATCTTTTAATTAAAAAATATGTCATAAAGCTAATAAAAATTCAGTTTGAATTCAAACTCAATGAACAGGTTTTACTTCAGCATTTTTTAGCTGAAGAGTGTGTAAGTAGCCTTAAGAACATTTTTATATGCTTGTGCACTTTTTTATTTTTTTTGTAATTTGTGTTGGTTTTTAAAACAGAAAAGAATATCCAATCAGCTCTAATTAGTTTCACAGAAACATGGCAGTATGACCAGCCTGGCTAATTCCAAAATTGAATACTCACACCTAGAACTGTGAAAGGGTATTGTATTAAGCCCTTGATGAAGAAAAAAATATCCAAGTGACAAAATATGGAAAAGATCTGTAGACAGGATGTATTTTCTATGACAGAGCTTTTATGACTACATATGAAATGGAACATGAAAACATTTCAGGGGAGAGTTAATATGTTAAGAAATATCAGATTTAAATTTGTCAGATCAAAAGGCCCCATGGATTTTGTTGGTCTTGTGATTGAAGAGTCAAAAATGGCCAGTGATCACAGCCCTGAAACATGAACACTTTAATTTTTGGCAGCACCTGCCCTTCCCAAATAAGGGAAGCCATAGCTCTGACAGTGCCCATAAGAGGTAATGATAAACATTACAATCTGAGATTAGCAACCTCTGAGGCTATGGAGATATCAACACACAGGATAAGGCTCTCAAACTAACCAGAGATCACCTTCAGCCTATAATTGGGAAGAGAAAAATAGCTTATGCTTATGCCAGCCTAGTCTCTGCTTATCCACATTCCAGGCTCCCTGCCCAGATACATCAAGCTACTTTTCTTTCTCACGAAGGGGCCAACCAATCCCTTCTTCATATTTTAAGATGCAGTTCACACAAATATTTTTATTTCCTTGCATTTTTGCTGTTTGCATCATTTTGAGGATGTGAAACAAACTTCAATTAGCTTTTTTTGTCCACTTTCAGTTCTACTGACATTCAATTCAATTAGTGTTTTTCAAGGCTCATTTTATGGGTTTCTTGCGTGGGTTTTGTTTGTTTTGTTTTTGTTTTTGTTTTGTTTTGGTTTGGTTTGGTTTGGTTTGTTTTTTGTTTGTTTGTTTTCCTGATGTGTGTTTTTTTCTCAAACCATAAAATAAGGGAATGCTCTGGAAATACTACAATAAATTCTTAAAAAACCACAATGATCTCTCTTACACAAGTAAGATGTCCTGTAGATAAAAACAAGCTTTCTGATTATCAGTCTGTTCTGCATAGTTCAGCTGTATTTTTTGGCACAGAGACTACAAGAGCTTTTGTCTGAATGTGCAGAAGCTCATGCTTCACTCACACTGACCATCACAGAACCCTTGTTTGCAAAACTGTGCTGTTGGTCCAGCCAAAACTGACAAAAGTGTTTGGATACAGCCAGCATCTGCTAATACAAATGCAAGATGTAAAATCATGCTACAGTTTCTGCAAAAAATACTCAGTTTGGAGAATTTTTTTTTCTTGGTATGCTCCTAGGTTTGCTAAAGCTTTTAAATTAGTTGCAGTCTGTAATTCATTCAATAATACATTGCTGGTGTTGCTGCTTTCTTCACAGACTGCTTTCTTTGGTGAAAATTTGCTATCCACATTCTTTAAAGGCTTTGAAATATCTCTCTTCAATCTATTTCAACTGTACTGATGTTTGTTATCAGCAATAATTTACTTGTTATGACTGTAAATGTACTTTGAATAATCTAAACACATAGAAGACATAAGGAATTTACTGAGTGTTCTGAATGATTTTTTCTTGATGAGTACAACCTGCTTTTTAATCTGGAAACACTCAGACAACAAAAAAGTGCTTGCACTTTTGTGAAATGACATTCACTGCAAAGCTGATGAAATGAATGGATACAAAAGCATAATGTGCTTGTTTGTAAAGTTCACCATACTCGAACCAGAATTTGTTTTACTTGTTCCCACAAACCTGGGTATAGGAAAGAAAATAATTTTTCCCTGAAATTACAAAATGCTTCTCTTTTAGTAGTATGGGTTTACTAAGAATAAAATCATTAGTACGTGGGATTGAACCACTTCATAATATGGTCTGAGACCTGGGTGGGCAGTGGAGTCCATAAGGACTCATGTTTGTCTGCCTCTTACAGGACATGGAGTCAGTTGTGTTTTGAACAGCTGCTCTTCCTGAGGTTACACTCTGATTAAAAGAGATATTTTCTTGTTAATCCATCCTGTGACGGAAGTGACAGCTAAAAATAAAGAAAAAAATAGCATAGAAAGCAATATGCTGGCCGGTTTTTTGTTAAGAATAGAAAGCAATGCTGTCAAGGGCTGAAAATAATTTCCTCTGTCAGAAATCTTAGAGTCAGGATGGTTGTGTAATGGGACCAAAAGAGAAAGGACAGATTAGACTGAGGATGCTGAATAATCACTTCTTTCGGAAAAAAAAAAACATAGTCTAATATCTGAAGACTTATTCAAGGAAAATATTTTTCTTGGACCTGGAATTAAATATTGACATTAAGAAGGTCTATATATGGTCAAGTACCTGCCACTCAGACCTAATATCCATTATTTGGGTTTACAAATGCTTTTCCTTGATCACTTTCACGAGATCATAAGTGTGCTTAATGCATCTAGACTACAGATTTATTGTGAGCTGGGATTTATTTATTTATTTTAATTATTTGCAGCAACACACCGAGACAAACCTGAAAAACAAGAAAAAATTGAGAGAAAGGAATCCCCAAAGGGTATGTATTCAGCTTTTGAAATTCTTTGTCTTTTTATCAGTGACTCAAAATAGTCTAATCTATTGACTCTTCGACTGTTCTTGCAGATCTCAATAATATTTAAGGATGGAGGAGGTGTGTGGAATCCAGCTGGAAGTAGAAGGAGGTTTTTAAGAACAGTTTGAACTAATCACTGTACAGAAAAGCTGAAATTATATTCAGATATAAATTAATAAGTCTTTACTACACTAGTAAATTATGGAAAAAACTTATGTATGCCTGGAGCACAAATAGGTGCTCTTTTTGTTCTTCTTGAATAAATCCAAGCATATTGTTTGTCCTTGAGAATACTTCACACCAAAATGTAATGAGTAAATTATAACATAGTGGAAATGGTCCCTGTAGACATTCTTCTTTGGAAATCTGCTTTCAAAAAAAAAAAAAAAAAATAAAGTTTTAGAGAGAACTTAATAATTTCTGGTGGTGTATGGCAACAACAAATAACAGATCTGTTGTAGGAGTCAGAATCAGGATACTGCTTGCTCTCCACCCACAGCTCATGAGTTAGCTCTGGGTTACAAGAGTCACCATCTAGTTTACCTTTTGTGAGGATATTTTAGCAAAATAGAATTTTGGTGGAGTGCACCTACTTGTCAAAACACATTTAATTCTTCTGAGAATGTGCTCTTTGCACTAACTTGTGGCTAATGAATTCTTGGGCTGGAGGAAGAAACACATTATTGAAGAACAAACAGGTCAATGATCACAATAAATTACCAAAAAAGAAACCAAAAGGGAAGACCGAATATCCAGCCACAGCAGTTATTCAGGCCAAGAACACAAGTGAATGAGCACCTCCTGAAAGCTGCCCTTGACTAAGCCTTTCTAATGGTCTCCGATTGGAGCTTTTCCATTTCATATAAGTAATTCCAAGTGCTTTGAGCTAATAAGACTGATTTTAGAAGTAAATGGCAGGCATATAAATTGAGGTGTCTGTTAGCATGAATGTTTATTAGTACAAAATAAAGTGGTGCTAATACGGGAATTTTTTTCTGTGATTTGGGAAAAATGAGAAAGCAAAGGCAATAAATAATGTCCTATATTAAATCATGAATTTATCTTTAAGGCTTTTGTTACAATGTGGTAAACTTGTGGAACTCTTCAACTTGTTCACAGGAGAGCAATATTTAGCATTTTATTAAGTTTCTCAGAAGAAGGAGAATAATTATCCCAGCCAAACTCAGATAGCCAGTGGGAAAAAATAAAAGTCAGTTATACTGCCTTGCCTTGCAATAATTCCTATTAATATTCTCTCCACCTAATTGTAATTTTTATGGATGTAAACTATTTGTTTTATTTAGTAAACTATTGCTAAAACTGCTATGGAAACACTACTGTGTATAGAGATTCTCTGTATTCACAGTACTAATAAGCATTACTTTCAAACTGTTGGTTAAATTTCAAAACTAAGACTATGTATGTGTGTCTTTTAAGGTCCATTTCATTGTAGTGTAAGTTGGAGACTCCAGAGATTGCATCCCTGTATTTTTGCAGCTAATTTTCTACATTAAATACATTGCCTTTTCAAGATCAAGATAATGGAGATTATAAATATCATCCTATTCTAATCTATAATAAACTTCTGTGATGAAGTTTAAGGAAGTTATTTAATGACATAGAGAGTAATTAGAAGTGTCTCAGTCACTTAGCAGTGTCTTGGTCAGAGATGTCAGCCATATTCTCAGGAATTTCATCCCTATACTGCCTAAAAATGTGGAAGCCTGAATATTGCCTATCACACATCTTTTGCACCCAATTACATATGGAATTCATGGCACTGTTAAAGTAGTTTCATATCTCCTCATGTTACCCAAAAGGAGTTTTACTAAATTTGGATGAAATCTCCACAGGAGTTAGACTTAAGCTAGGCTTGAGTTTTCACAGTTGTTCTTCCAGAAGTGCTCTAAAACCCACATGCTTATTTTTTTCATTTTTTGGAAAATTATAGTGTAAAATCCTAAGAAAAGCAAGTGGAAAATATTTTTCGAACGAGTGGATAGCATAATGCAGTTTCCACTGTCATAATGTTAGTTTTGCTTTGCACATACTGGGTATCTAATTATGGTTCTGAGATCGCCATTGCCAGGGACTGATCTCAGCTAGTGTCCATTACCAGCTATCTGTGTCCATTACTGGTTATCCATTTCAAGCCAGTTGGCAAGTCACAGATGTATCATTTGCACATGTGATTCTCTTATGCTCAGAGATTGATTCCAGGGTTTTTACAACCTGTGTCTGACAGAGTGTGGGGTGGCCAAGGTGAAGCCCTCTTTCTATCACAGGCAGCAGCATTTACTGTGAGCTGTGCCTTAGTAATCGACAGTTTTCTGAAATTCTCCTGGAATTGGCGCAGTTGCAAGAGGTGATGCTATGCAGCAAACAGCTGAGGCATGTTGCCATGGCAGTAACTTGTTAGCCAGGGCTGGCTGCTCACAGCCCTGTAGTATGATGTATGCTGTGAAAATATGCATAGGGCACCTCAGCGGTAACACGCTCTGTCACTTAGTACCCTAAGACTTATCTTGGTGAAATTGTTTTGGATTCTTTATTTTTCCACTTTTCTTTTTTTTTTTTTTTCATTTTTTTTCTTTTTTTTTCTTTTTCTTCTTTTGGAAATATATATAACACTTTCTTTCTTTTCTAGTGACAAGTACAGACAAACTGGAAAGACAAGAAAAACCTGAAAAAAAGGAGAGGCATGCAGGTAATTATTTAATGCTAGAATTTATTTTACATTGGGAGGCATCCCAAAGCTAATTCTCTACTCAGTTTCCATTTATGTATCCCTTTGACTGGAGACAAGAGTTATAAAATATTGTGAATAAAACTAATGAAATAATAAAAAAGTTTGAAGTTTTACACAAAGAAGCATTTAATATTTCTTCTGCATGTTTTTTGGTGTTTTTTCCCTGAGGAAGGGAGATAATATATTTTGTACTCTGGATTAGTGTAATTTTATGATAACCACTGAGTATTTCCAACACTTGCAATAAGAATGGTTGTTAAGAGACTCTGGTCATCCAAGAAAAAGGTAGCCCATTCACAGAGGTAATCAGTAAGGCCATGTGGGAAAAAAAAGCATTTCCAATAGAATACTGCAGAGGGCCATTGTATAGCTACTGAGTAGGCCAGGATTCATTCTTTCAGTAGTTACTTGCAATAATAAATAGGTGTTTTATTATCTGTTTTATCTTCCCCAATTCTTACTTACTTTTTAAATACCAGCTCAATGCTCACATATGCATTTTTATGTTCATAGGATAAACTCATATGCCACACTCAAGTAGGGAACTGTGTATTTTCACACATATTATCCCTGTAGGCCACCTCAGGGCACATCAGCCCATGCAAATATCAGCTCTGCACGTCTGTGGACAAGTCACTGTGCAAACATTAATCCCAAAAGATTAGCAAATCAGAGTCCACACAGGAGAACATTTCAGATTATCCACCACTCAGTGACTGCCGCACGACTCGGGTGTATTCTGAAACCTGAGCCAGAAATCTAGTAACTACAGAGCAGTTAATTTCAATTTGTAAGGTGGAAATTAAAAGCAAACAAAAAGCCCCAAAGAACATTAGTTATAATGTCACTGCAATTAGATTTGTAATTAATTATAGTGCTTAATCATTCATAGCTGGACAAACTGTTAGTTGTTCTGTGGAGTTCAGAAAATCCTTCAGAAATTAGCCAAAGTAATAAACAAGAAGCTTAAAAATAACAATAAACCAAAATAAACCAATAAATTACAGTATATAAATATAGTAAAGAAAGAAAAACAGTCAACAGCATAAATAATTATGACTCTTCTTTATTATCTTCTTTCCTGGGATTACAGTGGAGCTGGAAAGGCTGCTGCTCCTCCAGCCAACAGCAAAGACCTCAGTGATGGCAGATGAGTTTTTGAAAGTTTTAATCCCCCAATCCCAGGCATAAACAACAAACATCAGCAGCTGAATCAATCTTTCTCATTCTTTGCATGCATAACCATGGTGCCTACTTGTGTTTCTTGGTCCTTTTTCTCATTTAAATGCAATTTTTTTTTTTTAATGACCATTAAGATTATTGGTTTTATTTCTAGCTGTTCACAAAGAGAAACCTGAAAAGCTAGAAAAACAAGAAAGGAAAGCTCCGTCTAAAGGTATTGTGGATTGTCATTAAAAATTGTGCAGTTTAAGTGCTTGAAATCTTGGGAGAGTGTGGAGATAAGTATTTAAAGTATAAAGCTCTTCTAGTTCATGTACATTTTTTGGGTGTTGTCACTTTTTCTTGAGCAGGTCTTGATCAGCCCCTGAGTGAAGTCTTACACAGCATATTTTTTTTTTGCTTTGCTCTCTGGTATTGATGCAGAGTTTATTACAAATCTTTCTTATGCAGCTAAAGGACAAAACTCATGACTATTTTATTTGCCTTCCCTGATGCCTTTTTCACCACAAAGGAATTGAGTAATTTGCCTGCAAAGGTTTTTCTTTTGTATATTAACTTTTAACCTGATGAGGACCTAATGCAGGAGTATTTACTGTCTCTCAGTCTGGGTCTTCCATCATATCCAAAAATATTTTTTTTTTCTCACCTTATTTTTTTTTTCAATAACCATTTTAAGTTCAGTACCTGATTTTCACTGTCTTCTATGGTAGCAGTGGTTTTGGTTAATATTTACATATCTAATAATTATCATATATATTCTGAAGCAATATCATTGATGTGTGAGGGGTGATTTTTCACTATTCTTTTGACTGATAATTCCATCTTTGGCAATGGTTTGGACAGAGAAATTTAAAAATCCAACCACCTTGCCCTATTATGCCTTTTTTAAAAAGTATTTAAAGCATCTATTATTGCCTGGCATTTGAATGTTTTTGTCTGAGGTCAGATATTTCTCTGTGGCAGGTATTTCTGTAATGAAGTTCATTTTCAGTCTTTGTCTCTTTTTATTTTACTCAGTTAACTCTTGAATAAATAGCATGCAATGTATATTTGTATCAGTTTGTTATGGCATTGATATTAATCCCATTATGTTTAAATGCATGAATCAACTGGGTTCAATTTGAATATTTTCAGGCAATATAGATATAAATATACAAATCACCCTTTTTTTTACTTGACTGTAGTCTAAGGAGAAATGTGAAACAGAAAGTAGAATTGAAGAAAGACAGGAAGGAAGGAAGGAAGGAAGGAAGGAAGGAAGGAAGGAAGGAAGGAAGGAAGGAAGGAAGGAAGGAAGGAAGGAAGGAAGGAAGGAAGGAAGGAAGGAAGGAAGGAAGGAAGGAAGGAAGGAAGGAAGGAAGGAAGGAAGGAAGGGAGTATGAAGATTTTAGGCCTTAAAAAATGTTGAAGGGTAGCCATTGTCCAGTCTCTCTTTTACAGGGATATTGTTCATTGTTTTTCTATTTTCAGCATATAGCTTGAAAGTGTGGGACTTTTTCCATAAAATGAAATCATGCTGAAGTAAGCCAGAGAAAATAAATGCCCATAGTGTCTGTGTTGATTTGAAAAGCAAATATCTTCCAAGAATCACTGAGATAGTCCTAATAAGCAGCCAGCCTCTTTACCCATTTATCTTCTGCTAGCTAACCAAATAATCACTTAGAGCCTTAATGTGTTTTAATAGCAGCCATGACTCCAGTCACTGGCTGGAAAAATTTATGAAGAATTTGGACACTGTAGCTGCAGAGATTGGTGGCTGCAGTGTGACATGGCCATGCTGCCCTCTCTTGGGTAGTTTCCCTGCCGTGAGAACCTGTGGCATCAGGGCATCAGGACAGTTGTCCTCAGCATGTCCAAAGGTGCACTTCTGCCAGCAGCGTGCTGCTGAGCTTTCCATTGCAAGGACCACTTCCCTTTTCTCAGGCATCTGCTCTAAACTGGATTATCTACCAGCAGTACTGGGGGGGATGTTTCAGCCACCTGCAGTCCCTAGGAAATGAAAATGTTCAGGTCCTGGCCAGCTCTGGGGAATAGACATACTGAAAATCATGTGGCTACTTCCTACACAGTCAGAAGGTTTTCTTTATGCTCATTACAAAGACTCAAGGTAATTCTTCAGACTCAGTGGTATGAGAGCTTTTTAAATATGACATCTAAAAACATATTTTAAAAAATAAAAAAAAAACACTAGTCTAAATATCAATCATGTCTCGTACAGGCTGGAATTCCAGGATGGAATTCAGTTAGAAAGGATGTTGCTATTATATACATCTCAGTTGAAAGAAGTGTCACTAGCTCTCAAGGCTGGTTTGTTCTGGTATTCTGTCTGGTTGGTGACCAGGAGGGCAAAGATAGAGAACTGCATAAAATTTTAACAGCCTTTCTGGAACACAGTCGTGTGTGTGTTTACGTAGTGTATCTTATGCAGACATGAATTCACTCAATCTGGGCTCTGAAGTGAGCACCAGACTTATGGTTGTGTTTGTAGACAATGAGCCCAAGCTAAGAAAAACACCTTTCTGTATGATAAATACAGCCACATGGCTTCCTGAAGGCTGGAGCACAAGGCCAAGTCCCTGTCTGCTCAGGACCTGACATGAGCCAGTTTGTTTCATCTGGAATATGCAGTAAAACACTCCCTAGGAAGCTTCAGATCTGTGTCACTCACTTGTCTTCTGGTAAGGGAGCCTCAACAGATATTTTGAAGGTTTTTACCCTACTATATGAATCTGAAAACAAGAGTTTTGAAAACTGCAAAAGAGGAATTGTATGGAAATCTGAAATTTCCATTGATAATATAGTGTTTGTCAGTATTTTCTTGTTCTTTGTGAGTTTTTTTCCCCCCTAATATACAGTTGTTTTCATTTCTAGTAAGTCAAAAAGATGCACCTGAAAGACATGAAAAAGCTGAAAAGAAACCTCCTCCCAAAGGTATTTATTTATCTGTACTACAGTTTTTTAAACTGAATTGATATTGAAATGCATAAACTTTATTTTATATAAGCAGAGGTTGTAAATGCGCATGAAAAATAAGCTACATGAAACTAAAATGGAATTAATATATAATCAGAATTAAATGTCTGTAGAACATCCAGGAGTTAATTCTGTGCTTGATCCCTCTCAAAATCCATGGAAATTTCAAATTAAGAATAAAAGTATGAACCACCATTTCACTGAAAAACAAGTAAGCCTACCTGCAAGGGATCTGACATACATTTTCACTATAACTAGTAAAGGAAATTAATTAAATTAATTCTCCACTAGCTGGCAATACCTGTCTTTGTCTGGGAGTAGCAATGCTCTTATATAAATATCGGGATTCTGGTTTGCAGTAGTTATATATTCCAGTTTACTTCTTGATAAAATCAGTTTAGTCATCTCAGTGATTTAACAGAAATAGAAATCTAGAGCCTTTCAGCAAACATAAATTTGGTAGCATACAAGTTTTGTCTCAAAGATGGAGACATTAAGATCTATGAAGAAAACAGGAGTATGAAATTTGTGCTAAACAGATTAATTTGAAACATATCCAGTGGTAGTTTATTTTTCCACTGGAGTAAAGTGGAAACGCATATATTGGGAGCATGCATGGCTCAAGTGAGACAAAGACCTTGCTTTGGGTCGCACCAAGCTCTGTGTAGCTTCTGCTACTCATATTTACAATTTGGAATTCTCCTTGGAAGTCTCCTCACTCTGCTGAAGGACATCTTATGAATTGGTCGTGGACAATTTTAGCCCTGAGAACTCATGTAGATCAGACACAAGAACTCAAAACTTCTTGGACTGAGACCTAGAATCGATGCATGAAAGCAAACCTTCAAAATAAACACATACTATTTTTTCAGCTTACAGCAGAGTTTAACTCTGAAGTGTACACTTGTTCAGATAGTACCTCCCATATTTGTTTGTTAAATGACCAACATCTTTCTCCCTCTTCTATAACATAAAAACCAGCATGTTAGAAAAACTTAATGTCATTTGGCATATTCTATTATATTTAGAATCAGCCAAGTACGTGGTATAGCACTGAAGATAAAACCTGTTTGGATCTCATATTTCTGTTTTATTCTGCCTGATTTGAGGGGATTACAGTTTTCATCAGATCTAACCAAGCTGTTAATAATGAAGAAATGTTCCTTACTAATAGCACAATATAAAATAAATGGGACTGAGTATTATGTTGGGGGCAGAGAATGACACTGAAAGCTTTTTCTTTATTACCTGCAGAGGAGAAGAAAGTAAAGAGCACTAAAGTGGAAGCAAAAGTTAAAAAGGAAGTGAAGGATGGAAAAGGAGAAGCAAAGACGGCAGAGAAGGTCAAACAGGCAGAGCCAAAAACAACAGAAACTGGGCTAATAAAGGCCAAAACGAAAGTTAAGGAGGAGAAAGCTCTTCAGACTGTAACTAAATCGGACAAGAAAGGTAAACAAAATGAGGAGGAAACAGATGAAGATCCTAAAAAGGTAGTAGGAAAGAAAGAGAGAGAATGGAGTTAAATCTGTCAAGGACCAAAGTGCACCCATGAAAAACAAAAGTGCAGTACAAATAAATTCCACATGAACCTCACAATGCTAGGATGTGATTACAGAAAATAAAATAAGTTTAATCAGAAGGCTCTAAAAGTTTGTCATGGCTAAAGTTTCATTTTAATTTAAATCCTTCTTTACCAAGGACCAATTTCTCTTCAGATAGGTCTGAGATTTCATGGATTTACTCAGTAGCATCTAATGTAGCAGATTGCAAGCAGAGCTATTTTTGAAAATTCAGACTGTCCAATAATCTATTGGGAATTTTGGTTTGTTTCTACATCTGTATATGTCCTCTGTAACCTTAATGAAAATAGCGACAGTGTAAAGGGAATGTAATTATTTATCTAACATCATATTGTATGAGGCACTGTCAGGTTGTCAGGTATTGTACAACATAGTGACACACCTACCTGATGTAATTTAATGTTAACAGCTTCCGAATTTCCTCCAAAAAGGAAAGAAATGCTATTACTCTGGTGAAAAGAAGAAATTAAGTGATAAAACAAATAATCAATGTGCATCGACATCATATAGTTAACAAGGTGATAACTTTATGCTCCACTTTGTCAGAGTAAGTGTGGTTTCTCCTACTCCCAGGTTGCACAATCAGGTTCCCTGATTTCCCTGTGGCATTTCCATGCCACTAAGTACAATTCTGTATGAATGAAGGCAGCAGGCAGGCTTTCTGTATGAACTGCCACACAGCAGCCGCGGGAGTATTCTGACATTGAAAGAGGCAGCTCAGTGTTGCATAGTGCATCTATCTGATCCTTTCAGCTGCTAACCACAGAGAAATCGTTGTGCCTGAACATCAAAGAAGCCCTCCCTGCCTGAATATCTGGTCTGCCTGATCAGATTCTCTCAGACTTTCATAACCATTGCTCTGGACCCCTTAGGAGTTGCCTAAATTATACTTTACTAGAAAACTTAGAGAGTTTGAGACATAGACCACTTTCTGACATGCACAGTGTTCTGAACTAGTAGTTTTTAACATTTATATTTATTCCAGTTAATTTTGTCTTTTCCTTGAAATATTGGGACCTTTGAAGCATGGAATCAAAGCAGAATCTATCACACTGATTGCTGTGACCGAGGACAAAGTTCGGAAAATTGCTCAGTTCACTTGGGAGGTGAAAATCTTTTCCAATTTTTTGTTTGCTCTGGCAGTTTCAGTGCACAGTGGAATCCACTCCATACTGTTCAGGATAAAGTTCTCAAAAAGAAATGCTGTGCAGATGACAACAAAATATTTTAAGTAGGGATCGAAAGTTACAGACACCATCAGAATAGTGGTTGTTTGTTTTTTTGTTTGTTGGTTTGTTTTTTGTGGGATTCCAAACAACTTTAGCTGATAAATATTAGCAAAATGATCTTGATATCAAACATTAACAGATCACTTTGCAAGCCTGCTTTAGAGTGTGACCCCGGTGACTGTGCATGGAATCCCAGCAGGTGAAAATGAGAATAAGCAGCTGGATTGGAAGAAGGAAGGAGCCTCTTCAGCTACCTTTATCACTCTAGACAGGACTGTGAACATCTAGTGAAAGCTGCATTTCCTACTGTCATGCTTCCTTTTTCCACCATAAGCCAGTGCTGTCCAGCTGGACACTCTAAAAATACTCATTTTTATATTTCATTCCCACTGTGACCCAAGGTGAACATAATTTTAAAGTCAATGCGGTTTTGCAGAGATTTCCTGATCCTGCAATTTTTAATTTTACTTGCTCTAGGGAGTAGCTTTACCAGCTTATCTGAAACAATAGAGAAGTGATCATGAAAGAGTTGTTGCCTCATTCAGTACTGAAATTAAAATTTAAAAAGATAGGTCATCTTCCTGGGTAAATCACATTAAGTCTAATGACAGAAACATCTATGTGTATTTTTATCATTGAGAATCTAGTCAAAAATTTTTAGTACTTATATGAATATCTGTGCCACCATTACAGTTTTACAGCTGAAAACTAAAGTGTGAAATTCTCCTTTTAATAAGGAGTTTAGATTAAAATGGACTTTTAGCCATGAAGAGGCACTTGAAAAATCATATTCATTTAAAATTGCCTAGATTTCAATCTTTACTGATTGATAGCATTCCTATGAACTTAAATAGGATATTACAGAGCACTTTGCTATGTCATATAGAAATTATATTTTTGTTATTGAGAGTTTCACATTTGCCTTAAATTTATTTTATAAATCGCATATTTTAGGTTGAGTTGCTAAATAATATGAGGAGAAAATTTAAAAAATCTTATTTCTGAGGTACAATCAAGTTTAAAGCTTTTTTAAAAGTTTATTCAAATTACATTTCCACAAAACAAAATAAACCCACAGAAACAAACAGCACAACAGCAACAAAAATACCATAAAATCAACACAGTCTGATTTCTGGTCTACACTATTATGTTTAAATAATAGATTATTTTAATATCAATTAAATGGGGTGATTCTAGGGCCTCAGGCTATGTCTATATCACATCTCAAACAGAACCAGCACAGGCTTGTGCTCTGCCCTGGGATTGTCCATATAGTGTGTTGCCACCTGCCACAGTTTTGTTCTGTATCCTCTAGCAATCTTTTGTACAATGCCCCAAATGGTCCAGGAAATCTTCCCAACAGGCAACAAGGATAGAGACAGCTTGTTTTGGCAAAGGAGAACTAAGAAAAGCGTTTTTTTGTGCAAGAATTATGCCCTGCCCTTTGCTTTCTGGGTAAAGTGTTGGCGTTGCTCCATTTTATTTGCAAATACTCACTGAGGCCCTATTGCAACTGTGTCAAAGTCAGTGCAAACACTCAGCAGCTTTAGGAGGGCTTAGAAAACAGATCTGTATGTGTTTTATCACACACACGCTGTTTTATTTTTTTATTTTTTAGAATTATCATATAGACTTAGGGCAGATACTGTAGCCTTAAGGATGGAATGCAAAGTTAGAGTCAGCCAGAATCATAAATTTGAATTCCCAAATATGAAAGTGAAAATTATTATTAATATTCATTAGAGGTTTTAAAGGCAATGTTTACAGCTACAGCCCTGTGTACATGCTGAAAATTTTGCCCCAGGATCTACAATCCTGACTAGTATTACCCTTGGCATCTCACTAACAAAAAACAACTGCCTAGGCTTCTCTCAATGAGAAAAGGCGTTGGGATATTTGTTGAATTGGTAAACCTTTTCCTAATTTCTACATCTTCATAGGAAATAATGACTTGAAAGCTGAAGCCCATCATCTAAAGATTGCTGCAAGTCAACATAACAGAGCAGGCAACACATAAATGCCTCAGCATCAAGTGATACTGGTGTAGCAGTGACCTATGGATGAAAGCCAACAATATAACATGTCCCATACTTGGGAATAACATTTTACATTTATATTTAAGCAATGCCATTTTAAATACTTTGATTATTCCAAAGACAGCATAATTTTATTTTGGAGTTGGTAACAGGGAAAGTAAGTGGCTTTGTAAGTGCGTGAGACAGAGATACCACAGGAGGTGGAGAGATGCAACTTCTACAGTGTAGAAATGGTGCTAGAAGAGTTTTGGGCAGATGGATGAATATGCTTCACTCAAGGACAACTAAGAACTAGCTTAGCTAACCACAGCTGTCATTTAGACATCATCATTAGCTTTCAAAGCAAATACCCCTTAGAGTGGGCACTGGGGCAGCAAGCTGGGTTTTTTGACTCGCTGAAGAATCCAGCAATATTGAAATTCCTTTGTGCTTGGTAAAAGCTGATAATTTTTCCTCACCATTCTTAATGTTAGAAATTTTTATTAAGTTGTCCAGCTCTTCTTCAGTATAGGAGAAGTCAATAGACAGTCAACGCTTCCAGAATTAGCATTTTATTTAGATTCAGAAGCCTTAATTTCTGGATAGTATAGTTAATATATATATATACAAAATTAATATATACATATATATTTATAAAGATTAATGTTTGAAAAATGATTCTGTAGTGAAACAGCAGAATTCTGTGGAAAATCTTGTTGGTATAAGAGTACAAGTGCACAGGGTTCTCTTTATATTCCCATTTACTAAATATACATATTTAATATAAGGTTAAAAACATATTAACAAAATACTGCAATACAAAACCTTTTTTTTAAATTTTCTGTCAGGTCTCTGTGAAACTCATCTTCAGAGATGATGAAAAGTCTGTGAGACCTGTGGCCAGCAGGTCTCAGCTGTTTGCACTCTACTTGTGCATTGGGTTAGGATATATCTGCCAAGCTAAGCCAGCCCAGAAAAAGAAGTGGTAGCTCAGGGACACTGCATTTCTTGGCTAGAGGTTTTGAATTAGATCTGGACAACAAATTGACATTTTCTGAACATATGAATCACTTGAAGGTCAGGAAAAATCACAAATATGTAGTAAGCAAGAACCACCTATGAAAAGGCTACTGAAATGTCTTTGCGCTGCCAAACTTTATTTTCATTCTTAAATACAAATTTACTTTCTTCATTACTCTTCTTTTCCTTTTGCTCTGTTAGATCAATATGCATTCTGTCGCTATGTGATTGACATGTTTGCGCAAGGGGATTTTTATCCAGGTACTTTCCTATATCATTGAAATCTGTTCTAATATTTTTCTGTTTCCTTGAGAGTTTTTGCTCCTTTATGTATTGAAAGTGTGTTTTGTTCTTTGTTTTTTTTTTATTGAAAGGTTTCACAAGAGCAACAAAGAGTGTGCAAATAGTTTTAATAAAGCATAAGAGCTAATGGCTGTTTTATTAAAGCTTCTAATTTTCTGCCTACAATGCATGAATTAAAATCAAGGTTATGTTAAAAGTAGAGTGAATGGAAGGCTATAGAAATTGCTAAAATTTTCCATGCTTCTTTTGGCTGAGATGCAAGAGGAAGGAGCTTATTATTTGTTAGCTTATTATTTATTAATAGCTTATGATTTGTTTCATTGGTTTTCTTCTTCTCAAATAGCAAGGCTTAACTTCAAAATGCTTCAAAAATAGGACTTCCATTGTTGTTAGTATATAAAATACCTTAGCTGATCTACCACTTCTGTACTTCTCTCTTCCCACATCTCCATGCTAATCTGTTCTAATATATACATTTAATTCCTCACTGAAAATAAGAAGATAGAGCTACTGATGATGACTGAGCATCATCTCATACTATTAAGTCAGTTAACCCTAAACTTATTTAATAAATATTCTTCCTGCTGAAGTCTAGACATACTGCAGAGAGACATAACCCTTGGAATGAAAAGAGTTAAGGAGAGAATATTTAAGAACACACTAAACCTTACCAGCTTTGTTTATTCAGTTATTTTCTCAACAAGCTCTTCACTGGTACACCTCAGAATTGGTTGCTTTTTGTCTTATCTCTACCTTGTGGCTTACATGCTCTCTTCACATGCCCAGGTTCAGACAGAGCTGGGAAGTCCTAAGGATGTAGCTGAGAAACAAAGACTCAGCGAGGGGAGAGGGAGGATGCAGATTTTTGCATAGAGAAAATGAACAACTTGGGATTAAGCAAGGAAAGGGTTTGTGTGTGCTGTTCTCAAAGAGTGACATGGAGAGGTAGCAGGTTCCATTAAAAGAGAACAAAATACTGCATCTCCTCTAGGATTTCTAAAGACAGTCAGCTATAAACAGAGGGACTGCTTCTAGGCTCACAGGGAGAGAATAATTAGCCAAACCTTCCAGAGACCGTCAGTCATAATTTGATTTAAAAAATAACACCCTGTACCAATGTGAATAACCTAGTTTCTGTACCATTAACAAATCCCATGAAAAATACTTTCATGGAGATCTTCAGGATTTTTTTTTTTTCAGTTCTCCTGATATTTTCAAGCAGCAGCAAAAACACCCCTTTTCCCCAGAAGACTCCCTGGCCTGTTTGACACTGTCCTGAGGCAGAGCAGACATGCTGTAGAAAGGGAGGGTTTGGGTTTTTTTGGCTTTGACCTTTCCAGCTACAAGGAAACTGGGAAAACCATGAAGGGGAGCAGTGATATAGAGAAGGAAGACTGTAGTGCCTTAAATTCAAGAAGACAAGAGACATAACTCTTCCCTTCCAGTGTTTGTCTTTTGCCATACCTGTGTGCTATGACAGATTTGAGGTAAGAAAACACAGGCTAAAGAGCTGAAAGACATTAAATGGACATAAGGTGATCAAATGGCCTTACAGGTGAATGAAAAACTAGGGTGACAAGTTTAGACTCCAAAAAGTCATAAAATATCTTTAATAATCTAATTTTTAGGTGAAATGGAAAAAGACTGCCCCTTAATACCTCCTGAAGTCCACCTTGGGCTCCACCTGTAAAGCAGCTGCTTTTTGACCTCTCAAGTCACTTGCTGACCCCTGAAGTTAAATGCCGCAGAGAGTTGTCGTGCTAAAGCCAGATACATTTTTGTGAGAGGGGAAAAAAAAGCAACCATTGCCTTCACGACAAGCTTTAGTCAACCCACTAGCTGTGAAAGGCAATGATGAAACAACTAGACTCCAGAAACACTACTCAGTCTTTCTGAGAAGCAGAGGTCAGGTATGATCAGCCTTGATTTATGGAAATCATTGAGAAGAGTGTCACCAAACAGTACTCAGTTAGATTGTTACTGTCTTTCTCAGGTAAAGTACTCATTTTACACTGTACTTTTGCAAACAGAATTATTACTGTAATTAATTTTACTGAATAGATAAATGTGGGGAAAACACACTTTAATAACCCTAATATCCAATTAGCTTTACATGTTGGTATATTTTGTCCTTTTATGTGTCTCTATATTTTATGGTAAAGAACTTTGTCCAAACAAAGAGTTCTGAGTGGAAATCAGCGGAGGAATTAAATTACAATGGCCTTGACACTGCAATTCTTTTAAGCAAAGAATAATTTTACCAATCTCAATATTACCATTTGTGAAAAGAAAAAGCAATTGTTGAAGAAAATTCCTTTGCATAGGCATATTGGGATTTTCTGTGATTGACTGCATCTAACATGAATTTCTGATACCTTAGGCAAAATACATATAATTACATTATAATGTCATTAATAGTAATATCATTCAGCATTTTTTCTTTCAAAGTAAAAAACTTTTGAAATGTTTCTATTACAAAAAAAATAATATACATTACTTCTAGGATTAGATTTTTTAATTTTTCTATAAAATTTAATCAAGGTTTTATAGAAAATTAGGCATTTTACAGTGCTCAAATAACATTAAAAGTAAAGCTCAATTCCTTATGTTTCATGAATAAATATATTTTTTAAAAATATATAAATTAATGCATTTTGTCAGTCACATCAATCTATTGGAGGCCAGTTAATGCTCTTGTGTTGATTTTACCAAATGAAGCTGAAATATTCTTCAGTTGCTCAAAGTTTCAACATGACATTGCAGTCTTAGCTATAAAAAATGAATGAAATGTACACAAGGAATTCAAGGAAGCCATACATGGAAGAATTTTTGCTTAGCTGCTTCATGCAGCATTAGCTGGTTTTCTGGTTTTGCTGGTTAGTATTTGTCCTTGATACTGACAAATTTCATGTATGTCCTCCTTTAATCCACAATAATTGTATCAGTATCAAATAACTTCAAAGATTTATATTTTAATTTTTATGAAAGAGGGTTATTTGAGGTTCTCAGCCCTATACAATAGATAATAGTGGAGTCTTAGCCATAAACTCATTTTTTCTAATCCAGAAGTCTTTCCCATAAATATCACAACTGCAACAGTGACCAATGGAGTTCTACTGACACATTTATAGGTAGACCACTTGAGACCTACTGCATACAGTATAAAAAACTGCTTTCTGATTTTATCTCTTGAGAACTGGTCCTTAAAAATATTTTTTACCCTCCATCTAACATGCTTCTGATAAGTGACAGTTTCTCAGAGGAACTGCTGAACCACCTCTCATAGATTTTCCGGTCTTATTTGTCCCTGGACTACAGTTGCTCGGCTGATGCAGTACTGTCTCAGCATTAACAAATTCCTCTGCTCAAACTTTGTACTCCTTTTGTCTGTCTGCAAAGGAAGAAATTATATGCATTGCTTTTAGGATTAATTTTCCAAGTTTTCCTTATAAAGATTACAACATTAGGTGTAAATCTTGTTTATTAAGAACGTTAGTTCTGACTGGTACATTTATTTTTCTACTGGCATTTTTTAAGTCCAAGAGAGCATTTTTGATGCAGAAGGTCACTGACTAGTATAGTTTCATGGATATAGTCTATTCCATTTGTTTGATAGTCCTGTATTTTGTTCTCAGTAGTATTTTTAATGTTCATATTCATAGTTTATTTTTTATTGGTAGGACAAAGGGTTCTATTTAGTAGAAATTTTAAAACTTGTTTTCATACCTGTTTTTTTTTGACATTAGAGAATTTGAAATCCTCACCCATGTGGAGGGATTTCAGGGGCACTAATTGGTCACTCTTTCAGCATGGAGCCGGTGATTCTCTAGTCAACTGCATCTACTCTATTTTATTTCCCCTGTGCCATATACCTGTTTTCCCACTCTTCTTCTGCTTTCCCTGCAATGCTTGCCAGCCCCTTCTCAGGCAGATCAAGGAGCTGTTCTGATGAAGTGCCTTGTTTTGCAACTAGTGAAATTGGATCCTTGCATGTCTGTCTTTCTGCATAGGATCTCAGCATGGTGTTATGTGTGCTGAATTAAGAGTGATAAGCATGTCTTGGGTGTTTAGTCATAAAATGCACTTTTTTTCCTCACAGGCATGTTGTCTACTCGTGATGTGATTTTGTTTTCTTTGTAATCACTTAGATTATTTTATCACTTAGTTTATTTTGCATGCATAGTTTTACTCTGTTCTGGTTTTGGTTAAACCACTTGCATTACACAGTACACCTAACTCACTACTGGATGATCTTTACAGTTGCCTAAATGGCAACAAAGACAGTGGGAGCACAGATACAGTATTATTCACAATTTACGCTTTCGAAAACCTTACCACTGAAGCACACGACTGCCCTATGGAGCTTGTACCACTACATAGCTCTTTCCAGTAACATCTAGACTGCAAAGGAATGTGGCCATATCACTTCCTTTCATCAATGTACCCTTATATGTTTATTATGTTTTTCCATGCAAGGGTCTCAAAGGCAATCCTAAAGCCAATATGAAAGCCAAAGTGATGTAGACAATTTTTACCAAACTTATACTATTGAAAAAATATATGACTTGGAGAAATTCACCAGGCTTTATGGAATATGTACATTGCAAGATAGTATCCTATAGGGTAAAACAGTCATCCCACCTTCTCATTAAAAAAAGTATTGAAGCCTCACCTCTTGCACATATGCTCATGAAACACCCCTCCACACACCCCCTGAAAAACATGAACTCAAGAAATGAAGGCAAATTGTGATGAGTATCCATGGGGAATCTTACAGACTCCTTGGTCCTGGAAAGTTTAGACTGAAAATCCTTCATGTCTACACTTTTCTTCTCCAATGTCAAGAAATATTCTGTCAAAGAGAAGGGACTACTGTTATTACACAATACAGCAAGAGAATTTCAAGATGGTCAGTATGATACATGCCACTTAATATAAAAACGGAGATACTGATATAAAGGCACATAAGTACTGAAAGATTGTGGACTATATTACTGAAAAAAACAACAAAAACAAAAACAAACAAACAAACAAACAAACAACAAAAAAAAGAAATAAACAACCACAGCCAAAAAAACAAAAGAAAACCATAGAAAATTAAAGACTAATTTTGAAATTTAAAATGCCTGTATTTGCCGTGGGTGGGCTGTAGCACTGGAACTAAATACTTGCCCTCCACTGTTCAGATAGCAAAACGCTTTAGGCTCTTGAACTATTTTTAAGTGTCACTCCTACTTGATTAGACGAGGATGTGTTGTGGATATCTCAATGACAGGGAGTAACATTTCAACTTGTTACATATACATTTACATATATAACTTTGATACCATTTCTCTGGGGATATATTTAATGAAGTACAATTAGAAAAAGAAATAAAAATCAGTCATAATAAATAAGAAAGTAGCATATTTTTATCTCGCTGTTTGGAGAAATTCAGCATGAAAAACTTTCAGCTGAGTTATGGGCTTTCAAATTTGAGAGTAAATGCTAAATAATATTATTTATTTTTCTATGGAGAGTTGCTTTCTGGTGCAAACTACTCAACAGCCCTACTACAATTACCCGGTTGTAGAAAACAAGCAAGACAGATATTTGCTTAAGTGAAATACTAAAGAAAAGTATGGGAGGCAGTGAGACTTTTCCAGTTCTTCTTTTTTAAACTTTCGACTTTTTTACTGCCTGCTGAGGGAAATATTGTGCTCCAAAATTTGAAAAGACTCATCTGGATTCTTCTTCTGAGATGACAGGTAATTGTCCATCAATATTTTGGGAGAGTTTTGAATATTTTTCAAAGAGTCTGAAAGGAAAAACCAGCAATTTTAAATATATGTATGAGAAACTGAAAATTAAGTTTGAGTTATTAAAAAAATTCTAACTATTTTATTAATGTGCAATTCTTACAATAAACATTATCTGTCATTTGGAGTTAAATATTGCTTCTTTAAAGTTATATTCATCTATGAGAAAGTGTGAGAGGATATCCACTGATCTCATTTTAACAAGATTCTTGTCCATGACTGTCCCCCCCCCCATCACAAAACCTATTTTGTCAAACTCTGAAATGACATTGATCTCTCAAAGGGAAAGTTATCAGCATACAATCCTGACACCATCCCACAGAGACAAAACAACTATCCATTATTCCCAGTTTATATCATCCCCCTGTGAATCACAGCCAGATGCTGGCACATGAAGTTGCATCTGTCAACACTCTTATGGCACTTCATTGTAACTTGGCCAAGAAATTTCAAACTACTCCCTCTCTTGGAAGCATCTACAAAGGGAATGTGTGATATTCTTCTTCTGCAGAAAGGAATGGATGTCTTTCTCTGATAGTTCACTGCAAGGCATTCTGAGGGTCAAAATTATGTGATACAAAAGAAAGCCAAAAACCTTTGCTGGTGTAAGTGAGTCTAAATCATTGATTTTAATGGAAACAAACCCATTTAAGCTGTGAAGGCAGAGAGATTAAAGAAATTATTCTCACACTTGCATTATGTTATATTACTACAGTTTAGTATTATAAACATTTTACATAGTTCAGTAAACAAGTTTCAAAATGAAGGGTGATTTCAATGGGGGATCATCAGAAGGCTAAACTACTTTAGTTTTGAAAAGTAAGCTATTTGGAAAAGAAAGGCAAAAGTTAAATGCAAAAAAATCACCTCTCCTAAACAGCTAATAATAAACAAATTATTTCCTATTTAAAAAACAAAAATAAGTTTAGCAAGTGACTTCGTAAAATAGTAATTGCATTTAATGACTCATTGTCATAATTGATTTCCAGTTAAAATTATTACAACAGATACTGATGTTACATCAAGTAAATTACAAAATGGAAGCATTCTACAGGCGGCTTGAAGCATCCTCAAAGTCATAGGTACAGGTTCTTTTGAGGGAATGTAACTACCCTGATATCTACTGCAGAAGTAACACAGCGCAGCACAAAGTGTCCAGGAAGCTCCTGTAAATTGATGACAACTTCAGTACCTCCACAGGTAGTGGAGGATCCCACAAGGAGTGGTGTGCTGGTTAGCTCATAGTGACAAACAGGGAAGGCCTTGTCAGAGAAGTGAAGGTTGGGAGGCTGCCTCGGCTGCAGTGACCATGACATTGTGGAGTTCAGCATTGGGCCAGGAGGAAGCAGGGCAGCGAGTAAGATTGCAACCATGGATTTCAGGACAGCTGACTTTAGGCTCTTTAGGGATCTTCTTGGAAGAATCCCACAGGAACAGATCCTCTGGGAAGAGGGGTCCAAGAGACCTGATTGATATTCAAGGATCACCTCCTCGAGGTTCAAGAATGATGCACCCCAATGAGCAAGAAAAAAAAGAGGGCAAGACACTTGCACAGATCTACAAGGAACACCTGTCAGTACTCAAGTGTAAGCAGGAAATATACAGGAGATGGAGTTGGTTGAATCACTTGGAATGAATATAGGGACGTTGTCAGAGTAAGATGGAGTCAAGGCTCCATCACAGAGTTGCTTAAACTAAACAGCATCTTAAAAGCCAACCATTTCATTAAAGCTAATACTTGCAATTCTACATGGGTTTCAAGCAAACTTTTGTCTCTAATTAGACATGATAACCCACAATCTTCTCCTTCAGTGAGTTTTACAAGCCTGGGTTATATAACTCCAAAATTATAAGTGAGCTAATGAAACTGTTACCATTAGAATATAATTCTGAAAATTCCTAGGGGTGTTTATCACTGTACATTGAATGTGTCTCAGCTTTAATGACAAGGAAAATAGCTGACATTTATACAATGTGCCTTTAAACACCCCCTGATGCTGAATACACTGAAAAATCATCAAGAAGAGTTTCCAGTTTTCTCCTGCATTTTGTTAAAAAGGAGAAACCTATATATCTATTGTGAAACTAGAAGCTGCTCTTGTCATCCCAGTATAGAATTTTATGCTGTCTTTGCTGTAAAATGAGGAGGCTCACTTTCATCAGCAGTAATGGTACCAGTTTACCATATCACATAGATAAAAAGAGCATAGAAAAGATCTACAAGTACTTTGGCAAGATGCATTCCACCATGAAGCATTTCAGCTCAGCAGGGATTCCTCACCTCCTCTGCTCTGAGAACATGAAATGCAGTAGACAAGAGTGTTCAGCTTTGGCCTAAGCAGCACGTGCTCTCCCTACTTTGTTTTATGCCCACCTACGTATACATCTCATCTGCAGCCACTGCGACTGTAAGCTGTGGCAGATCCGTTCCTTTCACCATTCTCTTCAGGTTCATCTTTCTTTTGATCTCAGCTTTCTTCCTGCATGTATCTGCCCTGTCAAAAAGACATGTAACTTATGACATGTAACTATAATGAGTCAAAACTACTTT
Source organism: Cinclus cinclus (assembly GCF_963662255.1). Lineage (NCBI taxonomy): Eukaryota > Metazoa > Chordata > Aves > Passeriformes > Cinclidae > Cinclus > Cinclus cinclus. Next base: position 50,592,292 of record NC_085048.1, on the reverse strand, counting down.
TTTTTTCCTTCAGCAGGAACCGCTATTGCCCCCTCTAACAATTCACCTTCCTTCTTCCTTTCTGTTGTTTCACTTTGTTCTTCAATACACACCTGTCAGTATTATCTGACAAAGTAAGATAGATTTCAAAAGATATTCAATGCCCACACATATTATATCCAAAAAATGAAATGCCTTTTTTCTTTTTTGGTTTTTTTTGGGTTTTTTTGTTTTGTTTTTTTTTTTTGTTTGTTTGTTTTGTTTTACTTTTTGTTTTGTTTTGTGGTTTTGTTGTTGTTGATTTTTGGGCTTTTTTTTTTTTAGGCATGTTTAAAAACAAAATCTTTTCTATATGTGAGATTCATTCATCTAATTCTTGGTGGTTTGGGGAGCAACACGTTTCCAGACAGTATTTACTGCGTGAAAAAATATGCATGGCAGTTTTAGTCCTGGAATATTTTGGTGGCATTTATCATTATCTTTATGGACAACTGCAAAATAAAATGCTTGCAATTCATTGCACCTCACTTAAATACCCAAAAGTTAATTGCCCAGCTTTAACCTTTAGCTGTCTTTATAACCAGTGGTATGAAATGGAGGTCTCCAGAGGACAATTTCATCCTAAGAAAGATGCCTAAGATAGAAAAGATGAATCACCCTTTGAAGGTACCAATTTCTCTCCATTGACTATAAATGGATCCCTTGGGTGACCTATCTAGATATAACTGTCTGAAAGTTAACTTTTACATGTCTGGTAGTGAGACAGCCTACATGCATTCAAGAAATACGTTGCAAATGTTCAAGCGAGAATTTTGTTCAAATGACGACTTGAAATGACAAAGTTTCTATAAGATTTCAAGTGATATTATCAGGAGCTGTCGACTCAATCAAGGTAACAGTGAAAAAAATGCATTCCAGTTACTATAGTATCTGGGAGTGAGTGAAACGGTAAAAGAAGGAATGCAGAGAAATATTTTCTTGAATAAATGTGGAAGATATTCCTTATTCAAATGATTCAAACAAAAGAAGACTAAACAATTTTTGCATCAGAGCAAAAGTTCAGCCTTTAGAGCTTCCACTTCAATAGAATTTAATATTTGGAATTTTTAGTTGCTGCATGCTCACAGTGTCCATTTTTAAATTTTTTTTTAAATTTATGTTAGATCCATTTATAGATTCAATAGAAAGACATGGTAAGTTAAGGCACTCACCCAAAAATCATAGAGGATGCCTTGAGTGCAAGAATTAAAACTCATGACAGTGAATCCCAGGATCCTTTGTCCTAAAAATAACCTCTTTAAAAGATAGAGCATCTACCCTGGCAAAACTAAAGGGAAAGAAGAATCAATAGTTACCAAAGCATTACTGGTTTAAAATAATGATTATCACCAGTATTGCAGGTTTTTCTTCCAGTATTTCCCATAACTACAGGCATGGCATTTGTCTCCCAGTGATTTCAGTGGGAGTGAATAAATAGGAGTTAGAAGGTAACACCTCTGCACCTTTGGGCCCTTCTCTGATATTTGATCTAATAAAACCTCTCAGCTCTTTTCCCTCTAGGTTCAGACTAAATTATTGAAATTCTAACTTCTGAAAAATGGCTGTGGATTCATTGTCTTAGGTGATTGTCAAGTATAGACAAGACAGGTAACATAATCATTAACTTCTTGTATGTCTCATTCTAGCAAAAAGACTCAAAGATATGAAAAACTTTGTGGTTTGGGGACAGAGATACTGGGATTAAGTTTGACTTCCAGTGATTTATATATTAAATATATTCATTATCCACAAATATCTGTAATTGTGAGAGATTATCACAATTTTTAATTTCATCTGATTCCATTTGATTTTATCCATCTCAGGCTTTTTTTGTTTTGCAACAACTGGCATATGCACCATTAATTGAAGACGACATAAAGTATTAGCATTCTTGCTGTAATCACTTTTAGCTTTTCTGACTTGAGCATTGAATATTTTTTATACTTTTAATATAGTTGGACTAACGATGGTTGAAACAATGATATGTACAGATAAACCAAACACGAAGAACATAAATTACTAAGCAGTACTCACATGGCATGGTCATTGTCTATTACTTTTCATCATAACAGCTTGTAAGGACTCTCTGTTCCATTTAATTGTTATCTGCAAGTATTTGGTTGCAGTGTTTTTCTTTTCTGTTTTAATTGGATACTTCACATTGTGGAAAAAAAGGCTTCTATGCCAACTCCTGATATTCGTGTTAATTATGCTGGGGTCACTGTATATACCATTTTATTAAAGGTTATTTGGGGAGAGAGAGAAAGGCTGAATATGTCTTTTCGTTTTATAATCTGCCTTTACAATCCTTTTGTACACCACAATGCATATAATAACCCATCATTACCGCACAATAGCCCATAATTTTCACTGTCCTGGTACTTAGTTCTTTGAGATCCATCTTTCGATATTTCTAAACATAATATGTAGGTTTATTTTTACCTGCTAACTGCCCATGATAAATGATGGGAGGAAGTGGAAGCAGCAAATTCAATTTTCAATTTTTTTCAATTCAATTTTATTTTAATGTCAGGAAAGGCTGTGTGATTCCTTACTTAACATATAATGACAAAACTGTTAATGCTTAGTTCTTAACTCCTTAATGACTACAGTCTTCTGAACAAAAACATTAAAACCGTTCTCATAAATATGGATTGAATTATAGAGGGATTTTGTGGTAAAAATCTATGTAAGGGAGTTGTCAACAGATATGGTTTTGTAAATAGATTAAACTGCAAGCTATGTCATGCAACTAAATTATGTTACATGCATTTCTAGATCTACACTATCTGCTTAAATTAAAACAGAAAAAAAAAAAAAACCACCAATAGCTCTACCCACACCTCTCTCACCTGTCTCATTTGTACACTTGCTATGCACACTTACATTGTGTGAGATACAAATGCACTGGAAAAGAAAAAATATATCAAACAAATTCCCAGCTGTGACTTTAATTGGCATTGGTGTCAGAATGAAAACACAGTAACTGATGTTCACACAACATCCAGGAGTCTGCAACAATGATTCTCACACCTGTTTAATTACCAAATCAAGTATTTTCTGCTCAGAAATCTCACTAAACCATGGTAGGAATTAAGAAATAGATGATCTTCAAAGTCTCTTCCAATGCTAACCTTTCTATGATTAATTCTAAATGAATATTGATATGTATTTATATGTTCATGCATGCACATGCATATAACTTATATTTTTACTACATAGAAACATATATAGAAATTCATCATCAACAACAAAAGGATGAACTCAAATTTTTAGGTATTAAGAACAGAAGGCTATCACATTGCTGCTACTTATTGTTAGGTGCCTTGAGAAGAGAAATTCATTCCTTCCCCTTACTCCCTTTCAAAAGAGAATTTAGAATATCAGTCTACATCCTTCCTTCCTACACCCTCAGTTTTAACCTACTGGCCCTTGCTTTCAGCTTAATAGATGGATGGACTCCCAAGACTGTTAGGTTATTTGTAGAGGCATGGTTTCATTGTCCTTGTGTTGAGGGAGTATCTCACAATAATGTGCTTTACTAGTAAGTTGGACTCCATGTAGAGTTCCAGAATTATTTGTTAGTGGATTTTAAATACATAGATATAGTGGAACATAGCTAGATAAATATATTTGTCATTACCCGTGTAAACTCCTTTTCTTCTTTTCTTATGCATCATAAAAGAAACTGGCTGATGGTGAGTGTGACATAACACTAAAATTTAAAAGATTGCATTGCTGCTGGTAATCACTGCAGACACTGTAGCATAGGTTTTTCTTAAGTAATATCATCAACCTTATTCAAAATTCAGAGTTTCGCTTTACATTGGTCAATTAACCATTTAATAAAGAACCACGTTCTGAGTGCAATTAAAAAACTGAAATTTATATTGTCTACTAAAAGATACTTTATTAAAAGTATAATTTTATTATCTATTATTTCCATCTTCCCCTGTCAAAAATTAAGTTCCAAATAGGTAATTAAAATCCTGTTTAGAACATTTAGAAAGTGTTTTTTGCTATTTGATATAAATTTGTTATGTGGCCACATCTAGATTACTAAATCAAACTCAACTCAACTGTTTGCTCTCTGAAGGTGATTTTTTTTCTCTCATAGAGAGATCCACATCCAGTGCGTGCCCTCAAGGTCAAAATGGGCTGGGTGTATCTCAGCTATCTATCGGGAGTGGTCCCTGGACCCTGCCAATTCCTGAACTGAGCCAATGAATTTTTTGAGACACTGCTGCTTGGCACAAGTCAAAGTTGTCAGAGGCTATCCAAAAAGCATGTTGAAGGATATGTGTGTCTGAATTCCAGAGCCCAGTAATGTTCCCAGGCACCATTTAATTGCCAGTGTGCATGAAATCCTTGTGTCACAGTGTGCTCCTTAGGAAAAAATGCTTATATGGGGCATCAGTCTTTTATTTCAAGTAATGCATTCCAGAAAATTAACATTAACATTGTTCAGTACAGTTATACAATCTCACCTCTTGATCCTCAGCTGTTCTTTCTTAATGAAAAATAGTTTGCTCCTGGTTTTTCATGCACACATGCACACTAAGGAACAGTCACAGCCTAATGTCTGGAGAGTAATGACTGAAAGCTGGGAAGAGACTCACTTTTAACTTGCAGCAACTGACACCTCAAAACTGGAAGCCTGCACAAAATGGTTGACCTCCATTACATTTTCAGTCCTCTAAAAGCATATTTGGCAGTCTTGCCTCATTCTGCCGATCCACACCTTGTTCCAACATTCATTTAACCTTTGGAATTTTTTGTAGCAAATGACTCTGCAAAGACAATTACTTTATTTTTACTATCACTAGAGTGGTGTCATAACTGAGCAGAATGAGATTTATCTGAAGATATTTTGCTGCACTGAGAAACTGTGACAAAGTGTTGGTGCTGATGAACCATAGGATTCCTGCTGTTTAAGTAACTGGTATATGGATATGAGGAAAAGAACAGTCATAGGAATGGTATTTCTAGATATTGCCCTCTGCGATGGCATTATTTCTCTCCATGTCCAATTGGAATACTCACCTGTCAGAAATCCCTGTATAATGACAGTACTAATACTAATACTACTACTGCTACTAATAATAACAATACATTTTACAAGCATTTTATCTTTTTATCTAGAAATATATATTTAGACACTTTATTAAGGTCGCTGCAGAAAAATTGAGCTCAGAAGATCAGGAAAGAAAGAAAACTCACATAATTTGATACTATCATAGGAAATCAATTTATACACAATATTCAAACATGACATTTTTGGTGTACGCAGAAAGACATTTCCTAGATTGAGAAAAGTAAGGTAATTAAAGTTTGTCTTGTATTCCTTATCATGCAATAAAAAATCTAAACTATTAATAATCCAAGTCATGATTTATTTCTTCAAGATATCTCAAGCAATTTGATAAACACTGATGACAAAAGTTTCCCAGAGCTTGAGGACTTCAGCTGACTTTCAGTTAATAATTCATGTTACCTAGTTAGAGTCTTAAACCTTCTACTCATCTTTGCAGCCTATTTCTTTCCTTTCAGGCTGTGGAGAAAGGTACTCATGTCTTAATGTGACACTTTTTTCTTGGTGAGATCATTCCCATGTGCTTAAATCCAAAATATTTCCCTCTTTCAGTTTTCATCAGATGTGATTTGTTGTCAGCTGTTTACAATATCATATATGAAGGAGATACCTGTAGCACAACTGCATGGACAGATGACACATGGAAATGTGGATCAGCTCTAGGGACAAATTGGCATAGAAATTCATGCACATATTTGTGCTTGCAATTACGTCTTTTGGAGAAATCAAAAACTATTTTTTTAAAAGCGGCTTAAATGATATGCTTAGTGGCTTATCTAGTAGCAGTAAAATGAAGGCTACGTTTGAAAGGAGAAGCAAATAACTATGCAGTGCTTTTTGTGGCTGCATGTGTAAAGCTGTGAGATAAGCATACATCCAGTAATAATAGTGGTAATCTGAATAACAGCTTCTTGCAATTCATGGACTAATCTGATTGTCCACTGAGAACCTTAAAAACATCCTGACTTTGTCTCATTTACATCATGGATATGTGTCCAACTGGCCACTACTAGAGTCAAGATAGTAGACATCAGTAATACTAATGGTCTGATCTATTGAAGCCAATTCCTAATTTCTATTTATCAGTTGTCTGTACTACAGAAAGCCACTTGTGCTTTATAAGTTGAAGAGGAGAGAAGAAGGAAAAGAAATTTAACTGAGGTTATCCCCTTTAATATATTTCATCAAAAGAATGGATAAAATATTTATTCATTTACTCTCCTTTACATTCCCATCAAAGTGAATGGAGAGACATTTAATAAGACAGGGAAACATTAAAGAAATCTTTTATAAGAGTGGATGGAAACCTGCTCAGAACAAACATTTTAGCCTAAGGGAAAGTTTTTGATCTGTGAGGCTTAAACTTAAAACATTCTCATATTGGATCGTGTGGTCAATTTACATGCAATAAATTTTTTGCTTAAAACTTGTAAACCTCTAAAATAGAACTTGACAAGTCATTAGCAATAAGTGGTATTATACTGGCATTATGCACAAACTGATGTAGTCATTAGAAAACTGCTGCCACAACAAAGCACAGGAAGATAATGGGGCCAGCCTACAATTTCACCTAGAGGAGTTAGATCATTTCCCCACACTGTAGATACCACACAGCAGTCAAAATTACTGACTATCCTTCATCATTACTCATCTACTCAACATTCTGAGCCACTGCCCTTTATCCTTTTTCACAAAAAATATTCATCTAAGTTATAAAAATTATCAATTTTTCTAACTGGAGAATAGATGGTTTTGTTTTGGAAAGAAAAAAAAAGAAAGAAAAAGAAAAAGAAAAAGAAAAAGAAAAAGAAAAAGAAAAAGAAAAAGAAAAAGAAAAAGAAAAAGAAAAAGAAAAAGAAAAAGAAAAAGAAAAAGAAAAAGAAAAAGAAAAAGAAAAAACTAATGTTTATTCTCAGACTTTAATCAAATGTAGAAGGAAAAATAAGATTACCCATTACAAGATTCTTCATTAATTGCTGTGTTGTTTTTTGTTTTCATTCTGAACTGAAAATTCACTTGTTCTAGTTTCTGTGTGTTGACCTGGTTATCAATCTAACTTTTCTATTCTGGTTGGCAACAAAGGCAATCAGTGGCTTATTAGTTCAGTTTGCAACTTCAAGATTATTTTTTTTTCGGACATAAAGCAGTTGGAAAATCATGGCTAAACATCTGGATTCCTGAAGTTTGCCTAACATTCATTTTAAGGCTATAGTTTTTCTGCAATGATATTGGTAAATATCCTCTTGGGTTTATTGCCAAGACAGGAAATGCATGGAAAAAGTAGGATTATTACCATTTGTTGCAAAGCACTTTTAATAATTGGTTTTATCAATGTGGTAACATTTGTCAGTGGCTCAGGCACACGTCAAGTTTGAGCAGCTCTGTGTTTGATAATTAATACCAGTTGCTGGATTAACTGAACCACACGTTTGCAAATTGTGTCTGAAATTGTACATATGTTGATGAGACACAATAACATTAAGTCCACGATGCTCAAATCCCACTGCTATCTTTAAGAAGATGTTTTTCTCATGTATTCCCCATGAGCATACACACCTTTGCAAAATGAGAGGGGGAAGTAAGATGCTTCCTTTTCCAAGCCCATTAAAACCTTAATTTATTTTCTGAATCTATCATCAAGCATGAGGCATGGCTTTGAGTTTCTGATGTGAAGCTGGAGCTGAGATTTAACAGATTTAGTCTGTTTGCATGTGGACTCTGGTGCAATGAATGTATGCTGGCACATATGACTGAAATGATATTATATTTAACTATTCAATTTTATTTCTCAGGTCACAAAAAATTGTACTTGCCAAATGACGGTGGCAGGATAGCTTCTGAGACTAAATACCAGGGAAATAACTTAAAAACAAATAAGTAGACTGCAAATATGTCGTAAACTAGAAAATAAACATATGTAATATAAGAATACATTAAATATGCTTGTGAATCTGTGGAGAAATGAAGTGAAAAGTGTTTTGTACAAAACTATATCTGCACATAGGCTAAGATAGTACAGAAAGTCCCAGCTGAACACTCAGACAGAGTAGAGGTGTAACTTCATCAGTGTTCACAATGCATGACCTGGTTGGTATTGGCTAATTAAGAATAATCCTTAAGGATGAGAAACATCATAATTTTTACTGGTGTTTCCAGGAGCTCATAATAAGTGGACTTAAGGGAGCAACTGAAGATCATTTGTTTGACAGATGAAAATAAGACTTTGTTGTAGAAGAGGTATCATGAATATGTAACCTTATTATCATAGTATTATTATTCTCTTTTGAGTCTAAGGAAGAAAAACAGAACTGTAGCATTTCAGCATATGTTTGAGTCACTTGGACTTCATTGGTTTCAAATGTGACTCTTAAAAATAAATTACTCTATTTGTTGAAAAATACATTTCTTTCTTATAGTGTCTGAAAGATATTAGCTTTTATGCACACTGTGATATTTTAATGTGAGCCATTTTGCAGGAGGCTCAGCCTCCCAGCTCAGCCTGTTGGTGAAAACATTTTCTATGCTTCTTAACCTGTAATCTCAGGTGCAGGACATAAGGAATTCGCACCACCTCGTCTGCTTCTAGAACACAGTCCAAGAAAGAAACCAGCAGCTATTGAAGGCAAGTTTGAGCTTTCCCACCTTTATTGGCATCTGCTTATTAACTTGACTGTTTGTTCTGATGGGTTTTTATTAATTTTTTTTTTTTTAAATAAAGATCACATTACTAGGCCTGGGACAAGAATGATGCACTGATATATGCATGACAAGATGTAAATGTTCTTTACAGTAGTCTCACAGATGGCTTGGGGGATTTCCTGAGTGAAACACATTACAGGACTGAGGCCTAATCTGTAAAATGCTCGGGATGGCATTCAGCCATAACTTGCTATCCAACTATAAACATAATCAACATTATTGTCTTAATATACTTTGGATTGTTCTTTCAGCTATTGTTATTGAGTAATTTTTCTGTGCATTATTTGTAATAAAGAATGGAATATTTTTGGCTCTGTGTTTATCAACAGTATTTCTATTGTTGCAACCACTGAAAGAGAAATATAAAGTCAGGTCTTACATTCAGAAGATTAAAACGTAATCCCTGAAATGGAATTATATTGTTTATAGTCTGATCATTACTGTAAAGTGGTTGAAATACTAAATTTTAAAATTAGCCATGTCTGATGACTTAGAACTACAACTGCAATATATGCTATTGGTCTTTACACAATATAATTTCATAGTACAAAATACCTGTGTCTTTTTGTGTAATTATGCAGCAGTTTTCATATGATACTTGAGTCCTTCAGTCACACCACAGCACTAGTTAATTTTTCTCTTATAGAGATCTAAGTTCTATATTACGCAGAAAGCAATTGCAGTCTAAGAGAAAAACAGATGGAGTATCAGCAGAATAAGTGACAAGAGCTACAAGATATCCTGCATTTGAAAACAGAAAATGAGACTTAGGTTTTGCCAGGACCCATGACTGAAACAAATTGTTACATTAATTAGATATTTCTGTAATGTGATTATTGTGAATCAGAACATGTGGATAAAAATAATTGTGTGACTTATTATGTCTTTCCCCAAAAATCTCTTTACCTCAAATGATTATTTCTTTTTTTAACATCCTGTTTAAAGGAATATAAAATTGTGGTTATTTTGAGACAGTATAGAAATAGATTTGCAGTCCTGCTTATTTCAGGAAAATATTTGAACCCTGCTTATCAGCAGAAAGAAGTCCTTGCAATGTTAAACTATGTTATCCATCAATTAACCATAATGGAAAAAAGACATAATAAAACAAGGCTGACACATTTGCTGAGTGATAAACCTAATCTTTAAATATAACTGTTACACAAGATCACTAGCATCAAATTAACATTAGATTCTTGATTTTCAAAATCATGAGGAGCATGCAATTACTGCAATTGCACATAGAAATGACTATTTATGACCAGTTACACATTTGTGTGTTTCATTAGCTCATCTATGCATGTAATTCAGGTAATTTGGAATGTAAATTAGACACCCATTTGGCAAACAAATTTGGGGGAGATTATCTGCTCAGAGCCATATAACTAAACTCCCTTTAAGGGTCAAGGCCAGTCCCCAGGATACAATACTTTTCATGCAATAGATTTGGAGGAAATGAAGTAAGCAGAATTACTTTTAAAATATTATCATGAAAAGCTGTTATGTTGTGCTGTTCTATGTCTTCCATATATCAGAAAATATGCCACAATGGCTTAAGGAACCCTAGACCCTGAAGCTTTATTTCAGCCCTAGGGAAAAAAAAAAGTAATTTATGAGTATATTTGGCAAAATGTCAGAAGGGAAAAGAGGAGTAGGCAGACAAATTTAAATCTTTAAAATAGCTGAAGAGACATCTGCATGTGACTTCTTAGTGCTTAGATACCTTTATGACTGGTACATCACTAAATATCACTTATCAGGAGAACGGACAGAATGAAATAAAAGATTCTTCTTATAAATACAGTTGAAAATAGTATCATAATTTTTCAGAATAGAGAAAAAATAGAAGCATTTTTTAACTGAAAAATATTGTTTATATAACATCAAGGACTGGCTTAGCCCTTGACAGAAGAAACCAGCTCTGAAGAAAAGGTAAAACTGTAGGAAGTAACAGAATGCTTATCACACAGAAAATTTATGAAACCAATCTACTTACGCCCTAGGCTTTCCAACTCAGTGATATTCAGACATTATATACGTAATCATGCAGCTGGTGAAGGCTGAAAGGATCTTACTCTTTTTCTAGATTGACATGTTTTCAGTATCTCTCTATTTTGCCATTGCTGATTTACGTAATCTTGGACCATTCTTTGTTTCTGATAAGGTGGAAATAGTTGTGTGTATGTGCCATATATATATATATATGTGTGTGTGTGTGTATATGTATATATATATATATAATTTTTTTAGATTACTTGATACCTTCAAATAGAATGCTTTTCCTGGATACTATCCAATGTCCTGTAGAAATGATGTTATACTGAATTCTTGAGGCCTTAGAAAAAGGGCATATGGTTATTATGTATTCAATCTCAAACTTTCTCTTGTTGTCATTGCCTTTTCCTTCAGCTCCACAGTAAATCTTTTGGAAAGGAGGTAATTATTTAGGACAATCTCAATTTATACACTAGGTTCTAGTAGTAAGCAATAAATTGTATTGAAGTATGCGTATGAGTTTAAATTTTCAAATATCTCCTGGTCAAAAAGCAAAATGCTTTGTATTAATCTGGTAGGAAAGAAAAGAACAGATTGTTGCTCTCCTATTTTATGGTTGCTTGGCCTTTTCAAAGATCTTACCTTAAAACTTTGATGAAGAGTTTGAATTTTCAGGTCACCAACAGAAGAGAATAATAAAACAAAATATAGGATCCTGTAATGATGAACAAGAGAAAGAAGGTAAAGGAATTTGTGAAGATAAAGGCATTGTTATATAGCATCTGGTTGTATTTAAAGTAGAAATATCAAGTAGTATTTCTACTTGGGAACCTTGGTTGGTAAACTAGGAAGTAAAGAACTAATTTTAAATTACTTATCTTATCTTATCTTTTTATGGAGCTTTGACAAGTATTTGGAAGCAGTGCTCTCAGCTTGGCTGACACTGATGCTGCCATGTCAGGACACTGGTGTCACCAGTAATTTGAGCAGATCTGTTCTCCATGGCTATCTGAACTTTGACTTCAATATGCTGCTTATTCCTTGGCTGTAGCCTTCTACACCTTTTTTAACTCTAGATTTCTATTATTTTGTTATTCACTGACATCTTAAAACTTCTTTGCAGTGTATACTGGTTCTCCATGATTCTCTCTCTTAGGTCTTGAATTTTTTGCTCAGCTTGTGCAGCTTTTACCTTCCTCCATTTCCACATTCACATGAAAAGGACTTTTGTTTCTGATAGTCCTCCCATGTTTCCCTCTCTGACAGGGCAGGGTAATCACTCAGGAAGACACTGCAGTTAGGCAAGTGTGAAAACTAAGATCAGTCTCCTGGTGGAAAAAATCTTAATACACAGGGTATATGATCTCAAGGAGACCTATGCTTTGTACTACTTTGAAGAACACTATATCACAAAAAACATTTGAACAGCATTGTATCTGAGTATGATTTTCCAAGTTATATTGTCCTAAAAATATATTCCTGCATCTTTGAGTGGGAGAGCATTTACCATGGAAGAGTCATCAACATAACCATTCTGATCTGTTAATGAACCATGACAAGCTCTGAAATATTCCCCTTCCATGACTGAAGTATATTGGTCATTCCTTGCCATTTTGATGGTATCTGTGATATTGTGAGGAAAAAAAAACTCTGTAACATCTTCAGAGGATCTATGACAAAAAAAAAGTATTTTCTCTAGGTCATTGAATCCTCTAATTACAAATTTTGCAGAATGAAATAATGTAAGTTGTTGTGAAATGTGTTTAACTTCCCCCAAAACTCCTGCAGATTGTTGTTATATAGAATGTACACTATTTGACTGTCTTAAGAAGAATTTCTAGTCTATGTCTCTGTTCATGAATATAACATTAGGGGATATAACCAAGAATGTCTAAATTACTAAAGTCAATACAATTTTGACAAAGCTCCCTTGATGTACAGGAGTGTATAAAACTTGTACAAATCAATCTGCTTCCATACAGCCTGTCAATGTCTGCCTTCTCTTCTGTACATGGATTGATCTATAAAAAAACCTCTGTTTTTCTTCTATACTGTTGAGTCAATTACCCTTAAAAAAATCCTTTCAGTGAGAGATCATGATTCAAGACACAACAGAGCCCTTTATAAAAGGCCGTTTTGAAAATTTTCTCCCCATTTAGACTATTCTTAATAACACTGACATGAGCTGTGGATGAAAATCAATTTTCCGACAAATTTTAATCTAAGGGAGAATAAAAACAGAAAAAAAAGAAAAATATTCCTATTAGAAATATCATAATACAATGGGTTAGGTTTAATCGAGGTTTACAGATGAACAGTTTAGTTAGCTTTAATGCATTGCTGTATATACAACATAGAAAGTTTTTTGAGATTTATGGGCCTTATATCTCCATGGGTCTATACTGGAGACAGTAAAACCTTTGAAATAATATGAACAAGGTTTCAAAGTGAGCTATTTAATGATTTAAATTAGACATTTAAGCAGTAAATTCTAATGATTTAGCAATGATGATAAAAAAACTAAGTGTTCACTGTTTCAGAAAGCCCTTGACATTTTCCTTAATGACATGAGGCTCTTCTGTACTACTTTTCATAAAATACAAAGAATGAAACAGACATGATAGAAAAGCTTACTAGAGTAAGAAAGAATATTTATGAAGATATGGATATTTTGATTAGGTGCATTATTATATTTTCTCATCATTTTTAAGACAATTTGATATGTTAGAGTATGCTTTTGAAAATAAATATTCACCAAAATCTACACAATAGCAAACAAACACCTCTGAAGATTATTTTAGGTTTTCATAGTGCTTTTTAAATGTTATTGAAAAACAATAATCTTTTGCATATGTTGAACTTGCAAATGGAAAGTACTTACTGAGATTAAGTTAATCTGGGTTTTCAAAGGCAGAACTTCCATATTGCTTTGGAAAATAAAGGGAAACTCTTACAAAAGAGGTCCTGCATAACCTCCTCATCCCGTTATTAAAGCTCAGACATTCTTGCTCAAAAGCATGCCGCATAAAAAGTATCTGCAAAAACCCTTCCCAGCACTGGTAACAGAATTGGTCTTGACACTGATTTCTGTTGTCCAGTAGGAATATCAGTCACAAGGAGGGAGAAGGATAGCCCAGCTACCTTGGCTGTGTTGGTTTGGCTGTCACTAGTAAAGGTTACACCATAAAAAATTAATGCTCCCCGAGGAATTTAAGTATTCCTCATAATCATATTTACATCATATTTACCATTGAGCACTGTCCAGTGGAGTTTCTGTTGCTGGTCTTGTCCTCTTTTTCGACTTACCGTGCATACTCTGGCTTCATCTCACTTGTATTTTTTTTACTTAGCTCCACACTGTGCTCTTTAGAGAGGTCAACATATGGCCCATGCAATTAATAGAGATCTGGTGCTTAATGCAACAGAGCCATGAAAAGGAATCTCTAATCACTACAGGAAGAAACAAGAAACATTTATGTAGGTCACATGAAAGCATTAGGAATTTCAAGCATGATATTTCTATTGCATAGATTCTGAAGACCTCAAAAATATCTCCATAAGCAATCTTCACAGCTGCCAAATAGTGCTTCAGACTGGGACTTGAAAACAGTGAAGCAGTTTCAAGAAAGCAAACTCAAGCTGGAGAGATTGCCTAGGCCTTCAGGGTGTGCTATATCTCCAGTGTGCTATATCTCCAGTGTGCTATATATCCAGTGTGCTATATATCCAGTGTGCTATATATCCAGTGCCCCAAGAGTCTTTCGCTTGCCCAATAAGAAAAGAAATCATGTTTCATTACTCTGCAAAACAAAAAGGTGGTGTCATTTAAACAGAGCTTTGCAGATAAATACACTTTGTTTTGGCCTAAGCAATCACCTGTAAGCTAGAGAGGCACATGTGTGCACATATGCATGCACGTTTTTGTGTTTGTGTGTGAACAGAAGAAATTCTAAGAACTTTAGGAACTTTAGATAATTCTGTTTAGGTTTCTTTGATCTTTCTTGGCCTTTCAGTAGTTTGGCTGAATCAAGACTATTCCTCATAGAGAAAGTAAACCAGACCAACAAGGATTTACCCCAGAAAGAGTTCTTTTTCTTTTTTTTTTTTTTCCAAAGAGACAGCTAAGGCAAATTTTTACTTGAAATTTAGATTTAATCCTAAAAGTATGAGTTTTCATGGCATCCTAAACTAATCAGAAATACCTCCTTGCATTATTTATTTATTTATCCAAAAGCTTTGTAACCTTTAGAGGATCCTATTTTGTGAATGTGTTAAATGGTTTAGAATCAAAAGAGCTACTGACCAGTCATTGTCAATCTCTAAGCAACAGGCCAAGGGGAAAGAAAAGAAATATCATCAAAAACTAAGATACAATGAGATATTTTAATATTTAAAAGGATATCCAACTCCCACTAAAATCAAGAGCAAAACTTTTATTGAGTCCAACAGAGAAAGGATTTCAGTCACCAAGTAAAACAAAAAGCACCTGTAATCCCTTCAAAATTAATAAGGAAAAAAAATATTAAAAATGCAGCTTGTGTTTTGTTTGAATGATCTTTTAAAATTATGCCAATGACAACTTAAAATGTACAGAGATGTTTGGAGAGAAAGGAAATGAAGTCTTATCCAGAATGAAGTCACTGTGTTCAGTCTGAATTATGGTTTCTCAGGAAAAGCTGAATTAATGTTTGTTTTGTTCTATTTTGTATGTCAGCGAGTGTGTGTCTCTTCTGCTCCTGAGTTCTGCCAGGACTAGAATCTGTAAGCAAGAAAAGCTGTTGTAGTGTTTCACAAAGTCAGGCAATAAATATCCAAAGTCTCTCACCTGAGCTTTCCTCCTAAGATTTCCTGACAACAGGGTTTTAGATAAATGCAGATAAGCCTCATATAAGGATCTGAACTTTAGAAATCTAATGTGAACCAAAACATCTCCAAACTTTTGGCATTCAGTCCCACTAGTTAGTGTTTGCTATATGCATGCCTCTCTACCAGAAGGAATCTGTGGCTATATTTTGCTTCCCTGCTTACCTCAGTTTCTCAGACAGAATGGGATGAGCTGACAATTCCTCCCAGAATCAGACTTCCCATAAGAACGTGGACCATCTGGAGCAATACGGTAAAAAAGCTCTAAGAGCACCTTCTTCTTCCAGTTCCTGTGCAGCATTCCCATGACACTCTGCCCCGTAACTCATGTTCATTCCTAAATTTAGATTCCACTCAGCACTGGCAGAGTAGCACACTGGTCTTACCAGGCCTGATTTCAAGTGCCACATTATTAGCATGCTTCTGTTATCTCCCCTCCCACCATTGTCCAAGAATTAGCTGATCTCCAATGAGAATAGCACAAAGACTTTGTCAAGATGGGTGGATGGAATTCAGATTGAAACACCCCCTTCTTGGTCTTCATTGAATCTTACTTGTATTTCTACTGGCTTCGGTCCTTCATCTCTTATTAAAAAATAAATAATTCTATCTTAGAGGTTGCTTTGCTTCAAGGGTTGTTCTGTTCAATCCAGTCACTTTGCAAGAAAATTATTCTAT
The DNA here is from genome assembly GCF_963662255.1 of Cinclus cinclus. Classification (NCBI taxonomy): domain Eukaryota; kingdom Metazoa; phylum Chordata; class Aves; order Passeriformes; family Cinclidae; genus Cinclus; species Cinclus cinclus. Next base: position 50,575,947 of record NC_085048.1, on the reverse strand, counting down.
GCTGCTTCTTTTTATTTTTCACTCAGGAATAATTTTTTTACCTGAATGTCCCATTCAGTAGTACATCAGTTCTTTAATTCACAATACTCATGTTCACTGGACTGCTTCTTATACTACATAAAGCTCCACTTCTGCATAGAGACTACAGAAAAAAACTTGACTAAATGAAAAGTCCTTTGCTGACCTTGCTGACTGATTCTGTCATGTCCTCTTCCAGCTGCATATATCCCTATTTCATTCTTATAAATGTATTGAAGGTCTTTTTGTACTCCTATGTCTTACGCTGTCCATGAAATGTGGCTCAGTATTAATGCTACTGGTGAAAAAATCCTGTTAATTACATTATCAAGAAACAGTAGCAATAACAATGGATTTTTTCAATAGTTAACTGCAGTTGAATTTCATTTTGTGGTCTGCAACAAATCCTCAAAAGCACCTTGTGTTTGCTTGTGTAACCCACAATTTGTGCGTATTGTGATCTCTCTTTATGCAGCTGGCCCTTTGCAGTTCTCTAACTGTTCCTAGCTAAAAAAGTAAGTGCTTTCAATTAACAGATGGTGTTCATATTTTACAGTGCAAAAGACCTGCCTAAGTCCCTATTTAATTACTGGCTCTACCTCTTAATTTATCTGTGTACATATCTGCATAGAGCCCACTACATTTACTGCTTCAAAAATTACAAATCTAGCTGGTGTTAAATACACACTTAAGATGCAACATTCTAAATGTGAACTGCTCAAATTGAGAGGAAATAAATTTATTCAAGAAATGGGATTGCTTCTTTAAGTCAGAAATAGCATTTTCCATAATACCCGTTTACCAAGTCCATCGTTCTCGTTTATAGAAATTTCTCTCAATGGTAGCTGTGAGGAGCACCAGTGGGGCTAGATGCAGCTGAGATGTGAATGGAAGCTCAGTGACTGTTCTTCTCAGAATTGAGCAATAGTGTTTATCTTGCATTTAGGCGGTGTAATTGGGAAATAGGGGTCACAGTCCTTTAATACTTTTATGCAATCATCCCCCAGAAATTTCATAGCAAATGTAGACATCTCAAAGCTGCCTGGACACTCTGAATGATGCAACTTGAGAGCTTGATGGAAGAAAATTATGTCAGTGGGATTAATTGGTGGAATGACTTTGCAGTTAAGATTCTGCAGCCAAGGGTGTCATCAGCTTTGTTTGGGTTATTTGCATCAAAAATTCCTGCCACTTTCTGTACATCTTCCATGCAAATCTTCACTTCTCAAAGATCCATACCTCAGCTTGTGTTTCTCAAGATGCATATGGCTCTGAACCTTGCTATGCAACTTAAGGGAGATTTCATGTTGGTTTTTCTGGGCCCCAGAGGCATGCAAAATGCTACGAGTTCAAAGGCATAAATGGTCTCGGATTAAAGAGAATCTTATTGTAATGACCTTGGGCTTACAAATTATTCTTGTGCATCACCTAGCACCAGAAATTTAAGAAACCAAAAAAATCAATCTAACTCACCAGAACCGAGGTACTTAGAAAAAAATGGATAGTATGGAAGTCCCAGCAGCACTTCAGCCTCTAGTTACTCTAAGTCTCATGGAAGGAAAACAGAAGGAAGGTCTTTTCTGTCAGTAAAGGACACACTTAGTATGTTTAACAGTTTAGGTTACTTCAGACAGAGTGCAAAAATAATTAAACCACAATTTAGGAATTAGAGGAGGTATCTATATTACATATGGAAATAATCCACTGAAGAGTCGTAGGTGGCACAGGAAAGTGGAACTGTGGAAGAGCTTTCATGAAATCTGAAGCTGTAGAGACTTCCATTTTGACCAGACAGGCACAGTCCCTAGCACAAGTCTCTGGAGAAGTGTTTCAGAGAAAGTGAGAGAGAGAGACAATAACAAGAATATTAAAGTATACAAAAATATGAAGTTCCAAACAAGTTAGTGCAGGATGAGCACTCCTCTGACGCTCTACACGTACTTAAGAAACTTCACAACACAGAGGAATTTGTAGCTTGAAGTGTGATGTGCTCAGAATATCAGCAGGAAGAATTAAGCACATAAAATTCTGAAACATTCTGTAGAACATATGAGAATTTTCTCAAGACAATTAGAAGAGAAACACATTGAACAAATCTGTTTAAAACAACAAAGTGGAACACATCTATATGCTTAATATTAGAGCCATTGTCAGAAAATTAGCAGAAGTATCATTTGAGAAGACCCTGAATATTGATAAATATATTGCCTCCACAATAGGCAAAATAATTTTATTCATGAAATCAGCATGGTCAGACTAGAATTCAGGTACTATAAACTCAGAAATTTTTCAATTTTTCAAAACCCAGACACACGTATTTCTTTTCGTTTAGATAAAATATTGTACAAATTTTAATTTTTATTTTTCCCTGTTTGCATATTTATTTTTTTTTCCATACAGAAGAAAAGTCTGTTTTGGTACCTAGAGAAGTGAAAAATAAGGGGGTTTTGGTTTTGTTTTTTTTCCTTTATCTTCATGTTAGTTTTATGCAAGGAACAGGGGTATATTTGTTTCTTAGGTTTGAAAATATTCCTATAACTTTAATATTTTTCAATTAAAGACTCTTGTTTAAAGCGTTATTCTCTTTTGTAAGACAATAAATCTTGGTTTCTCATTCACATTTGTAATGGTAAAAGATCATAAAAAGAAAACAATTGTTTCAATAACTATACCAATACCCAAAACCATGCAGCACAAACTGAAGGTTAAAAATTTGGCTATTCATGGATGAACAATTAAAAAAAAAAACAGAGTAGCTGTTCTTTTACTCTTGTATTATTTCCCATCATAAAAGGGATTCATTTTCCCAAAGAAAAAATAAGAACTATAACTTTCTCATATCCTTTACTGAATTCTCAATTTTCTAATTTAAAACATTCATGAAATAAATAATTAAATTGTTGTTGATTATTTTAAGAAAGGGAAAAATTATGTTCCTTATTTCTACTGTTGCCCAAATAACTGCCAAAATAGAGACAGGTACTTTTGAAATAGTGCCATGTTGTTTTGTAGATAGTGCTTTAACAAAAACTCTCCATGAATAACAGAAGTCCTGTAAGGTCAAAGTTTCAAAGATTCAATTAATAAAAAGTGTTACAAAAGTATATTTTATATTCGGACTTTTTGTGGCATTCTACACTTGTTCCCAAGTACCACGTGCAAGTTTTGCTGTCATTCAGTCAGATCTTACAAAAGAAATGTAACAGGTGCATGCCTATTGAGTCACCACAATAAACTCTTAGTTACACCAGGTTAATGGGCATAATTTCTTGAATTAGCATTTAATTAATAATCTGGTGGGCATGTTTGTTCCAGTTTTATCCTTAGCACCACATTCAGTCTTTGGGTATTAAGCTGTATTTCTGAACTGCTGGTAATAAGTGACCGGCTTATCAAATCTTGAACATATTGCAGTTGGTGAATTCCCCAAATACATATATACATGCATGTGCATATATACATGTATACATGCACACATAGATGCTTGTTTGTGTGTGTCTGTGAAAAAGTAGCCAGCTGAACTTCAATTTCTATTTTTAGAGAGAAAAGATGAGAAGAAAAAGAGTGATGAAAAGAAGATTAAGACTGAAACTAAGGTGAAAGGTATGGTTTGGAAATGTTTCTTACTGGCCTCATTCAGCTTTATTCACAATTCTGGCTCATTTCCCATGGTTTTCTGTTAGGTTAATCCTTTACTTCTGGCTGTATTCTTCTCTTAGTTGCTCAGTCACTATTTGCATGTCTCCACTTCTTCAGTATCTAATGTCTAATGTGTTCAGCATCTAATATTTCCTAAAGTAATTTTCGGTCAAATTAAATGTCCTGTTTGGTGGCCACCTATGAGCTTTTAAAACAATTTAATGGAGTCCATATATAACAGCATGCAGTTATACTGCAATACACAAAACTCATGTAAGTTTTCACTCAATTTATGGTACATCAGTTTCTGAAGGTGGGGTAAAATCTAATAATTTTTTCAAATCACATTTGAATCTTAAAGTGACCAAGCTGCAAAGTCACGGTATCTATCTAAATAATATTTTGATCATGCATTTTCAGAAAGCATCTAAAATTCACTAAGGTTGTGCTTGGTGCGAAATTCTTAAGACATTCATTATTTTTTAATGATCTCATTGCTACTGGAACTTAAGCTGAAAGGTACCATATTCATGCACTGATGATTTTGCCTAACTTTTGATGAAATATTAAGGTTCCAAATCATCCATAGTTGATGCATACTGACTAATTTTCATTTTCAGCTGATTGCTCTGTATCTAGCTGGGTGCTAGTGTTATAAGAAAATAATCTGAACTCCCAAACAATTCATATTTTTTTAAGTATGTGCCCACCAGGACTTGGTCGACTGCATATTTGAGTGTATGATTCAGAGCTCCAGCACATTAAATTACCCTCTTTAATTAAATTTTAGAAAAAACAGGAAAGAAGGAGAAAGCTCATGAGAAGACAGCTGTCTCTGAAATTAAAAAAGCAGGTAAGAAATTGAACTCTGACTTTCTCTGTAGTGATATCTATTTAGTGTAAGCATGTTCAAGTTTTAAGCATTTGAGATAAGGGTATAAGTAGTTCTTTATCATTCAAGAACCCAAGTGGAGAGATAGATAGATAGATAGATAGATAGATAGGTAGATAGATAGATAGATAGATGATAGCTAGATAGATAGATAGATAGATAGATAGATAGGCTAGATAGACAGATAGAGATGTATCACAGTGTATATATATATATATGTTTATATTTATATTATGTTTATGTTTACATTGTGTATATATCATATTGTATGGTATGATATTATATTATCATATATTATATTCCTATCTGTATATGTAATACATGTAATTTTCTGTTCTATTATCTTGGGACTTTTACAAATATAATTAATTTATAAATATAAATATATTTACAAATAAATTATAAGCACTGCTTTCACTCATACATTAAATCTATCAAGAGCATAACTAATTTCAAAGGTTACATAGCAAAGGCTGAACAGAGAGCATATATTTTTCCATTAATTATTTTAGAAATAGAGATAATTTTAAGTCATAAATGAAAATATTACCATATCAAACCACCAAATGTGGCAGAAAATGGATGGTTATTTTCTGATTTTTTCTCATGCCCAGAAAATAATTTTTTAAAAATTAAAGCTAGTGAATATACTAAATGTAATTGATTGCTCCATGCATAAAGTAGAAATATTTCAATAAGTTTATAAATTAGCCATTTGGATCTTGTCTACACTAAAAATGTTGTCTTTTTCTCCCCCATTATTTCAGTAAATCTGCAAGTATATTTAATACAGAAATGCAAAAGTATCTCCAGTAAGTGACACAGCCTGCAAAACTGTCTCATTAAAATCAGGGAGAAACAAAATGTTCAGTCAAGTGGTTTGTCACCATCTAAATGCCTAGGAACACTGATTCCAATTGATGCTTTATCTGTCACTTTCTATATATTATTCTACAAGCCCTTAAAGTATTCAGATTTACCTTTCTGTAGACTAGCATAACGCCTAAAGCCACGGAGAAAGGTTCAAAATAAGATGTAAATATTCAGGGCTATATTTACTATGTCCTTAAGGCAAGCCTTGTGCTCTGTTTTCTAATTATTTAAATCTGTTTAATGTTATCAAAAGCTGAAAGGACCTACATCCCATTGGTTAATAATATCGTGGGCTACATATGCAAATTTCAATAAGCAACTGGTTTCTTTGCCACTGAATCATATGTGGTCTGCATAAGTTTTCCTATTAAAGTGTTTATGGATGGGAAGCAAAATAGTAATTTATGTTTGTGAAAATATAAAAATGCATGGATTACCTGGTACAACTATCCTGGTAGCCACATATTTAAATATGTCTTTTAGAGTAGGGAGTTATACATGCTGAGGAAGGGATAGGGATGAAAGAGAATATTCTTGTCCTAGTTAAATTACATATTTTAATGTATAAACACAGGTTTTAAAAGAACATAAGATAACAATTCAAATATCTTTTGCAATTTTATTCTGGTTCTAAGCTTGTATTTCACTTGAGAATACAGAATTGTAAAAGATTACATTTTATGGCAGAGCTGCAGCATAAAGTTATTAATACGTTCATCTTCACAAGCAGTTGCTAAATCCAGTGAGTCATCCTACCAATGCTAGAAAGACACAAATTAGACAAACCAAGATAACTGCACATTTCTGTGACTTTTATTAGCTCTGTAGGTTGCTGCATTTTGGAGTTTTACTAGCCTTTGTGCAAGAGGATGGTAATCCATACTGTATTCTAGCTACACATGTTGCTGTTATTCCTCTTTCAGCTTATTCTTTGAAAGCATGTGCACTTTCTACCTTTTCATTGGCAGCACCCATTTTTATCCCTAAAATAATTTAAGCCTGAAATTATTGCTATATTTGATCAATTGAATGGTAGTGTATAGCCCAGTTTTGAAATGAGGCACCTCAATATCTGATAGTCTTTACATAATTTGGACACAGAAAATCAACCTCTGAGCACTTGAATCAGCAGAATAGATAAGCATCCAAAAGCAAAGAACAGCTTCCAGTTTTCTTGCCTTTTCCCTTTAACAGGCCAGGCAGAGGTCATTGCATTGAGAATAGACTCCTCACCCTGGTTTTCAAACTCTTGCATTGCCTCTGAATGTGTCTCTGATTTGTGTCTCATTTTGTTTCCCCTGACCTCTACAATCCATGAAGTTGGTGTTTTCAGGGCAAGCTGCCTTGTCACTGCAGTGACACTCATCCCCATGCCAGTGGGCAGCTCATTCTGCTCCGAGGTCCTCCTGGCACCCGAGTCCCGCTGCTGCTCCACACCCTTGTGTACTCTCTCCCAGAAGACTCTCATGTCTGGCTGGAGACCCATTAACAAGGACTTCCCCATAGAGGAATGGTGGCATGCACAGGCTGGCTGGCTTGAGAGAAAATGGAAGAGGTGCTCTGAAAGCATTAAGTAATAAAAACATCTCTAAAATAATGTTCTGAGAGAAGTACTTCTCTATATTCCTCTCCATCTCTCTTGCTATACAAGCAATGGCTTGTAATTGCGAATACTGAATATATTTGCAGATTAATATTTTAGATTGGTCCTTTGGTCCAAGAGACAATTTTATCTCTACTGCTACCAGAATGGAGGTTTTTTATTGTTCTTCATTAACTGTATCCCTGTAATATATTTGTTTATTTGCATGCCAGCTCACTCTTTCTCCAATTCTCTCTTCCCCATTTCTCTGCCTATCTCTCTCTTTCCCCCCCGCCACCCCACCTGCTGCAGAGGATCAAGAGTCATCCAATATGAAATGTTCTCAGTCTTTAGTACAGAGCAAATTGAATGATTCTTAATTAGCTTTTAAACATGCATTGTAGATAAAACCACATTAATCCTATGACCTTCTGCTTATACGAAAGCATTGTGTTAATTGTCCTGAAAAAATAGATTATTCCATTGTTACAAACTCAAAGGCCTAACTTAAACAAACATAATCATCAGACATCAAAACCCTTTAGAGAAATCTATCTAGTCCTACTCTGGATAAAGAAGGAGCTGCATCTCCAAATCCCTTTTAAGGGGCTTGCTATGCTTCAGCAGGTATAAGCCTTTGCCAGGCTCTCCAAAAGTTTGTCCTGGAGCCTGGGACACATCAGCCCAGGGGGCTCCAGTCTGCAAACCGAGAAAAAAGACCCTCTGTGTTAAAGCTTTGGTGGCCAACCCTACATGAAAATGATTATACAGAGACTGGTGCTTGCAGGCACTAATAGTATTCTTGTAGATTTTTTTTCTTGATTGTCCCTTTCCCAGAATCTGGAGCTTCCCTGCTGCTTCTTGAATCAGCTTTCCTAGAAATGGCTTTCACACCAGCCTTTGTCTTTGATTATTGCAAACCCTGTTCCCCCTTTGTTTTGGTTCTCAAAACAAATCATATAGTTAAAATGAGTTTATAAAGCAATAAAAATGTCAGCCTGGATCATCACATAATTTCCTACCTAAAATTCTCTTTCAACTGTCATTAATGATCTTCCTGTTATCCTTGCATTATTTTTATAACAAATCTTAGATAACTTCTTTAGAAAGATAGTCAGTATCTTTTCCTCCACTTTCCATACAGGGAAATTCAGGTAAAGACAAGCAGTCCAGGCCAGTTGTCCACATATTTATCTTTTGTTCATATCTTATGAAAGCTAAACCAATGCTAGCTGGATCAAAGATCCAAAAGTTTTGTACACTTTCACTATTTCCCTCATGATAAACCAGAGACATCAGACAATTCAGCTGATGTGTCAGAAGAAAATGGTTTTGCTAAAACCATAAAGCCTTATTAGCAGGACCAGTGTGCAAGAATCCCTTAATTCTGACCTCGGTGACAAATGTTTTAAGGCCACCACACTTAAGTACCTCCCTGAGCAGTTCCAGTGTCCAGATCTATGTGTCCCAGAGCAGGGAGCATGATCTGACTTCCATTTTGTTGTGTTGGTAAATGCATGCTCCCAACAGAGCCTACAAAGGAGTATTGGAGATGCTCCATAAATAAAGTAGCTTGCAGTAGTTGAGCACCCATCTACCACACAATCACAGCATCATTTAGGTTGGGAAAGGCCTTTAAGATTATTGAGTCTGACTATTAATATAGCACTGCAAGTCGCACTAAACTGTATCCTTACACATTTAAATATCTTTTAAACACCTTCAGAGCTGGTGACTCGACCACTTCCCTGTGTGACCAGCTCCAGGGCTTGACCACCTTTTCAGTGAAGAAATTTTTCACAATATCCAAACTAAACCTCCTCTAAACAGTTTGAGTCCATTCCCTCCTGTTCTATTGCTTGATATCTTGGAGAAGAGACCAACACCTGCCTCACTGCAACCTCCTTTCAGGTCACTGTAGAGAGTACTAAGGTCCTACCTTGAGCCTCCTCTTCTCCAAGCTAAACAACCCCAGCTCCCTCAGCCACTCCTCATAAGGTCTGTGTTCCAGACCCTTCACCAGCTCTGTCTCCCTGCTCTGGACACACTCCAGTACCTCAATGGCTTTCTTGAAGTGAGGAGTCCAAAAGTGAACAGAGGTTTCAAGATTTGGCCTCAGAAATGCCAAGTACAGAGGGACAATCTCTTCCCTAGTCTTGCTGGCCACACTATTGCTGATGCAGGTCAGGATGCCTTCTTGACAAGCTGGGCACACTGCTGGCTTACGTTCAGCTGGCTGTCAACCAACATCCCCACAGACTTTACTGCCACTCAGTTTTCCAGCCACTCTTCCAACAGCCTGTAGCACTGCATGGGGTTGTTGTGACCCAGGTGCAGGACCTGTCACTTGGCCTTGTTGAATCTCATCCCACTGGCCTTGGCCCATCAATTCAGCCTGCCCAAATCCCTCTGCAGATCTTTCCCACCCTCCAGAAGATCAACACTACTACCCACAAATTGTTATTTTCTGCTTGACTGAGGGGTATTCAATCCTTTCATCCAGATTATTGATAAAGATATTAGTATGGTAAAGATATTAATGTGGTAAAGATATATCTATGACACATGATACCGTGTCATATGTTTCACACCAAGCAGTGTTAGCAGAGGAGGGGAGTGGTGATGTCTCTCTTTAGATACCACAGTAAATCTTTGCCTCCTGAATAAGAAAAGTCTCTGGGGGCTTAAAGTTGCAGACACGGAGGTGCATTTTAATTATGTCACTATAACAACCACACAAAGTCTCTCTGCAGCCATGAAAGAAGCAAAATAAAAGATAAACTTGGACAATAAAGTTGAAAACAGTACATTATGACCGCCACAAAACAGGGATAATAAGGTTATTCTTGCTACTCTGTTACCCAGTGAGACCAAGATAGCAAGAAAGTTTGTCTTTAAGTCTGTCTTCTTGGAGGTAGAATGTTAGTAGCAGGTAGAGCAGAGTGGAGGTGGCCAGACAAGAACAAATATGACTGACCAGGTCCCAGCAACTTTTTGCATGGGTAGACCACAGATGCATTTTCTTCAAAGGACTGTCCTTGTAATTTGAAAACAAACCCACAATGGCTTAGCAGGAAATGGAGGGAAAAGACCATTTTATACACCAATAGTATCTTCTTTGTTATTGTCCTCTTTACAGGTAGGAAGAGAAATTCCTCTGTTCATTTTTAAATTCCTGACGTGAACAACAATTTCAAAATGCATTTAATTTTATGACTACCTTGGCTCAGCTTCTACCTTTTCAGTCCGGGTATTAAGCCTTCCATGACAATAAAAAGAACCACTACTGACACCTGGTGGCAAATTATCATTTTCTTTCAATTCATATGCCTGAGAGGTGTTTTTGTTGTTTGCTTTCAAATATGGCTATTAAAAAGAGTTTGCTGAAGTAATGATGAACCTACTACTTAGCTCCCCATGCTACTTATCGTACTGTTCTCATGGCTAGAAATATGTCACTATATATTTAGAATGTCATCTAAATGTGACACTATTCTCAGAAGAATAATTTTGGAATGCAAATACTTTCAGTACTGGCAGTGAAGTAAAAATTACTTAAAATAAATCTTATGACAAAAGTTATAATTAGTAAAAAAAGAACGTTCTTGGCTAACCCACTGATCTAGAAAAGTAGATACATACCACACGTCCTGAAAAGCTTTGGGCTGATATAACTGCAAGAGATTGAATATCTTATCAGGGATACAAATGTTGATCCCAGGTTTTTCCTTATGAGCAAATGGGCTGTATGTATTTGCACACATTTGTAGAAAACACCTCTGCTGCCTCTCAAGAGCAGGGTTTGAAACTTCTCACTCTACCCTGCCCACTGCCAGGAGTGTATTTCCAGATGAGTGTCTGACAACTTTAAGCAGCTCAGCTTGGACACTGGGATGTGTCTCATGTTCCCTTGTGTGAGGTGTCACACAACAGATGTCAGCAGATGGGATGATGATGTGTGATTTCAGAGGAGGCCACAATGTAAGGTCTGCAACAGCCAGTGAGATGTAGAGGCTGTCACAATTTAGGTTGCTTACAAGGAAAACATGGAATTGTGAAATCAGAAGAAGAGAGCCTAAGGTATTTTGAAAGTTCCTGGTCACACACAGAAAATGAAACTTGTTTATTCACAAAATTTCTAGTGGCTTATTAAACAAAGTGTGAGAAAAAAGGTGAAAACTGAGTCACTTAGCAGCTCAAGCGCACATATAAGCTCTATGATGCATTTTGGTTTGACCAGACCTGTTTACAGAATGGCTGCTACAATAAGAAAGAAGGAGGAATTTTGAGTGGTAGAACCCTGTCTGACTTGTTTTTTATGTTTTTTTTTTTCATGACGGAGAGTCGCTGTACTGAGTTGACCCTGGTCAGCTGCTAAACACCCACACTGCCACTCATTTGCTCCCCCCTTATCAACATGACAGGGAGGAGAACAGGAAGAGCAAAAGTGAGAAAACTCATGGGTTGAGACAAAGACAGATTAATAAGTAAAACAAAGAGGAGAAAAACAAAGCATTTATTTGCATCTAGATTTAGGAAGATTAGGACAAGAGACAAATGCAAAAATTAAGCAACAGAAATAACAAGCAATGAGTTGCTATGTGATTCCTCATGAAGACAAATGTGTAAGAGCAATAATAAGGTAAACACAGTGTTACAAGTTCAAATTACTTATAAGAACAAACCACATTAAAGCACACACACAAAACAAAAGAAGAACTTAAGGACCTTAGAACTGTGTGATCCTTCTCTAGGGTGTTTCTTATCAATATTCTTTCAACAGTTTTCTCTGCTAGACTGCTCATTCACTTTTACATTTCTGAAGAGGTTTGGCTTGTTGCGGCCTTATACAACCATTAGCAAAGCCTCTGGCTCAGATTTCATCTTAATTATTATTCCAGTTGTTAATATCATATGAATCAATGTCCATACACCAAAGCCTAAAAAAAACACCTAGTTTTCCCAGATGGATGACTGCAGCTTCAGGTTTCATCTCTTCTGCTGCAGGTCAATCCATTCCTGACTAATAACTTGCTCATGACCCTATTATGCATGTTGGGCCCACTCTGATTTTTTCTTTCCTACTGCTCTTCTTCTGTATCCTATTCACTTGCAGTTTCCTGACATTTTTTTCATTAATAGATACTTCTTCTTTTACAAATTATGCATGCAGCCATCAGCACTGTTAGCATCTACTAAATCACAGAAAAACAGGATTAAGATTCCTGCACAATTACCATCAAGTGATGTAATTTACTCTTTTTTCTCTTACACAAGAAGGGTTTAGGGGCATCTCTTGACTTTGATAACAATTTCCTGTTTGTGGAGCTTTGTACAACAAAATCACAGAAAGAGGAGATGAAAATGACCTACTAGGTCATCTAATCCTCCCTTCTGGCAATGCAGGATAATTCCTTACAGAATATCTTCAAGTGCTTTAACCAGTTTAGTTCTAAATGTCTTAAGTAACTAGGCCTCTATCAATTCCCACAGAAGATTATTCTACAACCTCATAGATCTCACAGTTAAGAAGTATTTCATTCCAGTCTGCCTAAATTTTCCCTTGCTTAATTTTATCCCATTACTCAGAGTTATGTTCTTTTGTGACACCCAAATATAGTCTTTCTAACCTCAGGGCCCAATTCCCTACTGTCTCACATTATATTGGCACTGACATTTACATCTGGAGGGTAGCTTTAAAAGTGACAAGGTGAATGGAAAATTGAGGTTGATACTTTTCTCATAGAGACATGAAATCACAAACCTTGTAACAGGGGACACTGACAGTGGCCACACATCCCCTGTCTATAAAGAACTGAAGAGAATGGAAGTTGCATGTCTAAATTGGAGAAAGAACAATTAAAAAAAAAAAAGTAACTTGAGTTATTTCAAAGTAAGGAATTTTTTTTTATTTTTTTTTCCCACATAGAATAATAAAGTATTCAATTCGTCTCTTCAGAAAAAGGTGACTTGGTTATAGTGGATACTAAGTACCTTTGCAGAAAAAAGAAGGGGAAAAAAATGAATTCTGGCTACAATAGCTCCCTTTAACAGAGTAGGGACAGTTAAACAAGAATGAATGACTGGGATCCAAAGCTAACTTAATCCAAACTGAAAATGAGGCACATGTTCTTAACACTAAGAGTGATAAACTACCACAGCACAGGGTGGATATTGCTTTCCCTGGTGTCTGCAGAAGATGATTGTTTACCTAATGAAAAATACACACCAGCTGAAAAAGTACCTAGCTGAAATATAGGAGTGTCTGACAACAAAATGTCAGACTAGATAGCCTGATGGTGTGTTCTAGCCTTGAGTATTGCAGAGGTATACCTTCAGAGATATACATAATCAAAGAAAATAGGCTGTAGTGAAGAGGTGATGCAGGAATGCAGCTGGAGACAACTCTCTTGCAGGTTCATTGGAAAAATATAAATTCCTTTCTGCATTATTTTTATAATTCTTTTTAAGTTGAACACATGACTGGTAGTCATCCTGTAAGTATTTAGTCTTCCATGGAAAATAGAAAACCATGCTTTCTTAATTGAAATTTCTAGAAATCTTCAAGACAGATATGGCTATTTAGTAAAAACCAGATTGTATCTCCCCAAACAGATAAAAAGTTCACAGTGAGGGAAAAGGGAAAAAAATCTGGCAGAATAGAGATGCAAACACAGAAGAAAGGCAATTCCCATGGTCTCCATGTGACTTGTTGTTAACGGAGTCTGTTCCTGAAAGAAGAAAAAAGGCAGTTCAAACGTGTCCTACACAGCAACTTCAAAGCATTCAGTGGACTTTGAGTTCTGTGGTCCATCACCATCAGTGATTGACAACGTGATTTCAAAGCATGCCTAAAGATGCAGCATGTCACCTGAAGGCCAAACATATAACTCCCATTGATTTTCTGTGAGAACTGAGCTCCTAAACACCTCCTCTGCTTTTGTAGAAGTGTACAGAGGCTGCAAAGTCACCATGGTGCTTCTGGTCCATATTACCTCTTGAAAGAGTTTTTCAATTGGGAATGGTAACATTATCTATACCAGAACAAAACCAAACACTTGTGCCATTCTAGGACATGTTTAGCTTTCAGTGTTCAAGAGATAGAAATTAGATGAATTGCAAAGAGAGAAAGAGCTGGAAAAAAGTTTTTCCTGCCTTCCCCTTGTCTCTCCTTCACTTCACAATAAGAACTGACTCAGTCTAAGACTGACTCTCCATTGCAATTGATGTGGAGACTCTCAGATGGAAAACTTACCTCCTCTTTCCTTTACTAGGAATCAGCTTTAGCGGAAACTGATCCTTTACCATCCTTGCCCACCATCATTTGAAAAAGATTTTCTTAAACCCTTAACATTTGATTAGTCTGTCCATGTCCCAGGAAAACTGTTTCCTTTGTGCCTAATCAGCCAGCGTCCCGTTATGGGGAATCTTCACTGAGCATTTCACCAGATCAGAGGGTGCTTGGACTGACTTGTTCAAGGTCACCTGCCACACAGAGAGATCCCCTCTGGATCTCCACATCGTTGCTTCTGCCAGTGAGTGCTACCACCCATTAAGGACTTACATTAGCAGTTCATGGAATAGCACTCTATTAATAAATTGTGAAAGGTTTAGGTGGAAGAATTGCCAGTGATAATGACTGACTTAAAAAATGTATTCAAAGCAATATCCTGAAGAGATGATCATTCAGCATGCTTTGAATACAGCTCTTTCCTGATATGCATCCCTGTGGAGAAGAGAGGTTCAGGCCATTGACTGAGCCCAGAAGTTATGGTGGCGTCTTCCCTAATTTCTGCTGATTCTTAATTTACTTTTGTATTATTTATGTAGATTCAGGTGGAGCTCAAGTGGGTTTAGTCATACATCTATGCCTTTACTCAACAAGGGATGGTGGTACCTCGGTGGTGGGTATGATTTTATTTCAAGTATAGTATCTGAGATAATCATGGCCTTTGGACATGCATCAGTCCAAGGAAAGCTATTTTACTAGAGATGCTGACTCAAGAGCAGGTCTTCTTCCTTTATCTCTCTTGGTTTTCAGCTCTTAGGTGGCTTGGTAGGTGGTACTAGAAAGTACACTACCGAGCTCCCTCCAGTGCAAGGGTTTTGATAGAATCTGGCTGCAGTCTCCATTCCACTCCACCCCACCCCACCCCACCCCACCCCACCCCACCCCACCCCACCCCACCCCACCCTCTGTTTAGTCCCGCACAGATTGTATTGTGTGGGGGAGGTTGGGTGTATTGACCACTTTCCATACAGGGAGTAGCAACAGCAGTTCCCCCCAGCCCTCCTCTCACCCCCCCTCCCCCGTGTGTTACAAAGAAATCTCCAGCACAGAAAAAGATGAGTATTCACTGTCTGTGGAAGGTGCCTTGTCCATGAGGTGGCAGTAGCAGAAAAATAAAATGCAGAAATACCTCTGATCTATGAACCTTTGTAGGGGAAAGGCACACAAGAAACTGAAGTATACTTTCAATTCAGTGACATGAAAGTCTTTATCTAATACGTACTCATCAAAACTTAGTAAAAGCTTTTAAAGCTTTATTTCAAGGTCGAGGGGAAAAAATTCTTTTCAAATGTAAAGGAAAAGAAAAGAAAGAAAATCATCCTTATCTCAGACTCTGAAGATTCCTCCTGACTGACTTTAACTTTGTGTCAAGTCATGAACTTGTCTAAAGTGGGTTCACTTTTCAGCAGCCCTTTTTGCCAGTTATCAGGAGTTGAATGAGTTCAAGTCAATGCTGAGTATTGCTCCATCCAGATCTGATGTTTTGTGTTTGCTCTTTTCCATCTTGGACTACACAAAATAGGGAGAGATGTGAGAGAGGCAAATGGTGCATGATGTTGGTAAGATTTGGGCGACAAAGAATTAGAAATTTCAGCCCCTGCATAAATGCAGATAAAAGGGAGGAGGCTTGGGTTTGCACTATCACTCACTTTTTGCAGAGCTGTCAAGAGAACCTTCCTTGAGCAAGGCAGAGGAGTAATTTAGTGTCTGACAGGCAACCTCTTTTGACACTGTATTGTCAATCTCATAAAGAACTTTTTGGGGAGATATGATACTAGAAATGATCAGGCTTGAAGGTGATAAATCTGAAGTCCACATAGGGAACCTAATAAACAGCTTGCCTTTGGACTTTCAGATATGTAAAAAGAACTACCTGTGCTTTGCAAGCAGCTGGGTGGCATAGCTTTAATTAAAGAATCTAATTTATTTCCTCAACCCTCTTTATGCTGGTCTGGGGATTAATGTAATGTTTATTTTTCCAGTCACATCCCGAAATAACAGGATTAGAATATGACTATGCCTCAAACAATAAAAAGATAATCTCTTTAATGAAGGAAAACTGTTCTATGCCCTCAAAATAAGATGCAATCTGAGTCAGCGGGCCTGATATTTGGGATAATTATTCTATGTTAAGCATCCATGCACACATACATCCATCAGGTTGAAATGACATAACTGTGCAGCATTATTTTCTGCTGCTGCTAAATAGACAAGTTCATGACTTGACACACAGTTAAAGTCAGTCAGGAGGAATCTTCAGAGTCTGAGATAAGGAGGATTTTCTTTCTTTTCTTTTCCTTTACATTTGAAAAGAATTTTTTCCCCTCGACCTTGAAATAAAGCTTTAAAAGCTTTTACTAAGTTTTGATGAGTACGTATTAGATAAAGACATTCATGTCACTGAATTGAAAGTATACTTCAGTTTCTTGTGTGCCTTTCCCCTATAAAGGTTCATAGATCAGAAGTATTTCTGACTTAAAATATAAGCCTTTACACTTCACTTTCAGTTATGATTGTTTAACCTTTCAGTAAATGTTCCCAATGGCTGTGCTTGTTCACCTGATCTGTTTTTCAAGAAGCAGAGCCAATTTTGTGGCTTGCTATATGTAACTCTGAGAGACTAAGTCAGAAAAAGTATTATTGAATGATTAAGAAAATATAATAGGAAAATGTTTTTCAATAGAAGAGCCATACATAACTGTGGTTATAAAAACATTGATTTTTAGTTTGATTGCAGTATGTTCTTCATGAAGTTGCCTCACTTAAGAGAGTGTAATTAGTGTGTCACCTATAAAGATGAATGGATGGACATTTCTTTAAGATTTCCCTTCTCACAGAGTGAGAATGTTGACAGCATCTGTGCTCAGAGATAAGAAAATGTCTTCTTCCTAGTGATAATGCCTGTAGATGCCATCTGTATCTCCATCTATCCAACAGACAGAGAGAAATGCAAATGTGTTGAGAAGTACAGAAAGAAAAATCACAAGGATGCATAACATACATGCACTTAACAAAGCCAATTCTAACCCAAAATTCTCTTCTGAATCATTCAAACAGTATTAGTGCTGAGCTTTATTAAGAAACGTTTAGAGTGCATTCCCAAGCTGTTTCAAGGAAAGATAAAAAAGATGCTGAAGAAAATTCTCATCTCTTTTAACATTTACACTAGTTCAAATGACAGGTTATTCCAGGGAATATCTGATTCCTAAGTTTTAGGAAGTAATGTTATTACTCATATTTGCTACATAAAATTACCATCACCTTTTCTCGAAAGGACTGCAGTTTCTGTAATTAGCTGCACCTACAGCTTCCTGTGTGTGGATGACTGCAATCCCATATCATGCTCCTGAGTTTTGCTTTTTTAAACCATGCCTGATGAACACAGAAGATAATATGGAAGCATAGAGCCTTTTAGGCTGTAAAAGACCTTTAAACTTATTGAGACCAATCTTTAACCCATCACTGCCAAGTTCACCACTAAACCGTTTCTCCAAGTGAATATACATACACTTTAAATACCCCCAGGGATAATGACTCAACCATTTCTCTGGGCAGCATCTTCCAATGCTTGAGCACCCTTTTTGCAAAGAATTTTTCCCTAATCTCCAATTTAAGTATCCTCTGGCACAATTTGAAGCCATTTCCTTTTGTTCTACTGCTTGTTACCTGGAAGAAGACGCCAATCCACATCTTGTTACAGCCTCCTTCAGGCAGTTGTGGAGAGAGGGATAAGGTCCCCCCAGAGCCTCCTTTTCTCAAGGTTGAACAGCCCCAACTCCCTCAATTGGTCCTCACAGGGCTTGTGGTTCTGACCCTTCACCGGCTCCACTGCCTTTCTTTGGACTCATCCCAGTCCCTCAGCGATTTTTAAGAAATTTAAGAGATTTAGGGGCCCAAAACTAGAGAGAGAATTCAAGAGGCTGTCACACCTGTATCGAGTACAGGGTGATGATCCCTGCCCTAACCTGCCTAGCCACAGGATTTCTGATACAAACCAGGATAGTGCTCATGCATGAGCATGTATTTAACATGGACAAGTTTCTACCTGCTCTGCAATAGGAGAGAGTGAATCCATTCCAGCAATTACAAGGTAGAAAGGAGAAATCACCAATTAGTGGAACCTCAAACCCCTATTATATTTGCAATTGGCCATTCCCCAAGTGCAAGCTTTTTCTTACTGTAACTGAATTACTTGTCTGCTCACATCCCTCCTGCACTTGTTTTATTTTTTGCTCTATTGAGCAAACCCTTTTAATGATCTTGGGAAATCTGTTTGAGAAAACATTTAGTATTTCATCCATGGGCATTGCCAAAACATTTTCTGAAAAGCTCTGGGGCTTTAGGCTGCTATCTGCATCTGATGCTCTGGTGCCCAGGGTTTGCAGTTATTGGTTGCAGAGAATGTATAGATGTCCTGTGAATGGTGATAGATGTGATGGTGTGAGGAGACACTGCAGAGAAGAAACAACACCTCCAAGGGCTGGAGATCAAAAAGGACTTGGAGACATCAAAAAAATTTAGAAACTATCAAAAAGACTGCTAATGAGTGGAGAGGAAATAGAGACAATGCTGAAGTGAGAAGGTACCCTTCTCAGAGAGTGGATGGAAAGTATATTTTTCTTGCTTCAGTGGAAAATGAGCTGTCTACATTTAAGTGTGCTATCACCAATATTCTATTGTAATCAACTAGAGAGGAATTTTAGTTAGCAAACTCCTTTTTCATTGTCCTACAATATTCAAGCACCTTTACATGCCACATCAGTTTATCAGTTCATTTTAAAATTTCTATCTTATAGTTCAGTCTCGTGTTGCTTGAGGAAATTTGATTTTAACACCCAGAAGCTTTGCATCAGCCCATTTTACCCAGCTATAATAACATTATCTGCAGTTTCCCTTATTTTTTTTTTTTGCATGGAGAAATCTCTGCAGGCAAAAGATGGAAATGCAAAACCTGCAGTCTGGGATTCAAGGCTAACTGGTCTCTGCCAATGAATTTCCCTGTTATTCTCAAAGCAAGATAGTTAAACTCTGGTCAGAGAGTTCATTGTTGTCATGTAATGGGTCGGGAACAGCTCTGAAGCAGTAGTGGCACTGTACCTTCCTTTCCCTTGTGCAAAACTTCAGCCTTGTTGGTGAAATGAGATGCCTTTCTCATGTCCACCAAGAAATGTTATTTTGGAAAGGCAAGAAGAGTTTTTGCCAGAAGTCATCACAGAGCATATGGCAATACCATGCTCAGTGATTAAGAAAGGGAACAAAATCAAATGTTGATCCAAACACAGAACTTTGAATGTGGGAGAAATGTGGATATTTCTGAATAGCTCTTTTATGCTCTCAAATTTTAGGGGTTTGGGCATGTTAAAAATTTAATTGTAGATTAAAATGAGCAGTTTTGAAAGAGCCTTCATAGATTTTAGATTTACTAAGAAGAAATGTTATTTCTTTATTTCTATGTTGTACGGAATCTTTTAATCTTTATTGTAAAATGGAGACATTACACCAGAAAGGGTAGATATTCTGATATAACACCTAAATGTGTGAACATCTGGTGTTTCAAAAGTGACTGTAATCAAAATTTAAAATACTCCAAAAAGCTTTTAGATGCGATAAGGTAAAGATTACTACAGTGATGACATGTAATTAGTAAAAAAAATATCAAAAATAATGTAGATTAAAAAGCAACTTAGTAAGAAATTCTTAAAGACACTTCAGGAATTAAGACTTCTCAGAGTTGTTGGAATGTTAGTTGAAATCAATACTGCATTCTGGAAAATGTTTTTTTAAATAGTTTTAAGAACTCTAAGACTCCAAGTAAATGGGAAAGAAAGAAAAAAAAAATAAAAGAAGAAATGTTAAATAACAGTATATTTTAATAGAAGGTTTGAAAGTTCTTGTTTATTTACTATAAGCTCAACAGCAGTTCATTTTGAAAAATGCTCAGCTATCTGGGGTGTGTTCCTCTTTTACCACTGTAAATCACACTAGCAGCTGCAAATTGTGCCACTTAATAAATTGTTTCTAAATTCTGGTACATCTGCTAGCTTGGGAGCAGACAGTAGTGAGACTGGTCTCTAGGTGACTTTAATTATGTTTTCCATTCACATGATGGAAGTTCCCAGCCATCAGATGCCAGCTGGTATCATTTTTATTTCCAATCATGTGAACCCTTGCTCAGGGCAGCAAAGGGAACCTTAGCTGTCATACTTGTAAGGTGCAGTGTCATGAAAATTCTGCTGTTTCATTGTACTTGCAAAGCCAGAACCAAGTTCCCAAAGCATTCACTAGATTGACTGTGCTTTAATCAGTAATAACAGCCAGGAGTTTTTGTTCTTATTTCTGAAAAACCAACACGATTTTGACTTCAAAATACTGGAAAATATAATTTTTACTTTCAACACAATTCTTTCTAATTCTTGAAGTTTCTGTTCATTTTTCTGCCACTTTATTTTTCTGCCATTTTATTCTCCCACTTTTAATCACAAAATTAATTTAATATCTATGTCAAAATAAACAATAGAACTAAGAAATTAGGGACTATTTATGTGACTCTCATTAGGAACATTCTGCTTGGAGAACTATGGTCACATTGTGTGAGGCATTGTCATCACAGAACCTATTTTCTGTGGGTATGTGTAGACCAGTCAGTGAGGTTTGATTAAGTCCATTCTAGCATGTGATTATCAGGTAAAAAACAGAAATTGTTCAAAGTGTTAGCTGAGGTTTTGGGTGAGAATACTTCCCTCAGTAACTGCTTAACATTTTAGTTTTTCTGTAGTTTTTTGATTCAGTGGATCATATCTTCCACAGGCAACTAGTAATTCCCCAGGGTCTTGGTACTTAGTCCAGATCAGAAGCAGAGAAATCTATTGGGTTACACCATGTTTGATTAGGATTTTAGCTACCATTCAACTTGGACACTGTGGCTGCCCACTGATATTGAAATTAATTTCTGTTTGCAAATTTGATATTACCAACATGTTCTTTTGTATGCTTCCAAGTAGAAAGATTGTTTTATATACAACATACACAATAATGTTTCTAAAAATAAGAAGGGTTTCTTTTAACATGGTGCATCTTTTAACATGCTATTTTAACATGGTGCATGGTTATCTGAGCTATCAATGTACTGTCTCTGAAATGCTCATTTATCTGAATAAAACTCTAAGATTTTTTTCATACCCTTAGGTATGTTTGAGTGCAAGATTTCTAGGAAAAAAGGCACAGAGAAGCCTTTCAAGAGAGTACAATTCGAGATCCATTTATGTCCCAGAACTTCCTTTTAGTTATCAAAATTATAGGTTGCATGGAGCTGCTGAAGGTCTCCTGTTCTGAAATGTACAACGTACACTGTGTTAAAAGTCCATTGTCAAAAAGTGTAAAGGTTTTGTGAACCCCGGATCTGGAATTCACTTCAGAGCAGTGTTTGAATTATTCCATTTTGGAAGTTTGTTTAAACTCAAACAACCAAACTCTGTACCAAAGCACTGGGGCATCTTTGTCTAATAGCTTATTACCAACCTCCTAGGGACTCACTGCCATGAAAGGCACTATATAAGCCTACAGGGATTTTTTTTTTTTCTTGCCCCATATGTAGTTTAGATGTCATTTGTAGTTACTGTGTACTGGTAGTTTACTTCAAAAGGATGCTGATCGAGGCCTGAGGAAAAGATCGAGCTATGTGATAAAAAGAAGGCAAAAAAATAAGATGCTCCTTTGCTTTTCTACTGAGATACATCTGTGCTGGCTGCCAAATGCTCATTCCTAGTTTGAATTCAAAATTGATTGTTTTAGCCTCTAGAGATAAGAACAAAGTCAGATCATATTGTCATATTTGTTTAAATATTTTTAAAAATAAAATATTTTTTTTAAGAATTACTGTAGTTTAGTCTTTCACCAGAGTCCATAAAAGAAAAACCTACTCATTCGCCTGAGGAGAGCTAGTACAAGCATGCTTACTTTTTGAGAATATACACGAGAATACAATTGCCTTCATATACCTCCAGAGAATAGCTGTAAAAAATGGCTGCTTCACAGTGTTCCACAGATGATTAATTATTTCATCAGCTTTGCCTTTTAAAGTCTGTTGCAGGCTTTTTCAAGAGAAAGAAATAGATAGGGTTGTCAGAGGTACCCAAATCTTTGAATTGCACAGTGTTTGGGTGGTTTACAGGAGCCTTTTAAGAAGATCTAAATATCAAAGGTGCCTTCAAAATTTTCTGAGGAAATTGTGGGGTTTTTTTTGGAATTCCTCTTCTTAACTAACATGAAAAAGAATACCCACCAAGAAGCAAGAGAACATATTGCTGTTGTTTTTAAGAAAAAGACATAATGAATATTAAAACCTGATTTAATATAAGCTATGTTCCCAACCACACTCCCATAGTTTAAAAGTTAAACCCTAGACCTGTGCAAAGTAAAAATGAATGAGGCAAATTTCTCATTGTCTCAGATTGCACCAGTATAACTCATTGGTCAATTCACTTTTGGTATTGTTTTCCACTGAGTTGATAAGTTTTGTGTTAATTGTGCCTTATAGCAGGTAACCATATTTAGGGACTTCAGAAGTCCTGACCAGTTTTCCCTCCTTCTATAAGATCTACCAGTTCTTTGTTTCTTTGCAACTAGGTCATTAATTTAATTGAAGTGTGCAGATGTGAATGCTATAAACTTTTGAAAGGTACTTCCATCGTTCAAGGTCCTACACAACGTCCTCTGGACAATTACCTGTAAATCACTCCAGCCTATTTATGTAAATACAGTTTTAGAAATCAAATGTGAGATACCTTGGCTTGAAAACAATATCCTAACACTATTTACATTTTGATATTAATATATATTATTGAAATCAATTATTGGTATTTTTTTCTGCACTTAAAAACAAATAAAAATAAACACAACCCCTCCCAAATTATTATATAATTTCTTACTGGAAAAATTGTCCATCTATTTACTATATTTATTATATGTTATATATTTCAGATGATGGGAAAATGCAATGATTCTTTCAAATTAAATTATGGGTTTCAAATATATTAAAGTATGTTGCCCTAATAAGCAGCAACTTATATGAAAAAAGGAAATAAAGAGGGCTTTATTTATATCCATTCTGTTATTGTAAATGATGCTGTCAATGTATTTATTTTTTTATAACCTGCGGCAATGGAAGATTATTGTGATAAATGATTCATATCATTGCAATATATACCTTTCAAAATTTCCATATCTGGCAACTAATAGGCACTTCTTGAAGGGTTCAATAGGCTCCTTAGCCAGATAACATGGCTGGAAGCTGCTTCATGATTAATTGCATCTAAATGTGGTAATTATCATACTTTGAAGTAATGCCTGCAGAACATTCTTTCACAGAGAGTTAGTGGAAGCAGAGGATTAACCCAGAAATATTTCAGTTCCGAGCAGCCTATCACCCAAGTAGAAATATATTTTTCCTCCAAATTTTTCAAGGTTATTAGACTACTTGGCAGTCATTTGCATTACCTTATCTCATATCAACTTCTCCACAGCAATTTAGAAAGCAACAGGAAAAGAAGCAACTTTGTATTATTAGCAGTAATGGGATAGTCTCACAAGCAATTTAATTTGACAGTATTTCTGAAGTACTTACATTAGTGCTTAGAGTACCATTAATTTATCATTCATATATGTAGTGGACATAAGCATTATCCTGCCTGTATTCCAGGCACACTGTAGCTTATTAGAGAGGATATTAATTTCCTCGTAACCATCCAGGGGAGTACCTTATACCACTGCTTTATGCATGCCTTTGTTCCTGTCTCACAGGATCCCCAAGAGTAATTTCTTGGTTGTATAGGTGAGACTAGTGAAAAAGATATGTTAAGCACCAAGGATGTTTCCAGAAATGGGTGATTTTGTACCCAGTTAAAAGCCCTGAGGTAGAATAGCACCAAGAATCATGATGGAGATAGAAGCTATCTCTGCATATTTCTGCACACTTATATCACCTCAGTAAAGGTTCCAAACCTCTCAGCCATCAGAAAAAAAAGTCTTGCAAAAAAGTTGCACAAAAATCCTACCTGAAGTGAAAGTGAGACTGAACAGCCTACTCAAGCCTTCCTGGTAGATTGCCTGGCCATGCTGTATTTTGATCCAGCCAAGTAATTTTCATTTCATTCAAGTCAACCAGGGATGAACTTTGCCTGCTCTTACGCGGAGCATATGTAGGACTGAGTTTCCCCAGGTTCAAAAGGTGTTAAGCAGAACATCTTCTAAACTAGGCCTCAGATGTGTGATTGCCAACAACTGCAGGAAGAGAGTGCCTTTCATTCTGTCTCTGTTCTTGGGCTGCTAGCACATCCTCCCTTGTGTTTCTGCAGCCTGACAATGTGCACATGGTGAGCAGCCGTAGCTCAGCCGCTGCAGCTGAGTCACGGTAACTCACTCCTGTCAAACCTCAGATATTACCCTACCAAAATTAAACAAGAGTGTTCGGGCTCACACAGGCTTTCCCATATTTACACTTTGAGTTAAATTAGTTTCATGTACCATGAAACCATCAGAAGTGGAATGAATCACTCTATCATTCTGATGCACTTTATATCAAATAAGCTGTTTCACCTCTAAAGCACACACTGCAGTTTTCTGTCTTGCTTTATCCTTACTAGGTTTTTATGTGTATGTGTTTGATTTTGGTTTTTTTTTCTCTTACAGATAAAAAAGAAGCTGCTGTATCCAAAGAACACAAAAGTAAGAAATTACTATCTCTTTTATATGCCATGCAGTTTCAAAAAGTGCATTTCATTAATCCAAAAGTAATAGTTATTGAGTTGTTGCAAATACAAACAAGAAAGTAGCTACACCATTTATAATTGAAAAAATTTGTGTTTAGACTTCAGCTGCCTCCTACTTTCTTAATCCATTCTTTTCCTACTTCTAACTGCACACTCCTTTTTGTGACTGACAGTTTTGTCTTCCCCTCTTTCCTATCACTTCTTCCAAAACCGAGGTTTCATAGGGGAGGAAATGTTAAATCGTGGTCTCAGATGAATGTGATCTCAGTGGCAGCAATTTTCATAAATAGGCTGGGAAGGCTCAGAGTTCAACATGCTGAGGAGCACCAAATTTATCTTCACAAATGCAAAACAAGGGCTCTACCTGTCTAGGTAGCTCTGGTTCCAGCAGAGAAACTTCTGATTCTGAAGAGAGATGGGAATTGTGCTCTTCTGAAAAAATAGCCAAAAGATACTCTGAGAACAGAGTACTGTTTAAAAGGGAAGAGCTACGTCTACCTTTTCTGCAAATTTGCAAGCGTCAATCCCTCAACACAGTAGGGACAGTAAGACAGTCTCTTTGGTAAGACTTCATCTACTTAGCATTCTGTTCTGAAAGTACAGTATAAAAGAAAAATTAGGAAAAATATTGGGCTTCAAAATCTGATTCAAATTCACAATTAAAGAGCACTGACTCTCACTTCCACGTATGAACTTTCATGACTTATATGGCAGAACAATCTCTTGCCATTCTCAGTTTTGCAGCAATTTACCAGAAGAGTTCTTTTGGCAATGAAAAAGAAAAAAAAAAAAAACACTTATACACTGGGTTCTTATGCAAATTTTGCAGAAATATCTAACAAAACATTTCATAGATTTACACTACAAATAATGTCCTGTAAGTGAAATAAGTACCTGTGTTGAAGCAGGTCTTAAAGGACCTATTAATTTGGATACATAATTCCTCAGAGCAGCCTTTGAGTGCCTAAAAGGAGCCTAGAGGGGAGCTGGGGAGGGATTTCTCACAAGGGTATTCAACAACAGAACTAGAGACAATGGCTTTAAACTGAGAGTAGGTTTAGATTGGATAGTAGGAAGAAATTCTTCACTGTGACAGTGGTGAGTTGCTGGAGCAGCTTGCCCAGAGAAGTTGTGGATGTCCGCTCCCTGGAAGTTCTCAAGGCCAGACTGGATGGAGCTTTAAGCAGCCTGGTGTAGTGGAAGGTGTCCCTGCCCATGGCAGGGGGGTTGTTGGAATGAGATGATTTTTAAGGTCCCTTCCCACCCAAACCATTCTGTGACTCCTTTAATGGGAGAATTCCACAGCAGCTGTCACAGCAAAACTTCCCATCTCCATCACAAGTGAAATTTGCAAAGTGAAATTTGCAGCTGAAAGTAGCTCGTGTAAAGATGCAGAATCGTTAGTACTCAAATAATTTGTGAATAATAAACTGAAAATACTATGCTTGCAAAAGCCAGTTTAAACTTTGGGTGCTTTTGTTTCAATGCCACTAAATTTACATAAAAAATAAATAAATTAAGACATTTTTAGTCAAACATATGCTTAACTTTATTTTTTCTCTAAATTATTTTAGTTGCTCGAATATTAAAATTATTTAAAATAGAAATAAAAATCTTTGTACAACAAAAAACATTCCTAATTTATTTTGTTTTCACAGATGTTATGAAAAAAAGTTTAAAAAAATTCACTGTCAAGTATAGTCTAGTTGAGAGCTCAGAAGGGTATAAATGGAAGAGTCCTGCTATTTTGTATTAGGTCCATTTGACACTTGTAGAAGAGGTGTGTTGGATCTCTTACTTCTGCAAAAACAGGCACTCAGAAAAGTGATTAAAAAGTAAATTATCCTTCAAGGTCTTCTACAAATTTCCCTCAAGGAGGGGTGAGCACCCCAAATAATTACAATGCTGTGATAATAATTAAGTCAGGATATAATTATCAGCTGTGGGCTTTTAAATGGATGGAAATAAAGCAATCCTACACATGCAAACTATATTTTGTTTTCATTCTGTTTCACAAGACAATCTGATGCACCTTTATGAACTTCTCAAAAGAGTGGAGGGACAGGACTCAAAATTGCATTCCTGATTTAGCCAAATTCTTTTTCATTGTAATGATACAGTGACAGGTGTCAAGGGCTAACTAACAATTTTTGACATTCTGTAATTCAGTTTGTGATTAAAATTAGTTTTTTCCTCTCAAGATATGAAATAGTGAATTTTATTTCAAAGAACCTTCTAGCTGG
Organism: Cinclus cinclus; assembly: GCF_963662255.1. Classification (NCBI taxonomy): domain Eukaryota; kingdom Metazoa; phylum Chordata; class Aves; order Passeriformes; family Cinclidae; genus Cinclus; species Cinclus cinclus. Next base: position 50,548,643 of record NC_085048.1, on the reverse strand, counting down.
TACAAAAAATTCTTTATGACCGTTGGTGGAGTTTAGCTTATGGACACTTGTTAAACTATTTTCGTTTAAGTACAGTGTTTTTTGATAGTTTCTGGGGATAAGAGCAATTATCTAAATACTAATAAAGAGTGAATAAAATCTAGTAGGTTGCTTAGGTTCTTCTGTGTAGGGCTGAGATTCCCCAAATCCACTTGGGGATACGCGTTCCATTCATATCTAGGACCTTGATTCTGCAAGGACACGCTCTACAAACAAAGACAGTTTAATTCAAATGCTTAATGAAAAGACCAAGTTAAATGGCTGTAGAGGGCACGTGGTCCTGCTAGAACACAGCAATTGCTCTTTCAAGAGCAGGATCAAATGTGAAGACATTCTCCTAATGCTCCTCCATTCTTCAGGATGGAGGGAGACTCCTGGTATAACCAAGTCTGTGGATGTACTTTGTAAATGAAGCCCAATTTCACCTCTTCTAACCAGGGCCAGCTTCAGACTAGGGGAAAGGATGCCACTGTGAAGAGCTGTGGGATCCCCTGAAGTACCACTACTGAATTCACAAGAGTGAATCCCCAACAGCTGCCAGAGGCTGGTTCAGGACCTCCTGCTCTCATAGCTGCAAGGTGCAGGGGATTCCAGCACACAGCTGCTGCCTGAGAGGCAAGGCCATGCTGAAACCCCTACCTGCCTCCTTTCCTCTGCTTTGCCAATAGATACTGAACTAGTAAGCAGAAAAAGCTGAAAGAAGGGATTCAGTGCCTAAAATCCAGAACTTACTAGCCCCTCAGCTGGTTATTCTGTTGTTGCCTTTGAGTTTTTTGCCTAAAATCCAGAACTTACTAGCCCTCCAGCTGGTTATTCTGTTGTTGCCTTTGAGTTTTTTTGAAGACAACTCAGACCTTCTCCCTTTGTGTAATCTCTTTGTTTAACTCTTCTGTTGAAAATAAATTGTACAAGCTTCCAAGCTGGAAGATTTCCTCAGATTTCCGTGGGGTTTTTAAAATATAATGCTTTGTTATAAGTGGTTTAATTTTTTATTTTTTTTTTTAAGAGCCGGCAAAAGCTCCTGCAGCCAACCCTGCCATCAAAAAACCAGCAGCACCAGGTAAAGGACAAAAATGATTGCATGCAGCCCATTTCTTGTACTCTTGAACCAGTTTATTGCATCATAGCACCATCTGCTGGACTGCACACAAGCCACTGGTTTTTGTTAGGTTTCGGGGTGGTTTTTTTGCCTGTTTTGCTTTAAATCATTGTGATGATTCATATATGAAATATTTGCTAAGAAAAAAGTATTTAGCACTGATTTCTAACATTATGTTTGCTTCTTGTCCTCCCTTGGCAGCTATGAAGTTGCCATATTGGGCCATTCTGCAGGGCTTGAGATAAAAAAATAATCTGAATGTGAAGTTGTATTTTAAAAGCAATATTTACAGAAACTAGTTTCCATGTGAAGCTGTATTCGAGCCCTTTGAGAAAGGGATCTGATATTTCAAAATGCTGATCTCAGAGGAGGTTGTCAAAATTGAACTCTTAGATAACCATAAATATGCACTGAAAAGACAAGCAAATTTTTTTGAAACAAATAATGGCATAAATTCCTATCTGAATTTAGATTATATTGTAAAAATCTAATAATTTTTATTTATGATCTCATCTGCTTCACAGCCATCTTCAAAAATGCAACATCTCATTTCTGCTTAATTAAATAAAACCCAATATAACAAATAACAACCTGAATAGTAATTATATTTGTATTTTGACTACATTTTATATTAACTATGAAAAAAACCCTCAGGAATTCCCATATGAAAATGTGGAGGGTATAAAACCATAATATTATTCTAGTCTCAAGCAGCATAACTGGTACTGCACCAGACTCTGTGTTATTGAGCTGTGCCAGGTGCTGGCATCCCAGCAGCAGTCAATCCCACACTTTCTCTGCTGCTTCTTGCCTCCAGCTGATCCCCCTGTATCGATCAGAGATCCTTTTATTTCTTTTTGGCTGGTTGGTTGGTTTTTTGGGGTTTTTTTGTTTTTTTGGGTTTTTGTGGTTTTTGTTTGTTTGTTTGTGTTGTTTGTTTTTTGTTTTTTTTCCTTCAAGATTGTTTTCTGGCTATCTTTCTCTAATTCAAACCATTTCAGTAGTCTAGCTCAGAGCTCTCCTCCATTGAAAAAGCAAATAATAACTTGCATCAGTAGGGGTGGTTGGGAATTGGTCAAGGATCAGTGCAAGCCAGGAACGCCTGCAGTTCTCTACCCCAGAAGGGCTCATAGCCTGGTATCACAGAGGATGTGGGCTGTTGCAGTACATGTTGTGTGGCTGTACAATGCACTGTGTGAAACTGGCCTTGGAACCACCATTTCCCCACCAGTGCTCCCTGTCCCTGCCTGCTGTGTTTGTGTGGCATCATGTTCACCTCTGCTAACACAACAGGGGGAACAGTGTAAACCACACCACTGCCATGGCTCACACCTGAAAGCTGTCCTAGGAATATGTGTGTGGCAGGGCGTTCAGCTTGGATCATTTCAGTAAGTCTGGCTCCACAAACATTTATATTCATGTCACTGATAATTTCTTAGAGCAGCTTTGTTGCCAAAGTGTGTTGTATAGCTAGACCCTTAGAAGTCTCAACAGTACTCTGTAGAAATCGTTACGTTAGAACCATATGCTTATAATTAATTCACTCCACCTGTTTGCATCCAATATTTGTGTTCATGTTTAAAAAATATTCCAATGAGTCTGCTTGTTGGCAAGAATGGCGATGACTGTAATCTGCTTAAGATAAAGAAAGAGGGGAAACTGGCATGGCTCCTTATGGAAAAATGAAAAAGTTTGTCTGTTCTCACACATTTCTAAATATCTTGTTTGCCTTAAAAATTATAAAGAGCAGTAGGCTTTGAGTTCTACATTTTAGCTTCCCCTTCAGTTGTCTGAAAACTAATTTACCACCAGAATAACTCACCATAGCAAAATATTAAATATGCTTGTTTGGCAACATTGTAAGTAGACTGTTGCCTATTAGCACAGTAAATTAAATACAATATCCAATTTCATATTTCATTTTCTTCCACATATCTTATTACATCACAACCTGTAGCCAAGAATGCCTAAAGCTCAAGGTTTACTCCTCTTAACAGACTGAACAGACTGAGAGCACAGCTGGTCATCTCACAGTGCATCTATATCACATATGCTCCTGATCTGAATGTCACTGGTTGAGAAATCCCTGCCTAATTCAACATGCAGTATTTTTATCTCCCAATATGTATACGCATACAGAGAAAGCAAAGAAAGTGAATGTGGAGTTTGAATGACTATGACAACTTCTGGATCTTCAAGTTAACAGCTGCTCTAAAAATAATAGCCTCAATAAATTTCAATCACTTAATTCTGAAAGGATATTTTCAAATATTTCCAGATTTCTCTAACTGGAAAAAAGTCACCTCTCTGACAATCATTCAAAACTGGGATTGAGATCCCAGTATTTGGCTGTAAAGCCAAATAGTTTCTTTGATATATTCAAATGATGCTGTTTAAAAGGAGAAATCAGAGTTGAAAGATGTTTTGTTACACATCTTCCTCAGTTACACTGTTTTATGTCATTCCCATTCTAAATCCTGCAGGAATTATCTACTTTTTTTTTTTTTTCCCTGCACGGTGCATTGTCTTCCTAGCTGTACCAGCACAACTGGTCTGAGAGTGACCTACTCCTACAAAATATCAGTCTGTCCTTTTGCCCTGAGGAGTAGCACAGGTTTCTTTCACAGGACTTCTTCAGGGACCCCTTGTTTGCTGTGCCCAGCAGGCTCTCTCTGAAGGGCTTCTCAGAGCCAGGGGTGTAGGTGGTGAGTAGCTGCCTTAGCCTAACATCCTTTGTCAGGAGAGAAGGCTATGAAGGAAATCTCCCTCTTATTCCCATCCCTCTGGAGCCGCACACCTCAATCCTTATTGTGCCCTGCAGCTAATTCTGCTGGGTGAATGTTCCAGCTGCCAATGGGGCAGAGTCATCACACCCTGGTTTAGTAAGTTTGCTGGGTCTGTTTTGTCACTGTGGGAAAAGCAAGTGCACGGAGGTGCAGGACAGGGGAGGGAGCACAGGCTCAAACCATGCAGATAGCATTTCTAGATAAATTAGCAGGAAATTGTATTCCCTGACAGACAGCAAGAACCTCAGTGCCACTAACCTCATACACTCCTGCACCTAGGGAGAGGGATGGGAACAGCTCACCTGTGAGTCCCTCTCAGGAGATGGCTTCAATTCATATGCAAGAGTCCTGCACCTTCTCCAAGCACCAGTGACAGCCCTTTCCCCTGAAAATTTGCCTGATTTAAAAACAAGTTCTAACTCTTTTCAACGGTGCAAAAATTTAAATCCTAATTGCTGCTTAGAATTTCCCTGGAATGGTCTTGAAATTTTAAATTTAATTTTATGCTATGTTTAACAGATTCTGTACTGTCACTTAGCTACTTAATTACCGGGTTTTAATGCTTAATTTTCCCCATCTTCCTCTCCACAAGTATGCAAAAAAAAAAAAAAAATAAAAACAAAAACATTATTCATCACTTGTTTTGGGTTCATAACAGAAACTTTCTATGGACAATTTCCCACTTAAAAATCAATAAAATTTAGTCTGGATCCAGAAAGAATAAAATAATTATGACAGACAATAGTTAATTTTAAGTGCTCAGATGTCAGTTGCAGCCAATCTCCCAAGCTGACTGCCAGTCATACTAGAATTATAATCACTTCATTATGCCACCAATCTTTTCACTTTTTATAAGAAGCAGAAAGAGGATATTTTGTATGAAATTATATAGGAAATGGGCCCATGGGGTAAGTACAGAATATTAATATGCAGGTTATACCGAAAAATTTGGTTAGAGGATGGGTTATGTAGGTTTAGATCACTCTGCCTACAACAGGAAGAACTACTGGTTTTATTGGTAACAGGCACTATTTACTTAGTAGGGAAGTGATTTTAATTCTTGGTTTAAGATAAATGATTGAAACTAAAATGTCAACAGGAAAACTTTTGCCATAAGGTATAACCAGTTTTAGTCTACATAAAAAGGAAAAAAACCCAGAAGTTTATGGCACAGTAGGTATGTTTGAAATGTAGAAAATGTTTATAAAGGAGCTGGATTATTGATTATCTTTTAATTATCACCTGTAGCACACAAGTATACCGAAAGTTAAAACCATATGTTACAGAAGATCAATAAAGTTCAGCATTTCTATAGAATAATTTAGCAACACAATGGAAGAGGAAAACTTATCATGGATTGTTTGTCAGGATTCTCTGATTCAGGTCTCAAGTCACACACCAGGGACGTATTTTACTCCCAGCAACACACCCTCTGTATCATCCATCTATGTACCAAACTACATATTCTCATCTTGTGTAGATCTGTGTAGTCAGTCCAAGAGGGGACACTTCAAAAATCAGGGTCAAGTTTATATTACACACCCCCTGTAAGTACCTTTAGAGAAAGGAAAAAGTGCCTGTCTCGCTCACTCTATATTGATATAGTAAAGTTTTCTATCCTGCATTCTCCTCAGGGTCTTATATCTGAGTGCCGCTGTATGCCCTGGAATTTCTCTTTACAAGCACCTGGTGAAAGCATCTCTGCATGTATTTCTGTCGTACTGATGTTACCAAGAAAATTATTCTGGTAGCTGGAGTAGAATTTTCTGTTCCCTGAAGTTAACCCTCTCAGATTTTTGCAGAACATAAACACAGCCATTCTCAAGGTTTATATTCTGGCTTTACAGTCCATCTCTTCGGGGACAAATGTTAGAGGAAACTTACTGAATGCAGAAGGACAAGCTTTGCAGTTTATTACTGTACAAAATAAATCTTCACTCAGATAGCAGGTGTTTGTGCAGCAATAAACAAAATAATGAAGCCCTACCTGTATTAATACTGCTGCTCAGGGTCTTTGGATTTAGATCCAGGATCATTCTGTAGCCCTTCTGATTCACCAAAACTTTATTTTCAGGCCATTTTAGCATAATTTTTCCTCTGTCCTACCTTAGTTCTTTGGGAAGATAAACATCATATCTTTCCTGACTTAGTAATTTTCTTTCTGGTCTCAGTGGGATGGTTCCAGGCTTGCCTGTTTTTGCACAGTAGCTGGAAATTTTCTGATCTCAATCCCCAGCAATATGCTGAAGGACAGGAGAAACTGGGTCTTGGTCTTCAACTGTTCGTCCTAGGGTGCTTCCACTAGGATTTACTGAAGCCTCAGAGCTGACTCTGCTCCTGGTCTGCCAGGAATGCACTGTACCCTCAGCAGCTAAAACCTTGTGCTGGTGCAGTAGTCCATCACTCAACCACTTAATATCTGCAGGAATCTGTTATGTGGATGGAGATGTATTCCACAAATCATTTCAACCCACTGACATTTTCATCCCAGTTGAAGTCTGAGAAAATATTACAGAACATGATGTCTTAAATTTCTACAAGGTTATGTAAACTGAGCCATTATCAGACTCTGAATGGGAAAGCGTAAATGAAATCTTTACTTATGTCACAATAGATGATGCCTTGAAAAGGGAAGAATTTTCTGATGTTAGATTTTACTTCACAACCATGAATTCTTTACATATAGGATTTATTGAAATAGAGCACAAAATAGCTTATTTTACACTAAGCTTTCTAATCTGAAATCCAGATTTTATTCACCATTTATTTTTTAAATGTTTTTGAGTAAATGGCCTAAAATCCAATATAATTTTATTACTTTTGCTAGGATGCTGAAATTACCTTCCCCATATCTTGGCACATTATTTTGTATTTATACTTCCCTTAGAGTATTATTATCTGTTTCAGGATCATATGGAGTTAAAATAATTTCCAATACTTCCTTTCAGATCACAATGTGTGTGAAAACACTTGTACTGTAAATGAAGCCTTATTTCTTTTTTTGACACCAGATATTTGCTGTGCATCAAAGTACTTCTGTATTGCTAGCACAAAGAGCACTACTTTAAGAGCAAGGCAGGGGGAGCAAGTTAACTACAAAAATGATTTTTTCATACATGAAAGTAACAATAATGCCACTAAAAGAGGGTCAAAATAAGTGCAATTAAAAAATCAGAGCTAAAATATTATAGAAATGTCCATTCTTTACAGAAAACGCATTTTAAGGTGCTTTGTTCAGAGGCTGGGAAACTTTCATAGCCCTGTACTTGTTTAACGATTTAAGTGCACTTTTGACTAGAAGTGGGCCAAATTTTGACAAGAATTTAACATCTTTAACTCCATCTTGAGTTCACAGAATCACTAGGTGATTGGATCATCAAGTCCAACCCAAGCCCTAACATCTCAACCAGACCATGGCACCAAGTTTCACATCCAGTCTTTTTTTAAACACATCCAGGGATGGTGACTCCACCACCCCCCTGAGCAGACAATTCCAGTACTTGATCACTTCTTCCATAAAAAAAACATTTTCCTAATATCCAACCGATATTTCCCTTGATGCAGCTTAAGACTGTGTCCTCTGGATCTGTCAGTTGCAGACTGCAGAAAGAGAACAGCCCCACCTGCCTACAAACACTTTTCAGGAACTTATAAAGAGTGATAAGGTCATCCCTGAGTCTCCTTTTCTCCAGGCTGAACAGCCCCAGCTCCCTCAGCCATTCCTCACAGGGTTTGTGTCCCAAGCCCCTCACCAGCCTTGTTGCCTCCTCTGGATGTGCTCAAGTGTCTCAATGTCCTTCCCAAACTGAGGGGACAGAACTGGACACAGCACTCAAGGTGTGACCTCACCAGTGCCGAGTACAGGGGAAGAATGACCTCCCTGCTCCTGCTGGCCACACCATTCCTGGTACAGCCCAGGATGCCCTTGGCCTCCTTGGCCACCAGGGCACAGTGCTGGCTCATGTTCAGCCAGCTGTGGACCAGCACCCCCAGGTCCCTTTCTGCCTGGGCACTGTCCAGCCACACCATCCCCAGCCTGTAACGCTGCAGGGGGTTATTGTGGCCAAAATGCAGGACTCAGCACTTGGATTTATTAAACTTCATCTTATTGGACTCCGCTCATCCATCCAACCATTCCAGGTGTCTCTGCAGAGCCCTCCTACCTTCTAACAGGTCAACACACACTCCCAGCTGAGTGTCATCTGCAAATTTACTAATGAAAGACTCAATACCCTCATCCATGTCATCAGTGAAAATATTGAACAGGACTGGCCCCAGCACAGACCCCTGGGGGACAGCACTGGTGACTGATCCCCAGAGGATGCAGCACTGTTCACCACCACTCTCTGTTCCTGGCCATCCAGCCAGTTCTTAACCCAGCAAAGAGTGCTCCTGTCCAAGCCACGGGCTGACAGCTTTTCCAGGACTGTGCTGTGGGACACAGTGTCAAAGGCCTTGCTGAAGTCCAGGCACACAACATCCACAGCCTTTCCCTCCTCCACCAGGTGGGACACTTAGCAAAGCATTCAGGGCATGCTTAAGCTTTGTTGAATCCAGACTACCACATATACTACAGATATAATTACATTTCCAAGAATTAAAATTTTGGAAGTGCTACCAACTTCACTTTGCAAGACTGGAAATAAATGGGCCTCAACCAGTTTGTTACAATCATTATGAGAATGCCTCTTGATTTGCAGGGGAGCAGTGGTGTGGATAAGATTTTTTCATAACATATATGCTTATATTACATCTACAATTTATGATGGACAGTTTTGATGCCATTGCTTTCTGCCTGTGAAGAAAAGCCTCAGACCAAATAGATGGAACTGAATGCGGTTGCATTTCACCAAGGCTTTTCTTTCTTTTATTTGCACAAAAATTTTCTCAGATATTTCCCAACAAGGTAGCAGATTTCTAAGATGCTGACACAGAGAACTGCCATCTGCTTTCTTTTTCTTCAGAAAAACCCATCAGGGAAACTATTTGTTGCCCTCCTCAAAAGATGATAATACATAGAGGAGTGAGTATACGTGTGGCATGATTTCACAATGTAAGGGGTTTCTTTGGCATGTTCTTATTCCAGGAAGAAATGTATTTGTACGGTTCATGATCTTTATAAATCAAAGTGTAAAACAACAGTGAAGTTTTCTACAATGATCAAGAAAGTAAGAATAGCAATGAAATATAGCAGAACACACACTCCTTGGGAGAAGAAGAACAGGAAATACCTAGTTTGATGCAAGACTCTCATGTGCATTATCTCAGGTCTAACAACATGACTGACCACATATTGCAACATTTCCCTTCAGTAGAGGGGACTAAAGGGATCTCCTCTTTATCTAAATGCTTATGTTCACAATATTCTTAATGACAGGATATCTTGGAGAGCTTTACTATTCTGTCTCATTTGGTTTTAATTAACCAACATGATATGAAGGTCTGAGAAGTTTTGTATATAGCTTATAAAACCAAGATTACAAAACTATACGACCAAGCTAACTTTCTGCTAAGGATTTAAATAAGACACTGCATAGAATAAGACAACAGTAGGCTTCACTGAAATATTTGTGGTAAAAAAAAAAAAAACAACAGTACAGAAAGCACCATTTTTATGCAGCTACTGAGTGCAAACAAAATGGTGTTAGTTAATTAACATGTGGTGCATCCCACACAACAGCACATCCACTTGAAATGCCATTTATTTAAACTTTTCCAATCTGTATCATTTCCAATAAAATTTTTATTTTTCTGAACCATTTTTGGACATGAATGTTTTATCTGAATTAAAAAATAAAAGATGAACACATACACACTCATGCATGTGTGCACATACCTATATCAATTATGACAGGAAATCAGTTGTGTCAGGTAGCAGAGGGTGACACTTTGTGACTGTCTGTTCTGGTACTAAAGATTAAAATACACCTCAGAAAATTTGCCAGCCTAGATGCTTTTCAGCACTGTTTTTGCTTTAGGGAATAATGTAGCTTAGGGAAGAGCTACAGAGGCAGGTTCAGGTTCTCTTCTGTCTCCCACCTACTCTGGATTGCCTGGGAGTATGTCACTAGTAATGAAGCAAAAAACATATTTGTATGGTTTTATGGGCATGTTAGGCATAACTTTGCCAGTTTTCATAAAAAGGAAAAAAAAAAGCCAGTTGTTTGAAGCATCAGAGCAAATAAAGATGGTAAAATGTCGAACTAAATCAAATCTCATTTCTATGCATGGTAGAAAAATAATACATTACCAGAAAAAACTTCCCTGAATAAAAATACGCTGTACAGTCTCATACACATGCAAAAATTGTTAAATATTAAAAAAATTACAAATGCCATGGCAAATGTCTAACGTGTTACAAGCCAGCAATATCATTTAATGTCTTATGCTAACTACTTGAAAGTACAAAAAAAGTAAAGAATAAGACATTGAGATCAAGCAACTTGTGGCAAATAGGAAAGAGCTAGGTCTGAAATTTCCTGCAGTTTATGGCTCGTGCAATGAAGTTTTCAGTTAATTCCATTCAAATATCAGGACATGAATCACCTGAAATCTCATATGTCGGATTTCTCAGAAATATTTGATGTCAAATTCTGTTATTCATTTTTATAAATTTTCTCATGGAAAAGGATTTTATTTCATATGCTTCTGGAAATACAATTATGAAAGAAGCTCTATAGACCTTCCCTAATATTTGCAGTTTAGGGGGAAAAATTGTGAAATAAAGCTAAATAAATGGATTATTTTATACTTTGCCAAAACACTTGCTGAGTGTTGCTAGGATCATTCTGTTCCCTGCTGTCCTGAGAGACCTTAGAATGAGAGAGAAAAATAATTGCCTCAGTACCACTGAAGACAGAATTACATTTCCTTTAATTTCCAGGAATCTGTCCTGAGCAAAAAAGAAGTAAAGCAGAAACCCCCACAATACCATTGAAAATTATAATTTCCAGGATGAGTCCTAAAATATCTGCATGAAAATGGAGAGTCTGAAGAGCATCCAGGCTACACAAAATCAAAGCTGCAGATGTTATTTCAATTAAGAGCATTGAGGCAGCCAAACCACTGAGTCACAAACTTTTGTCCTCTCAGATTTTGCCATATTTTTCCTCCTTGACCTGTGCTAGAATTGCAACCCAGGATAGGATGGCATCAAGAAAGTGCATTTATTCAGGCAATAAATGCCAACTTGCTCTCTATTTCCATCACTTTTTCATATTGCTGGGATAATCACAACCACAACTCTTTTTTTTTTAAGTTGACACAAACCTGTTCCATGATAATTTCCACTAAAATTTCATTTCTCATATAAAGTGTGTCTTTAAAGAGCCTACAATATTTTTATTATTTGTTATGCAATATACCAAAATGTGTTTTATATAACTATATTAAGACTAGATCCATAATTTCAGTCAATTAATCTTGATGCTTTGAAATGGACATTTTGGCTCAAAGATACTGTTTTTGAAGTGGTAATGTAATTCCATAAATGGTTTGGGGCGTAAAAAAGAAAAATAACTTTGTTTTTAAGAAATTGGCTCAAAGCTTCACTTTGGAAACTACATTTTTCTTTAAAATATATATCAAAGATGGATCTTCAGGGAGATTTTAAAACTCAGACAAAAAGGAGTTATTTCAGATAAAATGAAAATGTGTTGTTTGATATAAGCTTTTTTGGGGTGGGAATACTAAGTAATGAGATATTTTGTTTCAAACTTAACAATTGTGGAGTTCTTCATATATAAGATCAGTCTGTCCTTTCAATTATTAATTATTTTCATAGTTCTGCATGAATTATATGTCTTTTATTTACCCACTATGCAGTTCAGTATTAGCATTGATTAAAAATTAATATTTAATGGAAATAGTATTCATATTAATATTGTTGATAGACATATTTAATTTTATGTTGGCAGTTCTTGTTTCCTTTTTTCTTATTCAGTTGGATGATAGGTCACCTCTATGAATAAGGTTGTTTTTAATGAGGGTACAGCATTAAGAATCACTTTGAATATGGAACCTTATATCTTGGTTCTGGAGTGCAAACCATTTAAACATTAATGTTGCTCAACTCTATACCTCAGCTTTAATACAAATATAGCCTATAATAAACCTGGAGAAAATACAGGTACTGGTAAGCAATGAGCTTGTATTTAAAAATGGTCACCTTGAGTCTTGTGTGCAGTTTTGAGTACCAGAATATAAGGATATAAAGTTATTAGGGAGCATCCAGAGAAGGACTGTGAAGATACTTAGGTGTCTAGTGGAGAAGTCATATGAGGAGTGGATGAAATTACTTGGTTTGTTCATCCTGGAAAAGAGGAGACTGGGGGTAGACCCCATTGTGGTCTGCAACTTCCTAGTGAGGGGAAACAGAGTAGCAGGCACAGATCTCTGCTCTGTGCTGACCAGTGACAGAACCAAGGGAATGGCCTGAAGCTGTGTCAGGGGAGGATTAGGCTGGATATTAGGAAAAGTTTCTTCACCCAGTGGGTGGTTGGGCACTGGAACAGGCTCCCCAGGGCAGTGGTCACAGCACGAAGCCTGAGAGAGCTCAAGAAGTGTTTGGACAATGCTCCAAGGCACAGGGGGTGACTCCTGCAGTTGTTCTGTGGAGAGCCAGGAGCAGAACCCAATGATCCTTGTGAGTCATAGAATCAGAATATCCTGAGTTAGAACTCAATAAATCCCTTCCAACCCAGTATATTCAATGATGTGATGATTCTGTGATGTATCTTGTGATCAGGCAGCTCAGATACCCTTGAATTTAGGAAATGTTCCTGTGTGGACCCAAACTCAGCATAGCACAGCTTTTCCATATGCTGTTTAAAAGCATCTGCAGACAGAAGAAGCTTAACTATTTTTTTGGCTACTGTGAATGTCAGCACTGGCTGGTAGATGTTGTTCAGTCTCTATCTGTGGCAGTCTTCCCTGCTCCTTCTGCGAGGGGATGTTAAAGCACATTCTTGCAGCATGGAAAGAGGTATTACAGAAACTACCATTAAAAAGCAGGTGTCCTGAAGCACATATAGTTGGGTTGCAGACCTCCATTTAAACCACCCTGAGGAAAAACTGCAGATGTTTTAACCTACCCCATTTCTATGGTTTTCTTTTAGCACCTTATTATAAAAGATGGATCCCTTGCTCTCCTTTATTAACAGCTACTCTGACCCTGTTGATCCAGTGTGAAAACCACTGAAGAAAATGATTACAAACCTAAAGGCTTTATTTGACATACTGGAAAGCAGGGAAGGACTCACTGAACTGAAAGTCCATGGGAATGTGTCACATCCAATGGCCAATAGTAACATGAAAAATTATTGTCCAAGGCCATCAAACAAAACATTACAAGAAGAAAAATGTACACTTTTCTTTTTCTTTTTCTTTTTCAGAGCCACATAAAAAAGAAAAAGTAATGGAATCTGGTGAATATTTTCTCCTTTTTATTTTACTTTTGAACTATCCCAATATTTTAAATTAATTTGTCAGAAGTCAATACTTGATACTTTTTAAAATTTGTTTTTACAGGCAAAACAACAAAGAAAGAAGCAAAAGTACATGGTAAGTCTCGTAAAAGACTAAGTTTAAAATCTCATTTATCTGTTTTAATTTTCAGGTGAGACAGGGTTCGGTAGAGGGATAAAAAAATAATAAAGTAATGAATAAAATTTTGCTGGTTTAATTAAAGTTAATTAATTTAAACAATTGAATGGATGTGGAGCAACCATTCGGTCTTCTGGAACAGAAGTTTAATTAGATGTTGAGAGAAGCAAGAGGGTGAGACTTATTTCAGCTTTTAAAAGGTTTGTCTTTTCAAAGAAAGTTACAGTAAATGGATGGAGCAACAAACACAAAATACAAAATTCAGAATGTGGAGGGTAGGAAAAAAAGTAAGTTGTTTAATTTTGTTTTATGCCAAGTGCCCATGCATTTTATTGCTGCAGCAAGGTGCTCTTATTCCCAAGTGGAATCCACTTCTCCAGTTAATCCAAATTTGTGAGAGCAGAAGGATTTTCTCTTTTTGCAGCCAAGCTTGATGACTCATTCATCAGATGACTCTATTTTCTCAGATAGAAATTTGGAGCAAGAAATACCTATAGTATACAGTCAATTTGTAGAAAAAATGAATCTGTCCTTTTCTATAACATAAAAACCTGTCACAGTGCTTCAGAAGGAAGGTGTGAATAATGAATAATGAAAAAAAGAGAAATGTGATAATTTAATTAATTTGCATTCAGTTAATGCAACTATGAAGAATAGTAAAGAAATTAAACTGAGAAAACTTATATAAACTTTTGAAATTGGATCCTCCTCTGCATCAATTCTAGAAGTTTCAATAAACTCCAAAAAAAAATTTTCCTAGCTTCTGCAAATCACTGAAATTTTTAAAAGAGCATCTCTATTTCATACATTCCACCTGTGTTTAATATATGACCATTCTGGAGCCTGTTTTGCTCCTTGTCTCATCCTCATACTTGAAAATAGTAGAGCTATTGAAGTTCTGTATATAAGTTATCTATTTGCCTTGTTTTTCACTGTTTTTATTCTGCAGGTTACTTGGTCATCTGCCATGAGACTATCTAAACAAGCAATATATATGTGTGTCAGTTTTTCTCTACACAAAAAAAATGAATTCCTGTTCTGCATAGATAGGTAGCATAATGACAAAGAGCAGAGGTTTTAGGATCAATTTTAATTTCTTTATTCATTTATGCAATTTGTTTCTGTGAATGTTTTCTCTTATTTTACAGCATCTGTGGTAACTCCAAAATCAAAAGGTCAGTAATATGATTTGTTTTGAAAATTGAAATGGAAGAATGCTGCTGTTAAATTTACTGTAATGAAAAAAAGCTTCTTGTGAAAAAAACCCAAAACAGTATGACGTATTTAAAACTAACAACCTTTTAAATTAGAATGGTGCATTGCTTGCAGCATCTCAAAGCAGGCATCTTTTCAGCAAATTTTTCATAGACTAATTGTAATTCTCCAATAATATGAAATTCAGTTTCTAATTCTAATTCAAGCCATAAGGCTTTTTGTGACAGGAAGAAAGGAGAAGTAACCAATCTTCTACAGAGACATGACACAAAGTAATATTTCTCTTTTTGCCAGTCTAACTACAGGACAAACCCAGTGACTGAACAGCTGTTTTCTTTGTGGAGTCTAGGGAGTCTTACAGGGAGGTTTTGTGCAGCAGTTTTTGCCCACCTTTCATACATGAAATGTCTGAGACAAAAGGTAGGAGGTGTGAGTGCATCAACACTTGCTCCAAGTTTGCTCCTTTCCACAAGGCACAGGGAACTGGGACTGGTGAGAAACATCAAGGACATAAATTCAAGCTGAGCAAATATAACAAATATTTATTTGTTCTACATCAATGTCTGGTTTTTACATACATACAGTGTAAGTAAACTAGCTCCAAATTGCCTTCAAGACCATTACAGATTTCAGTTGTAACTTAAACAAAAACAGAAAATGGAATATCAGGTTAGAAACCACCCTTCACTCCTGGTCCATGTTTATTCATGTCAATGAACACCATATTTTTATAAGCATTCCCTTTCAGACAAATGGGGAGAAAAAGTTTCAGGAAGTTCTGTTAATTAAGGGTAAGTAGAAAAAGTGGATTTCCATTATATAATATGGAATTAATTCTGTTATTTCTGTTGTCTAAAGAACAGTCTCACAACTGAAAGTGTTGGCCTCAGCCATCTTAGTTTTACCATAGGATCAATCTAATATTGAACCTGAAATTGTTCCCCAGTGTCTAAGTAATGACAACTTTGTTTTATTCTTCATTGAATAAAAATGTGCTGATTTTAGCTCTGGGGTAATTGTTGATTTCTTTAAAATTTCTTGTTTACAAGTCATCTAAATTTAACTTCATTTGCTAAATTTGAAACTCAAGCATAGCCTGTACTCCAGGGGGAAAATCATATTTATATTAAAATGTTACAGCTGTTCCATTTGCCTTTTAGTAAGAATCACAAAGGAATGTTGTTATTTTGTTCTATAATTGTTTGGGATCCAGACAAATTCTAGTGGTGTTTAATAGTAGTCATTTAGTAGTGTTTAACCTTTCTCTAAGTCTGAAGAAAATCATTGCTTTTCAATTCATATTTCTTTGTTCTACGTTGTTGCTATTTATTTGTTTTTTTCTCATTTTGCTGCTGTTAGTCACTAGAGGCTTAGCAGCTCTTTGGGCACAATGTGATTTTCAATATTCAGTAGGTGTTGGAGAATGTAAAATTTTTAAAGCATATTCATGGAAGGCAAACAATTCTGTTCTGAAAAAAAATAAAAGCAAGGCTTTTGATGAAATTTTCTTCTTTAGTTATTAAAAAAAAAAATAATCAACTGGTAGAGAAGGAGGCCCTGGGCCATTCCCACTGGCCTGTACTTATGAACTAAAAAACCCATATGAAGCTTTCCTGCATTTTCTCACAAGCCATTACAGCATGACATTTTTTTCATTTCTTCATATAACCAAACAGTTCCTAAACCATAACATACACTTCTTAGGTTAATGATTTATTTATGTTTGTGATGCCACAAGGAGGAACCTCGGACTTCAGGGTTCAGTGGGTGAAACGTTTTTTTGTTTCCAGTGAGAATTATTTATTTCAGTCTCCCATCCCACTGAGCAAATATCTCAAAATAGCTTTAAAATCAGTGACATTTTAGATTGCATATTTTTGATGTGGATGCTAGTTATGCAACCTGACTCTTTTGAGATAAAAATATTCTGACACATTTGATTGTAGCCTACAACTATTGAGACTGCAGAAATACTTGACTGATGAGTTGCTCTCCTGGCCACTTTCAGCATAAAATAATATTGGCTAAATTTTTTCCCATTTTTTTCTAAGAGCTTATGATGGAATCAGAGAAACAATTATAAAGTAAACTGCCCATTTGGTCTATATTATGCCAAGTTGTCAAGAATTTTGCTGAGAAATTATAAAATATAAGTGGGAGCATTGCTCTGTTTATTTAATCTATTTTTTAAACTATATTTTACTGAAAATATGTATCCCTGACTAATTTTTGATTTTACCTTCATGTGCATTAATTTTATTGTGCATTGTTTCATGCAGGAGTTTTCATGTGTTTGGTTTAGGATGGAGGGCTGTATTTCTTCATTTTTTTAATGGCTGACATTCTGCAGAGGAGAAAATTATAATACATTACAACATTCATGTTACTTAAGTCATATGGCTAAAAGATCAGCTTTTCAAATAGGGCATACCTGGAACAGGATCATTTCTCACAAAGAGATCAACTTTCAGGCTGCCATTCAGAAGTGGCAAGAACTTTGAAAATGCCTAGTGGAAGGGATGACATCTTGACCTACTCAGAAAACTTGTCTCTGTTCTGATAGAAACAGAGACAACCAGGCCTCCTGAATCTTATTTCAAACACTGATTCTACACGGCCAGGCTTCCTATTTATACAGACTTTCAAAGTGACAACTATTGCCTTGATGGTAAAAGACCTCTCAGTATCACCAAAGTAGCTCATGCCTCTCTTCTGAAAAAGCAACGGGAATAACAGAATGTGCTGTTTGTCCTTCCAGATACTGCTCTGCCATGTCTAGATGATGTTACTTGGCAGTTCCCAAAAGTTACTAAAGCTCTGTTCTGTCTCAGCAAGTTCTTCTTTACAAGCACCCATTCGCTCATGGAAGTGGTGTTGCTGAATGCACTGATAGCCAGAATATTGTTAATAACACTGCTTGTTATGGCAGCCTCAAGGATGCTTCTCTAGGATGGATGGTTCCTTTATGATAACCACACTCGTAATCTACCACCACCACATTCATTTGATGACTAAACACATGATTTTCTGAGAAAGCTCTATTGCTCTTCATGTTTGCAGTTCACTATCCAGAAAAAAAATAATTTTATTCAATTAGTATTCTGATTTTCAGAAATTTTATTAACCCAAACTGCTTTCATTTCAGCTAAAAAGGATTAAAATGCTTTGAAGAAAAGAGTAGTTCTCAATAACTCATTCAATTCTTGTCATACCTGCTTTTTCAGTTTTAATGCTAAAAATATATTTTGAAATGCATATGGGAGAGGTTTCTGGTGTCCCTCTTCATGTGTTTCTTTCCATATTCAAATAGGCTTATTCTTCAATATATTGACCACTCCAGTAAGCATTTTAGAAGCACTGTGATATTGATTTGTTCGGTGGCAGGGCTCAGTGCTCAGATTCATCTTGGCTTGTCAGTGTCTAGTTCAGGGTTAGTATAAGTAGTACTGCTGATCTGGGCCCATGTAACACAGATGATAATAGCAGAGGTCTACAATAAATATTAAGGGTCTTTGGTTATCTTTATCTTTCTCTGTGTCCATGAACACCAATAAAAAATTAGTTACTTGGACAGAAATGGAATGGAATCCTTTTTTTTTTTTTTCTTTGAGGATTGAGTCAGACATATTTTCAACCTAGACTTTATTTTCAGGAAAATTGAAGATTATCTTCAATAAAATAAGTTGCCTGTGGTAACCAAGGTGCAGAAGTGCAATATTTCACTGTTTACATGGAGCTTGCTCACAAACACCTGCTCACACCACAGGGGAGTAATTGATGCCTGAGTGGGTTCATCCCACTCAGCATGAAGCAGTTCATCTATTGATACCTGACTTCTCACTGAATCTCACAGTCAGGGAATCTGGGAACAGAAGATCATTCCTTTGGCCCCCAGCCCACCAGCAGACATTGCAGACAGGCCATAGCTGAGCTGAGCTGAGCTGATCTGCTTAAGCCATCATGCCCAGCAGTTTCAAAATGCTCTTGAAAGGATGTCCTGGTGGTGTCCCTGGGGCCAGACTTGCAGTCCAGGCAGCAGGGAAGCAGTGAGCACACATGGAGGCTCTTCAAAGGTCCTTTGAATTCCTTGACTTTCTCTGAATAAATAATGATAGCAGAACATGACCCTCTGAATTTACTTTGTCTCTAAAAGCTAAACTCTTGATTTTCAACTGTGATTTGTTCTAATAAAATGACAGGGTGAAATAACAAGCTGAGAGGTTGTTATATGTGGTAATGACCCCAAAGCTGCAAAGACATTTTCTATACCCATCAGATGTAAATTAATTTTCACAGTCCACTTTACATCCTGCTACTTATGCTGATTGTTTGTTCTTTACACTACTTTCAAACAATGACAGTGAAACTTATTTTCTTAATTCTATATTTTTTTCTCAAACATTGTAAGAAGATAGCCTTTGAAATTAAAGCATGGATTTTTTTAGCATAATAGTTATAAATTATGGCTAAAAAGTTTAGTTTCACAGAAGAGAAGTGTTGGAAGTGCCACTTACAGTTAAATATGTATATTTTTAGATTTACAATATATTACCCCAAATAATTCAATGAAATAAGAAATACATAGGTTGTCCTAAAGATATAATCTTGTACATAACCAAACCTGCAGTTTTAATTGTCAGAAACTATAAAAGATACCTATATTTATGTGAACAAAGTCTAATGGCACCCCTTCCAGCATCACCTCTTCTTAGATACTTTCATCCTTAATATCCCTTGCCTCCCAAGATGTGTAAATGAATATATGAACTGCACTTGTGAAGCTTGTGGCTCAGTAATTGGATATGTCCATGCATCCTTATCTGGGCTTTTACAGCAGCTTTCCCTGCTTTCAGTCAAGTTTAAGCAGCCCTGCTGCACAAGTGGTCTGGTTCACACCTCTTGCTTGCCCACAGAAATCTCAGTACTAAGAAGGATCAAGTTAGATGTCATAACATTCAGTCCATCTGTGGCTTTACTGAGACTAGCCACATGCTTAAAACTGAGAATATGGGGCATTGTTTTGCTGTGTCAGGGGTGCAGAATGGAGGTTTCTGCTGGTGCAAACAGAAAACCATGCTTCCTTGGGGAACATTGGAAAAGCTGGGCAAGGTAAATACCTGTTTGCTTTGCTCTCTTTCAGTTACAAAATATGTGCTGCAGTTTAGCCCCTCTTTCACCTGACATCACAGAATCATTGAATGGTTTGGGCTAGAAAAGACCTTAAAGATCATCTAGTTCCAAGCCCCCTGCACTGGGCAGCCCCACCTTCTGCTTGATCATACCTACAGTTTCTTTTCTGAAAGAAAATAAGAAAAGAAATCACTTCTCTTTCAGACAGGCAAAACATATCTATTATGTATTCATATATTGGTGGGGAATCTCATGGTTGCAAATCTTTGAAATCTTTTGACTCAAAATAATATG
This sequence comes from Cinclus cinclus, assembly GCF_963662255.1. Taxonomy (NCBI): domain Eukaryota; kingdom Metazoa; phylum Chordata; class Aves; order Passeriformes; family Cinclidae; genus Cinclus; species Cinclus cinclus. The sequence continues at coordinate 50,528,477 of NC_085048.1, read as the reverse complement.
TAAACCATTAAGAGCTTTGATGCAACAAAACCTCTGACTATAAATCTTACTTAAACTGTATCTTTTATTTGCAGCAGGACTTGAAATAAAAGAAGGAAAAGCAACAAAGGCAGCAGTACAAGGTAAAAAGGAAACAAAACACATTGGCGTTATCTCTCTTAAAACACAATGGCACAGAAACAATAATTTCAGATTCAGAGAATTGGATAACAGCAACCTTTAAATCCATTGGTTCACCAGTATTTATTCAGAGTTCTGCTGTGTTTGTCAGAGAAACAGGCAATTTCCATCATAAAAATGGCTTTGTCGCACTTCCACAAAACTGCCAGCCCAACAAAAAGCTTCAGATAGACAGCTGTCCACTTTAGATGAAAGGTTCTGTGCTGGGACTTAGTGTCCCACTGATCTTGCAAGAGGCTTCCTGCCCTTGTAGCCTGGACAGGGATCAGCCTTTGCTACTCAGTCTGAGAGAATAACTTCGAATGAAGTAAGCTAAACTTCCTTCTGAAGTCATCTGAGCTGCTCTTCTTGTCCCAGATGAAACATCAGCCCCGTGAAGAGTCACATGAGGACTCATCATCCACTGCAGAGAATCTCAAAAACTTTTGAGACCAGACCTTGCAGAAATTTTTTGGTAAAAATCTTAGGATTGGTATGCATAAGGCATGAGTGGGATTGTCTGAGTGGAAACACCAGAAGAAAGACTGCAAAAACCACGTATTGATGGCACATAGTTCAGACGGATACAAAGTCTGTATTCAGTGTCCCAAGCCAGCAACAGCAGGAATACCAAGGAATGGTCTACACCACAGCCAAAACAAAACTCAAGCCACTGAGTGAACACAAAAAGAGAAGGATTGATGCCTTAAACCATCTAAAGATGTGTCTTTTCCTATTATGTGCAATATATTTATTATTTTTAAAATTTTTTTATTATTATTACCTTCAATATTATATACTGCATACTTGCTTCTTGTACACCATTTAAAAGCAATACATCTTTTTTAGGTTAGTGTGGTAAGAAGCAAAATAATACAAATGGGGTCTAAATCCCCAAAGCTTATTAGCTCAGGCTTCCTTTATGTGATGCACTTCCTATCTGCCTATTGAGATGATTTTTGTATTTACTCATGGTCAAATTGGCAGCTAGAGCCCTGATGATGAACTTGCCAGTAACCTTTAGTGTAAGGTGTAAGACATGTTTGTTGGTGTAGCTTTGGTCTGTCAAGCTATTATCCCTTTCTTTTCTCCAGTTTCTCAGCTTCAGCTTTACTCAGAATTACTCAAGCCAGCACAGACACCCTGCAGCAGCTTTCAGCTGCTTGGTAGTTGTCATGGAAAATGTTATAATTAGGTGGGCCTTGGCCTAGATTTCAGTCATTGTTAGGCTGGGTATCTCCATATTATTTTCCATTGCTACACAAGTGCTTCTCCAGACATCTGCACTGCTTCCCCTTTTTGCCTGTCTCATGCAACAATGAGGTGTGTGGTTGCTGTAAGATTTATCCTTTCTACAGTGTAACACCATTAGTTGGGATTTTTTCTGGCAAACATTTTAACTGTGTCATTAAGAGTACAGACTGAGCAGTACAAGCTATAGTTTCAGATGGTTGGCATGGAGCAGTGCTTCCTAAACCACAGGTTGTGATACCCAAAGAACTCCAAAGGAGGACAAATTATTTCCCATGACAGCAGTCAGCAGCAGCAGCAGCAGCAGCAGCAGCACTGTCTCCCAATACCAGCACTATCTAGCCTCTCCAAGTCAAAGGAATAAGAGTGACATGTATGTCTGTCACAACTATTTCTGCAGCTACTTCCCAGTGCTGGCAGCAGCTCAGTTCCTCTGATGCACAGGAGCGAGCACAAACAGTTTCACACATCAATTCCCTCTGCTTCTCATTTCTGCACCCCACATGCATGCAGCTGCTGCCAACACATTGATCACCCAAAGACAAACAAGCCAAAAAACCCTTTCTGAATGCTTTTTTAATATTACCATCAACTTATATTACTCACAGAAGAGCACTTCGGATCAGGATGCATTTCAAAAAGTAAAGGGATTCAGTCAAAATTGAGACTTGCAATCTAAGAGAAACAGTATAAGGAGACTTGCAGGAAAATCTGGATGTTGGAGGCTGAATTTGCTTAGCAATCAGGACATAACTTCATTATTACAAACAGAGGTTTTAGTGATTGTTGCAGCTTTGACCTCAAATCACCACATCTGGAAATGGGCTGAAAGACTGCAGCAATGTCTCAGTTCAATGGTCTTTTATTAGTTGTGAAGCCAAATACAGGTAGTATTTTTAACAGCTAAAAGATGAGCAAGAAGGCACTTAACTTTAACTGCTTGACCTATTTGTTTGAAAAACGTCATGAGCAAATATCAGATGGTTTCCAAGAAGTTAATGTGTGTTACTGAGAATTAATATTTAAAAGAGATGATAAAAAGGCCTTTTTTTTCCTCTGGTGGTATCCAATAGCACTAAGAAAGGAGACTTGCCATCAGTTAAAGATGATCATATCAGGCTAGAGGGTCTCATCTTCTTTGTGTGCGCATGAAAGGCAAGAGATAGGAACCATGAACTTTATGCACACACTCTGTCAAGAAACAATGGAGGTTCAAAATATATTTAGGCACTTAAGGTCAACATGCATTTAAATAAATTTTCATTAGTTGATTATATTTTTAAAAATTTCCCATGTGAACACGTATTCTAACATTTCCATTTTTTTCTCTCCTTTCACTTTTGTTTCCCTTCCCTTTTCTTTCTCCAGATAAACCAAAGACAAAACAAGGAAGTAAGTTATAGTTTTACTCATTAAAATAACATCTTCCACAAGAGTTTGGGTAACTATACTCTTAATAATGGAGGTTTACAACAGCTTTAATTTCTTACAGGCAGGCTTCTGAAAGTAAAGGCTTTATGTCATACTTTGAATTACTTATTTTGGCTGAACCTCTGTCTTCAGCTCTCTTCTTTTTTTTTTGTAGACACTATTGCACTGAACATGAAACCTCTGGGGAAATAGTCATTATGCACAAGCACAGAAGAAGAAGTTTTTCAGACTTTCCACTGAATTTTATTTCTCTTCACAGAGTCTTCTATGATTAACTTAATATTTAAAATTTGGAATTTTTTTTTTTTTTAAATTAGGATTATGGGTGTGTCTGGGTATGTCCACCAAACATGCCTACAGATATATGCAGTGAATTTTGTATTTTCTCATTTTGAAAATAAGGGACTGAATAATAAATTGGTGAGTACAAAACATGAAGGTCAAAGCAAGATAGCAGGAGTAGTTTCTGAATCAGATGTCTGAGGAGTAGTGCAGAATAGAAGCGACAGCTTTATTTCGATTAAATTTCAACCTTGCTCAACAGATTTCTTTCCCAAGTCTTCTCCTTTAAAAATTATATTGTATGGAAACATTGCCTTTTTTCAAACGCAATATAGAAGGAGAAAAATAATGAAAAATTTATCCCTTGACATCAGTCCCAACAGAAGAGGACTTCCAAAGTCAACAACAAATTATGTTTTCCACTTGATGGCTACTTCTACCACAAATAAAAAGTTATTATTTATGTATTCCTTCAATTCATATTGTCCTGGACCTCAGTTTGTCTTAAAGACAAATACTAAACCACAAACAAGTAGCTTTATTGATATCATGATAAATTGCTATTGGACACAGTCTACGTGTATATTGTAGAAGAGACAATTTGTGAACTATGTGTCATTAAGGCAGTAAACAATTGCCACTAAAATACCTTTTGTAGCTTATACAATTTCCGTATCTATCTACTAAACACAGCATCCATCTCCTAAAGACAAAATTTTCATCAGTATTCTTGACTTCTTATCCTATGTGTAGAAACCAAGAGGGTCTTCTGACTGTTTAATATCTTCTGGCACTGAATTCCTGCTGTTTTGGATTTTTTGCTTCATATGTGATGGAGAACCTAGTAATTTTTTTTCCAGAAAACACTTGTTAGCTTTTCTCAGATGTACAAAACAGTTTAACCAGCAGTCAGATGGTTAAATTACTTAAAATGCAGGACATAAAAATCTAAGTCTCTGGTGTTTTTGAATATATTTTTGAGACAGTCTTATCTGACTTTTTAATTTTGCAGTGGAAAGCTTTGGAGACCTTTCATCAGTCCAGAATAATGATCTCACCTTTTGTCTGAGACCGTATTCTTGTTTTCCATCTGATGCAGATTTCTTGTACTTCTTCCAGGGGACTGCCCTTACTTGAGGAATGCTGGTATGGCCCAGCCAACTTTACCTGCCTGTAGGCAGAAGAAAAGCAACTCTTCACCCACCTATTTCTCACTGCTATGTTTCTCACTCACTTTGGTCAGCATTTGGCTTTTAGAAAATAATAGATCCAGTAAGAAGACACTTGGCATTGCTTAGCAAGAATTAGCAATCCCAGATGAGGGAAATAGGCCACAGTTAGCTCCAGTGAGTCAAAACCTCACTTTTGCTTTGGCAAAGCATCAGCTTTGACCTTTCTGGTTAAGAACACTGAAAAACTGTCCTTGTCTCATACATAAGTTGAAGTTTGTATGATTTTTAATTAAATCTACATAGTTAATACTTAATCTACAAAACACATTTTGTGGAACGAACTTTCTGAATGATACCAGTGAATTTTGTACAAATCTTTCAGTAACTCAGTTTTCAACTGTGTCTTCCAATATTTATTTTTAGTCTCTTGCACAATCTATATGCTTCATTCTCTCCTCTGGTTAAATCTCATTGTTTCACTCATTTGTGGTTTCTGACTGTCAGTTTATGGGTGTGACTAATTCTTTTACAGATCCTGGAAAAGAAAAAGAATTTAAATCTCCAGCTGCCATAAAGGATAAAGGTAACATGGCAAGATGAATTTGTATATAACTCTTATATACATATGTAAGTGTGTATATATATATATATATATATATATATATATAAAATATGTATATAACTTTGCATTATAGAAATATGAATTTGAAATTCATTGCCCTTTCAGTTTTTAAAGTATGATTTATTTAGGAATTTGTAACCATAATACTATTTCAGTAAATTTACTATGAAACTTAATTGGCATTACCTGAATTGGAAGTGCAAAGAGAGCACTGGTTACACTAGTTATGAAAATTTAGAAGGCTAAAATCAGAATTTAGGAACACTTGTTAACATTTTTTATAAGCTTCAAAGTGAAATAAGTTTTGAGTGATCTTTGTTCTTTCATCAAATTCCAGAAAATTTGTGATTTCACTTTGTGAGCATGGTAAAACCGATGAAAAATAATTTTTACTACATATTTAATTGGTATTAATTGTGTCAGTTATAAACCAGCAATTATTCAATGAATGATTATCCTAGAGGCATTAGATGTTAACCATTTAATACTCTAGCTTGAAGATTAAATTTTTTTTTTACAGAACATGCTAAAGAAAAGGAAGGAAAGAATCCTACATCTTTAAAAGAAAAAGGTAAGAATACATAACAAAATATAGGACTTGTTAAAACCTCACAAAGCAGAATGAATGTGTTAAATTTTTAAGCAATCATTATCAGTCTTTCCATTATAAATTTTAATGAATCAAAATTTAATTAGTTAAAATATTCTATAGGATCTATATCTTTAAAAAGGTGGAGGGTGGGGAATATAAATAGAATACATTGAGACAATTAAATTTCAGAGTTCACAAAAATTAATTAAATCAATATTGTAAACCACTCTGTGTAATAGTCAAGAACCTTGCAAAGAAAGTCTGAACAGTACCAAGTCTTTAATAGGGGCCAATTAAGAAATTCTGAACTGTATTATTTCACAAATGTATGAACATAATAGGAAGAAAGTAGGGTTTATGAGCACGAGTAGGAAAAATGTTATCTGTACTCTGTAAAAGTTATAGCTAAAACCCCAGAACTTCATCCAGTCAACCATCTGCAACATGAGAAGTGGTCTGAATCTTTCTTGTATTTTTTTTTCTTTTGTCAGCTTGATCAGAGTAGATGATTAACCCAGTCAAATTTCCTTTCATCAATGGTTTTATTGGGTGCTTTATACATATCTTATTTCTTCCCTCTTTTCTAGAAATAATTTTATTTGGAAGAAGTTACTTATGGATAAGTCTCATTTGATATCTTCAGAATAAAAATATCTATCATATATATATAGTCAAATTACTATTTATTCTATGTTATAGTCTATAACTATTGTAAATCTATAGCTATATACAGATAGATATGGTCTGCAATATGTAGACTTTATAAGTATTTCAAGTTTCAGTCATTCTATGTGATTTCAAAGAAAGAACTGAATGATCTTGAAAGATGACAAAAACATATAAAGCAAAGGATGAATAATTTATTGCTAGACAAATTTCAAAATCCTAGAAGCTATGTTCATTCACTCACTTCTTTGTTCAAAAATTTAAATTACATTATGGCAATCTGCAAATTCTATGGTGTATGTATTGTTCTGTGTGTGTTCTACTCCTACTGCACATGTCCCATTTACACAAGTTTGGTTATCTGGAGCAGAACTGTATATCCAAGCTCTGTGGAGTCCTGTGACCCTCTCCACACACTGCCTATAATCTGTGTTTGCCTGATGGTGCTATGCTGGAAAATTAGAAGCACTTGACTGACAATTCTGCCCCCTCCTTTCCTGCATGGAGCATGTGTATTCAGCCTGCTGCTCCTTTCAAAGGATTACAGGGAGGCAGGGAGAGGAGAATAAAAAAAAGAGAGACCCAAAACATCTTTCTCTTTGATAAGAGTTTCTTTTGAGCAAATGAACAGTGGTTTACTGGCCCTGAAAAAGTTTCCATAGTGTGTTCTTTGTTGAGAGTGGCCACTGTACTGTTTCTTTTTGTCTCCTATGTTCATGTCTAACATATCAACAACTTCAATTACCAAATTATTAGTAATTACAGGTCCTTCTAACATGACAAAGGAGGTTAGACTTTCTCCACCCAACCTTCAGAAAAGAGCAGGCAGGAATTTCTTTTAAGCATCAATATAGCTGAAAACTTGCTGCTGAATATATCTGTAAAGATCTCACAGGCACCCGAGCCCCTGCAGCAGCACTTGCTGCTCTTGCTGTTGCTGATGCGGCCACCACTGTTTCCCATAATGGGCATCAAACTGGCATAGCTTTGTGTCTGTGCCTAAAAGTGACAGTGCTGATTAGTGAGCTCAGTTGAAAATATATCAGCATCAAAGACAACTTATAGCTAGGGACAACTTATAAAACTGTGGGGAGAAACTTCTAGAAACCTTGGTGTCTTTTCTTAGCTGTGTATTTTCTTATTGCATTATGGATTACTCTGCTGCACAAACATATATTTAGCATTATTTGTCCCATTTCAGTTATCATATCTGCCCAAACTGTAGTTCATAAATTAAATCAAAACCTATTTGCATGCCATTCCTTCCCCTCTCCATCGCCTCTTCAAGCCTCTGTAAAGGTTATTGACCAGATCACTGGGGAATTCTTTTTACTCTTTGCAGCTTGGTGTTTTGCAATTTTTTTCTGAAAGTGGACCTTTCTGGAAAATACAAATATATCAAGGAACACAGGAAAGTAAGGTTTTTTAAGACTGTGTATACTTCCTAATTATGTATCTTGGGAGTTTGCTACTATTCATGTAAACTAAATAAAGGAACACTCCTGGGTGAAGTGTTAAATACTTGTGGTGATTAATGTGTGTCTGGTGCCTTATGCAATAAAAGAGGCATCATCACACCTCATTCCCTTTGAAGGATGGGCTAAGATTGAGTGAATGGATGTCCAGACCAAAAAAACGTTATCCTAAAGCAGGCCATTTTGCATAAACTGAAGCATGGTGGTTTTATCTAAAGCAGAAAGAGGAAAAATAAATCCCTGAATTTGGAGTTGTTGCTGGGATACTCTATAGATCATAACCCTACAAAGTTACTTGATCTATTTTATGAGGTGAATAAAATGTCTTCAGTCTTGGAGCCTAATTTTATTGAGAGCAGTTAAAGAGAACACGTGAATAATAAGTTTTCCACTTCTTAGTGATACATGACATCTCAAGACTCTGTCTGAATTTATAACTGGCTTTTCAGCTCTTCCCTGCAGTAAAGAAGAGTAAAGAAGGCCATTTGTACTCACAAATATAAAAACTGATTTGCTGTTGACATGAGTATATTCAAATAACTTGAGGCCAGTGAAACTCCAAGGCATAATTTGCCACATGGTTTTTGGTTAGGTATCTTACTCAGCTGACAAGAGTAGAAATTCATCCATCCAGAGGCTGTAACAGTGGCACTAAAAGTTTGTAATATTTCATATATACCTCCTCATTGATTTTTTCCTAAGATATTTTTCTAAGATATTTTCATTATGCTGAGTTATTGAGAGAATTTTCCTGTATAGATAACATAAATTCATTCTCACCCTGTGTTCCATGATTTATTTTCCAAATAAATGCTCTTTTTTCTTCTTCTTTGCTTTTGACATGTTTTGGGATGTCTTTGAATATTTTCTTATGTCAGCTATGTGTGGATAATAAGCCTATTTATCCTTGTGCACAGATTGATAGGGGAAATAAGTCAGTAGTGAATATTTCTTTCTTGTCATATACATTATAGCATACTGCATTAAAGAAACAAATGAGCTGATTTGCACTTGCTATGCAATATTTGTGTTTCCTTTAAAACAAAAGTAACATGAAATAATATCTTGCCTGTGGCATTTTTTATCTTAACTTTTAACATACTTTTTTCCCCTTAAAAACTGAGTTGTACTGTGAGCAGCAGCAGTTCACATTTCTGTCTATTTCCATTTATTTATTTGTCATTGGCATTTGCACAAGAACAATATCTTTATCCTGAGGATATCACACTCTGCTGCTGCTTCATCATTCTTTATCATCTTCCTAGCCTGACCTAGCTTCCCCCTGGAGTAGGATGTGGGAAGAAAGCATTATGGTGAAAGCTGGCTTTAAGCCAGTTTTATGTTTTTCCCCTTCTGGGCCCGTCACTGAAGTGGTCAGTTGAGAGCAGAAGTTGAAAAGTCCTCAGTGAGTACCTGTTTAAACTTCTGAAAATGAAAACCTGCTCCCTGGAAGAAAAGCAGAACTGGTGATCTCCATAGCCTTGGTTCAGAGGGTGGGGAACATGGTGCACCATGAAAAGTGCGCTGCACTGAGAGCTGCATCCAAAAGTTGTCAGAGTCAAAAGTGCTGAACCTTCTTCAGGAGCGATGTATTACAGGAAATATGGGGGAGATTGCTACATGGATGGCAAAAAACCATCATGGGCATATAGCACAAAACCAAGGCAAAAGATTTGTCCCTGTGGTGCAAGAATGGCTGCTGATCATTGAGATCACCAGTGTGCCCAGAGTGAAGTGGTCCAGTGGGGCAGGTGCTGCCTCAAGTCTTTTAATATAGTCAGCATAGAGGCTGCTTCAAAGGGTTCCAGGTTTCACGCTGGAAGTTTTCTGTCAGTCCCCTGAAGAAGAGTCCACCTGCTGCTGTGAAGATCAGGCTCCTAATTTCATAACCTACTCCTGTGCTGTGCGGTTTCTCTAAAAGCTTCAGTAGCCCCAGAAGGGAATTTTTTCTGTTACAACTCTCACTTAAATCCAGATGGATAAGTAGGATTGCTTCCTAGTACCATGGCAGCCAGGAGGATGTTCAGAGTTAAAATTATTTTGTAAAGGATCCTCTTTTAGGTTTTTTTTTTTTTTCTGTTTTACTGAAGATTTGGTTTACATTCATTTGGAAGAAATGGCTTTTTTTTTTTTTTCTAGAAGCTTAGGTGCTATATCCTGTCAGATGGAATGAAGCTGGGTCTATTTAGCATTCAGCTGGCTGTGATATACTCTCACTCAAACCACATAAGCCTATCAAATTATTTCTTCACTTTGGAAAAAACTATTTTCTTCTAATTTCCCTGATGAATATACTTAAGATATCAAGAGGCTGTTACTTGAAAAAGAAATATTTAAACATTAGTTGTTTACACAACATAGTGTATGCTTTTCCTGTGCTTGAAGACCCTGAAGGCATAGTCCCTGAAGGACTGAGGCAAAAGATATATTCTTCAGACAGAGAAAGCAGAAACTGTCTTCATGAAGTTTTAGATAAGACACAAAGAATTCCTAATCCTGTATCATTGCTTCCATTTTCCTTTTCTCCTTTGGAATTTCTCTCTTCTATATGGTCTCTACAGACAGTCACCAAAATCAATTTCTATTCTTGCTTTTGCTATTAACATTATGACTTTAAAAATATGAGACAGTCTCTGGAGAGGATGTAAAGAGAGGTCAAGCTTGCATCTATTTATGTTCACAATTTTAGTCTTGGTTTTTAAATATTTCTTGCATTTTCTTTCAAATGTAAAAGGGTACTCCTGTCTTCTAAGTCTTGGAAACATAATTATCTCCTTACAGATTCCCTGAAAGGAAAAAATCCCAAGAATCCAGAGATCTTAAGAGAAAAAGGTAAGTGAAGAACTTAAGAAATCCAGACCTGAATCTTAGAACATTCAGTCTATAAATATTCTAGAATATTCAGTCTAGAAAGAGCTCTTAAGTAGGAATATAGGAGTGTGGAAAACCAAAACCATCCTGGTTCCTGTTTATTTTAGACATTATATTGTTTTTAATAATATTTGTGCTGTACAGATCCCAGCAGAATCCTTAGAAATCATCTGGTGTTCTTTTAAATGTGGCTATTTGAATTTCTATCTTGGGGGAAATTCTGAAATTTATTTTTATACTACTTTTGGATGTTACTTTGTCAAAAATGAGTTGTCTAAGTCCTATAGTGGGAACATTACTGAAGGGAACTAGGCTAAATCTGGTCCATGTGGCTACAGCTCAGGAATTTGAGTGTCTGAGAATGAAACTGGTTGAGGCTACTGACAGATCCAGGTGTTTGAGGGTGATTGATATATCAAGATCTTTTTTGAATTTGTTGGCAACATGGTCACATACGTCTTTGTCTCTAATCCTTTCAGTTGTAAGACCACTGCTAACTGTTCACACAGGGATCATGGGTTGCTTGATAACATCTATTTGGGGAAAACCCTATTTGTTGCAATGCAATGTGTATCAAATACTCTCTTTCTGGAAAGTAGTGAAACAGCTGAAAAAAATAAAATTAAACAGCAAAGACTATCAGAACTGTGCCTGGCTCCTGAGCTGGAACAGCACACCTGAAGTCCAAATTCTTACAAAGTCCCATTTTTTTTTTTTGATGGCTGCTGAATAGATACAGAACAAAATGGCACACTTTTGCAAGGAATGTATTATTCCTTGTAAAACTGTGGGAAATAAAGCCAGGGCATCCCTTGTGGCTGTGAATTCTCTTCTATGCCACTGCTGTCAGTCCCTGTGTCTCACCTGGGCACCAAAAGAAGATCATAGTTGTCTTTTATTTGTGCTTAGCTAACTCCTGAAATTTTGGGGGGCTTTTGGTAGACTTGTTTAGTTGGTTGGTTTGGTTTTTTTGTCCTTGGGCTCTTCCTTGTCAGTTACTAGAAAATCAGGGATTTTTTTCTCATCTCCTTTAATACTTTGTCATGTACTGAATTAGAAAGAAATAAAGATACAATTAAGTCTCTGGAGTATTCATTTTGACATAAAATATATGAATGTACATTTGAAGGATGAGCACTGCTCTTCTTTTATAGCCAGTGTGCCTGTCATTTTAAAAGGCTATATATAAGCAGGAAGTGAAATTCTGTCCACAGGCAATACCCATATGACCTCTTCAATATTAAAAGAATATTGCAGTCCTGAATGAGTAGCTGGTCCTTTTGTCACTCCTGAATAAAAAACCTCCCACTTTCCTTTATCAGCAGCCTCTGGCTTTCAAGACCAGTATTCCTAATATTTCCATTGTATCAATGTGGATTAATTTTTTATTTGGGTTCAGCAAAAGAAAAAGTCATTGATGCTAAATGCTCTGTAGAATTTCTTTCTTCTTTGTAATTCTTCATTGTCTGCTTGAGAGAGGGCTCCACAGTTTCCTCAGAATGCAAAGAAACTAATGACATACTGAAAGCTTATTATTTTGCATATCCAAGACTACAAAGATGAAGGGATGACCTTGTTGGTTTTTTTGTCCTGTTCTTCATTTCCATGCTGTTAAGTCCATTTAATTATCACAACTCTTTTGCTTTCCACATATCAAATTGTTTGACTTGCTCTCTATTCAAGTGTCATTTTATTTCCCTAACCTGACTTGTGATAAATGTTAAATGTTTCTTTCTAGAGACTGGTAAAATAAAAGATGTGAAGCCTCCAACAGCCTTAAAGGAGAAAGGTAACGTCTTATCATTATGTGTCTGGCAAATAACAAGTCTTCTGCTGGTATCTCAGTGCAGTTTTGATATATTTTGAATTACAGGCTGTTGGCAAAAAGGGACTAAACCTGGATTCTTCTCATTTAATAGATCTGATATATTGAAAGGACCAGTGTCTGACATGATTCAGAAATAATAAAGTCATAACCCTTCTTATTGTGCTGTTCTTTAACTGCTGTCTGACTGCACAGCCAGTATTGCAGAGGGAGTGATACAGTCTGTTCTGAATGAATCAGTAACAGAGCTGCTGCTGAATGCACATGACGGGCTGAAATAATAGGCTGCCCAGGAATGAGTGCATGGTTTGACCTGCAGAAACTACCAGCAAATTTTGTGGGAATTATTTTTGGTTTGCTTTCAACTTTAGTTTGTGCCTTTTATTGAATTAAATAGTAACTCTTATGTATTTGGTTGATCTGATGTTATGCACATTTGTTACAGTACCAATGAGCACAGTGCATGTTTACTTTGCTAATTGTTTCCTTTCATTTTTGTGTTTGATTTCTTTTTCAGACTCTTCAAAACGAAAAGAAATTAAGGCTTCAACTAATCCTAAAGAAAAAGGTAACAATCCCAAGTTGAACAGAGCCTTAACATAAGTTTCAGTTGAGAAAATAAATCCGTTGTGCAAGGAGTCGCAAATTAAATCCTAGTTGCTTTGGTTAGCTATTTCTAAATATCCTTGAATGGCATCTTTTGCTGCTGAACATTCTTTTTACCTAACTAAACAAGTGACAGGTGCATATGAGGCTATACAAGCAAGTTACAGCTGTGTTATTTTACAGACTCTAAAGTCAAAATGGCTTATTTTCTTATTTCTTTATTTTGTCTCATTCTTTCTATTTAAATTATTCATTTCAGATTAGATTTTATTTCTACATATTATTTGATTGCACTTTTCTCTGTCTTCTCATATTGAAATATCAGTACTAGCCATCAAATAAAAATCAATTAAAATTTATAGTGCATCTCAAATACTAGCCATTTTTAGGCACTGTAATTATAATTAACCAACTGTGTTCAGGTTTGTCTATTTATATCCGATAAATTCAAACAAAACTTAGTTTTACTCTTATCCTATTTGCATATGGATTAAATGCCAGTTTTTCTTTATAAAACTCAGGCTGAATTTGTAAATAATTTAACATGGATAAAAATGTGTAATAACTTGTTAGTTAATGGCAGTTATTTCAATTATGGGAATGTAGTTGTCAAAATCTTCCAGTTGGATTTGAAAACTGCCTCAGATAACTGAATAATACTGCTTCCTATCTTTAGAGTTTCCCTAAGGAATACTAGAAATATTGAAGCAATATTTTCTCTGACAAAGTTATGAAAGACAACATTTGCAAGTTTTCAAGTGCAGCTATTTCATCTCGTGTATAACACAATAGCAGAAATACGCTATTATTTTCATATCATTCTGAATCAAAGTAAAGGCTTAAGTGCTACCAGAAAAATATGCTATTGAGAGAAGCCCTGTCAAGAAGGACTTGGAGGTGTCGGTGGATGAGAGGCTGGACACCAATATGCTCTTGTGGACAAGAGAGCCAATTGTATTCTGGGCTGCATCCAAAGCAGTGTGGCCAGCAGGTCACAGGAGGTAATTCTTTCCCTCTACTCTGCTCTGGTGAGATCCCACCTGCAGTGCTGCATCCAGCTCTGGGGTCCCCAGCACAAGTAGGACATGGACCTGTTGGGACAAAGCCAGAGAACACCACCAAGATAATAAGAGGGATGGAGCACCTCTCCTGTGAGGAAAGGCTAATGTTCAGCCTCGAGAAGAGAAGGCTTTGGTGTGATCTAACTGTGTCCTTCCAGTACCTGAAGGGAGTCCTCAAGGAAGATGGAGTGCAACTGTTTACAGGAACATGCAGTAATAGGACAAGAGGGGATGGCTTCAGACTGAAAGAGAGTAGGTTTAGATTAGATAGGGGGAGAAATTTCAGAAAGTTCAGAAGTGAAATTTCATTTAATGCAGATTTTTTTCTATATGGCTTAATTTTTTTACCTACAGATTAAAACACTCTAAGGAACATAAAAATCTATGTTGTTGTGTTGTCTTACAGTCTTATAGTTTCATGCTTGTCAAAACACAAGAATGAAGATTTAAATGTTTAATGCAAAGTATGCCGAGTTTAACTCTCCTGCAGCTTGAGGTCACATTAGAGACACCTATGATTGTTCTGTTAAAGAAGCGTGGGTGAAGTCTGAAGCAGAATTGATTTGTTTCATATATACAGCAGGATACTTGGTGGAGCAATGACATAATCTAGTAGAGGTTGATAGCACTGGGTTTGCACAGCCTTCACCAGCTTCCCAAGCAAGATGAGCACTACCCACTCCAGTTACTGCATACAACCTTGTATTTGATCTGTGGATGTACTCGGTGCCTTGCTCAGCTCACTGAGAACAAATGATATTTCACACCTGAGACAGCATTTCTCTTTGACTCTAGCTGACTATAAAAGAACTTAAAATATTTGGATTAGATTCTGTCAGACACATGATTATGCCAACTGCCTCATAAGTCTTGTGTATCTTAGGTCTGCCCAGTGAGCAGGACTACAGATCCTTCAAGGCTGCTGAAGAAGAACTGCTACAGAAAAGTTGAGTAGGAAAGCTGAGCTTCAGTGGGAATATCTCAGGTTGCACACTCATGCATAGTGACACCACTTTTGTGTCAACAATAGGATTCAGTAATTTGCTAGTCAACAAAGTTCGTGATACAGCAAGTCTTATACAATCTTCCTTTGGAGGCAGCTCAGCTCAGTGGCTACAGGTTTTTAAAGGTTGTTTCTGTCTTTTCATGTGACAGATAATGCTATTCTTCTGGGATTCAAACAAGTACAACATTTCCAAAAGCAAATAAAACTAACTCAGTGACACTGAATATGCATGACAAGACACTGACATTTTGTCAGAAGAGTGCAACCCCAATGTGTAAAGTGGCTCTAAGCATTCATGTGGGATTTGTGCATCACTAACCCTCTCTTTCTTAGCAATGATAAGTGGCGTGTCACATAGATCAGGCAGACAGTTTGAGAAAAGCTTCTCTGAGGAACAGTATTCCAGAAATTTTGTGGCCATTGCCCTGTAACCCAGTGTGAGCAGGAGGTCACCTTTATGAGCACTTTGCTTTTTAACCAACAGGGAGTATATGGGCTGTTTCCTCAGAGGACATCTCAGGTTAAGCTAGCCTACCAAAAATGCCTTGAGAAATAGCAGTGTTTGGATTAGCGCTTGCTATTATACAGAAATCTGTCAAATCCAGTGTTAATTGCAGTAACAGAAATGGCCTTAGTGTAAGCCCTTTGTTATGCCATATACATTTCTGAAATGTGAAAATCAAATTCACACACATTGAGTGTAGAATTATAATATAAAATCATGACTAATACAGAACCAAGATGTAAGGTAGATATATTTAGTATACAAAAGTCCCAGTATCAGCTTGTTCAAATGACCCACCCTTTACAGAACACCATTGCTTCACACTGTTGGTAAGAAATACTTCAAAAAAATACCAGAGCTTTAAAAGTCAGACTAAGACAATGACACATATATAAGCAGGACTGAGTCATAATGGCAGGTATAAAATTCCCATTTTGAGTCAGCACTTCTCTGTAAATATTCTTCAATAGACATTGGAAAATAAGAAAAAAAAATGGAACAGAAGTAAAATACATAATGCAAATGAAGACAAATTTAGAAAAGGTAGGGGTTAAAATTTTAATTCCAAAAAGTAGGTTATATAAAGATGTGGTATGGCTTGATACTTGATTTTTTAAATTATTTTCCTTAAGGAAAAATATTCAAGCTGAATAAGCACCTGCATATTTATGTAGAAATATACTCTCAGTAGTAAAAACAGGTTTGCAAATGAAAGCATGTCTACAGATACTCCAGGTATTTCCTGGAGTTAGGGACTGCTACTTGCTGGTACAACCAGAACTCCATAAGAGCATCCTGAAAAGTCCTCTGAATCACGAAATCACAGACTCATTTATGCCAGAAAAGATGTCCAATATTATTGAATCCAACCTTAGACAGAACACCTCATTGTTCTGTGTGCCATTTCTAGTTGTTTTTTGAACACCTCCAGGAATGATGACTCCAACAACCCAGGAAATCCATTCCAATGCTTAATAACCCTTTCTGTGAAGAATTCCTCCTGATCCCCAGCCTGAACATCCCCTGGTGCAGTTTGAGGCTGTCCTCTTGTCCTGTCACTGTTTGCCTGGGAGAAGAGGCCAACCCTCACCTGACTACACCCTCCCTTCAGGCAGTTGTAGGGAGCAATGAGGTCTCTTCTTGAGCCTTCTTTTCTCCAGGCTAAACACCATCACCTGCTACTCATAAGACCTATACTGGAGACCCTTCAGCAGCTTCATTGCTCTACTCTGGACACACTCCAGCATTTCCGTGTCCTCCTTGAAGTGAAGGGCCCAAAAATAAGTCTATTTACTAACTGCATGTTTATGCAATAAATCAAAATTCTCAATGCATAATATTATTGTTTCACATATTATTTTAGATCAGAAACAAGGATACTCCTGGCTGGGACAATGTGCTTCTCAAGAGCTGACAGAATCAGGCTTATTCTGTTTTACTGTCATTTTCTCATAAATGCATACAATAGTTTAAATTAGGAAGGATCATCTAGTTTTACCCCATCCCTGGCATGGACAGGGACACATAAAACAAGACCAAGTTTCTTAAAACCCTATCCAACCTGATCTTGAACACTTCCAGGGATGGGTCATCCACAATTTCTCTGGGAAACTTATTCCAGAGCCACATCATTCTCCCAGTAAAAATATCTTCCTAATATCTAATCTAAACCTACTCCCTTTCAATTTGAAGCCCTTCTTCCTTGTTCAATCACTATATGTTCCTGTAAATAGTGTTTTTCCATCTTTCTTGTAGGCTCCCTTCAGCTACTGGAGGGTGCTATAAGATGTCCCCAAAAACTTCCTTTCTCTAACCGAACATACCCAACTCTCTCAGCTAGTCTACGTAACACAGGTGCTCCAGCCTTCAGATCATATTCATGGCCTCCTTTAGATTCACCAGAACTCTTCATGTCCTTCTCAAGTTGTGGGCCCCAGAACTGAGCATAGCGCTCCAGCTGGGGTCTCACCAGAGTAGAGTAGGACAGAATCTCATCCTTTGCCCTGCTGGCCCAGCTGCTTTTGATGCAGCCCAGAACATGGTTAGCTTTCTGGGCTGTAAATGCACATTGCTAGGTTATGTTGAACTTCTTGTCCTCCAACATTGCAAGATATTTCTCCTTTGAGCTTTCTCGATCCATTATCTGCCCAGTCTGTATTTATGCTTGGGTTTGCCCCAATCTATGTGCAGGATCTTGCCCTTGGCTTTGTTGAATTTCATGAGGTTCACACAAGCTGATTTTTTAAGTGTATCACAGTCCCTCTGGCTTTATGTCCCTGATTGTACTGGACCAGGATCTAGGCACACACAGTCAAAGGAAATTTGCTCAGGAACATTACCACACTCTTGCCACCTCTAGCAAGTGACTTTATAGAGAGTGGACTGTTGTGGTTTAGGAATGGTATTCCCCAATTTAGTGTTCCCACTGGAGCACTCCAAACCATGCGCTGCTCATTCACTTTCCCCTCACTCCCCCATCGTGGCAGGCTGGAGAGGAGAATTGAAGCTCAAAAAGTACAGCCTGTGGGTTGAAATAAGAACAATTTGCTGGAAACAGCAATGAAATAAGGTAATGAACAATAACAGCAATGATATTAATGGCAGAGTGTACAAGCAGAAAAGCAAGAGATTCACATTTGAATGCTACCCGCGGAAATCCCAAGCAACAACTGATCTCTCTGTCCACTACCTACGCAGCCTGGAGTCTATCTCTGCCTCCATCCCCAGAAAATGACATGGGGTTAAAGAGCCATACAGTGTGAATACTGATAATTCAACTCAGAGTTTGCACACTTTCCTTCTAGACAATATCCTTGTGTATTCTCATTGAGGCATTGCTGGTAATAAAGAGAAAAACACTGTAAACTTTTTGGGGGTTATCTAGCAAATGACATTCTTCTTTGTAGGTCAGAAGCTATGTCATACAAATTAAGCAAAAGAGATAGGCAGGTTATGAGGGAGTTCAGCTGTAACATCATTCTTGCCCATTAGTGATAAAATGCATGAATATAATTGAATAAGAGGTTATTTCTCCAAATCTGTTCATTAAAATCTGGACCAGAGGAGGAAAAGGGCACAAATTTCTTGCTACTGAATGAGAATCATTCTAAATAACAGATGCTCCAGCCAATTTAAAGGCTAAATTCTCATCTATGATGCTCACTATACTGGTTCTTCTAACTGCGTTTTTTTAACATGAGTAAGATTTCACTTGACATGGATAAGAGGAATTCTGAACTTAAAAAGACTGAAAGAGTGAGAAAAAATAACTTCTAGGAAAGTCTGAGAGAGAAATATTGCTTTATATCATTCTTAAATATTTTAAAAGAGTACCTTCTTCTCAAGCTATGAACAGATGGACAATTCATGGTGAGATGGGCAGAGAAAGTATCAACTCAGTGAATGCCAGATGCTTTGCTGTCTACATGAGGTGGTTTTCACTTCAGCATAACACCATGCATGTGAGCAGTTATCACAGAGTACCTGACACATGGGATGAGTTTGCATTTGATTTGTTTCACCACAGCTGACATGTTTATAAGCAAAATAAATATAAGAATTTAATCAAAATGTCAATCACTTTCAGACAAAACAGTTACCACATCAGTGCAAATACTCTTAAATTACTCCAGGGTTATTCAGAAATTGAAAATCTGTCATATATTTGCTTAATTCATAATTAAATTCAGAGCAAAACCAAATATCTGGAAGAACACTGAGTTCCAGCCTGCGTTGTATCTAGAAATGGAAACTATGTCCTAGTAATAGTTCTTTTCAATGTATTAATAAAGTAATAAACACAGCATTTGTTTAATGTTTTAAATAGGCCTTTATAAAGTTTCAGTATAAGAATTACTGCAGAAGCCAAGGAGCTGCTACCTAAGACCTACAGTATTAAAGAAAATAAATATCTAGTTAAGAAACAGTGAGCAATTGATTAATTTTCATCTTGCAGCTTGTTTACAGAATAATTGCTTACTATTCCATGCCTGGGCTCATGTTGTACTCCTTAATTAACAGGATAAGATAGAAATAGCAATGTAATGAAATTTTCAGATGACAAAATAAGTTAAAGAATTCAGTAGCAGAAGGGGCTGTGATACATTGAATTTACAAGGTGAACAGACAGCATGATGTCAAAGAAAATCTAGTCTCAATATGAAATGAAATATGTAGTGGAGGGGGAATATTGAAGAAGTGTTTCTCTCTAAATTCACTATGTATTTTCAGGAAAGTACCTCAGTATTGCTGCAGACAAGTCAGTGAAAAATTTCCTTCCATAGGCGAATGCATTAGGAAAAATTCATATACTGTTCTAAATTGCATAAATCAAAGTTGCATCTTGTCTAGAACATTGTGTACAAAACCCTTACATGATAATGTGGCACTGGAGTGGGCTAGGAAAAACAACAAAAGTCTCATACAAAGTGAAATAAGAACGATTCAAGATTCCCTTTGATATCAATTAGCATGATCATGATAAGACTGAAAATCACAAATCTAAGTCAAGGGCTCTTTAGAAGCAACAGAGAGGAACTGGAAATCTTTATGGAAATGTAGTTTTCATAATTAACTTTTGCAAATTTAGAAATGAAGTTAAACTTCCTGTTTCAGGATGGAAACCAATTGCTTCCTATTTCAAAGGAAATAGAGGGAGAATTTGTAGAAGTCATTTCTGTGACGGTATTTAGACTAAATACCTGTTTCTGGATGTTGCTGGGTCATAAAGCTACATAGAAAGAACTGTTTTTGAGTAGGAACCAGTGTTTCCAAGGTTTTTGCTGCTTTCAAGACATCTTCACGATTTTGGAAAGGTTTGTGTTTGCTCAACGGCTCAGAATAAAGTCCTTTAAAAATACCACTATATATGAGATTGAAGGACTGCTGGTGATCACAGTACAAGTCTCTGATAAATGTCCAAAACAATAGAACAATCTTAAACTTGATTATTTTTTTTTCCTTCTTGAAAATACTTACTACATTATCACAGTTTTCTGACCTTTCCACCACTGGAACTTACCTTTATTTTCCCACCTTACATTAAAAAAAAATTGAATGAGGTCCTTCATGGCTTGTAATGATATTTTTAACCTATTTGCAAAACCTAAAATATGGCAATGTTAATTTCTGGTTTCTGGAACAGTTGTCAATCTAGATTTATAATTCCAGAATATGGTATGAGTATTACTGATAAATGCATTTTGCTTTGCATACTATGTATATTTACTAAAAAATATGATTGGGTTAAGATAGGCCTAGAAATTTAAAGCTGCTAGTAGTCTCCTCTTCAAATATCTTTGTGTGTACAAATTCCTAATTCAAGAACTACAAGACAAGTGTCACCAGTGCAGAGCAAAACAGTTGACTCGAAAATTTGTTCTTTCTCCAAATAATCTGTGTAAAAAGCACATGGCAAGAGCATCTCTTATATTGGAGCATCATATTTTCCAGTCCATAACTCTATTTCATCTCCTTCCCTCCTAACATAGATTTGGCCTTTTATCATCAGCAAACCAAGCTCCCTGTGTAAACAATTCATCTTTTTGCTGCTTTTCAAATTCAGACACATTGCTCAGCTTCTGAAAGAGCAATGTAAAGGACAGTATTCTGCTCTTTTTTACTTATTCCTTGTCATTTTACATTCGAGTAGCAGGATTTGACCAGAGCGATGCTACTGGCTACAGTGGTTGGAATGAGGGCTCTTCTGTCTCAGGAGATTTGCTGGGCATTTACAGTATGTTCCATCAGAAATACTGTGGCCAAGGTGAATATTCCAACAGATGTCTCAACAGGATATAATAGCATAATAACAGAAACTAGCCAGCTGTAAGTGCATCAGGCACGGATGGGCCCGGCTCTGCCTCAGGAGCAGAAGAACAGTGAGCCACATCCCACAAGCTGGCAGCCCAAAAGTCAGGAGCCCAGAGGTACACTGCACATTCACCTATAAGCCTTTCCCAGAGTCTCGATATTTAAGGTTTCTGTTGATTTGAGAGTCACTTCAACACGCCACAAGTGGTTGTGTAAGCCATTGAGGCTCCTACAGCAGTCTCTGGGGGTAAAAACTGCTCAATCTGCTGTAGTTTGTGAAAGGTGCACGGCACAGCTTTGATACACACATTACCTAAAAAAAAACGTGATGTGTTTGCAAAGAGGACTGGATCTTGGTAACCTGGATCCAGTTTTTCACCGACTCTAGTCATGAAACCATTGTTTTTGAGCACATTCTTGAGATGCTTAAAAATTATCTAATTCTCAAAGGGGACTAAGTGGTAGAAAACATGAAAAATCTTTGAAATCAGAATATATTTGCCACAGGCCATAGCATTTTAGTAATTCAAGGTTTAACCAGTTCCTTCTTGATCTGTTTTATTCAAATGTACAAACAGTTTGAAGTCAAATGATTTTTCATTTTAAGAACACTGAAGAGACAGAGATCAGCACCCAAAATTGCAAGCATTTGAAACTACTAGGGAGTGTCTGTCCTCTTACCTCATGATCCTTGATTTCTGTCCTGTACCAGGGCACATTATCCAGTGAAAGGCAGAGTTATAATTCTGGTCGTTTCATTTCCAGTTCCAGTGCCACATTAGATCCATTCATACTGGCAGCTGGGTGCTGATCATCCTTTTCTGGGAAGTACAGGCTCTGAGTCTTAATTCCTCTCTCTTCTTTTGCCTGCACATGCAAGCCTAAGGCACAGACTTACTAAGACCACTTTTAACAGACATTTCAAAATAAAGTGACATCTGTAACTACATTTTTAGAAGTTTCACTCCCATAAATGTAGGCTGGGCAATGGGTAGTGCATGGATTTTGAACAGATTTAAGAATAAGCTTGGCTTACCTCCATCATATTTGCAGCAGGCATCTGTAAATGCAGGCAACTAATTTTAGCCACCTCATAACTCTTAGTAAAATTTTGTTGATTTCACAACACTCATTGTAGAGTATGCAAGGTTTTATTGGAATACTGGACTGAGTTTTAGGGGACTTCTATCCCATCTCCAGAGTCTGACTATTGGGCACACATCACGGCTTACATTGAGGAACTAATTCCAGGTATTTTATATTTGGTTTAAAGTATCAGCTTTCTTCCAGTCTCTTTCCCATTTTCCTTCCCATAAAACTCATGTTATGAGATTTAGAGGTGGCATCGGTGGATAATCAGATCTTTAAAATCTTGATATTCAGCAGATGCTTAGAAACATAACTTCAGGCAATTTTTTACTTCTTATTTTATGCATATTTTAATACTGCTATTTCTAATAGTAAAAAAACACATATTTCCCTTAAACTGATGATGTTTAATAACCTTTTTCTATACTCCTATTACCCCTTTATGCCTTGCCATTACAATATATCCTTCTCATTCACTGTTGATTTTGAAATAATCACTCCATGATTCTCTCTCCCATTATCAGTGTCTGGGAGGAAGGATGACCATGATTAAAGTTACATGTGAGAATGTAGAAAGCTGGAATTTGCAGAGCTGGGTGTCTGTGAGGAAACACCTCCATTTCTTCATCTGGCAAAGAAATTTATTCCTTTATGGAATAATATATGTGTGGTGAGAAATATGTACAAAAAGGCTCACATAGGTCTTTGAATCATTTTTACTGATACTGCTATTAATTTCAATTTGGAAAACACAGTATTTTTGTTTCTATTTCAGCTGCAGTGAAAAAGGAGGGGGAGAAGAAAGGTAAATAAATCTTTTCCCTTGACTGAAACGTCTTTCAGGCTGTGACTGCTGTGAGAAATGTTCCTTTCATTCAGTGATACAACTGGGATGATATACAGCATTGTGATGACATACAGCACCTCGTGTGCTACCATCAGCCAACTTTATCTGCTCCTACTGTGATAACACTGTTGTCATTTCCACTCTTGGT
The DNA here is from genome assembly GCF_963662255.1 of Cinclus cinclus. NCBI lineage: Eukaryota > Metazoa > Chordata > Aves > Passeriformes > Cinclidae > Cinclus > Cinclus cinclus. The sequence goes on along the minus strand of NC_085048.1, from coordinate 50,505,058 downwards.
AGCTCCTTTTTAAAACAGGCCAATGCAGACCAGTATCAGCCACTTCATCATTCTGGCTGGGAGGAAAATGAAGGGCCTTTGTTACCACGTTAGGATTTGTCAAAGAGAACAAAACTTGCGGTGCACTATGCATGCTGACCTGGGTGCTTGTTCTTTGCAGAAGCTGCTTTTCTAGGCACATTTAATTTCCTCTTTGCAGACATATATGGAGCTTGCATGTAACCTTTGCTGAACTCATTCTCTGATATTTTAACAGATTAGTGGAAAAATTTGCCCTAAATCACAACCCAAAATATTAATTTTATTTAAAGATAAATATAGTGCATTTATCAGACCCTAAATATCTATTTATAGTGTTGTCTTTCAGAATAAGATTTGCTGAGTTACAACCTTTTTCTTAATTTTCTGATTTTATTCAAACAGCAAAAATAATGAAATGTTTTCACTGAGGTGGTATTTTTAACCTATTCAACTTTATTTTATACTGGTATACATGTATACATGTCTTTGTCACTGAACAGAGCAATGGGAAAATTTTCATAACATATCCATATACTGCTTAGGATTATCTGAGATTTGTTTTTTATTCAATGAGGAAAAAACCCTCTTTATTATTGATGGCAGATTTGGGGGCGGGGGGGGGGGGCTAGGGTGAATCTTTTGCCATTTGGAAATTCTGTGATTCACATAATTGAACAATGGACCCAACCTTTACTCTCTACACATGAATACATTTTCAATCCTACTAATTTATTTTTTTTTTCTGTTATCCCTGCTCAGAGCTGTTAACTGAACTGGAAAAAAAAATTATAATCTCAACTGTTTTATCAGCTCATGAGTGAAATCTTGGCTGTGTTGATGTTAGTGGCAAAATTCCTACTCACTCCACTGAAGCCAAAATTTCACTTCGTGTCTTTAACAGAACAATAAAATTCATTTCAATCATCAAAAACAACCATGCTTAATAGGTATCAAGCAGGATTTTTTGTCCAAAGGTTATTTTGCAACAGCTGTGGCATGAAAGGTAGAACATGAAGCAGGGGGAATCAGAAAACTGGCAGCTACAATTAGAGACACTGGTTTTCAGATATCAAAATGTCTGCTGTGTTCGAAAACATGAACGGCTACATTCTTAATGGAAGGAAAAGAATGAGGTAATTGTTAAGGGTGCTACTTCCTTCAGCCTTCTCACAGATTATGGGCCCATGCATTTACAGAAGGACACCAAAGGAATTTGTTTTAAATACCTAGTGCTCATTTTTCACCAGTTAGGATTTTCTTCCCCCTTAACCATAATCTTCCCCAACAAAACTGATTGAAAAATGCATTTTCCATGAACATTCTTTGAAGTTAGATAGATTTTTCCATTTGAGTTTCTTTTCTATATTCCTTTTGCTTAAAAAAGTTTCCTTTGATTTTTAGTTGAAAGGATTTTGCAACAAGTACATGTAGGCTACTTTCAAGCACCTGGCTCAGGCTGTATCTTATCCTGCTGGTTTTCACCAACCTATTTCACAGAAACATGGAAGTATGAACTGAAATTCATCTTTAGCCATTCTTATGATATCACCCCTTTGTTTATTTTTCGGATTAAACCTCCCTCTGGTTTTCTGACATCATAACCAACATTGTCAGCAAGGAAGATAGTGATTCTTGTGAAAAGAAACAAACAAACAAAAAAAAAAAAGGAGAAAAATGAAATCTTCCAGTGACTAAGGAAAACTGCTTCAGTGATGTTCCTGCCTTTAGTAGCGATGCACTAACCTGAAAAACTGAAAAAGAAATAACAAGGCCTCTTCCAAAAAATAAACACGCCATGCTTTAGTTGCCATGCTTTCTCATCTAGGTTCCCCCACTCTGCAGGCCCCACATTAAAAATATTGCATGTTACTAGCTAACTCCTAATATGATAAGGTTTTATTTATTTCTGCTTATTCTGTTGTCACAAGAAATTGCTCTAGGGTGCATGCGTATTCCTTTGACTGGCAATAAAAAAGGGTAATGTTCACTGGTTTTGCTTAAGGATACAGTATTTTTTGCACAGCTGCAAAAATAATAGAAGTAGCCAGGCAGCGCTCCAAATTGACTGGCTCATTATCCAAAATATATTGTGGTAGTAGCACGCACAGTTCAAACAGCACTTTACCATTTCTCATGTGAATCATACAGCACACAGACACTATACTCTACATGAAGCCTTCTCCAATTATTTTGTCTTATTCAAACACACATCCCTCATCTAGAAAAACGAGAATAATGAGCTGTACAGAGTGACAAGCCATCATAAAAGAGAAGAAGATGGAATGATACATTCAGTCAATGGTACATCCTGTGCACAGTGTACGTCAGACTTCAATGAGCTGGCAAGAGACAGAAAAGAACAAAATTAAAATGGAGAAAGGTTACATATTCTGCTGATTTCTCCAAATATGGGTGATACTAACAGGAACTTTGAGGCACAATTAATGCATGAAATGTAGGCATTCACTATTTCTCTATCAAAGGTTAGGTCTCTAGGATTCTGTGAGCAAAGTCCTAGAAAATGGTCAGCTTTACCTTCCAGCATCACGTTATGCCTTCTTTCAACATGTCTGGGATAGAGAAGCTGTCACAGAAATGTGTAAATGTTGTCAATTCCAAAAGGGCAAGAGGCAGCAAACCTTTTCATGAGGAAGGCTCTTCCTAAACTTCCCAAGAGCAAATCTGGCTGCAAGTACACAAGAATTTTTAACTCTTGCTAATAATTCAAAATACTGTGAGCAAGGAATCAAATGTATTAAGATAGGCCTGGGTGTTGGTGAAGTGATGTAAATTCCATCATTTCCAGGGCACTTCCAGAAATCAGTAAACAGACATGTAACATGTTGAAATATTTCAGCATTTTTTTTCACATTTAATTGCCATTTTTAAATGAAATAAATATTATTAATTATTTTGGTTTCTACAAACCATAAGAGTATTTTCATATTTCAAAAATGTTTTATAACTACAGAGGTCACAAAAAAATCTTTTGTTTGGACTAGTGCCAGATCAAAGAAAACTTCACATTTTCCTAGTTCTGCATAAAGTGGAATTTCTTATTTCAATTGATATCTCCAGTAACCTATTTATTTTAGACTATAGAGGACACGGACTGAGTTGGGGATGTCAAGCAAGTAAACTTAGTGTGTTCTCTCTCCAGTCAGTGTCAGGAAGTCTTGTTTTGTGAAGATTCTTTACATCTGTGTTTCTAGTGAAGCAAACAGGATTCAGCCATGATCCCTGTGGTTGCTCCTTCTCACGAGTATGTGTAAGAACACTCTCACTGTTGAAAGTCAATTGTGAACCTGAGCTGCCAGGGAATAGGTTTCTCCAGGCTCCTTGGAGCTAATGAACAAGAGACAGGAACAAACTCTGCCTTGCTCCTGAGAGCACATCTAATCCAAGACCTCTGTGAGTCTCATCTGTTCTCTAGACTGCCTACAGTCAGATATTATGAGGACTTGTAAGTTAGTGGGATGCAGGTGCTGGTTGCTTATCAGCAGCAGAATTCCCATTCTGATTTGAAGCATTCTGACACCTTGCTCTTAAATTCATTTACTAGTTTTTAATAAGCAAAATGAAAATCACATTCATGTGACAAGTTTCATCAAAATAGACAGGAGAGTATGTGGGATCACATTTAGACCTTTTCCCAATAAATGCATCGTGGTGTAAAAAATGTATATATTCTGTGTGCAGTTAAAATCAAACCAAAGGGGGAAATGGGCAAGACATGTACATTAACGCTCCAAACTACATTTTTTTCTCAATTCAGTAAAGATTAATTTCCTTCTAGTACTCCTTGTAATGGTACTGTATGACTTGGAAACTGCTGTTCTGCCTACATAATGTGGAATAAACTGGCCAAGGCACAGCAGCCAATACATACCAAAAAAAAAAAAAAAAAAAGAAAGATGGTTAACAAACAGGGGAAAAAAAAAAAAAAAAAAAAAAGAGGGGAAGGGAATTTGAGAACTGCTTAGTTTTGTAATTGACCAGAAAAATTAGAAGTAAGCCATGTTATTCATAAAGTAAATGGTCATGGTAGCACTGGATTTCTGCTCAGCTGCAGATGCCACTGGTTTAAGATGAGCCACAGCTTCATTATGCCATTTTCTAACAGGCATCAAAGCATAAGAAAATAGATTAACTGATTCCATAACTGCAAAGTGTAGTACACAGACTCTTAATAGAACTTTTAGTCCTAAATGAAGCTATTAAGAAACCCCAAAGAATTATAAATACTTTTAAAACCGTTTTCTTAAAATAGGGTCAAAATTCTGTATTATATACAAGAAAATAATAAATACAGCCATATGCTATTATTCTCTTGAAATTAGTAGTGCTATTTTGACCACCTGAAGGCAGGCAGCTCTCTCAAAGGCAACAATCACTAAAATAGCCACAAGATGGAGCCCAAAGGATCTTCCAAACTGTAGTTAATATTGTCATCCTGCATCAGATTAAGAGTTAAATAAAGCAATTTTACTGAAGAACACTTTACAGGAGTCTTGAACTACAAACAAAATGTTTTTTCAGTGTAAATCAACTCCTGACTAAAGATGTTTTCAATTTAATATATGACTAGCCATGCACTGGTGAGCTTTGATTTCCCATGCTAAAATAACAAGTCCCCAGCATTTTCAAGGAATATTATTGAACAGATAATTTATATTAAATAAAGAAAATTATCTGAAAAGGCTACATCAGTTAACCAAAGTTTGCTTAACTTCTGTTTGCCTTGTATCAACTATCTGGAGAGTATAAATAATTTACATGCATTTTACAGGGTTATGTGAGACTTAATGATCTGTACAACTTCTGTTTAGTGATGGACAGAACTTTCCATTTTGCAAATATTTCAGGGGGATAAGACATGACCCATTCAATACAAGCAAGGTAGAGGAATGAATGTCTCAAGCTCATGACTTTTCACTGAATTCACAAATTTTAAGATTTTTTTCTAGATACTCAGATTGATATAAACATTAAGAAACTTTTCCCCACGCAAATTTACATGTCTAAATTTGGGCATCTACACTGAAACTGTATACCCCAGGCTCAGTTTAGGGCTGATGGAGAGATCTGCAAGGAGTGTTTAATCTGTCTTGTATCTGTGTCAGAATACAATTACTTGCCCCTCTGGAGATACCTGTATTTCTCACTTAATTATAACACAGAACATATTTTAGGTTTAGTAACAAGAACAGACAACAAACGTCAGTGAATGTTGGGATTGTTTGTTGCTAATTGCCAACTTTCCCTCTTTTTTAAGAATCTGACATTGAAAGAGAGGTGAGAAGAAGGAGCAAGTAATTCGTAGAACTTTATAATTGATTGAATATCCACTGTCACTGTACTTGTGTGGAGAATCTAATGCAAATATTTAATCTAGACATTTTAACAGTAAGGTGAAATCTCCATGTTTATCTACCCAACACCTCAGTGTACTCATAGTTAAAGCAGGTAAAACTAATGATGCTTCCTTGCATCCATATTTTTTCAAAAAATGCTGATGCTTTTATTCTTAATAGGATTTAGCCAAAATCTTGACATTGGTTAGAATTTTGTAATCTATTAAAGGTAAAATTGAGATTACACTCTCTTAAGTCTTATATAACAACAAACCTGCAAAATTATTCATATAGATAGACCTGGCATAGCATTTTAATTGCAGTTATGATTACAACTTGTGTTAATCATTCTTATTTGTGTTAAAGTACAACAGTAATTTATTCAGCCCCTGCTGCCAAAAACGGGAGTCAGTCAAACTACTGTTTTAATGATTATGAAACAGCTGTGATTTCTGAATAAAGAGTGCTCTGTGTAATTGGTGGCCTGTGTTGTTACTGTAAGTTAGGTATAATGCATATATAGTGGCGTCATGTCAGAAACACCCACACCTGTCAATCAGCATAATATGCTTGAACACCTGCATATCCACATAACATGTGTTTAATTGGCTAACAATTTCCCCATGGGATAAACTATCACTTTATCGCACTGCACAAAAATCTGTGCAAATGAATGCTCAGAAGTATTCTATTCAGATGTAATTCCTGAATGAATAGTTCTTCTAATGTCAATCTACCTTTCTTTTTCTTATCTATGCAGACATCATTTGCAGAAATGTGCTTTTACCAAGCCGCAATTATAGCAAAAATAGTGATCAGCAGCATTTCATAAGGAACAAAGATGGTTCAGTATTGTTATGCCTCTAGAAGTTAGTCATTAGCCCTTTGCTTTAATCAACATGTTGAGTAGCACACTGGGAAAAGCCCATTTTTTCAAAAGCCAATTAATTTTTATTGTTCTCCTCCCCTTAAATCGACTAATCTCTCCTCCAAAATTCTTCTTTCTTAGATTTCCATAGGCATTTTATTCTTTTCTAATTTATTATTTCACATTTATTTAATAACATATGTAAATATATTTTCAGCCATTATTATACTTTTACAGATCCAGTCATAGATAAGAAGGACCTCAACTAAGAAGTTTCTTTTCAAAGTATTTGCGTGGAATCTGGACCCCAGGGGTTAGTTTGCCATCTTTCACCAATAACAGGCATTATGACTGAAGATTCAATTATAACAAATTCTAACATCAGCAAGAGGTGGTCCTTTTTGGCTCCAATTTTTTATATGGAGTGGTGAATATTTTTTGCATAAGCTAACATCTATATTCTGAAAAATCATTCTAACATCCTGTAAACTTCAGTCTGCCTGATTTCACTCAATTGCCCTTTTTGAGTCAATAATTCATGTTGCAATAAAGACAGCCCAAGCTCCACTGTGTTTTGCCTTAGCTATGTGCAAATGTAAAACTGATATTTCTGAAAGTGAAATCTTGTTACCATACTCTCCCTCATCTGTATGCTCCCATCCCACAATTTCAGGGAACAGCACATGAAAACGTCTGAAGCTGAGGATGATATTGAGAGGAAGCTCTTCAGGTCTTTCACTACACGTGCCTAAAGATGAAATGCATTAATGCAGCAGATGTACCTCATCTACATTTGACTGAAATTTTATTCTTTCCAACTCTGTCAGTGGAAGATTTGTTCTCCCGAGATTTTAGGACTTGTAGTACTTTAAAGATACTAGTTTTCAGTGCCATCATGCAAGATTACTGTTTCAAAAACTTAAAATTCCCAGAGCTTAAGTGACAAACTGGGAAATAGATAAAGATTGGGATCATTACTGATGATTCCTAAAGGCATGCATCTCAGATTGAAGTTGAAGCAATTCCTCTTATTAAAAGTAATTTTAAAGTATTGGAAATGTCTGTACTTCTTTGCTGTTTCTATTATATTTACACCATGATAAAGTTTCTGCCTTACCTCCTCTCTCTCTCTATTACTTTTTGCTTTTCTCTGTTGTATAAAGTACTCTTGAACTGACAGCTAAAAACAAGTCTTAAAAACAAGTTGCTCTAGACAACATCAATAAAATCCTCCAACATCAACAAAGTCCTCCAAAACCAAGAGTCAGCTCATTTTTCAATATGCAGCCCCGAGGTATCAAACAAACCAAACAGGAAGGGAACAAACACAAAAACTCTAGGAAAGCAGATATTTATCTTGGGCCAGGCTGCTCTGATGATAAAAATAAGGCAGAAAGAACTGTGAGAGCAACCTGACAGCTTTTTTGGGTGGCAAGTGACCATAAGAAGATCAGTCTGTTGCTAGTGAATACCCTCCAGGCTCTAATATCAGTGGTTAAGTATTAATGACAATGGAAAAACGTGGCATTTTAAGGGGGCTTCTCTCTAACCATTTATCCTATTATCATTCTTCAGCCACTGCTGACAGAGTGATCCAAGGAAGTCTGTGGAGATGCACAGACTCAGAGGAGCATTCCTAGACCAAGAGTAGGAGAAAGAAGATCAAGCCCTCTACTTCCCTACAAATATTCCAGACAGCCTTAATCACTTAGCATTTCATACTTATCATGTTAATGTGGTATAATACTTCCTTAAGGTTTAGAAACTTGGACAAATATCCTGGAAAATACTAGATTTAAAGCAAGCCAGAAATGTAAAATTGATGTTGTAGGGAATTAAGAGATCCCGTGAGGACAAGGCTTGTACAGCCTGCACTGTATTTTAATTGTATATCTACTTTCCCACTTATGCCACCACCACACACTTCTTGCTTTCTTTACTTTGACTCAGCCATGGGGTAACTCTTGGTCATACTCTGTCAAGGCAATTTTATAAGGTAAAGAGAGGTCAGGACGAGCACAAGCCATCCTCTTTTAAGGAATCCTGCTGCAGCTAATCTGGTTTTTGAGTCACTTTTTTAGACATATGCTCAGTAGACTGGCTTTGCAACACAGTCTGCCAGCTGCTCAGCTATCCAGAAGATTTTGAGTAAGACACTGGCAGATATGACAGAACAGGTCTGCTGATCTAATAAACTTATATGTACATCTGACTACTCTTTTGAATGACAAAGAGTACAGACAATAACTTCACAAATGTAGGGAACTGCTCCTTAACAGAGTGGTAAATCCTAATAATCCCCTTTTTTCTGAACTTATTATCTGAGACATGTAAGGAATATATTTCATTCTGTTTGACTTCTTTATAATACAGTTGCTTCAAAGTTTGAAAAACCTTGACCTAACTAGACTAAAAAGTGTCTTATTTAAATTATGCAAATGATGTGATCTCTTACGTTCTTGAAACTTAAATATGGAAGGAGTAATGCCCACTAATTTTTCTAACAGACAAATAGTTAGTTTGTCTGTAGTTCAGGGAGAATGAACTCATATTAAGTAGGGAAATCAAATTGTACCTTTGTCATGATGCATAAACTGGAAGGTATACATTTCAAATTTGGTAATCCATTAGAAGATTCCCGTTGATCCCTTGGCCTGTAATGTTGTTACAGATTAACATTATGTGTGTGTTGTGTATTCATGCAATTTCCAAAACATGGTAAAGAATCTCTGTGCTCTCTTTAATGGGAAATAAACCAGGCTCTTACTATGTCTAATGGAAAGTAGATTTCTTATTTATAATACACCTGTAACGATCTAATCAGAAATAATTTTTCCCAGTTACAGCATGTGTTATTATTCTGTTTTTCTTAACTAAAACAAGTACTTCTGGCATTGTTTTTATTTCCTGCACAACATAATCTTTTCTTACAGAATGTGTAGACTCACAAATGTATTTGCCATCTGAATAGCAAATAACTGTTACCCAGATGGAAAATAGACATGTTATAATCAAAACTCACATTCTGCTTTTAGCCTTACCAATTTATGGTTCAAAAAAATGCAGCATTTAATTCCTGAACCCGTATCAGAATCTAATTTACAAAAATATGCCATATATAATTAATACCCTTGCAGCCTTCAGAATAGCAGTCAAGTAAAAAAAAAATTGAAGTGAAAACCAGCAAGACATCTATAAAGCCTGTTTTCCAAGTTTAATTCAGAATGGCAGAAAAGACATTTCAAATTTTTGCTGAGAGTATAACCAGATAATTTCATTGATACAGTTTCTGTGTAGCTTCAAATACTTCATCAAAAATCCAACTCTTTCCATTCGATTCAAATCAGACCATTTTCCTTCTCTAGTTCAGTTTAAGTGTTAAACAAATGAAGATAAAAATCTTACTTAGGACTGGATTTTATAACACTGTGACCAATAAGTACTTTTTTACCCAGTAGGTAGTCCTGTTAGCTAATGATATCAGAACAGCTATTTGAAATGAAACTGAGAGTTGATTTAGCCCAACATCATCTCACCATCAGTGGCCAAAACATAAAATGCTTGTTTGTACTTTCAGTGCAAGATACCACATGAACTATGTGAGATTCCCAGAGCTGCAGAACACAGCCTTTAATTTCTCACCCTTTAGGCTAAATAACATATGTCATTAAACTTTTTACAAAGTCTGACCTGGAATATCGTCTCGCTGTTTTCACTAAGTAGAATAAAAATCAAGGTACCCATGTCATAGATAAATGTGATATTGGAAAAATGAATCTTAACAGTCTTGAGATTTCATTTTTTTTACCTTTCTGCTTAGTCTGTAAGTCATTTGAGTAGCTTTTTGTCATGAGATAATGACACACAAGAAGGATACATTAATATTGAATGGACTGAAATCACGGTTAGCAAAACATAAAGGTTTATTTTTATGGCCCAAATATAATTTCAGAATTTCACCTTGGTGTTTCATTTTGGCTTTTTTTAATTAAAAATATACAGATAAGTTTTAGAATAACCAGCATTCTAGAGACTTTTAATTTTAGAATAGCTTCATAATTTCATCAAAATATCTCTAAGTGTAGTGCCAGAAATAAGAAAATTGGCCTTTTAGGCAAAGCACAGATAGTGGTAATCTCAGCATTCAATCTGTCTTGATGCTGACATTATACAGCTTTATCTAATTAATGCCTCCACAGAAAAGATGGAAAAAGGACAACAGAGACACTTTCACAAATTTTAGGGATCAGACTTTAGCTGAGTTCCTATTGTTTTAAATGTTCTCTGTGACTGATATTTACCAGCATAAAAAGGGAAATAGCTGTACTGGCTTCGCTGGAAAGTTAAGAAGTAATGGTTTTGTTTTGATTTTAGGCAGATCTTAGATAAGGATGTTATTACAAAAACTTGCTTGTAATATTTGTTAAGCAGTGTCAGTAGAGAATCATATGTTCATATGCAGCCTAGATCTGATTATTTTGGGTGACTACTGAAAGAGTTATATGACACAATATCCTGTATTAGTTATGTAAGTCATTATACTAGCCCCTGGTATAATGTTCATATTTTATTTAATATTTGCTGTGAAATTCCTTTTTGCAAATTAAAATTCATATTAACTGAGCATATCTCACAATTAAAAATCTATTTCCTCTAAAATTTCTGACATATTTCACAGAAAATCCATTGCAATAGAATTTGCTTCAGCTTATGATGGTTAGGAAACTACTTTTTGGTTGATTTTGGGGTGTTAAATGAGACCAAATTTATAAAAATGTTTACTTACACACATAAAAATAACAAATGTGGCTTTGTCATAGGACCTTTTTTCCCTGTGATTTCTTATTTCTAATTCCTCAGTTTGGAGCAAGCATATACACTTACTTTGTATCTTTACTCTTTATTACCCAAAAAAACATTCTGCTTTTTTTTTTTTAACTTTGTTCTGCATACCATATCCAATTTCTGTGTCCTTAAATGCACAACAACAACTTGGATTAGAGACTGGATACAAAATGGAAGGGGATTTTATACTGCAGGGAAAACACCTGAAACAGAAACCCAGATGCACAGGAGTTTTTGTCCCAAGTGGGAGCTGGGGAGATCAGGAGCTCAGTGTGTCACAGCCTGGGAGCTCACAGTAGCAGTTTTATTTCTTGTGCTTCTGGTGCTGCAAAGGCAGCTCATCCCCTGCCCTGCCGCATCTCTCTGTGGGATTACTCTCTCACACAGAAGACATGCAGGTGGTAGAGCCTTTTTTCTCCTGAAAACAACAGCTGTGTAGCAAAAGTCAAGAAGAAAAATCCAGCTGGAGGGTTAAGTCTTGACATTTTACTTCCTTCTGTAGAACCAATAATGATACTGGGTGCAGCTGCCAAGCTTTTTCTACTTGAGGAATGTTGTCTTAACATCCATGGGAAGTATTCACTTGGTTTTCAGTTTTATCTCATCTGGGAGTTTTTTTCTGGAAAAATGCAGAAAATGAAATGGCACAAAGTTTAGAAGTTGCAGCACTGAAATCCTTTTGTTAAGAAATGGCCTAATGAAGTTAATGAAAGTTTTCAAATGTCTTTGTATTTCTCAGGGCATCACTGAATCCATCTGAAATTTACTGGCCTCATAGAGCAGGTGCAATTTTCAGGGACTCTCATCTTTAATCTGCCCTAGGTGTTGTTTCCTCACTCAAGATAAAATTAGTTTTCTGTCTTTGTGTAGTAGAGTCTTTATGGTCCAAATTTTCCCTGTCTCTTAGTGGGCACTAAGTAAGGCAAGTACCTTACTTAGACAGGTGGTTTCCCTAGGTTTGGTACATGGTCAGCATTTAGTGAGGGTGACTCAGCCCCCGGAAGAGGTCCAGAGCATTCCAGGGGTGCTTGTACCAAATTTTGGCTAAATGAGGAATTCAGGGTGCCTGTGTTCCATAGGTAAGTGTCCCATTTATGCATCTGGGGTAGACAGTGTAAGAAAATGTAATTGTAGCACACTTCAATACTGATTTCATTGAAATTTTATGTAGCTAAAATGTCATTAAGAAATTAACTAAATTCTGCATCACAGCTACAAAAATATTAAAATATGCTTTTTTTTTTACTTCTAGCTACCTCAGAGAACCCTCATGAACACAGTAAGTACCAAGACAATATAGAATATTGTTATTTTAACTGTCAGAAGGAAGGTATTTCCTTATTTTTACAAAGTTTTAGCAGCTTAAAGTGTAATTCATCAACACAAATCACATTACACTTTGACTTATGAAACTGCTTTTCAATGACTCGTTCTGTAATGCAGGACCAGGTGTGTTTCACATGTTCCAGTTTGCATGGAAACCATTTTCCAGTTCAGCTTAGACCCACCTATGTCTTTTGTCTCCATAGCAGCTTTCCACTGGGAAAAAATCAAGGGGGCCGTAGATGGGGAAGAGTCTGTGCAATTCTTTGGCCAGGCCACTGGTTCAAATTCTAGGGATTTCTTGGTATTCTGCAATTCTGACTTGCTGCACAGCTTAGACATTAGAGCTGTCAAGTCCGAATTAAACGTTTCTAAAATTCCCCTGAATTATTTTCTGTCCTGTGATGTTAGGGTTTGAATAGCAGGCTGTTTTTAAATAGAACAAAATTGCATACACATCATTTTGTAGTAGAAACTAATATCCATTACTGTTAGTGTTTCATATTATATGTATGGGATCCCCATACCAGCTAACATGAAGAAAATTAGCCCTAGCACAACCAAATCCAGGGCACAGAGAAACATGGAGAGCTTTTTTTCTCATTTTCTTTATGTAGGATACTGAAGATTTACTTGTCATTCTGTATGAGAAAAACCCACCTCTGTTGTAATAAAAACAGCTTTACTTTCTATATTAAACATCAAGGAGAAATTTTCTATACAGAAGGTCAGTGATAGCAATCACAATTAATATTAGAAGCAAATAGCAATTTTAGAAATTCTATTATATTTATAGAAATACACAGAAAATAATTAAACCACATTAAAAAGTTTAAAAAAGACTTTTCATTATTTTAATTTTATAGGGGAAAAAAAGTTAAACATTGTTCCTTGGGAAATATAGAGAAACTGAGAAATTCTTATCTGGTCTAGTAGGAATATGTAATGTAGAGTCATCTTTTTAAAATATAATAAGAATCTTTTATTTTTTAAATCTTCCAAAAATTAAAAAGCCTTCTAATGCAGGTGTTTTTATTTTCAGAGCATGAACGTGTTAAACGTGAAAAAGCTGTCTCTCAGACTAAGCCAGGTAGGTTTGGTAAAGTAACCTCCACATACACCAGCTCCACTTAATAGGGATATGTGTGGTCTGCAAATCTTGGAGACCCTCGAGCTAGACACAGGTGTTTTGTTTTGTGCCATTGGTTTTTTTCAGTGTCTTGGAGAGGAGCAAAAATGAGAGTGAAATTCAACTAAAAGTATTTGGCTGTCACAGTTCTTGACAGTTCTTGGGACCTTTCCCACTGGTGTAGCAAAAAGCATTAGCAAAACCACAGTGTGAGGAAGGAGTGCTTTAATGCCCTACACTACATCCAAGAGATGTACTGGTAATTAGCCTTTCTCACCCTTTTCAGTGAGTGTGGTCCCCCCAAAAAGGAGCAGCTACAATCTCACTGAGTACACACTCAGCAGTAGAGGCAGCCTCCAGTTCCTGAAACTCAAAAGTAAAAGGAGCTGAACTAAGAATAAAAATATTATTCCTGGACTGACTGTGCACTAGAGTAAACTGTAAATAATAACTGGCTGCAGTGAGCAGGATGAAGGGTCCCCCTTTCAAACCAATCGTGTTTTTTGAGGAGGAAGGCACTCAAGGATCCACAGTTGGGTCTGGTGTGAATTAACAAGACTAAGAGGGTAGCCTCACAGAAAACTCAGTTATTTGTGCTCAGCTTACATCACTCCTGAGTGGTTTTCCAGTCTCCACTCCAGAGGCAGTGGGGACTGGAAAGCAAGTATCCACATCCATTGACCTTTGCTGGCAGTACTGCTGCTTGAACTTCACACTGAAATTAAGTGCTCATGAATACGAAATTAAATAAACCATTTAAGCTTTATGCGTTCAGTGATAAGCAAGCAGGTTTATTTTATTACTTTTCCCCCTATTTTTTAAAGAAATCAATTTCTCCTATGTATTTAGTGTTTTTCTCTTTCATTTTTATTATGTACTATATTCTACCTCATAAGTTAAGTATTTTCATACTTTTCAGACATTTTCATTTTGAGGTTTCCTGGAAGACTTGAAGATCTGATTTGGTGAAGATGTATTGGTTTTGAGTCAACAGGGAAAAAATATTTCTTTCTTCTTTCTAAGACACATAGGCCAAGCTTTTTATTTAACTCATTGATCACTTTTTTTGTATTAACAGCTAGCAGAATGATTCAGGCACTAGGTGAGTACAGCCAAAGCAGCAATGTCCTAGTGAGGAAGCCAAGATTGGTGGCCACAGTGGTGGCCAGAAAGTGGGTTGCCTGGATGGATGGCATGACCACTCACCTTTCCTGCTAAATGAAATCAGTCCTGCTGCACAATTAGCCCAATCTCATCCACATAGCAGCAGGAAAATAAATTTCCTTGGTAAGGCATTCTCAAACATCAGAGCACTGTGGCACAAACCAGCATATTGAACTGATTAGGATTTTACTCTAGCATAATACAGTACATTCCAGACCACAAGCCCTTGGAATTTAAATGCTTGAAGGGGAAATAAAATAGGAAAATGCTTGCTAAATTTTCTTTAGCATGAAATCTCAATTCTCAAGTGATTAATGCTTGCGTTGGAGAACAGTGGATGCTTTGAGTTTCACTTGATGACCAGAAGTATTAATCTGCAGGCACTGGTGGTAATAGTGCATCTGCCTGCTGTGTGCCAATGAGTGCTCTTGAGTTAGCAGCTTGAATTATAAAAGCTTCATCCTGTACAAAACAGGGGTCTGCTTTTTCACCTTGATTCAGTGCAGCTTCAAACCATTTTTCCTATGCTTCCTGTTATCAGACTTAGAATTATCACATGACTGAAATACTACGGAATTTCAGAAAATATATTGATCCCGTAGAGAAAAGTTTAATTTAAAGAGCATTTTGTGTGTGTCAGTGAAAGCAAGTAAAGCAAGGGAATTAATTCCTGATGTAATTCTGCTGAAACTGCCTGCAACACACAGAGAAATGTTTACAGCCTTACTTTTTCCATTTAAATTAGGTACATCAGGGGAAAAAAAAATAATATTAATGCTTGTAGTGCTGCAAAACTGGAGCCCTACAGAGCAAATAAAAGCTCTCCAATGAAAGATTTCAGAACTTTAAGCTTCGGGCTTACTTAAAATCAGGATTTTCTTTTAAATATTCATACAATTTATTTTTTACTCTTTATAGCTTTATGAAGTTCTCAAAATTGTTTATTTTTAATTTGCAAGGCTCCTCATGATACGAAAAACAAAAGAATACATGAAAAGTTAGAACTATGACTTCTGTTCTTGGCAAAATAATATGTATTATCCTCATCATATATTTTTCTCTGTTTTTCTTCATACTGAATATGGTAAACAGAACAATTTTATGAAGCTTCCTGATGTCTTGAAGTGTATTCCCTTACAGAGATTGTTCTCCTTAAATCTGGATATTCTACTCCTCCAGTTTCTCTTCTGGTTACAACTAGTGGCTAGAAATTCAGAGAAAAAGCCAAGCAGCCACCACCTATAATTCTGCCAGGGAATGCATCAGGGTGTAGTGATTTTCATCCAGAAATAGACCAAACAAGGAAGAGAAGGGGACCAAGAGATATGTGCCCAACCTGGTATCCACCCAGTCATTGTAATCTTCAGTCTGATGCCTTCTAGAGGTTTTAGTGGAAAGGAAGAGGCCACAGGCAGGTGGCTGCAAATTGCTTTCAGCCAGAGGAATGGCAAATACCATCCGAATGTATCTCAAGCATATTCAAGGACTTTGTAATGTATGTGATTATTGAAAGGTAGAGGTTAGGAGAGGGGCTTGAATTCGATTATGGAATAAGACATAAAATGGAGTAGAGCTATAAACGGGTGAGGTAGGGTGAATTTAAAATTAACCAAATTGGGAAGAGTAGAAATTTGGTTTAAAAAAAGACTGGTTATGGCACTCAGTGCCTTGGTTTAGTTGAGGTGTTAGAGCATGGGTTGGACTTGATGATCATTAAGGTCTTTTCCAACCTAGTGATTCTGTGAAATCTGAACATAAATATCCCAGTTTCTGCCTGACTGGGATACTGGGAAGGTCAAACAAACCCCACTTGATTAGAAAGTGTAGTCCCACTAATTTACTTGGAGAGGACGAAGTTCAGGTCTGGTGGCTCATGTCGACGTGGGTCCCCATCATCTGAGAATTGTGCTGAACAAATCCACAGGCAGCTCAAGAGCATGTGGGCTTGGGCAACTTTTCCCATGAGATTAGCAGAAGTTGAAGGCTGCTCCAAGGTCTTGTGAAAGATGTCCAGCTAGGTCTAGGTAGGCTTGTCCAGTAGCAGGTGGTATGGACTGGCATTCAGACTGTCCCTTGTGTCCCTCTGTGAGCTACTACATGCTTGGGAGTCTCCATATCTTCTTCATCTTCAGAGTGTGTGGATACTCCACTCATGTTTGTGGTTAGGCAGTATCTAAACAGAAGTTCTTAGTGTTGTTTAGTACCAAACCATTCTTTAATACCTGGACTTAGACACCCAGGAAGTTGGCAAAGGTGTAATGGATGAAGGAATAGGATGTTTTCCACCTGAGTGCCTGCCTGAAAGACGCTGAAGGGCATGCGGCTGTTTTCTGGCAGCGGAGACATTAGGCCCAGTAATTTACTTTTTCCATGAGTATGATCTCACCATGCAGTCAGAACTCATAATGCCTGCATGCTGTTTTACAGTGCTATAATGGGATAGTGATGCTGAAGACATGCATTTATTTTGTCATTGTGAACCATATGCATAATATCACCTATAGAAATATTTTTCCAATTATACGCTAACACATTGTCATTTTAATGCTGCTTTCACAATACAGAGGAGAAAATGAAACAACAAAAGATAATTCCCACTGAGAAGTCAGGTAAGACTAAGTTATTCTCTCCTGATTTATGGAGAGGGATGGGGGATATTAAACACTGTTCAGGACTTCATCTAGTGCAGTATATTTGCATTGCAAAATTTTTTTACAGTATTTCGAAATGTGTAACTGATAACAAAGCAAAACCGGCGGAGTGGTAATTGCAGCTTCTGTTCCACTAAGAATTGTCTTTCCAATGATGAAGACAGGTCAAGGCCTTTCAGCTCCTTAGCTGCTTGTTCCAGCCTCTCATTAGCCAGAGATGGGTTAATGGAATGAGGTGTAGCTGCAAATCAGACCTCTGAAAAGATCCTAAATATGAGGATAATTTACCAGATGGATTAGGACTTTGAATCAGTATTATGTGGAAAACTTTTTGGAACTAAACTATAAATCTTTGAGTCTTATATGTGATTAAGACCTTGTAAGTTTTTTAATGTAATACTGACAGGGAAAAAAAAAATCAAGTAATAATGAGTGTTCTAGAAGCTGTGAAGAGTCAGCCAAGGAATTAGAACATCCTCATCATCACTGGCAGTCAACATAAAGCTTTCTAAACTTTAGGGGTTTGAATGCTGTGCATCCTTGCACAAGTAAAGGAAGCCAAGAACAAGTGAGAACTGACTCGAAAAATATGCTTCAATGTAAAAAAAAAAAAGGGAAAAAAAGAGTATATTTTGTCCTCTTTGTGTATCTAACTGTTACAATTTACCCTCTTTTGTCTTTTGTAGCCCAGGCAAAGCCAGCAAGTATGTGATTCTTACCTTAATCAGAAAAATTCTTGTAAAATTTTTGGATACGTGTAATTTTTTTGCTTTTACATAAGGAAACATGCCCTAGGCGATTTCTAGTTTTGCTTAAATTTATAATGTCTTTATCACCGTGTCTTCCATCCCTTTCATTTAGCATACTGTTTTGTCATTGCTATTTAGAAAGCCATTTGGCATAACTAATTTCTTCAGTGGAGGACTGAATTCACTCTGTGCTTCCCATATCAAAAGTCCTAACAACGAAAATTCATAGAGGAGTTAAAAATCTTTTAAAAATCATTAAAAATTACCTGGGTTGAATAAATGCTCTGCTAAGTTAAAAAAAAAAATTAATTTAATGTAACTGCATCCTGAATTCTTCTCAGTCAAAAAGAACTCAAGGAAGAGTCCATACCTTCACTTACCACACAGCCTGCTTATTGATTTTCTATACCTTTCACACCTTCCAGATGCAAATTAAACTACAATAATAATAATAATAATTAAAACTGTCAATTAATTCCCAAAATAATTTAATGATCACAAAAAGTCCAGATATGGGAAATGAATCACTCTTCACTGAACCAATTTTTCATTCATGCTTCATAAAAATGTTTCCCATTTGAAATTCCATATAATGTCTTAATTTCAGCATTTCTTAACTTGTCTCTCCACCTGAAATCACAGTTACCAGTAGTTCAATTATATATCTGAGTAACAAAAAGGCTGAGGCATACTGTTCTTTTTTCAGATGCCATTCACATTTTCAGCACCTTCCACTTTCCAGCATACTTTTGGGTCCTTATTTCTCAAAAGGAAAGTGACACACAGTCCCTAAGCTGTGGGAAATGTCACCTGGAAACAAGACCAACAGAGCTGTCCATTAATTCCACAGCCTTAAAATGTATTTTGGCCCCAGTTTCCATTACATAGCTGCTAATGTGCTATGAGGTCTGTGGGGTGGGATTTTTTCTAAGTGTGACTTTTGTTTGCTAGATCTATTTGAAAAAAAGGCTTCTTCAACTTTTCTGTTTCCAGCAACATAACCTAAATTATATTTTTTCCAGTAATAATTATGAAGTAGAAGAATGGGAGGAGGGGTAGGGAAGCAGGCATGTGGAGATGAAATGCATTTTCCACACCTAAATGTAATTTATTAATATGTAATAGTATGTGTCCCAGACTTTGGGAATTCAGATCAAGTATATCTGAATCAAGGACAAAGGATGAGTGAATGGTTGCTGACTTTACTCTGCCCTCTCCTTTCCAATAATAAAAACTAAAAATAAATAAAAATTGCATTTAAGAAATTATAGGAGCCACACTAACTTACTTCTTTCTTAAGACACGTGCATGACTCTTAGTAGCATTAATAGTAGCCATATTAGTAGTGAAGCTATGTGCAGTACTAATGAACTTTGCTATTTTGTGGCAGATCCCTCAGTGGATAATCTTTAATAACCATTCATTTGTGGGTTTCTTTTTCAAAATAACACCATGAAACAAGAGAAAGGAAATGTTTAATTCTGATATGCATGCATGCAATCCTTCTTACTAAAAAAAGAAACAACAACAACAACAAAAACTCAGGAGTGCAAAATGTAACTTAGAAACATTATGACAATTTTGTTATGCTATTGTCTTTTGTCTAGAGCATGAAGCAGTCAGACATGAAAAAGATGTTCCCCTTACAAAACCAGGTAAGCACGCCTGCATTTTATCTTGCATGTTTATTTTGAAAATGTTATTTAAGGAAATAGTGAAATACAATTGCATATGACAAATGTCAAAAACCATGGCCCTGTGATCTATTTTGATGTATAGAATGGCCCTGACATGCTGTACCACAAACTAAATAGCACAGTACATACTTGTAATGCTGGTTGTCATTTTAAGCTATAGATATACGTATGTATCAAAGGTCAAATTTCTGCTTCTGTAATCCACTGATGTCAAAACCATATGCCAGCAAAGAATTTGAACTGCTTTCTGAAACTGCTTATTTTAAACGGCTCCATTTTGCTAATTATTTGTAGGGATCTGCCTTTTATTTGGACTTCACAACAGAGTTAGCCTCCCAGGATGAGCAATACTTTAATTTTCATCCGTCACAGATATCATATGATATATTATTCAGATCCTGATCTGGCATTATCCATCATCTGTGGTCAATGTCTCTGACATCATACTCATGCACAGTCTAACTTGCACAAGACAGATCAAAATTGATGCTGGTATAGGAAAGAGCATCGTTCAGTTTCACTGTGGACTATCATCACGGGTTTAAAAAATGTCTTCTCCATGCTTCTTCATGAAAGGAAATAAGTGAAGAGTTAAAATTGTTATCCTTAATATTAGTCATTCTTAACTCTAGCAAAACAATTGCCATCTGTAAATCAGAACACCAACACTACTATCATTCATTTTTATATTGTTATTAATTACTGTGAGATTAGTAAAAATATGTTCTGATACATGGAACATGTAGAACAAATACAGCCATTATCTGCCATAGCAATATTAGGCTGAACCTGACTGTTCTAACCATTTTTCTTTCCTCTTCTTGCTTCTCAGTCAAACCGCTTCATGCTTCTCAGAAAAACACTGCAAGTACGTGTAATGACTTATTTCTTATGGCATAAAAACCTTCTTTTCAGATACATGTTCTCTCAGTTTGCATTTTTGCAATTTTGTCACGTTAGATAATGCTATTTTTTTTGCTTATACTACAGATACTCTTGTATTCTGTCTGCTCACTAACAGCCAAACACAACATAATCAAGCACAGTTTTAATGCAGTATTGTGAAGCTGCAAGATTCAAACACTGTTTCCAATCTTTACTCCCGAGAAAATGATGTAATTACACTAGTAGCAAAACTGATATCCTTGTGGTTTTAGATAAGTGTAGATGTCTAATTTATATTTATGCAAAAATATTGTTTATTGAAAATAAGAAAATAGCATGTAGCATACCTGAATTGGACAACCTGTTCCTTACTTCTTTTACCGTTTGGAAATTACTTACATCATTAATTCACTAAGCATGTTGTTTGCCTTGTTCCAATAAAAGCTTTTTTTAATAAAAAAGCCTAAATTAAATTAAAGAAGAGAAAGAAATATTTCCAATCTAGGTTAGTTTTAGGGAGGATACAAGGAGAATTTGTCACATTGCAAAAACTTTCACTGAAGTCATGGGATAATGTCCTTTTTAAGTTCATTTTTAAGGCGGGCTTCTGAACAGATGAGGACTGGGATCTATGCTTATTGTGGCAAGCCATTACACATTACATTCTGCAAAGCACGTTCAGACAAGAATCAGGACGATGTTTGTACTGCGTGCTTTGAATTGTGAAAATGCTGAAGTATGGACTTTCACAGATGAATTAGTTGTTGCCTCTTTAGCAAAGGATCTGTGTTTTCTTTTTGGTGCTGTGTCTGGCACATCAAGACCAAACCATGTGTTATTCTGATGGAAAGTAAGCTGATGACAAGGCAAAACAAAATTATTTACTTAAACCTCCTAAACCACTCACCTGTGCTAGGTGCTTAAAGCTAGAGACGATGAATACCTGCTCTTAAACACCTGTAGAAAAACAGTGTTACTCTGAACCTCAGATGTAAAGTGAAAGTGTGAGGACAAGGCATCTGAAATGTGCCTATACTGAAGGGTCTCCTTCAAACATGAACTGCAATGTTCCATTGTGAGTTATTATTGTAAAGTTATTACTTCCTGTGAAGCTATCCATGGGCTTATTTCCATTTTTGCCAGTATTTTAAGAAAGTTTTACTCTATTTAATTCTATTATTCGCTTTTGTTCAGTTTTGTTTTCATTGTATACTGACATGGAGTGTCTTCTGCAGTGATTTATCTGAGAGAGCCAGTGATGGCTCTAACTACTGTTAGAGGCTCATCACAGATTTAAGTGACTAATTCCTTATGCTTTCATCACAAAAATCACTCTCTACAATGCTGTTTTACCAAGAACTATATTGCCCTGGTATATTGTGAATATAAGGAATAGCCAGGATATTTTCCCTCAACATTTGCAGAGGCATGTTTGTACCACACTCTTGAGCTTATATTTTGCTGCTTGAAATGATTATAAAGGTTAAGAAAGCCTTTAGAAAAACAACAACAAGGCAAAAAAGTAACAAGCAGACCTATGGTTATTTACAAAAGTAATTCTCTATACACTGTTCCTTTTTTGAGCAAATTATCCTTGAATAGATCTAGCTTACGATTTTAAACACCAGAGCTATCCATTTTAAATTTACTTTCTCCACTTAAAGGAGAACACTTATTTGGATTGCTGCCTTCTTTATTTATAGAGTTGTACATAGCTTTGCTTCATGTATTTCTTAGCCAGGTCTACAGTGCGCTTACCATAACATGAACGTAGCTATCATAATTCAGTATGAGATGTAGTAATGGACACAAAATACCCACTGATTTTGGAGTTCAGGTCCAGTAGGAATGTAAAATAAATTAATATATTTATCCTGGGCTGAATTCATTCGCACATTGTATCTTGATCAGTCTTACTGTAAAAGCAAATGTGTTTTTAGTAAAGAAATTGGATCACTAGGGCATGCACATACAAACGGAAAGACAAGGCTGACTTTGACAATGACCCAAAATAATGACACATACAATTTCCTAGTAGTAACTTATTGCCATGATCTAACCTGGAAGGCAGATATACACCACACAGCCACTCACTCAATTTTAAAAGCAAGTAGCAAATCATCTTAATTTTCACTATTTCTGTTCTAGTGCACAGGAAGGTCTTTGACAGCCAGCGACCACTGAATGCATAATGAAACAGAATTTACTCCCTGCATACTGACTGAAGACTCACAAATTGTGAGACATTACCTTGAACAGAAAACAAAGCTGGTGGCAGATCGTACACATGAATGAACACCAAACTGTAGTTTGCAGTCAAGAGGAAGAACATGCAGGCTGATATTTTAAAAAGACCCTAAGAACTGACAAATTAATATTCCCACTTAGGTTCATAATGAAAGCCCCATAATAGGGGTAATATGTTTCCCATTGTTCTCAGAGTAAGTTGAAGTTGCTGTATTGAGAAGAGGGAATGGCCCTTACACTTCAAACAGCAGAGGATAAACCTTTTGATTGCCCTTCTAATTAACAGTTTCCCCATACCTGTCTAAGGAAATAAATTAATCCTAAATTAAGGTACATGCACATTACTGGGTCCATCTGGATCCCTCAGAGAGACACTCAAGAAGTGAGAGCATGGACCCCTTTCCTAGATTTAGTACCTCAGAAAAAGTCTTAGTTCTTTCTCCTGAAAATGAGAAAAACATGTTAATGGGTCACAGTACAGTAATGTATCAGCTTCCAGAACTGTGAGCAAGATCATAAGCAAAGAGGTAAATATTAAAGGACTTTAGCATGTTAGCATGTAATAGCAGCAAACCTGGCTTTTGCCGAATGCCTGCGGTGCTTAAGCATTGAGCACTGACATTTACAGGTCTCCTTATGGGCCAAGACTCCAGTGAAAGTTTCCTGGGGTGTGCTGGGGGAAACGATGCTTAATTTCTTAGTCTTCCTGTTGAACATTGTCTGAAACATTTTCACCTTGGTGTGAGCTCATGTTCATCTGAAGCCAAAACTCAGCAGGAAGAAAGTACAGAGATAACTCAATCAAAGGAATACCCTGAAATGTTTTGTGATCTTATTCCTTTTTTCTCCTGCTCTAAGTTCTAGGAAAAGAAGCTTGGCTTGGGTTGCAAGGTTATTCATTTTCTTTCAAATTTTGTTCTTGCATAAAACTGGAACTAATGGAGTAGAGATGGGTAAAAAAAATATTGGATTCAAAATGACAATGTCAATTTCTTTGATTTAAAAAGAGTGATGATGGTTTATACCAGAGAATTTCTATCCTTTGGATTGACCAATTTTTATCAATTATTTAGGTTATTATAATAGCACAGGAATATAAGCTTCTCTTGTGCTAGTTGGTGTCGAAAATCTCAAAAGAAATTTTGTTCTTAAAAGGCAAGGCAAACTGCTAGTATGGGAGAAATTTAGATAGGGGTCAGCTATTCAAGGTCATTGTCAGTCTTTGGTTGGGAAGTGTGGACAATAAGAAAAGAGAGGTAACAAACTGAATACATTTTTTGGAATATAGAATAGTCAGTTAAAACCTTGAAGGCACACTTAAAAATAAGTATGTTTAAATATTTTCTTGCTGGAAAACTTGGATTGGCACAGTGTTTGCATTTGCAGGAATCATTGCATGCTGGATTATAGTACTTCAAAAAGTGAGACTCTTAGCTTTCAATGTGGAATTCTACATACATGCCCATTGTTAAGGCACATTTGTTTGTAAATAAATACCCTACAGAAAAGTTGCAGATGAAAGAGATCTATTTAAACGCCCTGAAAAAATCATGGAACTGAAATTCTTGTTCTTTTCCTTCCCTTCCCCGCCCCCTTTCTCTTCATTACTGGTTATTTTCCTGGAGAGCCAACAGCTGAAATCCCAACATCAGGTAAATATTACATTTTTCTAGTATGCCTCGTAGAAAGAACAAATGACCATACCAGTGTTGATGAATGCATGTTGCTCATCAGCGAGGAACGGTGATAATGTAAAGCAGCATGGGACAGCATTGCAGCCATGCAGGTCTCTGCCATAGGCTCTTCTTTTCATCTGATTATGTGATTTTCACTGTTCACCTTCTGCAGCCCATTTTGGTGAGCTAGACACAGGTGATCCTCATGAAAGAGCTGGTGTGCATCAGGTGACACACATACCAGAGGACACTGAAGAAAATGTTACTACGACTGTTTGGACAATGCAAAGTCCAAATAAACCACTTGAAGGCAGCCAGCTGTTTATCTGCTGTAGTCAACAAGGGATACTGAAATGGGCTCAGGTGCCTGAAGTGATATACATTTCTTAATTTCAATCTGCCTTGTTGGATGGAGTCACAGACCAAATGCATTTGCAGCTAGAGAAAAAGGATGCGGAAAAGGAAACAGCACATGCTCTAAGGGAATGTAGACTAGGAAAAACATCCCTCAGTAAAATAAATCTCAATCTTTTGTTGCAGGACTTCTGAATGGTCACATATGGCATTTCATCCATCTCCGTTTCCTGGGAATTTTTGCTTGTTTATTTCTTTCAGATGTTTGAGATCACTCTGGGAAAGAGAGTAAGAAGCAAGCAATAGATAGAGGCTTTCCCTAGTGTATTTTGGCCTCAAACAAATAGGTAAATCTGGCAGCAGTTAGAGAATTACAGAATTCAAATGGTAAAGTCGTTATCAGGATTTTCTAAACTACTCTGCAACCAGCAATATTCAAACAATTTCTAACAACTCTACACAAAGCCCAGAGCTGCTACTGCCACTGAGTGTAGCAGGCACTGCTGCAATATTACAGACATTGTAAACGTGCCATGAGACACATTTACCACAGTAGTTCTTCCAGGGAAATTACTGGGGAGAGAATCTTTGCACAATGCACTTATTGTAAAAGCCCTTCATTTCTGAAGCCTGCCAGTAAATGTTATTTCTTTCCAAATCTTTCTAGCCACAAAAAAGCCAAAGACAACTAAGGAAAAAGAAGGTAGGAATTTACTCGATGTGTTTATATCTATGTAGAAGATCACAATAAAAATAGTATGAGATTGCAAATTTGCATGTATTGTTGTTTGAGGCAATCCCTAAAATATCTTCATTAATTCTCGAAGAATTTTATTTGAAAACTCTACATAAAGTCTATTCAAAAGTCAGTTTACCGAACTTTAACTGTGTTACTTTTTCTTTGTAGAAAAAACAACTGAGAAGAAACAGCTGAAAGATGAAAAAACTAAAGGTAATAAAGGGATTAAAATCTCTGCAAACAGCAATAAAAATGCAAATATTCAGTTTTGGGGGCTTTTATGGGATTGGAAAGAGGTGCTTTTTTAGTCTTTCTACACACATGTGGGTAAGCTAAAATGATGAAATTGTACATAAATCCCCAGTAATTGAATTTCTGGTGCCTGCTTTGCATATGAGTATTGAGGATTACATCAGTGCATCCAATCTGGCTGCAGCAGTGCCCTGCCTGTGACCGTCCCTGGCTGGCACAGCTGTGACCTGTCCAGCCCCGCAGCAGGATTAGCAGTCCCCACTCGGTCTGCTCCTGTGCTCCCCACTGAGGTAGGGCAAAGTTCATCTCCATAGCTTGTCTGGCAGCTTTGGTCACCAGCTTCATGCTGTAAAATAACTGCACTGATAACAAGGAGCCCTTTTTTACGCACAAGACAGATTTTATGATCACCCATATTCTGGCTAACTTCCTGGACACAACACTGCCTTGATTATTTCCTCACAGTAATATGCAAATGGAGACATGTTTGTTGTTATAACTCTAAAGAAAATTAATAGTAATAAATTACAGTATTTTATTGGGTGATTGATGACATAAATATCTCCTCTACACTGATTAAATGCAATGACTTGCATATAGACTTTACATATTGAAATCTTGAACCTCAAGGGATAGCAGTGGCACTGGTGCAAGTTCACTAAACTACTGTCTAGAAGCAGTTTGCTTATATGTTTTTACTGGACATAAAATTTATCTGTTTAAATTATGCACTAGGAGAGTCAGGCTTTAAAAAATCTAGTTTATATAAAATCCTATCTGGGACATGATTCCAAGAAACAAACATGTTTCTTTTTGAAATTTATTTCTGTATTTTGAGTTGAAATTGTAGATTAATTTATTAACTATGGGGGGGGGGGGGGGGTTTGTGTGTCCCACCAGTAAAAGAAGATCCACGGCATCAAAACGTGACATCAGGTACATGATTTTCCTTTATTGTAAAGGATTCAGGAAAGTTATGGTCTGTTGTTTGGTTTTGTTTGGTTTGGTCTGGGTGGTTTTTGTTGTTGTTGTTTTGGTTTTTTTTAAAGGGAGATCACTCACACTTATAATATTTTCACATTTGTAATTCAAGTCTATGGGACAAGATAAGTGAGACAAGCCAGGCAAATCAAATCCATAAATCTTGTTCCTGTGAAGAATGAATTGCTGAAATGGTATTGCTTTACCACCTTCCTAAATTTTTAAACATATATTCATCTGATTACCTTATAAAACAAGACATCAGTAATTTATCTGGCAATGCAGTATTTAAGACAAATATATTCTCCTCATAGAAAATCTTTTCTGTAACAGTCACACATGGAGAAAGTCGTTCAGTTTATTTTCTCTCACATTAATTATTTCCAATCACAGTCTGCCCCAATTCCACTCCAGCAAAAAGGGTGAATAAAGATGGGCATTTCAGAAGAAAATCTCCCTCTATTGTATAATCATGTCTTTACTAGTCTACAGCAAAAGGAAATATATGTTCCAGATTCTTGACTGCCATAAATTAAATTAATAGCTACGACTTCAGGGGAAATGCATTATTTCATGACAGATAAGGATCAAAGTTTAGACTCACCTGAGGTCTAACTGGTTTACACAGAAAATATCAGCTACATGTGAATATGGTTCCTCCTAATGCAATTTTGTAGTCTTAACCTACCGAGGAAAATATTTCATTCCTAATCATCCAGACTATTTTTGTGCTTTTTTGATCTCTTTACTGTAGATAGAACGATT
Organism: Cinclus cinclus; assembly: GCF_963662255.1. NCBI lineage: Eukaryota > Metazoa > Chordata > Aves > Passeriformes > Cinclidae > Cinclus > Cinclus cinclus. Next base: position 50,477,358 of record NC_085048.1, on the reverse strand, counting down.
TAGAGTTCTACAACCATGACATGAAATGTGCAATATATGCGCAGTTATATGTATCTATTTAGAAATATCTATTTATCCATATGTAGGAATTTTAAACCATAGAATAATAAACATACGTAAGTATAAAACAAGTGCAGAACAATCTGTTTTCAAGGAAGAGAAAATATAAATGAGATGCTAAGATAAAACTTGGATTTGTTACCATGTGTATTATATGAAAATATTTGTACACATGGCTCACTTTGTTTTACAAGGGCAACTTCATTTACATAAAAGAACAGCTTTAATTCCTCTTGATTATTATGTTATCCACTGACAGATACAAAAGGTAGAATCCATGCCATCAAAAATTTAATGCTGTCTAATTAACACAGAACATTTATAGATCAGGAAATGTTAATAATAATATATAACCAGTACATTAAACCAAAGATTTTGCCATGAGAGAAAAGAATTCTATGCATCAAAATCCCAAATTTAGTATAAAACAAGAATGTACTAAAAATTTTCTTTCACTGGACTTTCTCCTGCCCACATCCCTCCTACAAAGTTTACATCATTCAAAAACTATGTTTCTGTGGCTTTCATTTACATTAATTATTATTATTGTTTAATTTAGTTTTATGTTATCACTGGGCAATTATTCTTGACAGGATGTTTCTCAGATCACAAGCAGCTCTGTGCAAAATCAGTTCTTCATAACAGGCTTTGCCAACAGAACTTAATAGTAAGTGTTTTCAAAATATTCTTTGTCCACTGAAAAGAATAGTTAGCTTTCAGACAATGGATGAAAGGTTTCCAGAAGAATATCAAAGTAACTTTAATATGGACATTGTTTTAGAGTATAAGTTATTCTTTCCTGGAGTTTTCTTTTAGGTATTTACTCAAATTGAGAATTTAGAAGTTTAGACCATGTGTACTGGAATTGCAACTTGATAACTTTTCCCTGTTCTGTATGTAGATGAAGTCAGTGGTTTTTTCCCAGTGCACTGAATGTTTTTTTTTTTCCTGATAAATGGAAGTAGAAGAGGATTTGCACATTCTGAGCTAATCTAAAACTTTAAATGATATATCTTCATTCAGCCTTCCAAAGCAGAATAAAGTAGATTCCCATGCTCTTAGATTTTCCTCAGAACCCTTCAACATTTCCCTGATATTAAAAAGCAAACAGATAGAAAAGAATAAGCAATTTTAAAGATGTATATAGCTTCAATTTTAGAATGTTCCACATTTGAAGAGAATAATTTTAAGCACTACTTTAATAAAGTACCATTTATTTCATAAATAATGGTACTATGTGCAGTAGACACTAAATTTCACTCTCCTGTAGATCTGCACGCAATTAATTAGAATGTTTTCCTTTTCTTTTTCCTGTCCTATATGTCAAAGTTGACACCTGTACTGAGACTGAAATTTACCAACAGCACAAAAAAAAAAAAATCAGGAATTCTGGGAACTTCATTTTTGTCTCTGCCTTATAACAAATGCATTTGGAAGCACACAGAAGCAGATTTTTTGACTGTTGGAATGAAATTTAAAGAGTACAAGTTCAATTTTTCAATTCCCTTGTGAGGATTATCTACCATACTCTTTATATGAACATCTGTACACTTATACACATTCTAGTTTGTTTCAGGCTGATATCAGAGTAAGAAAATCTAAATGGATCAAAAGTTAATTATATTTATTCTAATTACCTTCCAACTGCCCTCTTGGATGAAAACTCTGGAACCAATGTATATTGCATTTATAATACAGTTAGTTGAAGGGGTTGACATTTTTTACTACTCACAGATGTGAAAATGTGGCAGAAATAAAGAGAGGCTGCATTGAAAGAGCATGAAAAGTGAGAACTGGTGAAACTGATACTATTCTTATATGTTTGGGTTTTTTTTAATCAGAGAAAAGTGAGGATTATTCTCAAGGTCAAGTAGAACCAAACCACTCATGATAGCTTCCTTGTAAATAGATGTGTCATAAATAGACTTACATAATTTGTTCATCTACCCTCATACATTATTAGACATTTGAAACTTTCTTTGACATGAGTGAAACTTTCTTTGATGTAGGAACTGTTATACCCAATGTTTAGTTAAAGAACTTGTACTTCTGTGAAAATTGAAAGTAATATCAAGCAGAGTTGGAACACTGCTTATGCAAACATACTTTGCAAGAACTTTTATGGAATGAAAAGCTAGATTTTTCATCTACTTATGCAGTGATAGAGACTCTCAAATACAATACCAATTCTCAAACATTTTCTAGCATAAAGAACAATCATTTCATCATACTATCAATGCTTATTCAATGTCACACATTAATCACCACATGAAAGCCACAACAACTGCAGGGGCTGAATTCATTGTATGTCTTGTAAATGTGTGGGGATTGGTTCATGACTGAGATTGTTTTTGTGCTTTCCACTTTCTATCTAGTAATATATTTTCAAAAGAAAAGATGATTTCCATTTAAAAAAAAGTTTGATATGACAGCCATCTGGGTGACTATGAAGGAGATTTCTTCAGTGCTAAAGGAATGCAAACTTGTCAGCAGTGAAATGTGTGAGATTTTTCCCATGTGTAATTATTTTGAAAGAGAGGGAGACCACTTCATTTTTTACTTGGTTCTAGAGCATTTGAAAATTTTGGAGTATAATATTATCTTTTCCTTTGTTCTGAAGTAGCAAGTTTTGTCAATTTCATTAAGCACAAGTATTGGTAATATTCTATAATATAGATGCATTGAGCAACTTTTAAAAATATTGTGCAATAGACAAAAGAGAAGGCAAGAACTTTGTCTCTGCAGTGCAGGTAGCTCTCACCTATAGCCATGTGATGGACTGCAGATACTGTATTCTCTACTCTCCTTGCCACCCACTCTCTGTCTCAGATATATAGTTTCTGATATATTCCCAGCAGTTTCTTCCAGAAATTCAGCTGCATGAACTTACATTGACTAGAATTTTCCCACCATAATTCAGCAATAAATCACCAATATTTATGTTGTTTTCTGGATATAAGAAAGTCTGCTGTTTGCTAGAATATCATTAGAAGGAACTGACGCACTGAGAAGTTTCAGAATTTCTAGTAAAAAGATCCGTTCTCATTTATTTTCAAGACCTATGTCTCTTTAGATTATACTCATTAAGATTTTCTGGGGCGTTCATTGCACTCCAGTACAAGAACTCAGCATTAGAGCAGGATGAACTGTGCATTAAGGCTACTTGCAGGAGAGTCCATGTAGAACATCCTCCATTCTGTGGATATACAGGAAAGTCTCAACATTTCATGTTGGTCAGAATTGTGAGGACCAAGCCTGTATATGTAGGCCTTCCTGCAAGTTGTTGTTAGTCATTCCATTATCCTGAAGTTGACTCTTAAGCGAATACTTGGAGACTAAATCTCATCAGGCTTGTCTAAATGAAGACATGGAGGAATACTGCCCCTTTAGAAGATGCATATGTTTAAAAGAGCACAGTTAAACCATGCTAAATGCTGGAGTGGTCATTTATTAAGAACTAAGGTGACCTTGATTTAAATTAGTTTAACCTACTGTGAAATTTTCTCTGAGGCTGCTTTAATTCCAAATTAGCATCTACGCAGCATTTTATATGGACTAATTAATCTCTTTTTAATTTACCTTGAATTAATCTTGCTGATTATTTCTGTGTAGAAAAGACATACAAGGGGAAATTTTCAGCCATATTTTGGTAACTAAGGAAAATGCTTTTCTGTCCTGAAACTGACTAAATGTCACTGGAAAAATTCTAATAGATTGTAATAAGTTTTGAAATTCAAAACTTGCAAAGACACACCAAAAAGAGAGCAAAATATCAGGTTTTATGTTAATGGTGAGTTTATAAAAAGCCTCTCATCATAGTGGCATTATACTTTAAATTGTTAATTCCAGAGATTTTATGTAAATGCCCAAAGGTTTAAGTTCTACCTCTCAAGACAAAAAAATTTCACAGTGAGAATCTACAAGCACCTTAGGTTCATGTCCTTTCTTCTACAGATTCTTAACATCTATCCCTAGCTCTAAATTAATCTTTTTCATTTTTATTTTTTGGCTGTATTTGTTAATTTAATTACCTTATCTTGAGTTTATTCATTGTCTAGATTAGTTTTCAATTGGAAATTACTGAGATTGAATCTCAATCATCTTTGCTTTATGAAAAGAGTTATATGGAATCAGTTTAAAGGCAACCTCGCCAGAAAGCAATTATAAGTTTTCAGAGCTATCAACACAGTGAAAAAAGAAGGGATGATTCCATTTAGTTTAACAACTAAATTCCGTTTAGTATAAAACTAAATAATAGCTATGTTAATAACATAACATGTCATTGAACATTATTAGCTATTGATAACGTCTGACTATTATGGTAACCTGAGCTGTTCCACAACCATGAATATGCTGTACAGATTCCATTGATACACTCTTATTTAAAATATCTAAGAGATAAATCCTGAATATCAATAAGCAGAATGAGTCATTGCCAATCAAATCCCTGTCAAAAATACAAGGTCAGAGACAAAACATTGTTTTAGAAGATTCTGATGTCCAAAAGAGTGTGTCAAAGAGGTTCCATAAAGCCTAAGGTTTATACATCCATAAGGCACATTACTGTGCAAGCACAGAGTTTTCTGTATCCTACCTCCCTACTTTTAAAACAGGGGAAACTTCTGGAGTAGTGTTCTTTTCCTACAAAACATTCTTTAGGATCCATAAACATGATTAAAAATTCCTGTCTGCCAGACATGTTTTCAGTACAACCAAGGCACCTTCATCAGGCCCTTGACAAAATGCAGCTGTAGGTACTTTGCTTTTAAAAGGATAGAGACAATGATAATTCCCTTTTACCTTTGTAGTCATTGTGTAGTCTCTAAGGGGTCAAACTGGTACTCTTTCAAAGCTCTCTTCAACTGGAAAGCCTGAGCTTTACAGCCTCTATTTTCCAGGAGGGCACTAGAGCTTCTGAGTTACAAAATAATGTAGGTAGAGGGCAAGCTGCTTGTCCCTCTCCACTCTGCACAATTCCAGATCCATCAATACAAGAGGCATTGATACCAGAGGTTAATAGAAAAGACATCTATTTGATAGATCAGCTTCTGTTTCAGAAACCTCTTTATGTAAAATACTTCAAAATGGTTACCAGGTAAAATTATTGCAGACTAATTTTTATGCTTCTAGGCACACCTAGTAATGTATGGAGATAGCTCATGTGGCTCATGCATATGCACAGCACTGAGTTTAATATCTGGAGAGCTCTGCAGTTTACAGTGGAGAGATATTTCCCATTGTCATTGAAGATCTGCTTTGTGAACATGACTTCAAATTGTACTCAACCTAAATTTTGCTCAAAGTGTCTAAAGTCCACCATAAGTCTTGGTCCACCTCTCCCATAGCACTTGATAATGTGCCAGATGAGCTTGCAGTCATTTTCTGTATCAAAAGAGGATGAAAATAGTCCTACCAGAGAATACACTAAGGGAAAACTTACAGAGAGCAACCATGGAAATAAAGGATATTTGGGGGAAAAAATAATTGGAGGATAAGCAAAAATTTAAAATGCACAAGGTAATAAAATCTGGGTTTTTTAAAGTTAATTCATTAATTGATTCCTTCTTATGTTAATCTCAAAGTTTGTTTGCTTAGCAAATTATTAAAGAAACATCTATGTTTTCTATAAATGCAGGACACAGTGGTGTAACTAAACATACAAGAGTCACAGCTTATGGGAAAAGGAAAAAAGACTATGAAAAAACTTATTATTTAGAACACTGGTTTAGGTCCGGTAGAAAGAGTCTGTTTAGCCTAAATTTGCAAAATTAACCCAGTTAGTAATGTTATTTATGTTGTTGAACAATTAGTTCATTATTTTCCCCTTAACTGTGTCAAAACATTTTTCTAAAACTAAACTAAATAGCTCCAAACACTTGTAAATATATATGAAATTTATTTCAAGACAAATGAAGCAAAAATATACCTATATAAGTCTCTGAACAATTTTGCCACAAACAAAATAAAGATGTCTAGTATCTTAGTGAACATTGTTATGTTAATTTTGCCCTTTAGTTTGACAGACATATCTTCTCAAATCACATTGCGAGCGAAGAGAAAAAAAAGTACATATTATGTATTCCCATGACATACTTTGGGGATGTAAAGTTACATACAAAATATAATTCTCCAGCAGTTGTCTGAGTCAGAGATCGTTTATTTTTGTTTCAGATAAATGACCATTTCTTCAAATCCCTCTTCAGCTTTAGGAAAGTAATTGCAGTCATGTTTTCTCCTCAGCATAGATTTTGTTTTTAAAAAAATTATCAGCTAAAAGCAGATATCCTGATATTGGAATGAGTTCATGTTTCCAGACTATCATCAGCATAGCGAAATCCAGTGGAAAAATCCTAATTATGTGATACAAATTTTTAATCAGTGGCAGCAGATGTAAAGTATTTTAAGAAGACAGCCTATTCAGTTCCTACAGTTTCTTCCTGTCTTCCCTTATTCCCAGAACCATGCAAATTCAGGGCGAAGAACACATTCTAATTTAGCTCCATTTGTCATTGTAAATAGCACACAGGCACAGATCTGATCTTTTCTAATCTTAAGCACTTAGAAAAGAGCATATTTGCTCCATGGTAAATTGGAGAGGAACTTCTCCAGTGGCTTACTCATCCCTCCAGAATCTGAATTGCCTCCCAGCTTTGTTATATTTAGAGCTAAATCCAGAAGATAGTGCCTCCAGTGCCTGTTGTTAAACAGGGTGAATTTGGTTCTAACAGGCTTTGCCATCAGTTCACCAGACTGTTCAACATTGTCTCTTTACTGAGTTTTTATTGTCATAAAAGTCCTTTTCTTCCCAGAAGAGTTCTCATTGAGGAAGACAAGTGTGTGAACATAATGCTACACAAAATCCAAAAATCCTCTAAACCTTTATTTAATAAAGATTTCAGTTAGGATTATAACTGAAATTAAGAAATCACTTGCATCATCAAATACCAGCTTCCCTTTCATCAGCTGCTTCACTGTCTTATCATACACTGTTCTCTTCTCTTTCTCTTCTCTTCTCTTCTCTTCTCTTCTCTTCTCTTCTCTTCTCTTCTCTTCTCTTCTCTTCTCTTCTCTTCTCTTCTCTTCTCTTCTCTTCTCTTCTCTTCTCTTCTCTTCTCTTCTCTTCTCTTCTCTTCTCTTCTCTTCTCTCCTCTTCTCTTCTCTCCTCTCCTCTCCTCTCCTCTCCTCTCCTCTCCTCTCCTCTCCTCTCCTCTCCTCTCCTCTCCTCTCCTCTCCTCTCCTCTCCTCTCCTCTCCTCTCCTCTCCTCTCCTCTCCTCTCCTCTCCTCTCCTCTCCTCTCCTCTCCTCTCCTCTCCTCTCCTCTCCTCTCCTCTCCTCTCCTCTCCTCTCCTCTCCTCTCCTCTCCTCTCCTCTCCTCTCCTCTCCTCTCCTCTCCTCTCCTCTCCTCTCCTCTCCTCTCCTCTCCTCTCCTCTCCTCTCCTCTCCTCCTTTCTCTATCCCATGCCTTTACAGTGAAATAAATATATGGTATTAACTTCCAGTTATTTGGTATCCATTCTTATTAACATAAAAAGACCCTTGATTGTTTATTCCTTCTTATTTGGTTTTATCCTTTTTGGTGTACATAAATGTGCTTGTATGTAAAATTTAAACCAATCTTTAAGTGAATGACAGTTATTTAGAAAATTATTTTCTTGTGATACGTTGAAATTACATTAGTTGAATGTGCATAGGAATAAGTTGACTGATACAATTTCATGTCAACGTGCCTAAATTTCTTGACCAGCACAAGGTGTGTCCTATAGAGTAATAACAAGAGAATCCAATTAGATTTTGCTGACCACCAAAATCAATCTATGTAGCCTGCTATAATTACTATTGCACTGTGAAAAATAATCAATTACTTCTGATCCCTCTTATATACTTTTATTTTTTTAATGATTCATCCATTTGCTCCTACATTTCAGTAATAAAATCATGCCAGTACTGGACTCCTTTGAAAACTCAATGCTAGCAAAATTGTAAAAGCCTGTGTGCTCTGATTATTGCTATGCTTTGTTGGAAGTGTCTGCATTACTACATACATGTTGCACTGTTACATCTTGCATGATTTTACTGTCTAACAAAAATAATTTTTTTAATGACTTTTGGGGGGATGTCACCTTGGGGATATTCACATATTCATGGGAGAATTACGTGGTTTGTGTGCAGTGACCATAACATGGAGCATAACAATATTCCATAAATATACAGTCTATTTATCCATTTAGCCTACTTACTAGAATATGCAAGAGCCAGTTAACAAAATACAGAATTTTTTCCTTAAATGGTTGTTAAATGTAATATATCACACTTAAGCTAAAAGAAAGAAATAATAAATTTCACTTTCTATTGCAGGGTTGGTTTTCTTAGAATAAAGACCACATTCATTGGGCTTTATTGTTATGTTTCAAAAAGACCACTGACTTTGACAAGTGACAGATCATAACTGCTCTTAACCAGTTCTGTTCCTTTAATCTTATCTATATTTTTACTGTGGTGATATTTTCCCCTCTAATGACATTAACTATAATGAGAGTGCCCTTCTAGTGCTATTGATTTGGTACATTTTCATCATATTTTACACTAAGAAAGTGTTATTAGAGATATGTACTACTGACTTTGTACTGATACTATTTTTTTTTCCACATTAAAGCACTGATAAAGGCTCATTTATTTTGTGTGTACTCAGCAAAATTTGGAGGCAGACTGGGACCACAGACATTCATATGGAGCAATCTTCTGGGTATTTTTTTTGCACTGTTGAGCATTATTTGTGAGAAAAGGCATATTAACTCTTATAGAATAAATCAATTTTACCTTCTCCAGACCTTGCTGGAGAAATCCCACAGTGCCTGAAAAAGAGCTGTTAAGGAGAATCTGAATTCTCATGGCTGTAATAACAATGTTATTGCTAGTATTTAATTCTGTTCCTCAAACATCTTTAACCCTTTTTCCTTAAATAACTTATCATTTGACAGACCCCTTGATAAAACAGATATGAAAACTTGGATGGCTTTTGCAAAGATATGCAATTAATTGCATTGCATCACAGACACTTTGATAGTAGCTTTGAGAGCTACTTTCCAAACTTTCTTTTTTTTTATTCAAATCAGAAAATAAGATGCAAAAGAAGTGTCCTCATGGCATAATTGCTTTATTTTCCCTGTCTATGCATTGTCTATACAATGCTAGACAAAAGTCATTTGAAGAGGATGTTTTTAGATATATAGAATTGACTTAAAGCAGTAGTGGTATTTCTTGTTTATTTGTAATGAACATAGAAATGTTTTCTGCTCTTCTTTTTCCCATCTTTCTTAAGCATTGTAATTTCTGAGAATGACAGTAGTATGACTGTACAGCATGAACAATAAGAAAGGAGTTTAAAAGAATGTATTGAAAAATAAATAATTTGATTTTTGACCCAAACATGTTGTTTTGAATAGCATAGGTGTGTATGGGGATTTTTGGACTTAAGAAAACAGTATTTCTCCTGCAGAGGCCCTCAGCATTCAATTTTTCTATTGAAGAAATAAGATGTAATTAAATGTCAGTTGCACAGAGCAACTAAGCACAAAGACTCACATTCTTCTTTTTAGCAAGTGTGAAGGCAAAAAGCTGTGATACTTATAGAAGATTCCACATGATTTAACTTCCCCATCTGGCCTGTTCTTTGTCTGGTCACTTTTTCATACTGAAAATGTACTGAGGAAGTACTTGTTTCCATTCCTGATTCTTTAGTAAGTGAAAAAATCTTTGGCTACCAAGTAGTTGGAACAAATTTTTTTGCTGTTGTGTGGCTCAGTTTTGATTGTTGAAATTTGTTTGCACTTAATGTGCATTCCTAAGAAGCAGTCACAAATAAATGAGTGTAGTTGTTAAAGTTTTTCTTTTATTTGCAATTGCTAACCAAATAGTAATTTCTAGTGCTATGATTGTCTGAATTTTTGTGGTTTTTCAATTGTTTACTTCTATTAGGACAGCCTTTAAGTGAAGAAATTGGATTCAAACTAGAAAATAATTGCCACACATTCTCTGTAATTTTCCCTTAATAACTGAACTGTTATTATAATAACTGAACTGCTAAAAGTTTTCTTTTTAATGAATATTTAATTTAGTGAATTGCATTAAAAACAGCTTTCTGAACCTTATAGATAGGAGACTTTAATCATTGCAATACATAAACAGGAACAACTTTATGCTCTTTAGGATTATTAAATTTTATTAGAGGATGCTTTCCTCCTTTCTGCTAAAGAATTGAAAACATCAGTGCTCTTGCAATATTCCTCTAATTTCTTGAAACCAGCCTTCTGTGTGACATGCATATCACTTAGAAATCAAGAGCAAAAATAAGCTCCATGGAATATTTGTATGCTTTATTGAGTAACTGTGGAATGTACTTACCATTTCCACTATATAAGCCCTAAACAACTTCACACAATCTTTAAATCCAGGGGATTTTGCTTGTTTTTCTTTCTGGAACCCATCTTGACTGCTCCCTCTCTGACTGATTTCCGTCCTGGCAAAAATTAATTAAAGAAGTTCCTGTTGCTTTCCCAAAATGAAAAAGAAGGAAACATATACCCCTTCCTCCAGCCTTTTATAAATTTATTCATCTTAGGTACCATATGGTCTCATATAAGAGTGCCAGTTTTAATATGCTAAAAAAGCATTATGACACTTTTCCAGCACTGAGCTTTTGTTTCCTCAGGATCATAAGGGGAATTTAAGTAGTTATATGAATTCTCATAAACTACATCCTAAACAAAAGTATAGACCAGATATAATGGTTTTGTTTGTTTGTTTTCTCCTGCTTAAGCTGATAACAATGTTTATTTAATAAGTCTACTGTAAAACCACATTTTTCTCCTACTGTTCCTCCTTTTTTTCTTTTTGGTAACATTTGCCCTGAAGATATGAGACAATACACTCAAAGTGAAAACCCTCTTCAGTTTAAAAGACACATTCTGCATTCATATTGAATGTAAGAATTGAAAAGGCAGTGTGGGATGTATTTGTATTCTTATTTGCATGCCAAAATTCAAATTGTTCTCTTGACTATGGTTTGTATCATAACACTGTTGCAGACACAGTTCCACAGATGTCGGTATTTTCTGAATGAATTTCTTATCTGCATGTTTTGCAGCTGAGGTTTCCTGGATAAAGCAGCCTAAGAAGGGTAACATGAAACAGAAAGAGTAAAGAAGCCGTAATAAAAAGTGTAATACTGAAACAATTTCATCCTACATAGACTATAGGGGCAGCTGACTTTCTTTTACCTAACAAGTTAGAATATGGTAGAGACAGACAATTCAGTTTAGAAAAAGTATTAAATTCATCTGCCTTAAAAAAAATATATATGAGATCCTTACCAGAAAATATGGAAACTTGCAGTATGTCTATTTCAAAGCTCTGATTGTTTAATTAACTAAAATATAAAAGATCCATTCCATCATGGAATGATGATGAAATTTGTTTTTATAAGTGAGTAGTTTTGCACTGGGAGAATTAATAAAACAGAATCTACAAAGATAGTATTGGAAAAAAAGACTTTTTTAATAGTTTGAATATTTCCAGAACCTGAAAATTACATCTTTCTCTACCTACATTTGGATTCATATCACCTTGCTTATCAAATCTTGTATTCTTATAATGGCAACCACTAGGTCACACATACTCTACAACATATTAAAATAGTTCAATTTTTGCCAAGTGAATCTGCTTAAGTTTTAAATGAGGTATAAACAGAGCCCTAGTTTGGGATATTAGGATAAATTCATTAAGCATTGTGCTTTAGTTTGTCTAACCCTCAAAAGAAGATTTGAAGAAAATGAGGACTTTTCAAAATGAAACATTTCAGATTCATTCCTAGGAAAATCCAGTTTAAAATTATTAATACAAGCATTTTTTCGTATCTGTAGATTGATGAAAAAAATCACAAAAGTTTTTTCAAAGCTTGTGGGTTGAAATAAAGATAGTTTAATAGATAAAACAAAAATTCACATGCTCAAGCAAAGCAAAGCAAGGAATTCATTCACTCCTTGGACAGGTAGGAGGCATTCAACCACCTGCAAGAAAACAGGGCTCCATCACACTTAACCATTGCTTGGGAAAACAAATGCCATCACTCTAAATGTACTCCCCTTCTTTCTTCCCCAGACTTTATCTGCTGAGCACGATGCCATATGATATGGAATATCCCTGTGGTTGGTTGGGGGTCAGCTCTCCCAGCTGTGTCCCCTCCCCACTCCTTGTGCACACCAACCCCCTCACTGGTGGGGTTGGATGAAAGGCAGAAAGGCCTTGATTGTGTTAGTCCTGCTCAGCAGCAACTAAACTATTCCTGAATTACCAACACTGCTTCCAGAAGAAACCCAAACCAATGTCTTACGTTACCCACTATAGAGAAAACAAAACCTACCCCAGGCAAAACCAGCACATCCTGGAAGAAGCATGATTGGTTTTTCCTCCTTACCTTAACACATGTTTTACATATCCTGCCTTTTGTCGTTCCTAATTCTTGTTCCTGTCCTATTTCCTCATATGTTTATCCCGTCTTTCTACTACTCTTCAGGCAGAGAAATAAACAAAACACCCTATTCTTTAAACAAAACACCCTGTTCTTGGAGAGGGTTTTTTTTGTGGTTTTTCAATATACTTTTCAGGGGTATTTGGTGATTTATGCCAAAATACATATATATATATATATATATATATATATATATATATATATATATAGCCTGCAGCTAATTTCAGCACTGAAAAATTTCACAAATTGGAAATAAGTTACATTAGTCTTATGAAAACAATTAGCAGGAAAATTTCACGGAAGTCATTACAATCATCCCTGCTTCTCCTGAGGTTCCTCTTTGTGCAACATTTTTCTGATGTTTTCTAAAGATAGATGATAAGTAATAGGTTATATAAACATTTGAATATCACTTCAACATATTGCAGTCAACATGAGTACATACCAGCCAAAAAACAGGGCTCACTTCATAAACACTGCAGATAGAAATAATACAACAAAGCATTAACATTCTAAATAAACAATTATAAAGTGATATTTAGCATTACAGAGTCAAGTAAACATGATTCCTATTATTTCTTTTTCAAAGTAATTAATTTCTATCTCTTTTTTTTTTTCCAGTTTAGAACTATGGGACACATAATTAATTTGTAGCTGCTGGCTGAGTTGCAAACATTTTAAAGGTTCCCTTTCATTAATTTAGTGGCTTTTAACAGTAGATTATACATGAGATTTTCAAATGAAATTATTATAGCACCTAGTTTTACTAATGATTTTAGAATAATGATCAGGTAACACCTCTGGAAAACACTGTGGCAGCATGTATGCTATAATTGTAGTACATAAATAACATAACAATGTTTAAAATACTTGCAAGTATGTAGCTGTGTAGGTCAGTCTTTAACAGAACTTTGCAAATGCATGTGAAAAAAAAAGAGGTATATTTTTGTATTTGATAGCATGTAAAACACAGGGCAGTAATATATTTTTAAACAAAAGTAAAATAATGATTTGTATTTATTGGGGCTAGAAAGGGTGTGGTGCCCTACTTGCCTTCTTCATGAAGAGTGTAACTGACTTTATTTTCATTTTTTCATACTTGAAAGAAATACACTGAAATAATTTCCTTTCAATAGTAAAAGGTGAATTTCTAATTGGGAATTTTCTTCCTTTAAGGAATTTCTCTTTGTCAATCTTGCATCCACTGTGATTAAATTTTAGGGGATTTTGTGTTTGTGGGATATTTTAAAAGATCTGATTGAAAAATCTCCAAGTATTTCAGTAGGACAATATCAGTTTAAATCATAGTGGATCTTGTGGCAATATATTGTTTTCAGTAAATTTTACTCAAAGAAGTTGCCTTAGTTCAAGAATGGAATAAGTCTATTTGTTGAAATTATATCTCAGAAACTTTCTGGTTCTGCCCATGTGTGTACATAGAAAGGTCAGTGGTGGAGGACTTAGCACATTCACACAGTCCATGGCCTGTCAAGCCTCACAGGAAAACCTTGGTCTGACACATATAGGATGTAAACTCTAATCAGGGGAGTTGCTTTGTCTCTGTTTTCTAAAAGAAACTGGCATTCATCTCACAGAGAAACAGAAACACTGAGAATTTGGGGGGAAAAATAATTTCCATTCTTAGACTTAGTGAAAAAGCAGTAAGTCATTTGATCCAGAAGGACCTAATTTCCAATTTTATTTTAAAGTGAGCTTTTAGACGAAAAATGCATAACATTTGCATGAGTCAGGCAAGAAAACCACAAAGGATAATACAACTGGATTGAATATACCAGCACTTCTGACACACTGCTCTGTTTTCCACCATTTAATGGGACCTGGAAGTCAATAAATAAATGCTGCACCCCAGTTTTTAATGCAGGGAGTCCTGGAGACCATTTCAGTTTAGAATTTTCACAGGAAACAGCTAATTATTTTTAAAATTTCTTTTTTTCATATGGTATGAACAGCAGAGGAAAGAAAAAAGTCATCAGAAAATCAATTGCATGAAAACTAACTTGTATCAGATGCCAACATTCCTCCAGTCATTTTCGGAAACACACAATAATTAGTTTTGTGTTTAAACAGTTGTCTTTTAAAATAGTTATCTTTTAAAAATTAAGAGTTTCTTTTAAAAGTTCAATAATAATAAATAGTTGTCTTTTAAAATCTTGTCAATGTTAATCTCACAGTGCAAAACTCAGCTTTTGAAACCAATTGGATCAATTTCATCTGTGCCGAAACATGTGTTCTTGAAAGCTTTTAAAACATGATGAAATGTATGACTACATATATAGTACTCAAAAATTAAAAAGGAGAAAACATCCATGACTGTGAAAGGACAGAAATTAGATACAGTCATTTGTAATCCCTTTATTCACAATAAAAGATAATTCACCTAAAGTCTAATAAAATAGGTATGATGTAGATATTAATTAAATATGAGTCTTTCTGGAACTCTTCAATGTATCTGAAAGTCACTGTGAAATAAAAAAAAACACAAAATATATGTGTGAATTTTGGGGGCTTACATTCAGTTATCCCAAAATGCAAGTATTCTGAGAAAAGTAGGACTATGACACTGAGAAATTAAATTATATTATGCATTTAAATGTGAAGTTGTAAATAATTTCTCATCTTGTCCCACAAGATCTCTTATTGAGCTTTTTAGCTAAAATCTTGTTCATATGTGAAACCTGGCTTGTGATCACACTAGAAATTTGTGATGTTATAACTGACTTAATGGGAATGGAATCATGCAGATGCTTTCTGAAAGAACATGGAATAGATTCATGGCCCCAATTTAGAAACCATAAACATTAATCATCTCTTCCTTGTTTTCCTAGCTCCTGTCCGCTACTTTCAATGTGTCTTCCTAAATGGACCTAATGGATTTGGGCTGCAATTTCCTATTAATCCCCCTTCAAACAAGGAAGAAAAGACTCACTCAAAGACTTCCAAGAGAAAGACAAGGAAACCGGGGCAGTAGAGAGACTGAGTCCTGTGATCACTGACATTTTGCACTTTATCTTTTCTGCTGAGGTCCACAGTAGCTACAGTGGTACTTGTCATTGCAAGAACGTGATCCACTTGCACACATGTACCTGGAAAAAGTTTCCATGGGGCAGCGGCAGAACAAGCAGAACAATGAACTGTGTTTAACAAAGATAGAAATGTAAAAGTGCCCAGTTTCTCATGGAAAGGCTGCAATGTTAACAAAGCATTGATATGACTGTGCGTGCGAGCATGTGCGTGTGTTTTCATGCCTCTTTTGCTCTTGTTTTTCTTTACCTACATGCTCAGCATTGAAGTGAGTCTGCTTTCCATTTAATCTTATCTAAGGAGTGAGAGGTTGAATGTAGCTCTTATATTGGCAAGATTGCAAGACTTAGCTGCAATCCTAAACCATTTCTTCTTAACATTCAATCAAAGTGCTGACAGGAAAATGCCTCACTAAGTCATGAAAATGTGCTCTGTGACTGGTGCTATTTTTATGTCTCATTGACCAGTGTAGCCTGAAGCTCACACTTACTCAGAGCAGCTCAATATACTATCAGTAAGTTGACTCCACAAGTCATGTTAATGATGAATATTTCTATTTAATCTGAAACTGTAAAAGCATGGATGGTTTGCCTTGCCTGTTACAAAATACAAGCTCTTCTCTTCCTCAGGGTCAAAGTGAGAAGGGAAAGTGAAACCACACGGCAAAGATTAGGAAAACTACTGTTGACATGAAGGACTGAAGAAGCAAATTAAATAATTATAGTGCTTCCACTTTTCTTCTGTGACTAAATCAGATTGTTTTGCAGCAAAAGCCATGTAAATGGGCAATACACCAGACAAAAATTTGGTATTAGCTTAAGCCAGATAAAAAATTAGGATGTGAGATGCCATTCACAAAACTAAAGCAACCCAAATTTCCCGTAATTATGTGAATTTGATGTTATCTCAGATCAGTGAACAGCAGCAAAAACCTAAACCAAACCCAAAAAAATACCAAAGAATCATAAAAAATTGAAACATAAACACATTAAATAATCCAGGTATCTCATTTAACTAGACAAAATTAAAGGACTTCCTCACAGCACACTACTGTAAATGTCTTACAGCAGAATCAAAAGTAGATGTGCTTGTCCTCAACCTTCTTTTGTGCATTTACGTAGAAATAAAGGACTTGCCCTAAAGAAGAGACAAGATGGCATTTGGTACATTTAAAAGCACATGAATGAAAATTGGCATCTCACCAGTTTGTCTGGCAATGTAAATAACGCGTTTTTGCAAGCTGTTATTTGTTTTCATTTCCTTACTATTTTTTTGCATTTAATCTGGGAAATATACAGCAGTGACTTTAGTTATGTAGTTGCATGCTGAAGCAACATGATCCTCTTTGTGCAAAGCAACTACTTGTAGAGTCTGAACACGCCAAAAACTATATATCACTTTTTTTTTTTAGTATAGACCAAGATAACATTGGCCTCCTCCCTCATACACTCTCGCTGCCCATCCATCTTACTTTAATAAAATAATTGACTCATGTGAGTTTTTGACAACTGATTCTTTGACAGATTGGTGCAATTCAGAAAGCTTTGCTGTTACACTGCTGGGTCCAGTTGATATTCCTTGATTACTGGGCCATGGCTTCATGTGAACTGGATCCTTGGTCTTACTGTGCTCTGATATTGCACAGGTCATGTGCTGCAAAAACTGTCATTGCAACAACCAGTTCAGGCAGTGGTGACCAGAAAGAGGTAGGAATAGGTCCTATTCTAGAAGTAGCTATTCCCATGTAGAATCACACTGTAGATATGAATGTTCATGATGAATGTCCCCACAGACCCTTGTGAAATCTGCTCTGGAGATAGCACTGCTAACAGAGAATTTTTAATGATAGAATTATGATTTTCATTTTCCTTTTGGAGTTTCTTTTTATATTTCCAGCAATTTTTTCCTTCCCAGTTTGTGATTTTGTATACATTATAATGGATGTTATTGCCCTAGGTCTTTACTGTGAAAGCTGTTTTTAAAATGAGATTGTAACTTTCTGCAAAATCAGTTAATTCAAGATTTTATCTAACGCAAATAATCAGGACAAAAAAATACATGCGGGGGTTTTTTTTAATCTTCTTTTGGAAAAATATTTTTTTTCATTATAATTACCCTTAATCCTTCCTTCCTGTCTGAGATGGGAGATGACAAGATTTTTTTCTGGATCTCATTTTCATAATGTCTCAATTAGATATGTTTCAATGTTAGATATCTGAAAGCTTTGGAAATATAAACAATTAGTATTGTTTACAAGTGATGTAAAATCAATCTTTTAATTTTGGTCCCTGATCTTAGTCACTGCCTGGAAAAACAGAAAAAAACAGGTACACTCCCAGAGAGGCAAGCATTTTTCTCTTCAAATTCACCTGGAAGCTTTTAAAAATTTCCTGGTTTGCATGGTTTTACTCAAATTAGCCTGAAATATTGCAAAAAAATATGCTGATTGTTATACATTTTGGAAAATAAAAAAAATATATATATAAACTCTGTTTCAGTGACTGTGACATGCTGTTCTGTGAATTCAAAAATTCAGGACAAGGGTTTATGTATGCAAGCTTTAGAAATCTTCTGATTACAAAGATGCAATTAGGCTGGAAAAATTACCCATCCAGCATTGTATTTACTCCTAATGGGCTTTTAGCAATACTTAGCCAGCTTTTTTACACATTTTATTGATTACACTCTGACACATGGAAATCTAAATTGTTGCTGCAGTCATTCAAGGTACAAATTCATCTACACCAAACTATTTGTGTTCATCAAAGTGCTTATTTATAATACAACTGCAAAACCAGTACAGACAAAGCTGTGATCTCCTATGACAAGTAGTCCAGACAATATGGAAAATGCCCACCGAGAAACTGAAAGTGTAAAAAATGATGAGATTCCCGACTCCCACATCCCACAGGCACTATGGCTTGCCTGTATCAGCAATGGTTAAGGAAGATGAGCTAGTTTGGAAAACCGGCTACAGTCTGGAAGTGATTACAACTGCAGTTGCTCAGCTTTGCACTGGGGTTCAAGAATCCTTTGCCCCGCAGAGTTTGGTGAACCATCCCACATGTGAGGTGTGTCACTCAGCAGTTTGCCTGAGCAATTTCCTCTGAGGTGCCAAAATCCTGATGAAGTCAACAGGAGCAGTCAATTTCCAGCAAGAGCAGTGAGATAAGTTTTACACTGCTGCCTGACCCAGAGCTGTTCACTCTTGCTGGTGAAGTCCTTAGACCCCATCCCCAGCCCTCAGTCCCAGTTCAGTTTCAAACTTCTACCCGTGTCACAACTGGAGTGCAGTTTCATCCATTTAAAAACCCTCCAGAAAAATGGAGCTTTTCTCAATGGCACATTTCTATTGCACCGGTGAGTGAGGGGGTGCTAAGAAAGTCTGGGTAAGAAGATTTAGTCTTCTTTAGTGATTAACTATGCTGGTGCACAGCACTGCAGGTGCCCAGGTGCTGGTGGGGGCTGCAGGGTGACCTCTGTGAGGAGCAACCCTGGGCTGGACACGGCGGGTTCCAGGTGGCTCCAAGGCTCCCACCTCAGGGCACAGCTGAGCCCTGCTGCCATGGTGTCCCTGGGAAAACATATGTAAGGAATGTTTGAAAATGCTAGAGAGAGAGAGAGAGGAGGAAAAAGAGTGAGAAGCAGAAGATGGAGCACCAAGGTTAGAAGATGAGGAGGAAGAGGAGCTGCTCCACACCAGGGCAGAGAATTCCCTACAGGCTGTGAACCACCCATGCCAGAGCAGGCTAAAAGTCTGAAAAGGACAAAGCAGTGAAGAGGAACAGCCATAGGCCAACCATTATTGACAGAAACTGGTGTGAAGGAGTGACTATAAGCTCAAGAAAGGGGGAGGAAAGGTTAATTTAATGTTTGCCTTTCTGTTTCCCACTATGCAAATCATGAAATCATACATTTTTGTGCGCTTATTTTCTCCGAATCTTCTTTGCTCACAACAGAAATTAGCAATCAATCTGCCAGTCTTTAGCTTGATCCATGAGCTTTGTCACTCTTGTTCTTCCCATTTTGTCTCCCTGAGGGCAGGAGCAAGCACAACCGCAGCTGGTTTTTACACAGATCCTTTATGTCTTACTGAAAATCAACAAAATGCCATTTGTCCCACACTTGGGTTCACCACTTAGAACACAAGACAGAACATATATAAATTATACATTGCCACAAAAATATATCACACAAATTCCCAACTCTAGAACTTCATAGCTAGTTTTTTTCATACACAGCCATTAACTACTTTGTGTATTCTTGTTTAGATGCCAAATTCTCCATGTTAAAAACTCTAAGACAACATAATAGAAGTGCAGTAAGCACAGTTCTAGAGAGATGTCTTTATCTGCTGGGACACATGCACTCAGGAGACCAGATGAAATAGTTTTCCCTTTCCCATCTTAAAACTTTTCTTCACCATGCAGTATAGTAAGAAATGAGAGACTTAGCCCCTTTGGGAGAACACTGGTCATTTAAGCTGCTTTGAACTTAAGACAGTCAGCATCTGACTGCCCTCAGTTATGTACCATTGGCAGCACTTCTTTCCAGGGATTGAAGATTTTGGAAGCCAAGAAAAAAAATTAAAAATATTACATGAGTAGTAGTAATGAAAGTGAAGATGTGAGGGGCTGGTAATTAACAAAATAAAAGGAAATGCAAAACGCTTTATGAAGGCTCCTAGGCAGGAACCATATATAAAGGTAGCATTTGCTAAAAATTCATCTTAAAGGAGGTGATATTTCTGCCACCTTTTAGTTCTTCAGAAGGAAGAAATACAAAGGCAGTTGAAAATATGAAATATGTATTATTTATACACCTGAAAAGGTCACTAGAGCTCTAGCTTGCATGCCATTCATTTATCCTGAATGAAGTTCTCCAGAAATTCCCAATTAGCCAAATACTTCAGGAGTCATATTGCTCACCTGTGGGCAAAACAGAATACAACTCCCAATGCTGAATTCTTTGTCATTTAATTAAACAATGAAAAAAACATAACAATTTTTGGATTTTCTCTTGGTTTATGGATTTTTGTGCATGCTGGTTGTTTGTAATACATACTCCACACAACTATTTGTTCTGAAAGTCCTCACATCTCAAGGACTGGCTTAGTTATGTTGTAAATACTTCTCATACTGAAGAAAAATTTTCTTCAGTTTTCAGTTTTGTCTTTTGTTATGACAGAGATTAGTACAATTTTTCAAATATATTTTATTTTGCCTGGTCCAAAAGTCTAGCAATTCATTCAGTAATGCTTCCTTTGGGGAAACTATTATAAAAATTGCTTTTTGCAGATACCACTTTTGTTACATAGCTCTTTTACCAATATTCAGTAGATAAAACTTGTTTACAACTCGGAGCATTTTTCTTTGGATAAATTGCTTATTCTCAAAGGGAAAAATATGTTCTTGCTCAAACAGTGACCCCTGTGTTCCCTTTGGCTTGATTCTTCTTCTGTATTAAGAAAAATCTAAGTTGTTCCATTTTTCTTCTCCACCCATTGCAGGAAAAGATCGAGTTCAAAACCGTTTAAGGAACCTGAAGGTGCACAAGTCCATGAGACCTGACAAGATACAACCATGGGTACTGAAAGAACTTGCTGAGGAAGTGGCTATGCCACTATCCAATATATTTGAGAAGTCATGGCAATCTGGTCAAGTTCCCATTGACTGGAAAAAAGGAAATATAATACCCATTTTTAAAAAAGCAGATAAAGAAAAACCAGGGAACGACAGGCCAGACAGTCTCCCCTCAGTGTCTGGCAAGATCATGGAGGAGCTCATCCTGAAAACCCTGCTAAGACACACAGAAAACAATGACATGATTGGTAGCAGCCAACATGGCACCACTAAAGTCAAATCATGCGTGACAAATTTCTTGGCTTTCTACCAGAGGGTTTCGGCAGTGGTGGATGAGGGAAGGGCAACAGGCATAATCTCCCTGGACTTGAACAAAGACACTGTCCCACATGACATCTATGTCTCTAAAATGGAGAGACATGGATCTGACAGGTGGGCCACTGGGTGGATAAAGAATTGGCTGGATGATCATGCTCAAAGTGTTGAAGTCAGTGGTGCAATGTCCAGATGGAAAGTAGTGCCAAGTGGTGCTCCCCAGGGAACGCTATTGGGACTGGTGCTTTTAAACATCTTTACTGGTGACATGGACAGTGGGTTTCAGTGCACCCTCAGTGAGTTCACCGATGACAACCAGGTGTGTGATGCAGTCAACACGCTGGAGGGAAGGAATAACACCCAGACAGACCTTGTCAGGCTTGAGAGGTGGGCCCAGGTCATCTTAATGAAGTTCAACAATGCCAAGTGCGAGGTTCTGCACCTGGTTTGGCGCAGTCCCAAAAACAATTTTAGGCTGGCCAGAGAATGGAAAGAGACTAGCCCTGGGGAGAAGGACTTAGGTTTGCTGGTAGATGAAAAACTTGACATGACTCAGCAGTGTGTGTTGGCAGTGAAGAAATCCATTTGTATCCTGGGCTGCATCAAAAGCAGCATGGCCAGCACATCAAAGGAGGTGATTCTCTCCCTCTACTCTGCTCTGGTGAGACCCCACCTGGAGTACTGTGTTCAGGATTGGGAGCCCCAGCACAAGAACGATGTTGATATGTTGGAGGAAGTCCAGAAGGGAGTTATTAAGTTGACCACAGGGCTGGAGCACATCTCCTATGAAGATAGGTTGAGAGAGATGGGGCAGTTCAGCCTGGAGAGCAGAAAGCTTCGGGGATACTTAATAACAGTCTTCCAGTACCTAAAGAGGTCCTGCAAGAGAGCTAAAGAAGGACTTGCCACAACAGCATGTAGTGACGGGACAAGAGAGAATGGCTTTAAGCTGAAGGCGGTTGGGTTTAGTCTAGATATTAGAGAGAAAGTTTTTACTGTGAGGGTGGTGAGGCTCTGGAACAGGTTGCCCAGAGAGGTTGTGGAATCTCCATCCCTGGAGCTGTTCAAGGCCAGGTTGGACAGGGTTTTGAGATACCTGCTCTAGTGGAAGGTGTCCCTGCCCATGGCAGGGGGATTGGAACTAGATTATCTTTATGGTCCCTTCCAACCCTAACCATTCTATCATTCGGTAATTCTAAGGGATGCTCTCTGAACAGGCAAACTTCTTCCTAGATTTGATTTTACCTGAAATGTTCTATTAACTTTCTTTCAGAATACCTGATGGTAATAAGCATGCTCATGTCTCATGCCCTTGGGGTTTGTCTCAGTCACAATTTATTAGATAGTCTGGCTGGTGGCTGAAAGAGCAAACCACTGAATTTGGGTAGTAACTGAGGTTACTAAGAAGTTTCTTCCCATTAAGTGTGCTATTTGCTTTCATAATTCTAAAGTCTTTTCAATTTTTGTGCTAAATTTTTCTCAGCAATTAATTTATTCTCCCATTAGGCCCATGTTAAGCTCCAGCTAGAAGGAAAAAACAATCTTTTTTTTGAAACTGAATCACCAAACTGAAAAATCTTAATTATGGTAAAGAGTAACAGAAACATTTAATTCACCTGCTTTTTTAATTCTAAAGAGGGGTACTACAAAATCGAGGTCTTCTTGGTTTTGAGTCTGTCAAAGAAATGGGAAAATAAAGCTGCTAACATTAATACTCTGCACATAATTTCCAGCTGAATGACAAAAATATAAATGCACATTTATCATGCAACCCAAATCCTGTGGGGTTTCTTTTCCTTCAGAAAAGATGCAAAGGAGAATTCTTGAGTAACACGTTGTTAAAGTAGGGCTTAGAAATAGCTTTTCAGCAAAGAAAAGGCAACGTGAAGACAACTTGATGAGAATCTTCCATGTGCCCCTCCAAACTTCATCTTCCTGCCAAAGTCATACAGCCAGCCTTTCCCAAAACAGCTGAGTCTCCTTTGCTTTGATGTGTGTATAAGTCTGTTTGAGAAAATCTGAATAAATCACTGCTGCTTGATGGCTTTTTTGAGTGTGAAAGTCAATAGTGTTCTGCTGTCTTACATAGGTATACTAGCATACCTACGTTTCAACTGGAATGACAACATGTTCTCTGAGAAATCAAATTAGTAAACTAGAACAAAGAGCTGGAGTGATCAAATAATATTAAGAGTTCTTTTAAATTCACAAAAAGAAGTCAAAGATAAAAACTAAAGCGCTCATTTTTCTAAGATTTTAAGACCCTTACTGTTTAAATCATATAAATCATCCTCCTTTTTAGTTTATTGTCAGGAGTGATTTTGCCTATTAATGCCTTTCCAACTGATCTATCATCTCTGGGCAGATGTAATAGAAGTTAATGGAATCCTATAGATTATAGCGATATTTGGAACCAGCTCCGAATTCACTTTTTTTTAAACTGATTGATCATTTAGCTAATTATTTTGGAATCTTCCCCAAAGACTAGAAGAGAAAATTGAAGTACTAAAGCATTTTGTCATGTATTTATTTTCAAAACAAAAGCAGAAAAGGCATTTAGAAAATTAATACCAGGAACACTGAGGTTATTAAATGCTAAATGTCATGAAAATGAAACATCTGGGCACTTCAGTTTCCAGAAAATAAAGCCAGCAGCATGATTCTAATTTGCCCAAAAGTTAATTATTTAAAGGAAAAAATAATTTAGCATTTTCAGCTGATAAGAATGTTGTTGATGTCGTACAGTTTCAACGCATTGCAATTAGTGAAAATTACAAGTCAATGTAATCAAGGGCAAGAATACTTCAGAATTAATCCAGGTATGTGAGACTAATTCACAGATTCATGGGGTTATTTTACAGATTTATCTGTTTGTGGACAGCTGTGTCATGGACAGGAGCGTTTGGTAAATTACAGTGAAAAGAATTTCTGCAATTTAGTTGACAAATTCCTTAAAAAAAACCCAAAAAATCACAGAAATGGAGCAGTTCACAAGTTTGGGTATGATCCCATTCGACAGCTATCACCCTTCATATTGAGAACTCTGCTATGAAGGGGTCTTTTATCACATGCAATCATTGTCGTTCTTTTTCTTCTAAAAATATATTATTATCTGCTTTTATTTAGAGAAATTCATATGTTAGAGTGTTAAAATCATTCTTTCACATTTTTTCTCTAATACTGATATGCTGTAAAAATAATATCACCCGCTAATATGCAAATAACTCAGTTGTAGGATGGAGCTGAGGATGTTAGGCTTATAATGGAACTATCAGTATAAGAAAATTCCAGTATCCATTTTTAGATCAGATCCTTCTTTTATTTTGGTCATATAAATGTCTTAAGCAAAACTTTTAAGTGACAGAAAATTATTCACATTAAGTAGTTTGATACTTTTAATAAACTCAAAGGAAAACCTCTTCCAATAATTTCATACACTTTAAAGGTAGTTTTTAAAAAATAGCAAACAATAATTAAATCCCAAAATACATGACAAAGGTGTTATCTTCTGAGGTGACAGAAATGAATGCTTTTCACAGTGTCTGAATTTTTACCTGTTGATGGCTCAAACAGGTATCACTTGAAAAATACATTTAGTGGAGCTACACCCTAGCTAGCTGTCAGCTCTTTTGACAGTCATTGCAAAAAAAAAAAAAAAAAGCATAGAGACTGGTGAGGAGAAATGTCTGTGTGTCTGGATGCAGCAAGGCACCTGGACTCCTATGGACATGCACTTGCAGAGACCTAAGCACACTCCCTCAGCACACAAGCACAAATTCCTAGAATTTAAAGCTGAAAGAGACCCTTATATTTTAACCTGTGGCCTTTTATATGGAGTATAATAACTCAAGCTGAAATACAGCGCAATTCTTTAAAATATCTTTCAGCCAATCTAAAAAAAAGTGTGTAGATTAAGCACCCTCTTTTCCCCATGCTGTCTGTAATTAATAGAGGTTTCAGTCTCCAGAGATGGAGACCTGTCTCTTCTTTCCACAAACACAACTTCAGCCACGTCAGTAATGGTTTGTTACTGTTTTCCCATCAACATTGATGAATCTATGTCAATTTACTGTTATATGTGACTCCTGAGATTTGATTTTGCCAGCTGTGAAGGCTCACATGAGGCAGAGATCTGAATAAATCACTTCAATGTAGTGGATTGATGAATCTATGCTAATCTTTATTGCATTTGATTTTGAAAATCAGATTTTCCCTACTGTGAAAACCTTCAACAGACACAGATTCAAATAAACTCCATCACTGTTATTCTCCAGGAGATGAAAAAGTGGAGAAGCTGTAAATATTTTTAATTTTGGAGTACTGAGATATTTAGCTAGGACAGCATCTTAGTTCATATTAAATACGCACATATTTGTACATTAAAAATTAAGGTTTGTATATTAAAATTAACTAGATTAAATTATTTAAGAGTTTAAAACTGACTTTGGTTAAATAGAAAGCCTTCCAAAATAGCTAAACTAGTCACTGCTTTACAAAACCAATTTCAAACTTATTAAAAAAAATGCCCAGATGAAAAATATTGAGTGGAAAATCACACACATAATAGTGAGAGATTAAGGGCACAAACACTAGTGCAACCATGCTAGTGGACTCCCTCCTTCCTGAGAAAAACCTTCTTCCACTCCATCCCTCTCTCTCTCTCTGAGAGGAGAGATCAGATCTGCAAGTAGCTGTTTACCCAGGAAGAAATGGGAAGCAGGAGAAAAGCAGAGAAGAGCAAAGTCAAGGCACAAGGGACGCAAGGCTATGAGTGATTTGGAGGTAATGGAAACCAAGACATCATAAAGTCACTGCTACAAAGTTAGATTTTACTACTCTCAAGCATTTTTTATTCTTCTCTGGGGCAGAAGCATTCAATTTTGCTAGTATTTCTGAGGGGCTATCTTTGGATGTACAATGCTAATGTTCAAAACAGGAATTCAAGCCATTTCCCCTGCAAACCACAAGCAGGATTTGTCTGGTTTTGGTTGGTTTTTTTTTTGTTTTTTGTTTTTGTTTTTTTTTTGTAATAGCTTTGATGGATATCAATCCCTGATCAAATCAACTGGCCTAACTAGCATAAATCTGCCAGCTCTGCAGCTGAATCTACTGACCCTCTAAAAAACTGGCATTCTCTTCCTTCCTTCTCTGTTTTCTGGCAAGCACCCAAATACACCAAGATGTCTGCACCGTACTGTATTGATGGACAAACATCACCCTAAATTTTGACTGCTAGCTCCTCTGGAAAAAAAAAAAATGCCCCTGTGCAGCATGATTCCAGTGGTCTTTGGAAAACTGATGATCATGCACTGGATATTAGACAATGGAGGCTTGCATCTGTGATGTGCTGGAAAGCTTGGCTCTTCCTGGGGACTGAAGTGCTGTCACCTCACAGGCAAGTAATTAGCTCACCCACCAGACATGGTCTCAAGAGTATTTATGGAGATGAGCTTCATCATGTGTGTGAGGATTGGGAATTATTTGCTTCATGTATCTGTCAGAGCCCAGCTCATGCCAAACAAGGCACGCAAGCAGGGCGCTCCTGAACTCCTCTGGTTTGGCTCCTGTTAATTGTTGTTATCAGTAACCATCATTTGCAACATATTTGCATGGGGTTTGGCACACATCTCAGTAATATATAATAACAATACAAATAACAATATATATTAGTAATTATATACTATGATAATTATAGTTTAGCTAAGAAATCATCTTACCTTTAACTATCAGGAGTCAAATGTATAATAATTGTGTTAATACTTGTCTTAATCTGAAAACTGACAGAAATAAAATAGTAACACCTGAACTCATCTAATTCTCATCTTATTTAAATACTCATCTAATCAACTAATCTAATTTAAATACTTAGAAATATGTGGTATTAAACAAAAAATGCAATGAATTCTATTCCCTAACTCAATTTCAATGGGAAATAATTTCTGTTATATTCTCACTGGTACAAGAAAGGAAAGCAGAAGGCCCAGAACTTGTCATTGTGTCTGACAGAAAACCAACCCTTACCAAAATTAATTTTGCTCTTTTCTGTGCTTTTAATGTGTCCAAAGGCTTCCTCACATGTTTTATTTCTTTTATACTGGAACAAATACTAGATAATGAAACTGTTCTTTCTTTGTCAAAGACAAAAATAATCACTACTATCCCATGAGATGATTATCTTCTATGTAAGCTCAGGAAGAGAAGTGCAGAGCCCGATGTTACACCAGTAAAACCTTTTCCCTTCCCAAGGCTCCTGTCTCAGCCTTCCACAGGATTCTATGAAATGTTTGATCCATTGCCTGCATCTCCCAGTCACTCATGACAGAACAGAAACCAATTCAGTCTTTTTAACTACTATGTGTTTTTCCAAACAGCAGCCCTGGGTTTAATAATTCTATCTTTGTGCTGCAAAAAAAGTATAACCTCATGCAACAATACTAGAAATTCTCTATATGGAACTGATATTCATATCTAAAAATATTTTTTTCCTGCAGAAAATTCTTTTAATCTGCATGGTGTGCATTACTTCCAGAAATGTGATTCTGGTTGCTGACTAAAATTCTGATGTGTGAGGACAAAAAGAAGAGCATGCATACACTCCTCTCACTGGAGAAATAAAAATGGGATTAAATTCTCTGCCTAGTTCCAACTATCAAAGCAAAAAATAGAAATATTTCAGGGTTTTGGTTAAAAGTTACATACCACTGTCTAGTTGTAAAAATAGTTAAATAAATGGGAAATATTTAGACCCTACAGAATTTTCATAACTTTTAAAGGAAAGGTTTGATAAATGTGTCAAGAAAGAGACACTGTAATAGCTGACCCTACTTCAGAGCAAGGATAATCACCTCACAGCCCCCATTCTAGCCCTAAGTGCTATGAATTAGTATATATGCTTATTCTTTTCCTTGCTGTAGCAAGGAATTCTGAAGTAACAAGAGATTATATGCACCTCTAAATTTAATCAGCTTCCAAAAGAGTATTTGAGGTGTTTCACTGAAATTATTGCATTCTGACAGTCAACACTATAGCATATTTTCAGATATTTTTGAAAACAGTGAGCTCTATTAAGCTTCCTTCTGCTAAGTCAGACCTCACTTCAGTATTAAAAGTTTTGTTAATCCCACAATTGCTCTCTCACAAATGTTGAGTAGCACCAACATAAAGAAATCAAACCCTGTTGTTTAAGATTCCTGCAACTGGACTAACCTCTGCATCTGGAGCTGCCTTAATTTGTAGAGGAATGAAAAAAAAAAAAAAATCCACCTGTATTATATATTTCTGTTACTTTAGTCTTCATGAGAATAAATCTATAAGACAAACTGTGAGCAGGCTCTGAGGCTGTATTTCTGATTTCCCAATGGGTCACAGTGAAGACGTGACTATACAGAAGAAAAGCTAAAGCTAAAGCTGGAACTGTATCACTCAAAAGGCACTGAATGTGATTTGTCTCACTTTATCTCTGTTTTGTCAGGTGTCCAGTCTAAAGCATTTAATGATAAGTCTGTAGTCAATGAAAGAGACTGGTAACTGCTGATGAGTTCACCTAATCTAAAATAAAAATCTGAGGGTTGGGATGAATTACCCATGAGAGGAACAAGTCTTTGTTCACTTGCTGTTCAGAGCATATCTCAGTAGCTTACACAAAACTAAAGCCATGTGAGACTCACCTATGATTCTGTGATGCTGGGTGACTAGAATTGAAGTTAGAAATGAACTTGGTTTCAGTATAGGGAAATAATCTTAATGTATGAAAAAAGTGCAATGCAGTGTATTTATGTATGCAGGTTTCAGATGCCAAAACAAAATAATTAATATCAGATTCAGTACGTTAGTGTAATTTCTCTTCTCACTCCCTCTACCCTTTTAATTCCATGTCACCTAGTGAACTGAGATTCCACTAGAGTTTCTAATGGTATTTTTCTTCTCACCAAGTGAAGACTCTTTGATGTTTTACAACACCTTCTAGTACATAACAGCTGCCTCTTACATCAGTATGATTGGGTCAGTTATGTCCCATCAGAAAGGAGAATTGCTCCAGATCTAAATCTGTCTTGATACTTCCCTGGAGGGGAGTTTTCAGAGCTGAGTCACTTGTGTAAGGACTTTGGCACGGTAAAAAGCACTATCCCACCTCACAGGATTTTCAGCCTCTTCCTTTATCTTGTCCAATACCCAATATCTTGTCCAATAGCTTGTACACTCTGGTGATATCTGTGCACCCTTCACACCCTGCTACTTTTGCAAATGGCCAATAGTTTGAGTCATTAAACATTAACATTCCAGTCTCTTGAACATCCCCAAATACCAGAGTTAGCCTGATGTCATATAGTCTGAAATATCCTTTGATCAGTTGGAGTCATTTGTCCTGGCTGTGTTTCCTCCCAGCCTTCCCTCTTCAGTGTGTCAGTTCGAAAAGTATGAAAAGACTTGGCCCTATGTAAGCCCTGGTCAGCAAAACCAAAAACATTTCTACATTATCAGCCCTGTGTTCAGCATAAATCCAAAACGCAGTCCCACTGTGAAAAAAATTGATTCTACCCTTGGCAAAACCAGTATACATACTCACAGCATGCTTAACTTGTAATAAAGAACTCAAAAATACCCCCTGGATTTTCTATTGTACTGAATAAGCCATTATACTTCTCAATTTCCCTATATTGTTGACACTGTTGTCAATGTTTCTTAAGCATGCCTGGAATACATCTAAAGGAATCAACTTCCTCAAAGAAACAGACTTAGATGTCAGGTCACATAATATTTACACACAAACTCTAAATGGGTCTCTGGAATTGAATAACCACCCCAACCCAAGATATTGCAATGTGACAGCTTGAATTCATGGACACCATATCCATGCAGTTTTGCCCGTAACTAAATATACTCTTGAATTACTTTTTAACAAATTATTCAAATATGCTATTTTATCAGATAAAATGACCTTTCCACTATAAAAGATTTTGATATCAGAAATATGGCGTATGAATAACAGTCTTCTAAGCATTTCAGAAGAAAGAGGGTTTAAAAAGGGTTTTAAACCCACTGATGAACAGAAAATAGAAAAATGAAATTGAAAAGTTTAATCTTTGTCTTAATTTACAGGTTTTTCAATATTTTCAATATTTTTCAATATTTTTCCCTTTCAATGTTTTTCATGCTTTGAAGATAAACTTGGATTTGTACTAAGATCCTGTGTGATAGCAATTTTTGTCTTACAAAAAAATTATAGTGAAAATGTGATTGATTTTGTTAACATCGTAAATGCATTTGTAGTTTTAATGTTTTTTTGCAGGTACCTTTTTTGAGTGATTAAGTTATAATTAAGATATAATGTCATACTATAAAGGATTAAAGGATTTTTATTACTAATTTTACTGATTGAATTTGTTAATAAAAGCAGTGAAAAGTTCACTTACATGAAAAATTATAACTAAAGTCAAATTAGCAAGACTTATTTAATAAATAAAAATAAACTTCATTTGGCATTTTTGTGCTCTAGTTAAGGAATTGTTCCAATGAAACAATGATTATTAATAAAAAGCAGGAAAGTGATATATTTGTGAAAATTATATTTCAATATAATTTCTGAATGTTCTGTGTGCTTCATTTAGCATATGATAAAAGACTTTAATCTGCAAAATTTTAACGTGTAGACACCAATATGCTTATTCATTTTTGTGATAACACATAGACATGCTAAGGTTCTACATAAATACTTCACATATGGAGTGCATCCAGAGGACCATGTACGTGAAGGGTTAATAGTGAACTGTGTTGCACTTTACTGACTTGCAGAGCCACTGAAAGGGGCCACATCACACAAAAGTGCTTCTCTCATTGGGTGAAGTTCAGGGCTTTAAATTTCTCATCATCTTGTCCTTAAAATTTGGCTTTCTCTTGTTTCTTCTCCTTATGTATGTTTTAAGAAAGAGCTACTCAGTGAGTCAAAGGACATGTCCAAATTCATAATTGCTCCAAGTGCAACAGAGAAAGAAGAGGCAATTTAAACAATTAAATTGAAAGTACTTTTTCCCTTTATCTGTGATGGGGAAATGAAAGTCCCAACAGTAGCATTTTAACCACCACACATTCTCTTTCCAATATGACACCTATGATGTGATGTGTCTTTATTTCTATGTTATTTTAAATTGTAGGTTCTCCATCCCACACTAACTGGACTAACTCTTACATTCTAACTTCTTCTTCAGCCTCTTAGCCATTCAACAGATTGAGGTAAACTTCATTCACTTTCCATGTCACCATAATCATATTGAATGCCTCTTCAGATGTCTCTGGTGAATTCTCTGCACCAAATACACCACATTTCATGCCATGTCCTTTCTCAATTTCTGAATAATTTATTTCCTGTACATAACCCTTTTATGTCTCTTTTTCTTTTTATACTAATACATGAATGAATAGTATTAGTTTTCAAAAGTTGTTCTCAGGAGTTAATTAACATCTCTTGTGCAATTTCTCTTCAGCCTTCCGATAGTACTGAAAGCCACAAACATGCAAATGGTATAAACAGTAAATTACTCTCAGATTAGAGCACTTATCCATTACAATTATCAATGTTTGCATACAATTACAATCAAGTATTGCAATGCTATAAGAGTGGCCCAATCAGTCAAGAGAGATAAGAGGTGAAATCTATTAGTTTCCCTGTCAATTGCAACTGTTCTCCAGATATGAAGCTAGGATGATCCCACATGAAAGACAAAATATGAAAAAGGGGAAAAGAGCATCACCTAATGTCGTGAAACTACTGAAAGCAAAAGAGGTGTCTGGAAGAGTTCATTTTGCACACTCATTAGGTTATAGCTGTATTGGAGTCCATGAGCAAGCTAGGTGAGTGGATTAGGATCCTGGAAGTGTATTTAGAAATAGCTTGGGTAAGTCTGCAGTGTATTTCATTGCATTAGCTACACCAGAAGGGTCCTGCTCAACTGGATTGAGAGATACAACCTGGAATGGGAAGTCAGTAGGATTTCAATTCTCCTGTTTATTCCATGAACAGTTAACGACTTATATGAAAAATCAATCAGTACACACCAAAGATTGGGTAAACACAGTCTTTTCTAGGGCAATAGAACAGCACACTGCTTTACCAGACTGGAAAATTTTTCCACCAGAACAGAAAAATAGACATATTTTTGCTCTGCTTAGACCAATGGGAGAAGATGCCTAGGAAATAGTAAGAATAGAATAGATGTATAATGGTATTTTCCTTGGAAAATCAAAAACATCAGAAATAAGTTTCCTGAGCTGAAGCTCTCTTTCCAATTAGTAATCTTTAACAAATTCTTATTTCATAAGTTTAACCAGTTTTTAAACTCCGTAAAATACTAGCATCCAAATTATTTAGGAGGGAATGGGCTCCACTGTTTGGTAGCATGCTGTGTGAGGAAACATAGCCTTTATTTCATCTTCACCTGCCACTTGCTAGGTTAATTTCCTTGACCTCCATTTATGTACTAGAAGGGACTGTGCAGTCATTTTCTACTTTCATTCTTTAAGATATGCCTGATTTCATGGTATTCTCTTGAATCACAAATCATACCCACTTTTTCAACCTGAAGAGCCCAAGTCTACACTGTCATTCATCAGAGAAGAAATATTTAAACTGGGATGTCTTTATTTGTGCTGCTTTATAGAGGAATGAAATAAAGCAAAAGTGCATTAAACATTCTCATCTTTTGCTGGTATTTTTTTTAATCTTCAAAATTTGTCAAGAAACACGTGTTAATTTCCAATATTATTTGCTCAAACTAATAAAAACACTTATTTCCCATGAGAATGCTCTTACTTGGGTGTTTATTTGAGAACAGGTCTTTGAGCTCTAAAGGTCTGCAGTTCTGAAGAAATAGGAAAATCTCTTTTGTAGTGGCTTTTCAATAAATCTTTGGGGCACTTTATATTAAGGGTTTAGAATGAAAGCTTAATGTGCTGCAGACTGTTGACTCCAGTGCAGTGAACATGTGCAATGCTGCTTGGCTATTAAAAAGCATGTACTTTGTTACCAGTGTTTATTAATGAACACTAAGAATAAGCTCTGCACTGAAATAATTCAGAATTAAACATCTGGGTCCCTTTTAGAAGTTCTTTCTGTAGAGACAGCTTCCTTGCAAAAAATCTGGTTGCGGCTTAATTTTAATATGGCCATTAAACTGAAATACAGCAGCCTTTTGTCAAGCCTGGAAGCCTCAGTAAATGCTTGAATACTTTCAACACACAGATTGCCAACATACAGATTGCCAACATCCAACTACTCTGCAATGGAGAAGTACAACCCTCTACCAAAATGGAAAACCACAGGAGATCTAGAGAGATAGTTGTACCTATGTAGCAGATTAGGTAAAATCAGTCACAAAAATTCGTGTGTAAAATGACATTCTGCAGTTGATACCTTGTATTTCAATTTACCAAATTTATGGCTGTGAAAATAAATAGAATAGGATGAAGTGATGAGATGTGGCCTAAGAGCCTAGTAGAACAGCAGAACCCAATAAAACAATTCATCTCCTGATAAAAACAATCCATCGCCAGACCCAACCTCTGCTGAAAACTTAATTATTAGTTTTCCACACCATGGTGTTTAGAGAACTTGTTATTGGCACATGACTAACTTTTATAATAAAACAGCTGTAGAGGTTAAGGGAATAGCAATGGGACAGCAGAATTCAGTACTAAAAGTTGATTTCAAGTGAGACTGAGCTTTACTTCCACATGACAGTGCAGCCAGCTGAGAAAGGAATTGCTTTCTCAATTCACTTCCTGAAGAAAAGAAGCCCAAATTACATGAGCCAGTATCACTGCTGGCCATTCCTGATTTGATCATCAGCACCTTTTAGTTTCAAGGCTTTTATGCATGAAGTCCATCTCTGTTCTTTCAGTGAATGAAATAAGATTTGCCTTGTCACATTTGCCTTGCTGAGTGTGACAGTGACAGATATTCAGGTCTCCACATGCATCCTACACAGACATACACATACCTATACACACCATCTCCCCTTGCATCATCTCTGATGGGCAGTGTGGTCTGTCCTTAGAACACTAGGTGGGGATTCCAGGAAGACTGTCTGAATGCTCACAAAATTAGCACGTTCCAGAGATGGGATAGTTCAGTTAGACCTTCACATGTACTTCTGTGATTAACAGGTCCTTTATGCATAGTCAAATTCCCAGCTTCTAGTGGAAAACTTACAAATATTTATAACTGCTCCACTGTTGAACACATGGGGTTTGCAGTTCTGCACCTACCATGGTTTATGGGGCAGACCTCTCAGTTTGGCACTGGGACGTGTAACTGTCATGGTAGAGGCTGATTTAAGTCGCCACATATTTGGACTAGCACTCATCTGCTAATATTAAGTGATTAATTTATGTTCTACTATTAAGAAAAGGTTCTCCTGTGCATGCTGACTCTGTATATTAGTTCACCTTTCCCAAATGTTTGAAGTAAATTTGGTCTTTGAGTTTGGCAAGGACGATTTCTGACTTAGTGTGTATCCTCATTTCTCCCAGAGTTATTTATCAGCAAAATACTTCCAGCTAGAGGGGACATTTGGATGAATATAGCTGTATTCCCCATTGGCCATTCTGTGCACTGACCTTTGCTGAAGTTTTGTGGTCTGCTCTCCATTATATTGCAAGCAATCATGAATAAAGCAAGTTTGGTGATCCATGGCACAGTTTATTTGTCTTATTTTGGGGTTGGCAAGTGATAAATCCAATGACCACACTAATACCAAAGCAAAGCTAACAGAAATATTTTAATTCCTGGTACTATATGTCAAAAAGAAACTAATCCAAAATTCAGTATCCTCTGTAAGACAAATAACACTGACACACTACCAGGAAAAGAATGTTCATCTGTATGAGAAAAGCACCTTTTTAGCAGGCTCCAAGGTGAAATTACTTTGGGTTCTGATTCATCTTGATGCTCCCACATAGAGTGAAATGTCTTCAGGTTTAGCCCCGTGAAGGCAAAGATAAGTCCATCTGCATTTGACCCTTCTGTTGGGAAATCCTGGCACAAAGATCCAAAATGTTTAACAGCCTGTCAATGCTCAGCTGTGCTCACTCATATCAGGTCGTTTTGTTGACTCTCCCTTAGAATCTGGTACATAATTAATGTTAGACTCAGTGAAGCTGCCTAATGAGAAATGAACAAGAAATTTCATGAAGAAGAAAAAGACTGATCATCTGAATATATACTGTGTAGATAATGTGTTGAACTAACAGCTTTCAACAAGATCAATATATCTCAACAAACAGATCGTGAGACACTATTAGGAAAGCCCTGACAGAATCTGAAGAAGTGAGATCCTGAGTCACCATTTCTTCTCATATGGCTCTGGCACAGGAACACTTGGGTTCCTTTTTATCAAGGACACAACAGTTTCACCCTCTCTCCATGAGAAAATAGATGTATTAAGAAGTGATCTGACAGCTGTACCACTTTTCCCCTTGATATATTTTGTTGCAGCAACAAATGAGCTATGACACTACAGTGAGTACCTCACACCAGATATATCCTGACTGGGACCTGTTCCATTTATGTATAAACATTTAACGTAGCCAGTGAAGATAGAAACTGATTCTAAGTGCTCTGAATCATTTCCAAAAGTGCTTATCACTCCCCATGGACTAGAGAGGGAGTCTAGGCAAACTTAGCTGCCTATATTAGGTTCCTTACTTGTTCCCAAAGAATAAACAACAGAAGATCTGCAAATAAGTGTCTGAAATATGTGATTTCTGTGATTTGTGAAACAGAATTAGATGAATGAAGAATCACTGTCACAACAGGCAAAAAGTCTAAGCCAGTCCTTGCAAAAAGTAATGCCAATGATTTATCAGTGTGACTATTTACATGCTTTTTGGAACTTCCTAGGTTTCACATCGACATTTGATGCCTGATATACACCATGAAATTAATTCACTCATTCCACCAACTTTCTCCATTCTTAAACCTGTCATACTGTAGTAGATTTTTGCTTTCTTAAAAAAGGCCTACCACTCTCCACCATCTCCTAGATTCTTCACAGAACACTTTTGTCATTAGACTTTCTTTTCCACTAGTTCAACAACACATTAATGGATTTAATTCTCTCTATATAAAGTTTTCATGACACATCCTTGCCAAAAATTGGCTTTGCACACTGCCCTATTATTTTAAATAGACTCATCTGGAGTCAGGTTCTACAGAAGATTAATAACAATTATTTTTAAAAATCTGTGTGCTTCTCTAAAATATGGAAAGAAAGTTAGTATCATTACATATAAGAGCAAAGGAATAGAAAGGTAAAGATATTTATTGGAGATCATAATAGAGAGCAGCATTATTAACTGAACAAATAAATAAAGGAGGCAAAAACTAGTGTTGTTCTGCAGCAGCTGAACTAATGTATCCCCATTTCATTCTATGACAGTAGTTCCATTCCACAGTCTTCCACAGTCTTGTAATTTTCCCTGTCTCAGATGTCTGCCAAACCCTTTATGTCCTGCTTCCACAATGCCATGAGCCCTTCAACCCTACTCCATGGCACACTCTGTGTTTTTCCAGCAAATTAGGAGGAGCTCAAGACTCTCCCTATTGAAGATGTTCTGAAGTGAACCACCACTTGGATGGCTTACTGCAGCTCCCATCTCCACATGTTTTTGCACCAAGGGAAGCACAAGTATAGCCACTTCCCTTCCACCTAGGGACCACTTCACGTGACATTTGCTGGAAGAAAGTAAATTTAAGAATAAATTCCTCTGAAAAACTGTTCAAATTGGCCTAACCATTCACAACTGCATAAAGAAAATAGCCATGATCAGTCATAAAGCCTGATCAATGATCCTTAAGATACTGATCTCAAAAAAGTGCTCATACAACTCAGCTTTCGGGAAGGCTTTCTAGTACTTAAGCTCTGTCTATAAAAATTGAAGATTTGTAGTTTACTATTATTTCTGTACCAAACTGATTTTTTTGATGACATAATATATAGTTATTACCTCATTGTTTTCACATTGCTATCTACTGTGTATTGCTCTATTTGGATGACAATATTTTGTCTAAAAAAGATAATTAAATACCAAGCAAAATTCAGAAATTACTTGGCTTGAGCTATGATATGGCAAGTTTCCCAGCAGAAGAATTTAAATTTATTTAATTCTTTAAGGAGGGTGACCTCTGCTTTCCTGTACATTATTGGAGTAGAAATGACTTAACCTTTGACATGTTAACATTTATTTTAGTAATTTGGTAATTTTCCAATTTCCAATTGCATTAATTTGTTCCACCTTCCCTTTCTTCTTGTTTGCTTAATTAATGACAAATAAATTACAACCGTCTGATTTATGAAAACCAAGCCAACTTTGCTACTTACTAAAGAAGCCTTTCCCCTCAGATATTTTCTTGCGACAATTCCTGGTGATGGGTGCTTTTTAACAATATTTCATTTCCCTTATTTCATCTCCTGATTCTCCTGCACCTTATTTAGTAAAGAGTGGCAAAAAGAACAGCTTCTGCAGAGGAGACTCTTTATTTCACTTTCCCTTCAAGAAACTTTGATTTTGAAAATGCTACAAAGTTGAATTTAAATCCAGCTGAATAAAAACATTTAT
The DNA here is from genome assembly GCF_963662255.1 of Cinclus cinclus. Taxonomy (NCBI): domain Eukaryota; kingdom Metazoa; phylum Chordata; class Aves; order Passeriformes; family Cinclidae; genus Cinclus; species Cinclus cinclus. The sequence continues at coordinate 50,439,222 of NC_085048.1, read as the reverse complement.
GGAGTCTGCAACCAAATAAATGGTTAAACTAAAAAAATACAAGGAACTTTCAAGTTAATTTGAGAAAATTACTTTAAAATAAAAAAAAAAATACTTGTTCTAATAATGCAAACATTAAGTATGTCTCCTACAGGCTACTTGAATGGACTTTTCTAGCAGGGAAGTGGCATAACCCCACTGAAATAACTGGAGAAACAAGGCTTCTCTAACTCATAATTTACCAGTGTTTTCCAAATAGAAAAACTTATAGTAATTTTAGAAAAATTCCACAGACTTTAGTCCAATTACTAATAACTTTTACAACCCCATATAAAGGTGAAATTAGAGGAAACATCTACAGATGCCGAATCATATTGGTACTATGCAATCAGTATCAGAGGCGTGGTATTTGCCTCAACAAGCAATTATTTTCTATCTATGGAATCTCAGAGAAATACTGCCAATGGAAGGGGTATTATTGCCTATCAAAGTACAATTTTCTATCACTAGAACAGAAGCTTCAAAAGTATGAATAAATTTATCACAGAAGAAATCATTTTTCATCATGCTTTGTGGAAACTAGTTGAAAATCAGAAATGCTGTTGATTAGACATCATTTGGTGTTTAAATTGTTATTTCTTGATGGGGAATGAAAATACTTAAACAGGTTAATGAAACAGATTTATACCACAATATTTTTTCTTAGGTTGAAAGTGTCAGCATTTGGGACAGTAACAGTTCTCTCCGATTCCTTTTCTTTTTTTCTAAAACCTCTGGAAACAGCAAGATAGACTGTTTGGATTTAAACAAACAAACAAAACACACACACACAAAAAAAAAAAAAAACCAAAACAAAAAACCCTCAAATCCAAAAACTGCAATGAAATACAAAAAAAACCAGCTCATTTAAAGGACAACTATTGCAACAGTAAAGTAATAAATATTTTCTCTGGATAGATTCTTGTAACATATTAGGAAAGTACAATTCACCTTTTTCATGTTTTTATTGGTTTGTCCCTATCAGACAAATTCAGGTAAACCTTCATAATTTCTTCTTTTCTTAATTTTCCAGCTATTTCATTTAGAATAGAAAGAAGCCCCCTCTAACTACAATTCTGGAACCAAAACATTTTTTCTTTGCAATCCAAAAGCATTGCACAGTTGTCCCCAGGATAAACCTCAAAATGAAGTGCTAAAGCACAAAATCTGTGCATTTAAATGGCTACTTTTCTTAAATTTTTGTGTAGTGAAACACCTCCCAGCTGCAACATATAATTGCTACCTTTTATAAAGAACTTGTATAGTATATAATATTTTATATATAATAGAAAAGTGTTAATGCAGCATGAGGCCTTCTTAAATTTTTCAAATATGCAGCTTTTAACTGACAGACTGGTTTCTCAGTTCCTCACTTATATCACTTCTCATTACATATTAGAATAAATCATTTTATGTATTTAAATTTGAAGTCCTAGCTACAAGTGACTGAATGCTAATGTTTTTCCTAGGATCATGTCATTGTTTCAACATGTGGTGTCTTAAAATATGCAGACAATTTATCCAAGAAGGAAAGATACTTACTTGATTTTATGTCTGATCTCTTCACTGCTAGGGGGGGCTTGAATTTCTTCCTTACAAATTTTCTAGCAGAAACAATTTTGATGAAACATAAAAAGAAACTATAATTGCTTCTCATGTGTGAAAAAGATCCCTTTTGTAACCCATTGGAAATCAATATGCCAGGCTGGGGAGCACATTTAGAGAAATGATGGTTCAGAAGGAAGTTCTCCAGCAAAATTAATTTAATTTCCTAAGAACATTGTTGAGAACAAAATAACTAGGACTGTAATAATGAAACTTTTATAAGGCCTAATAAAGAATAACATTATCAATTCAGGGATGATAGGAAAGAAATAGGTGATACTCAGGACTGAAGTAACAGGAAGGAATGAACTGAGGACTACAAAGTAAAAGGTTGCTCACAGAGCGACTATGATCTGATAGCTAATAATTCCAAAATGAAAAAGCATGAGAATGAGGACTGATGTTTGAGGGACTGGTTATCCACATGATGCAGCTATGCAAACATACACCAAAGATTGTATCTAGGCAAAAAATACAGATACAATTCCCTGAAGATGAAAAAGCGAATTATAAAGCAAACATTTCACTTCTAGCTTCTTATTTTTGACTACATTGTTTCTCCTAATAACATCTGGTGTTCATCAGAAATACTAACCAGTCTAAATGAAATATATCTTTGTTTCAGAATTAAAATTATGATAGTAAATAACAATTGTTCCAGAATCCATTGCCTGCTCTATTAAAACCTATATATTATTTTCTGACAAGTCACCCAAATTGGTATGGGGTTTAGATTTCAGCTCCTGAGGGCAGAGCAATTTGATCATTGAAATAAATCACTAGAAAAGCAGTTTTATTCACCATGACCACATATTTCATGTCCATTTCCCCTTAGTGGGTTTTCACAACATCTTTCCTAACATGCATTATTCAGTTATTAGCCATAATTAAATCCAAGCCAAATCTGAGTTTTCTAAGACATGGACCTTCCCTTTTCCACTTTTTGAAACCAGAAAAAAAAATAAATGGGGAAAGCAGCACTTTATTCAGAGTAAAAAGAGATTTTACATTTTTAACAGTGTCTCTTAAAAGTGCACATTAAAATTGCTAAGACTGCTGAGAAAAGAGGATGAAAGTTAACTTAAATAATTAAACATATCTAGGTCATCTCATCTATGTACTGCACTGACTTTCAAAGTAGTTATTTGTGAAGAGTGTTTCACGAGAGAAAACTGGGGTCACTGTGACTTCACATCCCCTGTTCTTTTGAAAAATAAATAATTCAACAAGCAATGCCCTGGCTATGTTGTGAAAAACATCCATTGAAACAGTGGAGAAATGGGGAGACATCCAGTGGTGAACAGAGGTTTTTTTTTGCTTTTCTGATGAGGGAGATAAAAAAACCCACATTTTCTAAAGTGAGACCTTCTCAGGCTTTTAGTAAAGACCTTTCTCTGTTTTATTCTCTCCCAATATATGTTATACAGGCGACATTACCAGAAAAAATATTCATTCTACTTTCCCCATGAAAACTCACACCTGTATTATGAATTATTCAACAGTCAAAAAATTCAATGCTACTTCCTGGCCTCAACCTATCAACTCTTAACCTCCAGTTCCTTAGTTTCTTGTGGACACTTTTTTTGCAATACTATCCACAGCAAAGGCAGAAACAGGTGAAATGGCCCATTACCTCTATTATCAAGGCTCAGGGCAGCAGATTATTCTGTACCTTCTAGATATTTCATATTTAGGTGAGAATGAGGTATCTTTAGCCTGAGAGAAGCATAGATGGATGTCAGTATCAGCATACTGGAAGGAAAATTAAGGCATAGGATGGGCAAGGGTGAAAAAAAGAATGAGGTTTCATTTCTGCCAAGTGACCTGTTCACTCTCTTCATGTATCAGTGACTCATATTGCAGATTAAAAGATGAAAGAGGACTGACAGTGAAATTATAGCATTGACATCCAGGTAAAAAGTGATGCACAAGGCTCTAAACAAGAACCACAAGTTCTTGGTGCTGCTGGGTGAAAATGGTATGGTTAGAATATGACTAAGAAGCTTTGGGGCAAAGGGTCTGGTAAAACCCCCAAACTTGAGAAAATTCTACTTGACATTTGTCTAAAATTACATGTTTTCACTCCCTAATGCATCAGGCCCAAGACAACAAACCACTGGGAGAGAGAAATCTCTCTGTTGTTGGTCCTATATCAAAGCACTTCCGTGCAGAGCATAAGGACAACAGAAGAAAATTTCTTTCAAAGATGTGTTTATATGTCTTTCCTTTGGAAGTTACATCTGATTTTGCTTTCTAACTAACAGATAGATAGTAATGTTTTCTACAAGTTAAGATCAGGTCTTGCTCCACATTTCTAACAAAATGCAGAGTTCACATAGGTCCTTGTAATTTCCTTCAGGCTTATCAGTGACTTTGCAAAACAAAATCTTATTATCTGAAACTGCACTATTTGTAAGATTTAAGGCATTTTAATTACATTTTTCTGGCTTGTTTCTTCTGAGCTGGAATTCTGCACAATAATTGAAGGAAAAGAATTACAAATTTGAATTTAGTTTCTAACAATGCTTTTTCTCTGGTTTGCAATCTGTGTTCCTTAAACACACTGTAATTACTCCAGCGTTGGATCTTCAGTGTAAAGTCAGCAAGTGTGACAGTTTCTGGTGAAAAGGTGTTACCATAAAAACTGCAGAATGGAAAAAAATTATCATATTTCAGTGACTTTGCTCAGTGTTATGCCTAAACTTGTGAGAGCATAAAGGAAGCATAAGCTTTTAGATATTTTATAATCTTTTAGATCCAGAAATACATCTTCTCATGGAAATCCTATCCCAAGAAACTCAAGCAGAAAACTTTTAGCTCAGAAAAATACATGAGTTTCACTCAAAGCATTTTTATGTGATGAAATGAACATTTTCTCTGTGAAGAGAATGGGACTGTAAAAGATATAAATAAACAGTCATGTACATGGTTCTAACAGTACTAAACACTCGAGCTTTTGAAGAAAATCGTCAAGAAATCTTGAGGAGGACAACTGCTTAGAAAACTGTCGATCCATAATGGAAACCAAAAGAAGGTGCTGTCATTAACCTCAAACAGCATTAGAACCAGCCCTTCCAGATGTTATATAGAGGGAAAAGAAATCCCAAAAACAACTATCTGGTTTTAAGATGAAGTTTCATAGGTTTATGCTGTCATGATATTGGGACAGTAATTACCGTGGTACTATCTGTTACAATTTCACATAAATTCTGACTCTCAGTACGTGCACAAAATGTTTAGGCAAACTCCTTCTCCTGGCACTATCTCAAAGATCCTGAAACTAAAACTATCTGATGCCAACAAATTAAACAAAATCCTGTTTAGTTCCTGCGGTGTGGAGAGTACAAATACAGGAACATTAATGTGTGCACTCCAGAAAGATATGCTCTGAATGAGCACAGACTTGAATTCTGTGGTATTTTCAGTCTCCAGAGGGCTGCAAAGTAGGAAAACAATAGTAAAAAATCATTGAAAAGTCTGAGCTCTAAGTAATAGGTACTAAATGCGTGACTAAATAAATAAACCCAAAGACACAACTAAATGAGCGTGAAGGTCAGGCGAAAAAAAACTAGATCCCATCCTCTATAGTAGTTCTCTGATTTTCTAATATTAGCAGTAAACTAGCTTAACTCCTATTTGCCACTTGAAGTCAAAGTCCCAATATTCTCCTTGCCATCTGTTCCTTCTGTTCCCCATAGGAAGCATTTTGATTCCTTTCAAGTCCAACATCAGCCAGCCTCCCCTTGGCCTCAAACCCATCCTTATCTCAATAATAGATGCAGTTGCTATGGCTGGGTTGGGTGCTCTGCATGGATAAAGCTGAAGGTCACAGGCTGGAACTATCTCACACCAAACCTGTGTTCACACAAGACAAAGGAAACACTGATAACAGCCCATCCACAGAAATGGAAAATGCACCATGTCCTTGCTGAAATTCTCCTCAATCAGCATATTCAGAAACTAGATGAATTAGGATGGAGAGTCTCAGAAAAATAAGCAGTTCCTACAGTTCCTATAAAATGTATATATGTGTTAACAGAATATTTAAAGTATATATCTGTAGAGAAGGCTAAGACATTAGAAAAAAATATTCGGGTTTTAATTTTCAAAATTGTCCAAATTAACTGTTTTCGTCTTTTCTAACAAAACTCTTTCTACTTGGAAATAACTTTGTTTTTAAATTAGACCTAATATAGTTGAACTAAGCACAGGTTTTTTTAGACCTTGATGAATTTTTTTATAAATTAATGTAAAATATATTTCTTTTGAATCAAAGATGCTTTTGACTTCCAACTTGCAGAATCTTAGATTTTGATGCTTTATTCTAATTTAAAACACTTTTTTATTCTTAAATCCATTTTCAAGTAAAATGAGTGAAGTTCTCATTTCCTCCTGAGGTTGTCCTTACAGCTGCAATTAGAAAGAATTTTTATGTAAAAGATATCTCCATCTGTCTATTATTTAGATTATGGCTACTGCAAAAATCTTGTTCCAGATTTCAGTTACTGGAAGATGTATTGTTTGATTACCCAGGTAGGGACTTTTACTGAGATGCATGCTTCAATTTCTTTTTCAGCCTTTGAGAATGGCTGCTACTTGGTGTGCAAACCTGGAAGAAAGCAAACAACATGTTATCAAAATAAATCTCACTCAGCTGAAAAGGGCCAAATAGAGGTTAATCCAATTACTTAATGGTTGTCTCCTTTGGCCTCTTCCTTCAGGCATCTGTGCTTTTATATATTCTGTTTCTCTCTGCTAAGATGATTCTTTAAAGTTCATCCCTTCATAAGGGAAAAAATACTTCATTGTTCTCTCCAAACAATTTTTTTTTTCTATTATGGAGGAATAGAAATATGGTCCAAAATTGTGCATGTAGTGCTGAAGTTACTCCTTTAAATCAAGTATTTTATTTTCATTTAGAGTGAGCAGATCACTGCTCTTAAATTTGTTTGACTTATTCTTGAGGTCAGAACTCTTACTAGATTAAATATATAGTAGGAATAACACTGAAAATTTGATCAATAACATTAATTGATTTGATTGATAACATTAACGTTTTACTCCAGTAAGTACTTTACTCCAGAGAAAGCAGGATAAGTAGCAATAAGAGCCAAATATGCTTAATATAATTCTAATTTAATGAGAACAAAATTGAATAAACTGCATGTAAAAGTTTTCAGCATTCCTGCTTTGAGGAAATTGAATGTGCTGACTCCTGCTAAGATTATTCCTCTGGAAGTCTAAAGCCCAATCAGTAACCTGCACAAAATGGTAACTGTCCTACAGGCAGGGAGATGGCTGGGACAGTTAATCTTTGGCATCCACTTGTAACTAGTGAAATAATCATTCTGCTGCCTTTAGGACCTGCCAGGATGTTCATAGCTAGAGTACTCAGAGCTAGACCTCCTGTGCAGATGCACAGCACTCCTCTCTCATCTTCACAAACATCCTTGCTAGTGATTTCTGGCACTAGCTGAGGTGACCATTATTCATTACCCATTCAGCCTGACTCAGTATTTCTCTCTCCCTGTAATAACATTATAATATTTATGCTATAGACATTGTCCAGAAGCAGCTTCTTCTTGATAGTGCATTCAGACACAAAAATCACTCTTCTTCATTGCTAAATGAAAAAGGAAAACTTGCTTCCCCCTGAGTTTTTGCTGCCATTCACTCAGAGAACAAAATTTTAAGTTATGGCAATGGAACTACAAAGACAGAAAACTAATTAAAAATAATAAGTGTAAAATCTGGGGATATGGACTGGATGACTAGACTACAACATGGGTGAATCACTTGCTGGACCAAAAATTAGCTCTAAGTTGGGATCAAAGACTCAAACTTCAACAAAGATAATTTTTAATGCCTTGGGACAAAAAAAAAATAAAATGAAGTGCAACAGTTCAGGCTAGTAACTGGCTGGCTGGGTAATAATTCCGCAGAAAAAAAAAAAACATGTTAGAAAACAAGTTCAGTATGAGGTAGAAAGCATCCCTGCAATGAGGATGGCTAACAGCATGCTGTGCTGCATTACCAGGCATACAGTAAGGGAATTGGGGAAAATGGTTATTCCCCTCTTCTTGACACTTTGGTGGAGGTATGTGCTGTCCTGTCCCCAGTTTTGCCACCCCAGTACAAGAGGTGTGACTGGCAGACAGGCCAGAGCAGGGTCGGTCACATGGTTAGGGGCTTGCATGGGAAAGGCTAAGGAAAGAGGGCTTTTTCAGCCTGGAGAAGACTAAGAGTAAATACTAACTGCAATCTTCCACAACCTAAAGTGGAGTTATAGAAAAGGCAAAACTAGGGTCTTCTTGCACACAGAATGATCACAATTTTCAGTGAGGAAAAAAAAAGAAAACCACTATCAGAATGGTAAGCACCAGAACAGGTGCCTAGAGATACAGTGTAAGATCCATTCCCAGAGATTATTAAAATTTCACAGGTCAGTTCCTCAGTAAAATGATATAATTTGGACAAGAGCTCAGGTCTGTACAGGAGTAGTACCAGACCACCTGCAGAACTTCCTCCTAACCAGAACTGCCCTGAGAGCCCTCCAGCCTAAATTCCAGCCCTGGTCCTGCTTTGTGTTAAATTAAGTTCCTACCCTGGTAAATCATTATCAAGGTCATAAACAGCTGATCTGTATGGCTTCCTACTTATTGCACAGGAGTCGTGAAACACAAAAAATGGCAGGTGTTCCTGCAAGGACTTAGCAAGGGTGTTTTACCTAAGGTCGTGAAAATCTATGGGAGACCTGGAAAGAGAACTAAACACAGCTTTCCAGCCAGCTCCCTGATTAATCAGCTATGCATTCACAGTAGGGTAGCTGCACCTTCTACAGAAACAGGCCTGTTGAAGTGATGTCTTCCATCTGCTCACCAGAAATATTTGTGCGGTCCAGAAGTAATTGAAAATGTACAAACTGGAAGCTTTACAAAAGAAACCCTGATGCTACATCCAGCTCTTCTTTCTCTCTGAGTCTGTATTTTTGTTCTTGGCAAAAGGTCAGAAGCATAACAATAATGCATTCATATCCCCTTCAGCAGAGATGTTATTTTGATTCATCAAACTTCTATGATCTTAGCTGTAAACAAAAGACCCTGAGCAAGTATCAGAGAAAGAGAGATTAAAATGATGGGATGTTTTTGATGGAAAGGAGCAATATAATAATAATTAAAGTGTTTTCTATTTCTATATTTCTCTGTATGCAAATGGATCATGACTTCTGGTCTCTGTCATTAGGGCCTAAGTTAAACTCTTGCAGATTCACACTGATTTGTAGATTACTTTTTAAGTGCCTCATAGTGCATCAAGTATTATGGACTTAGTTACACAAAAGGGTGTATTATATTACCATAGCCAATCATGCCTCTGAAGTAACAGATAATAAAATTGTAGATGTAGAAACACATTTTGTAAAGAGGTTGCAAATCCTGTTGGAATATCTAAATTGGATCCAGAGTTGCCCCAACAGCCTCAGTGCATTACAGAATTTTTTGTTGTTTTTTAAATCTCTTAGATATCAGCTAGGGCAACAGGCAGGCTGTAGGGTACGATGAGCCAGTGTTTCAATTTGATATAGCAATCCTATGTTACAGTGATGAAAAAAAAAAGCAAAATATACAGATACAAGTATACTTTTCTGTAATCAACAATGTTCCTTACAATATTGACACACTTATACACATAACTATATATTTTAAGGAGGTGAGGAAAAATCAAAAGGCCCCATGTCAAATTATTTTTAAAGTACCCATCATTTTATAGCTTCAGAGAAAAATAAGACAGGAGAAGAGAGACTTTAAGAAATCTGCATTGAGATCAGATTAGCAATGCCTGTCATTTTGCTTCTCCCTATGTCTGTTCAAATGTGAAGTGCTGAACACACAAATATCAATAAGTGCAAGCTGTCCCTAAAAACCTGACTCTTTCAAATATATGAGTTTTATTTGACCTTATGAAAGGGATAGTTAAATGCCAGAAATCTCCCTTTGTGAGAGAATATTCCTTAATGTGTAGACTTTTCTGCAGTGGAGAAAATCACTGCTGGCAGGGCATGCAAATATATTTCAGAGAACACCTCCGTGACTTGCAGTAACAGTTAAGCTTTAAAGAGAAGTTATGTTCTCTGCAGGCAGATCTGAGTTTGCTAAGTCATTCACAGGGCTCCCAGAGGAGGAGGCTAAAAGAGGAGATTCAGCTGACTAAATGGCTGTCTTTGCAACAAGTCACCACAGGATTCATTCCTCATGAATGGAGAACTTGTCTGCATTGTCAAAGGTATAATTTATAAAACAAGCATCTGAAAGAGATGAACTGTAGTCTTCTCCATTGTCTGCTGAAAAAGTCTGTCCTGTCTAGCCCAGGCCTTACCTCTGCTTCTGCCCAAGATACATTTTTCCATTATTGATAGAGCTGCTACAAAAGTGATTCTTGTAATACTGTAATTGAAATTTTCTTGTGTAGATGTTTTTTTGGGTTTTGTTTCTGAGTATCACATATCCTTACACTGCTGTTCAATGGCTTCGGAAACTCATGCCAGCTTTTTTGGGATGGGACCTTGAGATAATCCTGCTCCAGCTCTGGTACAGTGTGCTCAGTGCTGAGGTCGGGGGACCTGTGCCCCCTTGGGGCTGGAAACCCCCAGATCAGAGCTGGCACAGCTACACTGGGCACCCCACACCTCTGCCCCTCTGGCCCCAGGGGAGAAAAAACATTTTCAGCTGCTGTAGAACTGACAGGAGACAATGCATAGAAAAGAGCTGACTTAGTCTTTCCACATTAACACACTTCCTAGGAGACCTGCTGAGGTACCTGTACAACAGCACAGTTCCACCGCCCCATGTGCTCTATGTCAGGACTACTTCCACTTCTCCAGCCAAAAGGAGGTGAAAGGGAATGTGGTGGCAGCAACTCCTCAACCTCACCATGAATTGAGAATTTAAGCTTTTTTTCTGGTCTGAAAGTGACCAAATACTGCTGAGAATATAAAGTCAAGATAAGGTTAGGGATAAGTGTACAGCAGTCAAAGCCACTATCACTTTCTGCTGGTTTAACTACTGAAGAAACAGAGCATTGAGGAAATGTTATTTTTAGTACACTCAGGCTTCAAATATGATTTTCAGGCTGGTCTTTGATAACAGATCTGTTTCATGACCATTTCCTACTTTAAACCTGCAATTAAAAGAGAACAAAAGACCACCATCAAATGTATAAAATCTCTCCAATTTTAAGTCTTAGAATTTAGATTTTGAGACCAGTTTTTCTGACTGGATTTGGTTAGATGCACAGAGCAAAGTCATGAACTCATGCTGTTTTGCAGTTTTTGGGGTTTCTTTCTTGTCATATTAAATCATGGTGGGGAAAAAATATCTGAATGAATGTCTTCCAGCAATATTACATTTGAATAATTTTCTGAGCATTTTTTCTGAGTCTTTAAAGTCATCATTTCATATTATTTATTTAATATCATGCTGATGATATGAATATTTCATGTATGTCTTCCATGATAATACAGTATTTTGACTGTACAGTTATCAAAAAATATTATACACACAAAACAGTTTAAAAGATTCTACACTTATCAAACTACAGTCAGGTTATTAAAGTCCAAATATAGTTAAGTTTAAAATCACTGTGTTTAAGGGGAAAATAACATATTATTTTAAGAAAATCCACATCACCAGAAAAACAACAGATTAATTCTTACAAGAACCAGTATCAGTTTGTTTTGTCCTTTCCTGTGAGCAGGTGGTGTAAACACATATGCAAATTTCCAAAACATCCTCTGATGCAAGTACATCCGACTCTGTGGTGATTAAATTCTGATCAGACCTTTAGGACGTGTTTAATCAGCTCTGAGATAACTTATTTTAAGGGACTTGGAACCACTTGTAGCTTTCTCAATTCCAGGGAAAGATATATTAGTTTACCAGAACAATTCCATATCACTGAGTTTAAAATGGAAGAGTAGTATTACATTCCCATCAAAGAAAGACACTAATTTAGAGAAATCAGTGTCAGGGCTTGCAAGATACTACATTGTAGAATCGTTTTTTATAAGGCACATTTTATTCAGATCTGATAATTCTATTGGTTCAAAAACCATGAGCCAGGTTTCCAAAATTCCAATAACTTTAAAACTGTAAAGATTAATTTTGTCTAATTTAATTGAGACTTCATCATTTTATCTGTCCATCAGTGTACAAGATTCACTCTTGCACATTAACTAATATTAATTACATTTTGACAGAGGTACTGGCGCCTCACCAAGTGCAGGGAAAACCACCAGTCAGGTGGAGTGCCAGAGGTGCACTGGATGGTGGAAAGGCAGGGAGGGGCTGGTTGGCACTTCTATTCCTTGCCCCACAGCAGCAGCAGCCAGCAGTCACCCTCTCTATAACTTTGGATCAGTTGGTTCTTGACCAAGCACCATTATAAAGAAACAGTTTTAGCAAATGGGGTTCCTGGGGAAATCAGCACCTTTTGATCTGTCAGGAAAAAAGTTCATACTCTGACCAGCTGAGGAGGGCTTGTAGGAAAATGGGTGGTATCATGGTAGGGAACACAGAGTAGCTGCAGGCAATTGGAATTATGATGGCGGAGGAACAAAAATTGTGCTAAAGTCCAAGGGAAAGTAGGGTTCCTCAGTTCTGCTGTTCACAGAAAAAAGAGTTTATTGTTAAATCCTTCTTGTGATGTGTCCTCAGGCTATCTCAGACTGGAATATTTGACTCTTTCTCTGCAGGTAGGAAATTAAGTTTTTTCATGGACAGCTAATCTAATGTTCACGCAGTTCTGGGGGATGAAGCTTAAAATAAATAAACCAAAATTTTAAAAAGCCATCCAAAGCCAAAAATAAAACAGACTAAGCAAACAAACAGAAATAAAGAAAACACAATGCAGTTTGAAATATGTGGTAAAAATCAATAAATAACAGGAAATTAAACTGGAAAGAATCTTGAGTATGTAAGATAAACTGTGTCTAAATTATTGCGAACAGATTTTAGCTGTCTTATTTTTCAATCCCTCCAGTAACAGAGAGGCAAAAATTTTCCTGAGTCCCCTGTTCCAGGGCGTCAAAATCTCTTCATCAACCTTACCAACACCTCATGCGCCAGTAGCTGGCACTGATTGTCATTGCTAATGCAATACCTCAGAATAACAGGAAACCTCCTACCAAAAATGAATTGATGATCATTGTAGGCCACTACAAACTGGAATATTCTAACAATTTAGAGAAAGACAGGACATATGTTCCTTAGCCATACTACAAAGGTCAATGATGTTTTTCCATTTACCTTAACTTTTGATGACACTGGGAAGGAAGAAAAGACCTCAGAAAACCATCTTGTCAATGAAACATTTTAATAGAAGCATGAGTCCAGCAAAATTAAGGCAAAAGAGAAAGTTTTGTTTCAAGTTCTTACCATCACATCTACAGCTGCACAAGTTATACAAATGTAATGTACAAAAATTCTTATCAGCTGCCTATAAGTAAAAGACTTCCTTTAGTAGGAGATCTGCTTTACTGCACTTTAATCTGGGAAGACTTATCAATAAAAAAGCTTTAAATTTAAAGTCAGTCGTATACTTTCTTTGTATTTTGGACAGACACTTGTTGACATCCTTCTGCAGAAAACTAAGTAAAGGTGCCTTTAGTGACACCTTCAAGATACCTCTTGCCTGCAGCTTCCCAGCCTACTTCTTTTTGCTGCCTACTACTGAGAAATTTTAGGAGTCTCATGCTATGCCACTTCTTGGAATGACAAGAAACTTGACCCAGGATTTGGCCATGGGCATATAGATACATATGACAGATTGAGACATAAGAGTAAATTTAATTCATAGCAATAACTCCTTGTTAAAATATTAGAAGGAAAGCAGCATCTGCATGTGCTTTGTAAAGACATAGAATGATTTTGTTCTGTAGCTCTTCCTTAAACAATTGAAATTACTGCAAGTAAAACTGAAATGTGACTACTATAAAATCACTGCATTGTGAATATTTGTCATTCTGCAGCATTCTGAAAGGAAAATCATCATTTAAATGTAATTACTTTAGCTCAGGGAAGAGAGGAACTTAGGAAGAAAAATCCTGATGGTTGTAAACAGGTCTTATGGCAGCACTAAAATAAAACCAAATAAACACCAAAATACCAAATAGAATGATCTTTTTCTCACAGAAAGTATGAAACTTCGTTTGTTTTGCTTCATATTTTGAAGAGAGTACTTGTGTGAATGTATGCCTCATTATTTAATACTGCAGAGATTCTTAGAGTTTTAAAAAGCAGCTAGAATAATATGACTATGACTTTGAACCTGAATTTGCAAAGACAAATGACATTTTTTATTATCCATGTAAATAGTCAATGTGTCATCCTCCCTTCCTCTCTCCCAAAGGAAGCAGTAACCATATACAAGCTTCCAGTGAAGGAACCTGGTTTGACCTTAAAGAAATCACAGGTTATACACTGCACAGCCATCACTGGAAAATCAAGAGTCCCACTGACACCTACTTGATCTGATTGCACCATAGCCCTCAGTGAGGCAAATCTCAGCAGAGCAGCACTAATTTCCACTGACTCACATCACTCTCAAAGGTCACTGCCTCCAGCATGTACCATGCAGGTACACAGTGGTCAGCAGGTACGGCTCTGGGTGCCCAGGTGATGCACCAGGTTGACAGGTATTTACTGTGGCCCAACTCCTGCAGAGTTCTTCTTTATCACTCCTAGAGAAAACTCCTTCTGCAGACTCGGAGGCTGCTAATATAAACTTAATCACCACTCCCTGCAATGTCTGGCAGCCTGATCCTTGGATGCCAGCCACTCAAGCAAGTTGGCAGGAGCTGGATGGAGATGGATGCTTCCAAGCTTCCATACAACTCAACCCATGCTTGCTGGCTGCCTCTGTTAGATGCAGCCCCCTGTGTTTCCTGCTTCACTCAGACTCTTCTCACTCCCCTATACCAGGCAGGCTTAGCTGTAAGACAAAGCAAAGTCTTAACTATCCAAGTCAGAGGTAGTGGATTCAGAAGCATAAATCTTCATTGATTTCTCTATGAAATCGTCATTAAAATCACCAAATTATTAAAAAATAATAAAACCAAGTAATCATTAATATGTATCACACCTATTTTATTAAAACTTTGAATTTTGGTGTTCTTACAGCTTTTTGCCTGATACTGCATATGGCTTTTATGGGTACAAATTTCAGCGAAGATGGAAGACTCTGCCTTTACGAGTATAGATTTGTGTTCCCTCCTCAGTAGCTGTTGCAGCTGCCCCGTGTCCAGATCAGAATCAGAAGGAACTCGTATCAGAAGTGCAGCATATGAGTCTGAGGGTTAGTATCATTTCCACAGTTACCTCCCAGAAACACTCAGAGCTCAAAGTCAGGATAAGAAATGACAAAAAAATAGACTGAAAGTCAAAGTCGTTTTGTTCTTCAGAGACTTTGCGGATTATCCAACCCTGACAGCCCTGACTGCTTGGATTAGCCAACTTTCAGAGGGCTAAAGCCTTCATGGTTGTTTGTCTCTTGGACACTGAAATTACCTGCAGACTGTCCTCAGGGACCTGCCAAAGGGACAAGCATATTAAGCCACTAAGCTACTCTTTTTCTAGAAACAGACACTAAATAAAGAGGCTAGAGAACAAAGAGGAGCTCAAAATGTCTTTGAAACTATGTCCTGCTGGCCCATTAAAATTTTTCAGTTCTGCTTTTTTTTAAAGACTGCAATTACTAAGAATACATAATTCTAAATACAACTGTAAAATAAGAGAATTATATAAAGAGCAGTCGGGAACAACACTGAGAATTAGTTAGCCCATCTCTGGCAGGATCAATTTCCCTTGTATCGTTCATGAAAGACATATGTCCAAATTGCTTTCAATATCTCCAGCAATTAAGACTTTACAACCACTGCAGATGCATACAGAGCAAAGCTATGACTAGCAGTGTCACTTTCTTTCAAAAGGGGGAAGTGTTTCCTAATATCCAATTTGATAATTTGTAATAAAAACAAAGCTTATCACTGTTTCTTTATCTAGCAAAAGCTTGGAAAACAATTTTTCTTCTCTTTTTTTGTAGTGGACTTCCATATGCCTAAATTCTATTACATTGTTCCAAATATTTTCTATGCTGTTTTATCCAGATCCATTTTTTTTCACTATTTCCCAAAGGCCACCTTTTCTAGAGGTTCTCCTGGACTCTCTCATGCCTTTCTTAAAGTGTGATGATCACAGCAAGAGGGGTCTGAGAGGAACAGAAACCCTGTGGGCTGCATCCCTGATGATATGTCCCAGACATGACGTTCACAGCTGGACAACCCTATTAACTTGTGTCCAGCTTGTGGTCCACCACTTACCACATTCTGCCTCAAAGAGCAACTATTTCATCCTGTTTCTGTTTTGACCGTTTTTCATACCTGCCATTAAGCTTCAACTTTGTCTTTCAGACTAAATTTCAAGATCTGTCTACATACCTCCAGTGTTAGTTCCCTATCCTTTTTAGCTATTAACCAGAGACTTCTGGGATATACTTTGCAGTTTCAGCTACCAAATACCATATCTTGCATATGCAAGACAATACTTTTTTTGTTTCTCCTTGAGCTTAGTATACCAGTTTTTGTTCATATTATAGTTATGAGTTATCCTATCTCTATTATGCTGGTTATATCACAGCATTGATGAGATTAGATTCTTTGCATTAATATCTAGATGCCTATACAGTATTGTGGTATTTAGCCTAGGAAGCGTTGATGGGTTGACCAACCATTCCCATTTTTATTCTTTCTAAAAAAAAAAAAAAAAGTCTTTAGGGACTTAGTCGCTACTAAGAATAATCTTTCTATATCAAGAACGTTGTTGTTTGTATTTAGCTAGGCTCTTGTCACATATGGCTGATGGAGCCTGATACCCCTCCTTCCTAAATCAGAAAAAAAACCAATTTAGGATTACCCAGGTTGGTGAGATAATTCTCCACTTTTCTGAGGTGAATTCAGTTTGTCAGTTGATCACTGAACTTCATTTCCAGCTGAAAGGACAAAAGCTCATGCTCTTGATGAATATTAGATAGTCAAAATTCGAGCTTCAGTTACAAAGAAAGTAATTGCACATGAAAATATGTCAATTACTTATGGAAATTACAGGTTATATGAGTACCTGTTCATTTGCATGCACGATTACCCAAACTGACTAAGGAACCATGACAAATTTAATGTTCCAATTGGGTGCGCAGTCAGGCATTCAGCTAACTCATGCCTAATTGGGCACACCACATTTTGAAAATTATTTTGCCAGTTTTCTGTTTACTTTCAACAGTTTGGGTGAAGGGTCTACAGTAATTCTTTCACAGTTATACAGTTGAACAAAAGGTAACCACAGCTATCCACAAAGAACACACAGCAGCACTGCCTGTAAGCCTTTTTCTACATTTCATTCCAGTTCAGTCTTGTCTGAAAACTATACAAGGTCCAGGACATTATGTTCATGTCATTAATCAGTTTACAGACTCCATTCCACAGAAATCTATTTTTTTTTTAACCAATTCAACATTAACAGCACCAAAATGGAGAGATTATAACTGGCTTTTCTCTCCATTTTGGGATTTAAGGATTGAACTGCATACACCTAATGCTTGTTCAGAAGGAAGTTATGCTCTTAATTGGATGACACTTAATTCACTGGGGACTAGAATTCTGGTGACAGGGAAATATAGATATTTGTAGATGCCCAGTTTATCTGCATAAGTGTCAGTTGGGTAATCTCAAATCAGATATTTGCACACATGCATACTTAATAGTGAGTGGCTCTGCACACAGCAAACTGATACAGGTATACAGATCCCCTCCTAAAACAGACATAGGTCAATACCTGGAATGAAGTACAAGCACTCACATACATGTTAGTCACAGCTAAACTGGCTGAAAAATGCTGAATAAGAGTCTCAAATAAAACACAAAAATATTTCAGGAGGAAACAAAAAATGTAAAGTAAGCTTCATGAAGATAAGTAGTTGTAATTCTATATGTATAGCAGCAGCTTGCAATAATATTTTATGACTCAAAAAAGAGACTGTGGAGATCTTGTGAAGAGCTGGAATGGTTTGAAAGCAAAACTAGTGAGAGACTCCAAGTCAGAAATACAATTTAATAGGAAAAAAAGAGAGATAGAAATAAAATACAGACAATGGTACAAAAGAAAAACCTCTGAGTCAGAATACAACCTGACACCCCACTAGTTAAGGTGGTGGTAGCAGTCCAGATGAAGTAGTCTTGTTGAAGCAGTGATCCTGTAGAAAGATCTAATACCTCTTATCCTCTGAAAACCAGTGGGTAAGAGCTGCTTTGGTGTTCCAAATCTCAGTTTTCATCTAGGTAGGAAATGTTTGGCTCCTCCCCCTGGGTGGAGCATCTCACAATGGGATGATGCAATTTTATCAGTTATGCAATGGGACTCAATGGCCCATTAACAGAAGATGTCTTCCTGGAGGAAGGATGAGTGATGGAAAAGATAAAGAACACTGCCCCACCTGTTTTTTAACAGATGGCCCATTATCAGAGGGTATCTTCCGCAGAGATAAGGAACCCTGCCCCACCTGGTTTCAGCAGATGGTGATAGAATACATACTTTTGGGCACAGCATTACATTGTATCCTAGGACAACAGTTTTCAGGAATGTAAGCTCAGTACACAGTAACAGTTACAAAACAATCAGTACATGAAGATTACTTTTAAAATTAAAATGAAATTAATTTTTAAATGTTAAAATTTAAATTTTTTAATCAGAAAATATAATGGAAAACATAAGAACTATGGGATATTACTTTTCATAAAATATAAAATAAAGGGCATAAAATTAAAATATAGGCAGCAGGTTTAATATTAACAGAAGGAAGCAAGTTTTATGAGGTATATAATTAAACAGTGAAACCTTTTGGATAGCATGATTTGGAGAGCACAAATAAAAATAGGTCCAGAGACTTTTAATAAAACTTGGAAGCTACACTTAGGTATTCTAAAATATGATGTTAGAGATGCCAATCCACTAAGTTTCTAAATTTAAGTGCCAGAAGTGCAGAGTCAGGAGAGGTGGCATTCTGTCCGTCCTGTATCTTGCAGTCTTTTCCAAAGCATGAAATGTTGCTTACTGTCAGAAACAGACACTGTTGGACTGTTGACCTTGGTCCATGTGGTTGTATTCATAACATATCTTGATCCTTTCTTTGGAAACTTCTATTTGCCTTTTCCCTGTCATGTGTTCTGTTCTTTTTTCATGTAAGTACAGTGTTTGTTGTCAGGCTTACTGAACTGCAACCTAGTTTTATCTGACCATTTCGGCAACTTGTCAAGATCATGGTATTGGAAACCATTTCCTCTCATCTTCTCTAGTAACAATGATTATCAAAAGGAATGCCTGACAACTGTAACACTAAACCTTTGAAGACATGCACAATGAAATTACCTTAAAGATCATAAAACTGACTGATGCCATATGCAAAAGAATTATAGCATTTTAAAATTGTGATACAGATGTCAAGATAGATCTGGAAAGACGGAATGTTATGGTTCCCAAAAGCCTATATGATTTTCCTTGCATGCTGTTATTTTGCATAATATCACCATTAATTAGTATGGAATATCCTATGACTTGTTTCTCGCTTATTAAAATTTATAAGATTGGTGCAGCTACGGTTCACAGTTTGTAGGCACATGTTAAATTAAGACAAGCTGAATAAAAAGTTTAATGCGATATTATTCTGAATTATTTCACATTACACAATGAAGGGGGATTTTCCTTCTATTACCAAATAGTGATACTTAGAGGCACAAAAACCTTAATACACTGAAAGTCTGTCTTTAGGTTGAAGACCCTAGAGTTCATTATTTTCTCTTCTGGCAGTAGGGCCAGGAAGGCAAAGAGCTGCTATGTGCAATATAATGTAGCTCCCTCTGAAGACTTAAAGTATATTAATGCTAGCAGAGTCCTGTGCTAAATGACAGCTTGACCAGTGGAAACCTACACTTGCCAGACTTAGAATGGGGGCTCCACACACACGGTGATAGACAGCAGCCTGTGCAGATAAAAAATGGATTTCACAAAGGCAGACTTGGGAGAGATCTAAATTAATCATTCAGAAACAGAGATGGACGGAAGTAGAGCAGGAAAGAATTTAGGCACTTTATCCTGGTTTGCACCTCTTTCTTGTCCTGCTCTGCCATCTTTCTTTCAGAAGATAAGGAAGAGTCAGTGGTTTTTTTGGGTTTTTTTAAAGTATGTCTGGAACAGGGGCCTGCATAGCCACTCAAGCTCTCACTCTTTTTTTCGAACACCAAGGTGTACTAAGGCCTCTCTCACAACCTATGATAACTCATTTGAGGAACAATCTATTCAGAGAGGAAACTGCCAGAAAGAGGGGAGCATTCATTCCCTTCCCCTGGAGATGGTACACCTTATTCACTTTTCATGAACTCACCTGAAAGTGTACTGCACCTGGGTTAGAGGTCACAGTCATTATTCTAAATTACCCCAGTGAAATTAGCCTTAAATAAATATCTTAGTACCTTTCTCTTTAAAAGGTATTTTGATTCAGATTCTGTAACTCAGTCCCCAAGATGACTGTAGCTATGGTTCTCTTTTCTGAGGTTTCTAACTTGTTTGACAAAAGTAATTGAAAAAGTCTGCCTTTCATGAGGTGTTTGATTTAGTGTCACGTGTGAGTCTTATTACAAAATTAGTCTCTTATACACCAGTAGAGAACACATTAAATGGATTAAGAATGCACTAATTGGCAGATGCCCAAATGCAGCTGTCAATGGAGAGTTATACTGAAGTGAGGAATATTCTATCAGCATGATCCCTGTACAGGGATTAATTCAATAATGTTTTATTAATGCTCTCTAATAATACACAATATCACTGTTGGTAAAATGTGTGGATGACACATAGATTGTCAGAATAGCAGATAATAATGATGTAGACATCTAACTTGTCAGTCTGGGCCTTCTCAAACAAAGGATCTTTTTAAATGCCAAGTATCTCTAAACAAAAGCATCTGGACCATGCCTGGGAAATTAAATATTGCGTATGAAACAGGGACTTGGTGAGAACCACACAGAATTAGTAACTGAGCATGAGATTCCAGAGTGGTGATGAGGTAAAAGGGGGCTAATGAAGTCACTGTCAGTATGCAAATAGTGGAGCTGAGGTTGGGGACTAGAGTGTACTTTGTTATGAGACACTGGCGAGGCCAGCATGAGTACTGGTGGAGAAATTTCCAACAATTGCCTATCTATCACACTTTATCTATTGCCGATCTATCACACTCAAGCAGCAACCTTGCTCACGATCTGTTGCTCATCACATCCTATTTTCCTGTGTCACATCCTTTTGACAAAGCCTATGAGTTGTTTCAGGAGCAGGAGAGTGCCGTGAGCTCTGGGCAGCAAAGCATTGCTGTGCTTGCAGCCCCTTTCCCTCTGCCCCTGCTCCTTTGTACTTGGTATCAACTCTGCCCAGTGCCCCATCCCAGCAGGATGAAGCAGCAGACTCAACTCCATATCCATGCTCCCCCACAGCCTGATAACTTTTTTTCATTCTTACCAAAAAACATGCAAATATTTATCTTGCCAATGAGGCCTGATGTACGGCTGCATGTTTTTGGACATTTGGATAGGCACAAATCAGATATGCAATTTTTTCAGTAAGATAAATCTTTGCACAGACATCACATTCTTGATATTTAAAAATATTTATGTTTGGATAGTAAAACAATAAGGTAAAAGTCTTATAGATCTTCAAATAAGCATTCTAACAATAACAAATCCAGAACCACAAGGTTTCTCTTCTTACTAAAAACAACATAAACAACACATTACTGCAACACATTATAGGCTTATACTATAAAGACAACTTTCCACTTCCTCAATATCTTCATCAGATTACATAGGTGAAATAGGCATATATAAACTACTATTGTTGATTAAGAATAAAACAAGTTATCAAAAACAAATCCACCATCGCTGTAGTCACAGTGCTACTGAAGATTAAGATTCAAGCTGCTTTAAAAACACAGAAATATCTAATAAGGATTTTGATATTAAAACTTCCCACTTAACTAGTTTAGACTGCTCACACTAACATTTCAGACTCATGAATAAATACATCATTAGACAAATTAGTCTTATTACTTTTCTAATTGGTACCTGCTTTGCTAGTAAAGGAACTTGTGCCCAATGCCCAGATACCATCTTCAAAACTTTTAGGTACCCAACCAAAAGTATGCCTACTTTCTGCATGAATATGTAATGTTTAAAACCTTTTTAGTAAATACCATCTTAAATATTGAAATATCAAATTTTGAAAAATACAATAACATGGTCAGCCTTTATACTCTCTCTCATACACTTGAATTTGACATGAAGGAGCCTTCAGGTCATCTCTACATCAGAAAAGAAATCTGACTCCTGACCAGTCCACATGTGAGAGCAGGCAGACACATGTCTTACATTAAGCACACACTCCTGTTCTCTTCCTAAAGCAGACAGAAGAGAAGGGCCTTCTCCACCCAGCTGAAAGGGTGCCTTGTTTACTCATCCAAAGACAGAGGCAAGTTCATGCAAGTTATAATCACAGTGAAAACTAAAGATATGTCTGGAAATAGAATGTCTGTCAGTCCTTAAAAGAGATGTTTTGGGTTGTCCTTTATAGCCTCCCAGTTCTTCAAGGAGCTCCATGCCATCCAAGTTGAAGACCCAAGCTCTAGCCTGCCCTTCTCAATAATCCGTTTTGGAGACACAGTACAAGAGACAGTGGTCGGAAGCAGAGGATTGCAGTGTCGTAGGGGATCGGGAAAATAATGCAGACCTTCTCAAAGGAGGGCCTGAAACTGTGATCTGAAGTGCCAAAATCACCTAAATCTGATCTGCCTCATAAATTCTATAAATTTGTCCTTCCTTTACATTTACGGTTGTTTTTTTTTTTTTTTTTAATTAATAACACACCAATCCTCTAGCATGAAACCAAGCCAGCTCCAAATCACACAACAACTCCAAAGTTGACTCCCTAGAATCCCAGAGAAAGACTACAATCAATATACAATGTCTTTTTGCAAGACTTTAAACACTGTAGGACTACAACCAATTAATGTATTTTAGAGCAGCCAGCCATTTTAAATGATTGGTAAACACAAGTCCAGAAGATTAGACTGCTGGAAAACCTCAGTGAGGTGCAATAGATTGCTATTATTAAAGTTTGTAATGGGTTCCCATGGAGGGAGTGATTGATTTCCAGTAAAAAACATTGGATTCACAATGGGAAAGCTACCACCTGCTTCTGTTTAAAAAGAAGGTCTGAAATGTACAAAGTAGTTTGTGTACAGCATTCTCTTTTCCTGCTGTTAATTCTTTAAATTACCTTTTAACTGCTATTGACACCATTTCTTTTTCATTCATTAGTCTTAGGTGGCCCTATCACAGAATTCTCATAACAAACAAGAAAATATCCTTCAAACCTTTATAAGTAAACACTGTTACCATCCAACACTTCACAGAAATTTGACTGTATAATGAAACAACATGTACTCAGTTGTATAGACAATTTCATGGCTGGAGCCAGAAGAACATAGTATAAGCTCATGTACAAGAGGGTAAGAGCTATTCCAAGCTATTCCAAGCTCAGACAGTTCATGGAAAGACAGAGAGAAGGGCTTTTTTTAAATTGTTAAGAGGAGCAAGTTGCCATTCTGAAATAAACTTGGGCCACAGAGAGCTCTGATTCCTATTGAGATGGATACTGTCAGGCCTCACTTGGTTTTCAAATTTTCTGATACTGCCCTCAGTCATTCAGGAGAAAATAGCCAAACTCAGATGCACCAGCAATACACAGACTTTGGCTCTGGTTATACAGCCTGTCATTTTTGAAGGAGAACCATACACATGTTGGTCCATCTCCAGCTTCCAGTGTCTGCACAGCTCGCAATGCCTCTGGCTGCTTTCAATACCCCATGGCAAAGGGTGCATGGCTGCTTAAAGTACAATTAAATTTGAGAGCAGCTTCCAACATTGGATACAGTAAAGCTCCAACAGACACATCGAGATAGACAACCTAATACATTAAACACTTTGCTGCCATCCCTTCTCTCACTTCCCTTTTACTCTTTTGCCTGCTTTAAATCCTCCACATACAAGGTTAGTCGTCTTTTTAAATTACAGAAGAAATTAGTTAAAAAATAATTTTCTCCTGAATGCTGCCAGCAGTATATAACAATCCTTCCTTTGCTGACTGGTAGGTCAACCAGACCTATACTCCCTGTTCCCAATGAGTCAATGTTCAGCTAGTGCTCAAATGCACAAATTCATTGCTCAGAGTAAAGGTTGGAGTTATTGACATCTCCCAACCAAGTTACAGCAACTACAGTCCCAAATGAGTAACCAGTGCTAATTCTGGAGATTTTCTTTAGTCTGTGAAAAATAGAGAAATTTTTAATTTAAACTTGTAAGTTCCAACTGCTCCACCTAAAACTGCTGTACATATCTGGGTTATGATACCCCCTTGGCAAAAAGACAGTGAGACCTTAGACTGAATCCTTTGAGAGAAGTCTTTGGATCCCCATTGCTGTTTGAATAGAGGCTGATTTTTTCAAGGAAGAGATTGAGCAGACCATACAAGAAGTATTCTCCGGATTCATAGGAAATGAGTCCGTAGATCCAGCACAGGGCCCTATGATTTTTGGATTTTTTTATTTTTTAAGGAAGAAAGAAAAACGTCAAACTGTAGTATACACCTATCTCATAAGCTAGTTTGGTGTTCAGTATGTGTTGAATGTAAAGAGGCACAATTTGTTAAGAGACACTGCAATGTCTTATTGATCCATCACCATGCAGATCAGTTGTTGAAGAAGCCCAAACTTACATTACTCATACTTCTTGTGGACTTGAATATTCACCATGATAAAGAACAATGTGGAAAGGTTTCCTACCATATCACAGGCCATTCCTTTTGCCTTGTCTCTCAGAAGAGCAGCTGAAGCACATTTCAGTACTTCTAGCATGAGCTGATACATCTTCTGAAGGAGGTGAAGGAGAGGTCAGATGTGTGTGCAACAGAGCATCTTTGATGACACAAGCCTTATTAACGGCATTTTATTAAGGAAGTATTGTCCTTTAGAGACCTACTCCTTAATTACAAATAAAAGGTGTAAAAACAGCTTCTTCCACTGTTTAATAACTTGTAAAGAAACAATTCTCTTTTCCTGTGGACTGCGACTGTGCAGCATATGGGCTGTTTCAGGTTACCATTATGCCTCCTCTGCCAGTTATACCAACAGCTTCCCCTAGCTAAGATTTCTGCTTTAGGATATGATGAGTAGTGCCTTAGAAGTGACTGCTCCTCTTTATTGATGAGGGTGTATAGAGTTAGGTCACATGTAAATGAAGGTTGGTCAAATAAATGCCACCCATTTTGACTAGAGTAGTTGTTTGTCAGCTGCTATTTTTCTATGTTCTCCTTCATGTAAGTATCCAGCAGCTGTATTTTTAAGTTAGGACACCATAACAGCAAGCAGTTCCCTACAGATTAACTATACAAAACATAGCATTTGGAGCATAGATTAAATGAAGAACCCTGGCTCAAGGTAGATGGAGTACCTTTAAAGCACTGTGGTACATTTAATATGTTTGAAGAAAGAGTGGTGAGCAATTTAAGTGTCATCATGAAGAAATATGACATATCATAGGAGGAATTGAGAGAGAATGACTTTCTACTTTGAAAATAATATATAGATATTTAAAGGTGCAGTTATAATTGTAAGTGTAGACACAGATATTTGGGAAATTGTTTTTCATTGGTGATAGGAAAAACACTGAGTAACAAACTTCTTTCCATATGGCAGAAAGATAATTTTATCTTGAACATAGAAACAATGCTGAAAATAATATGTCATACATCTAATACAATTCAATTGTGAATGAATTCAACCTCCAGGAAGTACACAGTCCAATTCCTCTGAATTTAAGCAGTAGCAGCCTACTCTTCCTCGTGCTGCCCTTCAGATGCTCTGCTCTGTGTACACCTTCCATCTGATATTATTCTTAAGTAGTTACATTTCCATTATACAGCTTTTTAGGGCCAGGAGTGATTTAAATGCATTTTTCTCACTCCTAATTAGCCCTCTGATTTGTAGAATGGGAATTTTGGAGAAAATGCACAGCAATCAGACCATTAACATGCTTTTGCTAGTCAAATTTATTTTGCAGACATGTGACACTCACAAACAAAGAATAGGATCTTTCTTGATAACAAAAAATGTCTTTAACATCTTAGTGGACCCCAAAACTTGTTGAAGTCTGTATGCCAGAGAGATTTTCCAGCTGACTCACCCTTGCACTCAGGTTTCAGAAAATATACAAATCTCTACTTTAAAAAAAATATATTTAAAAGCCACATTTTCTGCTTTTTTAGCAATGCGTTCCACAAGGGAGGAAGCAGAATCAGAATACAACTCTCTACTTACTTCCCTTTCTTACCAGTTCTCCCCTCACATTTTCTCCAATGTGGATGCCAGTCAAAGGCAGTGAGAGTTAATCTCTTGGCTCCACTTACAGAAAGTTCTGTGTTTCATAGTGCACAGCTTATCTCCTAGGGGAGATAACAATAACCATGAATTCTCTTCTCCATTGATCAGAGCAGGGATTTAGGTGATTACCTCACATATAGATGTCTTAAGTCAGGTAATGTGAATTTCCCACATCTATCTTAATGATAGCAAGCCCCTGCAGCATAACAGTCTTTGAAGAATCCCAAAAGAGGACAGCTCTTACAAGTAGTAAATCTCAAATCCATCACAGTGTTGGACACTAAATAAGCCTGTACCATATAAACTATTTTAGTGAAGGTAGGAAAAACCATCCTGGGAAGGACTAAAGGTCTGCCTGGTAGTGATCATCTAGCAGCTGATGCCCAGGAAAGACATGAGAATGGTGCAAGTCAGAATGGATGTTCCCCTGGTGAACTGTCAGAATACTTGGAGCTCTGTGTCTCAAGATATCCCTGAGACAGTGGACACACTCCTTTTGTATTTAATGACCCCAAATAAATAATCCTTTAATGAATATATTTTTGGAAGTCATATATAATTTTAACATCTGCAGTGCTCTATGGTAATGGTGAAAATATTTTAATTAGAGGGTGAATAAAGATTCATTTTTTCCTATGCATCCTGAATGTGCAGCCTGATAATTTTGTGTGTTGAGTCTTTGCTCATGCAAGAAAGAAAACCCCAGGTTATTCAGTTTCTCCAAGCCACTCATGAGTTTTTAGGCTTTTATCATACTTCAAACCCCACTGGCTATTTTCAGGGCTGAACTGAAATGGCAAATGCCATTACATCATCTTGGTTATCACTCTATTAACCATTTTTCGTTTTATTATATTCTCTCTGTGCAAGCAAGCGCAATACTGTACTTTCTAGACCGACTTTTGGTGTTAGTCAACAGTGCTGCAAAGAGAATACCATTTTTAAAATAAATAACACAATAACATGGTGTGCTCTCTGCTAAAGTGAATTGATTTTCAGTTGAGAGCTGATCAGAAAGGAAAGGGAACCATTACATGCTGGAATAAATACTCTGAGCACGGCATTATTTATCCTGATGCTTTAGTTCCTTGCTATCACTGTTGCTCTAGATCTTCACTTTTCCCTCTCTCTTATCTACCCCTTCCCCTTCCCACTGTGGTCATTTTTGCTACCTTGACACACATGGGCTCCTTGTCTACCACCGTATTGAGAAATCTGAGAAAAGAAAAAAAAAACCAAAATAAATCTTTGAACAGATGAATATGGTTCTGAAGGACTGGAGACACATATTGATCAAATCATGACCTTTCTGAGAGGCACCTACAGCAAACAAGAGATGGTGAACAAAACAAAAGATAAAAATGAAGTTTAGTTCATAAGAAAAGTATATGGATTCTTAAACTATACTTGCCTCATATTATAATGAATTATAAAAATACCAAAGGTTTTAACAAAATAAAATATCCAAGCTGAAGCAGAAGTATTTTATGCTATTGTTTTAACATGTCATCAAAGGAATAATTTTATCAAAATAAATGTATTCAAACTGTTTTTAAAAATTACTTCAAAAATGTAGATTACATTGAAATGTTTTATGGTTTCAACTTTTCTGTATCCAAAATCTTCATTAGAAAAGAGCTTCTTGGACTGATTCTGACCAGTCTCACCCAGGAGAATAGAAAAAGATGGAAAAAATTCAACGGCTTAAAACTGTCCCTTCCCACGCAGCCTGACTCATCACACAGATGCAGGAATCCAAACAGGGTGGCATTAATCATCTGTGCCCTGGAATTATGGACCTCGCTATCTGAGGATGGAGGCAATAAAGCTGAGGAGTGCATTGTTTAAATTTATAGAGCTGGTGCAAGCATTAACCATAGTTTTCAGAAGACTAATCCTCCATTTTAAGATGGGAGTTAATGACGTGATTATTTTTCTAGTTCAGTAAATCAGGAAGTAACTAACTTTCAGTGTCCTCTTAGGCTCTTTAATCTTATTTCAGTTCATCTGTTAAAGGACCCAATATACATTTGCAACTTATGACTTAATATGACAGAATCAAGCAACAGAGTACATTCAATTTAAGATCTTCTCTTCCATGAGAAACTGTGGTAGTTTAGCAAATGAAACACAGAACCAAAATGGATATGAGGATAAAACAGCCTTTAAAAAGTGCAGTGCTAATCGTTCAGACTCATGATATTGCTTTAATAATCAGAATATCAGGCTTGATTTAAAAAAAACAAAAACAAAATACTTTGTTTTAGTTATAGGTTATAAACAGACAGAAAGTCAATTTGAAAAACAAAGCCATTTTGAGAAGGAAAATCGAAGACAGGCCATTTTATTCAAAATGCTCTTGAAAATAATGACTGCAAACTTGAACATTAAAATCAATACCAGTACTGCTACTAGCCTCTGATAGTTTTCCTCACAAAATAAAAAGTCCCTCGGGAAACTCAAAGGCTAACAGCTTTATTCTCTGCTTTTCCAAAATCAGTTCTCTGATGGCACTGATACTTTTCTCCCTAGGGTAAAGCAGTTCTGTTCAGTGAAGCTATGTGACAAAAATCCCATGGTAACTAAAACCCATATAAGGTACCATTTCTAAAGAAGAGGTTTCCATATTTGAAATGCAAACCATTAAATGAATACTTAATTACTTCAGCCAAATACAAACTTATTTCTGCAATCTGAAACCCACAAATGTCACTCTGCAAACAAGCAGTGGTAAAAGGCAGCAGGCAGGTGCCTTCTTGTTATATGGCACCCAACCAATGCCCAGCTTTCCTTGATAGCCTTTTGTGGTAGATAAATTCTTACCTGAGCTTTAAAATGTAAATAAATAAATAATTAAACAGTGGCCATCTTATTAGTGCTGGTTTTTTTCCATGTGTGAGAATAAAGACAGGGTAACATTAATTCTTTCCAGAGGAAAATGCTCAAGATTATCCACAGTATTTGCATTTTATTATCTCTGCAGAGGTGTAAATTGCTGTCATCTTAGGCTTTATATTGCATTGTTAAGATGCCTGTAGGAAAGGGAAACTAGGCAGGAAATTGGCATCATTATGCATTTCTAAGGTGCTTGTATTTAATCATTAAAAACAGCAAATATTTGAATAATAAACTGGGGGGAACAGTCAGTCAAAATTAATTTTTTTGTAGGTGTAGGAATGTGAAAACATCGTTTGATGAGTCACTTTTAAACAGAAAAAAGGACTCATCTTCTTCCCTTCCAAAAAAAAAAAACCCAAACAAACAAACCAAAAAAACCCAAAACACAAATCTAAAACAAAAAAACAAACAAAAAACAAACAAAAAAACCCACTAAAAAACAACAACAAAAAACCCCACAATAACAACAACAAAAACCAAACAAAAACAAAACAAAAAAACCCCCACCAAACACCACATGAAAAACTCTCTCACACAAATCACCTCATCATCAATAAAACTGGAAGACAGGAAAATAGCAATAAATGAAGATTAAAGAAATTCTTCTCTCGTAGATGCACCTGCTTCCTTTCATAATTCAGGACATTAGCAGAGAATTTTAGAGGCAATGAACTTGAGAGAAGAACTTAATGGAGGAAAAAAAACAACAGTAGCAGTTCACATTCCCAGCTTTCCTGAAACTCTCAACAAGATCCTCCACCAAACATCAAGTGGCAGAGGATGTTACTCACAGGAACTGTGACTTCAGGTCAATCTCAGTTAATGACTGAATTTTAATTAATCAACACTGCACTGCAGTTGCCTCCGTATTTTACTAAATTCTTATAATGAGGAAGATGTATCACAGTGAGAAGTTACCAGTAGGCTAAATCTTAGGATCACAAAATGGTTTGGGTCAGAAGGAGCCTTAAAGATCGTTTAGTTCCAACACCTCTGCCATGAGCTGGGACACCTTCCTCCAGACCAGGTTGCTCAGAGCCCCATCCAGCCTGGCCTTGAGCACTTCCAGGGATGGAGCATCCTCACCATCCTCAGAGTAAAGAATTTCTTGCTTAAATCTGACCTAAATCTCTCCTCTTTTAAACTATTCCCTCTTGTCCTTACACTACCTTCCCTTGTAAAAAGTCATATTCTAGAAGCTATGCTCCTCTCCCCGTCTTTAATTCTGGAGGTTGAAGACTGTCATTTCCTAACGTGACTGCAAAACACATCTCTCTAAGAGACTATGTACAGGTAGGTTTGCAAGCATTTTTTTAAACATTCTCTTGAGTGCAGCATCATTATTTCATTATTAACTTTAGTCTGTAATTTTATTTTTTTTTAAAAAAATACTATATGTCAAAGGGTTTTAATGACACTAAAACAAATTAGGAGACTGCTGTGGTTTAGCCTGCTTGTACAGGGGTGCATCAACTTGATGCAGCACATGAGCTGAGATCCAGGGCTACAGCTTTTTTTAAAGAAGAGAAGGAAGTCACATGAACAAGAAATTAAATCAGAAAAGATAAATGGTGATGTGCCATGTACACGTTCCTTTTTTTTTTCTGCAAACAAGAAGTCTTGTTTCTTTTTGAGGTCTTTGTTACATGAACTTTAAAATTATCTAATAATGATAATATAGAGCCTTAATAGAAAAAAATCCAGTTGATATTATATAATGCATAGTTGTACCTCATACTTTATTCTGAGAGCTTTCAGATTTCAGGATATATTCTTGGTTTGTGGTCACTTAACCTAAACTGTAAAAAGATATATGCATTAAAGAAAAAGAAACAATTGTAAAGCTTTGAATATGTTATTTTCCACTATTGTGCTTATTTAGAAACTAATTTGAGGCTTCGTATATCACATTCAAATTTTATAAATTTTGTTTTGTACATGAAAATCTAAAAAAGAACCCTCATTAAGATCAGCATCCCACCTATTTCCT
Organism: Cinclus cinclus; assembly: GCF_963662255.1. Classification (NCBI taxonomy): domain Eukaryota; kingdom Metazoa; phylum Chordata; class Aves; order Passeriformes; family Cinclidae; genus Cinclus; species Cinclus cinclus. Next base: position 50,408,132 of record NC_085048.1, on the reverse strand, counting down.
CATCAGGGTTAGACTTTATTTGGTGATTCTAGGATTGGGATATAGTTAAAATCAGTCTCATTTTTACTTCATTGCTCCATTATGAAGAAATTATATGTCTGTTAAAAGAATGTTTTTCTTTTCAGAGACTGAAATGAAAATTAATGCTATCAATCCATATGATTATCTCTTTTCTGTAGCATTACCACTGTTGGAAATAGAATTGAAACAGTTATATTTAAATAATATTTTTTCATTAATATTTTTTCTGTAAATTTAGTGACAAAAGCTGCAAAGTTGTATATCTGAATAGAATGATAGTGTAAAACAAAATATTATCTCCATTTTGACCAGTGTGACACATTTTTGCTACATAGGCACTTTCTCAGTAGCTAATCTCCAGGGGTTTCAGCAGTTAAGCTGATGATGGGAAGAGGATTTCTTGACAGCCTGGTAATCTGTCCAGAGGGAAAATGATGCTGTTGGTCAAGGTTCAGGTACTGGAAGGGCTTTTCACTAGCCAACCATCTGTACACATCCAGAAGGCCAAGGGCTGTCTTCCTCCACTACTCAGCTCATGGGAATGAAGACAGCACTGCTGAGAATCATGAAGGCAATGTGACAAAATACTTTATTTGCTATTGACACAGAGAATTTTCAGCTTTGTTTCTATTGTGCTCCACAGACAGATATTTGTGTAAACAGTGCCAGTACTATTGAAATTACTAGCACAGGTCTCAGTTTCACTATCCACTCCTCTAATCTTCATCACTACAGCGTTACTGTGGGCTGCACCAGAGCTGTGGTAGCATGATAAGTAATTAATTCCACAGAAAAGACTCCCATTCTCCTGCATGTCCCCCTAGCCATGTCACTACACTGATAGGAGTTACACTGACATTATCCCTTTGACTGGAGGTCATGTATGAACTCCTGCCTACAGGGAGCAAAAAGCATTCCTCTGCCCACCTACCTACTTTTAAGGTACTACATGTCTGAAATGACTGTGTAGCCCATTGTAGGTCCCCATTGCCTCTCAGTTCCCCCAGAACAAAGGCAGGTCTGGCCCTCTCTCCCTCATCATCCCACAGGCTGGTCTCTTCTGGTCGGGGGTCCAACATGGGAGGTGGGTGAGACAAGCAGACATACGCACACAATCTCCCCAAAGGTGCACACACATTGTTTGCAGGGAAAAGCAGCCTGGAAACATACAAACGGGTAGTGGTGACAACTCAGAACACTGGCATTGCAAGCCACACCATTACAGGGGCTTCAACTCTGCTCAGAGGGATGTCAGTGAGGGATTTCCAAGGGAGCAGAGAGTTGTATTGACATGTAGCTTGTACAGTTATGCCATGATGAAATGCACCCTTGTGCCTCAATCAATGGCTTATATACTGTTCACCACCTTGCAGCACCTGGGAGCTGAGGGACTACATTCCCACATAGATGAGAACCTGTCAACATTTTAACAACTTGTTGGCATAAGAAATGCATCTGCATACACCACTGAATTTATGTGTAAAACAGGAAGCTACTGCAGCCTATTTTTAGTTTTTTAATCTGTGTAAACTAGAAAGATATGGAAAGAAAATATATGGAAGATGTACTGAAGAGGTGAAAAAGTGTCCCTATGTCTAAAGTCTGTCTAAACAGACATTAAATAAGCACATAAACACATTACTGTAATTTACTGGGCCTCCCCTTCCACGGGAAAAACAAAATCTAGAATGAAATATGGTCATTCGGCTTGCAGTGCTCCAGTGTCACACAGGCTACTCTATCCTACCCTAGTTAATCTCTCCTGAAAACAGAAATATTTTCCTGAAGAAAGGGACATCTCTGTGAAGAGCTAATACCACCTCTCCCTGATGTGGCATCAAAAGAAAAGTCAATGAACATGAGACAATGCTAGGGAACACACTACAGACAAAGCTTAGAGACAGGAGAGTAGGAATTATCTTGGAGGGGGAAATGAGCCATTCTTGTGTTACATCTCTACATGATCTTCACCTGTGAGATAAGAGAGACTTCCAAGTGACAGTTCAAAATGGTTTTGTAAATGTGAAATATGTTAACTCTCCAAAAGTTACTGATGGGTGGAAAGAGATATTCAGTTTTACCAGACTTTCATGCTGACATACCACTCAGTATTTTTCTTTCAATACCTAGGTAAAAAAAATGCAGTTCATCTTGTTAATGTCTTCCATACCTGTTTTAGCACAAGGAAGCCAGACAAACACTCCCATGTACAAACACAAAAATATATATGTATTTTAATTTTCATTTGGTCATATTTTATTTAACAGAATGTCATTCTTCCTCAATAACCAATGATAATTTAAAGTAGTAGCACTCTCCAAAGCAGCCCATTGATCACAGAGAACCGATGATATTTAAATATACAATATAAAGAGTGATGTTTCACAAAGTTGCTTTATCTTCAGACTTTAGGTTAGAACACAACAGACAAAAATTAACCATTTCACTAGGTCCAAGAATAAAATTCAAACTGACAGCATGTTGTGAAAAGAGAATAGTTATTGAAACTTTACAGAGAAAGAACATGATTATTAAACTTGTCCTGGCTTTACAAATCTCAGACCCCCTGAGTCCTAACAGTACTAAACTCAAAAACAAACAAATTTTATCCTGAGGATACAAGCACTGTTTGTACATTAGTCATATAATTCAATTTTGAATTTTGATACTGTGGTATAATATTTTCCATAAGGGTCCAAAGTAGATTGCTGCATGCAAAAAGAACATTATTCACTAGTTACTGCTATGCAAGTACTACAGATCACAAGAGCCTTAAGGCACAGATTGCCAATCTGCAATTTTAGATGTCACCATGACTAGCTGTTCATCATTATTCTCATAACAGAGCTATATCAATATGTTATGTTAGTGGTTTTGTATTTTCATGAGTGCAGAATCAAAAGAGTTAACATTGTTTGTGCACAGCCTTCACTGGGACATGAGTACTTCCATAATATGTTGTTGATTAAATGTTGGGGCAGTAGTTCCTACATGAAGAGTGACAACTGACAGTCAGGAAGGAAACATCTTAAATCACAAGACTTGTTTCATCTACACTCCTAGCCAGACTCTTTCATTTTGTACTTCCCTATGATGTGGTTTGCCTTGGTCTCATTTTCCATCTCACCCTTTTAACCAGAGATTTATACAAGGGAAATATTTAAAATACTGGTCCTCAAGATCTATTGAGCAAATTATAAGTGTTTTGGGTTCTTTCTACAGTTTTCTTCTGTTATTCATAAAATAAAGTACATGCAGAGGACAGGATGCTGATGAACACAAGAAGGTAGAAGGGCTGAAAAGCTGGGAATGTTTTGCAGAACACATTTCACACAGCCATCTATAAGGTGAAAGAGCTATAGAAGCAAATTATTTAAAAGAGCCATTATTCTCAAGTTGAATACTAGCAAACTGCAAAACTATTTTTTTAATAGTGTCAGGTAATCGAAAACTGCCCCTCTGAATATATTCATAGCTTTAGAATGACATTTTCTACTATTTCATTCCTTCTGCCATTGCTGCATCAAAGATGCACATGAGCCTCAAGGACAACCCTACTCACAGGAAAGTGATAATACACTTAGACCCATCAAGAATACAATGCAACCAAACCCTGGAAGTCTTTAAGTTATTATAATCTTAGGCATTACTTGTAACAATCACCAATTTAATATTCTTAGGCATTAAGTGTAATGCTTAAAGTTGTCAGTTTCCTTTAAATCATCTCTGCTCTGAGTGACTAATGGCTACAATTAATATCACCAGCAGCACTGTTTAAAGACATGGGACACAGATCACCAGCTACAGCTCAAAGGCTGCATAATTAGCACAAGACACCAAGGTTCTCAGGGGAGATTCCCACACCATTTCCACTCACAGCTTTCCATAGAGTATATACTGATGTTGGCGCAAGGGAGGCTGTAACTCGAGCAAGCACTGAATTCTCCCACAAAATTTTCTCTGCAGCAGGGTTTTGAAGAATACATCCCTCCCTTCTCTTCCTATGGACAAGTTGGGAGGCTCTAACCTTTCAGCTTCTGCATGCTACGTGATACCCACATCCTGGGAGCCACCATGGAAACAGCAGCAGCAGAGGCACTTCAGGTTTAGCATATGCATCAGGTTTAAATATATTGAAACTGAATTTGTGTGGGTAAGTGAGAAACATGTTGTCTCTCCTTCCTGATGACAGATGCGTCATGGGGTTCGTAAGTCCTCTCTTATATTACTGAGCAGGTGAAAGCCTCTCTCACAATTGTAATGGTTAACCAGTTCACTCCAGATCCCTAATGCTGTTCTCTCTCCTGCCACCTTTCCTTACCGACATAGGGCTCTATTCATTCCCTCCTTCCATGACTTCATCAGCCAGGCAGGACACAGCATTTCTCGTAGCCCTGGGACCCATCCACAGGTGAAGGTCTGCTGTCGAGTGCTGACTGCTTTAATCATGCTCACAAGCTCAGCTACAGTACCGACTATTTTACATGGTAACTCATTTTCAAAAGATTTGGGAAATTCCATCGTGGCCACAGTTGGTAGACCACGTGAAAAATTGAAACTGCTCATAATGTGGGGGGGGGACGACTCATAATAGACTACTGATTAATTTCTTGGAAGCGTTAATGCAAAATCTATCACATTATTTTTGCCACTCATACAGCTTTCTACTGCAAGCTTGCTTCTGTTTTGATTTTTTAATTATTGTGTTTTATCATCTTCTATATCTTCCCTTGATTATTTCTACTCTTAAATTTTTATTAACCAAGGGACCCGATTTGAGATGCCTGCCTTTAGGCACTGCTGTTTGTTGCTGATGATGCGACAGCCTCTTTAAGGAATCACAGCAGCATTTCCATATCAAATAAAAATCCTAATTAACTCCTGCCATTTGTCTACTGTAAATTGACAGATATGTCAATTCTCTGGAAGTGAATTCTTTGAAAAAAGAAGCTTAGTCATACCTTTATTAGAGAGGACTTTTCGTAAGCCACTGATTCAGAGAGAACAGATTGGGCTGACCACAGTCTCTGCAGACAAAATACTTTGGCCACAATTTAACAAAATGTGTGCCATAAGGAATTATCAGTGCCTTCCTTTGGCGGTCTCTCTATTTCACCTGCTTGCAGTGCCCCCCATCCCCTGGATTCCACAGTAATAGCTGATCAATTCAGATTTTGAACTCACTGCAGAAACCTCTTTTTTCTCTGTTTTTAAATACACATCATGCAAATGTTAATACATCTTTTATCAATCAAAGCAGCTAACACACACAAAGCACTGGAGGAGGAGGAGTGACAAAATAGTGGGAACTTCTGACCCATGTTTCAACTTCACCACTGCACAGCCCTGCACTAGTTGTTATTTTTTAACAATAAAACCACTTCGCAAATTGTGCAATCCAACAGGGGTCAGTGCCCTTTTGTGCCAACAGACCCTTATGAAGGAAACAAGATACCAAAAGCTGATAGGAGAAAAAATTCCTGCACAATTGAAAGCTGAAATCCAGACTGAAGGGAATGTTGAAGTCAATCTGCTAAATACAGACTTTTGACACAGGATCATTCAAAGTTACAAGGCAATACAGGATGTAGGATTCTATCTACCCCGCTTGCACTTTCATTTGGGGTCACCTGAGCATGCCTATAAACAAAGTGGTGATGCTCCTTGTATAGTTGATGGGAGATAAGTATCTCGTTTTGTCCCTGACAGAATTCTTTAGGGGCAAATTTGTTTTTGGGGGGGTCTTTGAATTAAACTACCTTTTTTTTCCCAAGAGACAGAGAAGAAAGGCATTTCATTTGGAGAACATACACTTTTTTTTGCCATTTCCTTAGCAGAAATGGTTAAATGTGTATTCAGATTTAACTCCAGAGGAAAGTAGACCACCCCTGGTTCAAAGGTGAAGTCTCATGGTAAAGTGTTCTAAAGAAACTAGGCATGATTGAATCAACAAAAAGATCTTCTTACACAAAATAGGAACGCATTATTTTTTTCTCCTTCAGTTAAAATCAGACTGATTGATCAAAGTGTCTTTTCCATACAGAAAAATATCTTCCACTGAGATATGTCTCTAACTCACTGTGTTCCTGTTTTACTACCTGAGAATGGGATAACTATTATTTATTCAATTTCATAGAGTGTTTTGAAGTTTGTGGACAAAAGAACTATTCTCAGCACCAGAAGTACACACACACAGGCTACTTACAAAATACCTTTCTTTAGAGGGACCTGATCCAGCTAGACATGTGATTAGGTGTTTTTCTCAGTACAATCTTTTGAGACCTTTGCTCTTGTCTTTCACAGTGATATTTATCTTCCAAATTTGTCTTGGAACCCAACACTGCCAATATCTCAGCAGGACATTCCTCAGACACAATTAAAGATTATATAATCCAAACTCAGTATCCCCCTAAAATTCCATCTTATTATACTAAATAAAATCCTGAAGCCTCCTTGATTTTGGTTCTTCTCTCTTGCATGCTCTTTCAAACATGACTTTGTAAAAAAACTTGACAAATACGTACACTGATAATCATAACAGAAACCATATAATAATAGGGATATGCAAAGCGTTTTCCAAGTAATGCTAAATGGTAGTTCTTATGACGCTTGACAAACTTTAATTTCTTGAAGAGAACAGGAAAATAATAAAAGGCATGAATAAAATACTGTCAGGTTACAATTCTGTCAGGTAATGCACTTAGGCCTGGCTGTGACGGTGATTAAATAATACAAAGAGCATTCCACGCAAGGGACTGAGCTAAAACATTCGAGAGCAACAATTAAGTGAATTTGTTCCTCCACAAATCAGTGACCTCAGGAGGCCCCCTTTACTCTTCTTTTGTTTAATTCTGTGCTCTGTTTGTGACTAGGCATAGCATGTCTGTAGAGTGCAAAACATATTTTTAAATACGCTATACAGTGAACTTACATTTCTGTAAAGACATCTCAAACTATTTTACAACTAATACCTATTGGGAAGGAGTCTGTGTATTTGTTGGAGCTTAGTGGGTCTGATTACCTGTCTCTATAAAGCCAAGAGTCTGTTGACATCTCTGAATACAAGGAGGTTTTGGTCATGGAAGCTTCCATAACTTTTCCATATATTTTTTAATATTTGTGTCTTGGAAAATTAAGAGGATACTTTTAGATCTTATCAAATGCCCGAAATTATTAATTTTTTGCATTTTTCAATCCTCCTTTTATTTATGTAGTTGGACAGGTATATCCAGTTTCTCCACTAAGTTCCTCACATTGCAGGATATTTTTATATGCATATTGGCATGCACAATTGCAACAAGGTTTTATTCTACTCAATACACAAGAAAGGTAAGAAATTAAGAGGAGCTCCTCCCAAGCATGTGCATTCTGTTTTTAGCACTTCAATACTGTTATAAAAATTAGATTGCAATTCCTATGGTAATAAATATTGGAAAAAGTTTTCAGTCCAAATTCATCTAATAAAAATTGAACTGCATATAAAGATTTTCTACAAGAAAGGTGGAACCCTTTACATACCCTGATATGTAAAAGAGAAATGCCTTCAAAGAATACTGAAAGCAGGTAAAGTATGTTTATTTCTCTTACCCATTTCCATATTCTTTTTCAATGTCACAAACGCAATTACCACTGTCAGAATTTGCTTCAGTCAAATAAAAGCTGCAGCCAAGAAGACCTGTAGCCCAACTCTTCAACAGACAGAATCTTATTGAAAAAGCAATTTTGTTTTTGCTGAAAGATGAGGTCCCAGTTACACAAAATTATAATATATCCGACTTTCACTTTCTGGAAAGAATGTATTAATACTCATTACCTTAAAATTGAAATCAGACATCAGAAAATATTACAAAAATTATAGTAAAGTGCACAAATAAGGATTTTCGAACAAAAACTTATAAGCTTCTAAACAAATTTTAAGCTTCATACAGTGGAACAGATTTGCATTTTTTGATTAGACAAGTGGTGTACTCTGAAATCAGCATTCTGCTGTCTTACACCACACTGGCCCATGTATCTAAAAGGATCCATGAAGATTTTGATCACCACTGTGTCACAGCTTGTATACATGTGGAGTACTGACTAAATCCTGAAGCCCTTATAAGGAGAAAATTTCTACTGATGTTTTAGTCTAATCTGATAAGAATTTTTAAATCATAACTATGACAACATACTATTCTACTAACCAGACTATTCTACTAACCAGAAGTGTGGAAATATATAACATACATTCAAATATGGCACTTATGAGAGTATTGGAGACACATCTCACTTATACAGCATGATTTTACAAGGAATGTGAAAAAAAGAACTGAATAAAACAGCATATAAGAACTGATCATTGTTTCTCAAGTCTCTCAAACCACAGAAGTAGTAATAGGACAATTTCTACTACTGACAACTTGTAGGACAGACTGATAAGAAATTCAGGCTCCATATCTTTCCTCTCAGCATTTCCTAACACCTACCATGAAAACAAAATTAGGGAAGTAGAAAAGCAATGAGTTGTTCAAACAAGTTCCTGCAAGGTGATTGGTACATTAGTGCATACACTATTTATCAGTGCTGCTAATGACCTGTGAAGTAGGAAAGGTTTATCTGTGTGTTGCCTGGGTTAAGCAAGGGTGATGCTGGAAGAATCAGTTGTCTCAGCCCTGAGAAACGCTGAAGTTGCCACCACAGGAGTTACAGCTAAACTCGAGATGACAGACTTTCAAGTTTTCACTCTCTGCTCTTAGCTCATCTCAGCCTATCAAATCTTACAGCTGTAATCATCCTGGATGAGAACAGGCGACCTACAACCATAACTTTGAAACTTCACTGATCACTGGAGTGATGGAAGAAATGTTTTAAACACTAGCACTTCGGAGGCAGGGTTGCCGTGAGCTATCACCTCCACTGTGGTTAGTGTTTTTTTAATTAATCCCTGTATTGCCTGAACATGTTCTTAGAATACCTCTAATTATTCAGATTTCTTGATGGACGCCCTGTGTGTCTTCCCACTCTGACTGTGGATGTATATCCTAATAAGAAATTACATTCTTGCCTCAGCATACCACAGGCTGCACACACATCAGCCAGCACACAGAGATGACAGAGCCCCTGTGTTTCAGCTGATTTACACAATTCCTAGTAAAACCTGTTGCCTTTTTGAGGTAAAATGTATTTCTCTATTATGGCACATGTTCAGTATATACAGTAATGCTACAACCAAAACAAAGGTGTCCTAACTATAGGCTGAGACTACAACTTATTCATATTAATCCTTGCTTGGAGTGGGATGCTGTTGATCTATGGAAAGTTTTACTATATTAATAATGACAGTGTCTCAATATACAATCTATAATATATCTAAGTACATTGAATAGGTATGATTTCTTGTATAAACCTTAAATGAAATATACTTATCTAACAATGTCACCTTGTATGCTTGTCAGAGATTGGTAAAAATATATATATAAATATATATATATATATGCATCCGGTCTCCCAGTGCACAGGATTCAGTGATTAACCTCTGCTGCCAGGCTTTACTTACCAGTTATTACACTGTATTTAGAAGACTGATGTCTCACTCCAAGGGAGAACAGAGTTCTGGAAAAATTCTTGATCTGCCCCAAAATACAAGAGAAGTAACCCTGATGTGTCCCACATTACAACACCCAGGTTATGGTACCAAGCCAGGTTACTTGTGTAAATGAAAAGTTAGGGAAGAAACCTCAAAGACCCATACAGCTGAACAACAAAGCTATCCAAGAGTTGATTCCAGATCTTTGACCTGTGATCTTTCTCACAATGCACATGGTTTATGCTAAATCACAATCCTAAACCTCAGTGTTATTTTAGAAACCAATTTGTACAGTTAGGAAACATTCCACTGATTACAGCATCTCCCAAGTACTTATATGCCCTCTTTATCTTAGCACTATGTGAGCATTGCAGAAAAATCCAGTAGTCAATGTACTAGTTGGCTTCCTATGGGAAGGACAACATTTAATTGGCTTTGATATTTTTCTTTGTTCAGTATGTTTCTCTGTGTGTGTGTGTGTGTGTGTGCGCATGTGAGAACACACGAATTTTCTTCTCTTTTTTTATGGTGCACTTCACTGACATATTTAATAGTCACTCATTTCCATAGCACTTGTTTACCATAACTTACAAAGTAAAACTGGAGGATTATATTGTATTTACAAACAAGTTGGCACTTACAGAATAAATTATTGATTCCTTTTCTTTATTATTTAATTTTCTTTTTTTTTCTCCACTTCTTTTTCACCAAAGGGCATCCAGAATTCAGGCAGAATAGTAACACCTGCTGCCAGTATGCTACATTAACATGAGTAAAATAGGATTCCAGCTGTTACACTCTTTCCCAATGATTTGCTTGTTGCTGAGAGGCAGTGCCTTCCACCTCAGTTCATGTCCAATGCTCAAAAGCTGTTAGTCAAGTGAAAGCAAAGGCTGCATGTTTTCTTCCTCATTCTTATCCATTCGTTTCAGCACCCCAGGATCCACAACTGACTGAGACCTGCAGAGGGACAACATGTTTATTTGACATTTCTAGATGAAGACAAATGAGGGCAAACCTCAGCTTTCTTTTGTTTATTTTGATTTCTGTCAGGGCTTAAAAACAAGGGCTCAGCATTACCCAGGCATCTGGTCATTGCAAATCATCAGCAAATACCCTCATGGAAGAATAACAGGGCTTTAAAGGACTTGGTGCTGATCTGTAAATACAGGAGCAAAGGGTGGAATAAATAGGATCTTCTCTTTGGTGAAATCATGAAGCAGGGAGTATCCTCCACACACAAGAGCAAACTAAGCTGTGCTCTGTAGAGACTGTCTCTCCAGAAGGTTATACAGCACTGGGCTGGAAAAGAAGGTACAATTCAGTCACCCAGCTGGCTAATCACACACTGCAATTAGCGGGATGTGTTAGCTGGAAGCACAAGTTGCTCCTTTTCTGAACAGCATCTTAATTCAACGGGACGAGATCCTAAGCCAAAGCTAGGAATAATGCCATAGTTAGCAGGATTTCTGGAGCAGTGGACAAATGTGTCAAACTCACTTTTCAGCTCAACTGAACAGGGCAGGGAAGGATGATCAGGGTAAATTCAGTGATGATTGTAAAATTTCTCTAGATTCTCTGACTCAGCCCAGAAGCATAGTATGGTACTGGTGCCCTGCAACAGCCATGTGTGATGGACAAAGTGAAAAACCAAGTCTCAAGCAGAATCAAAATGTTCCATTGGAAAAAAAAAGCCTGCAGTGCTAAGATGAGATCTCACATCAGCCATGGCTCAGCGCATCAAAAAGCAGCCACTTCTGGGGCACAGTAAATGCAATCCTTGTTAGATGTTTCCTTTAGTGACAAAACCTCATGCAGGAAATGCCTATTTCTCTTTCTTTCTGTAAAGAAGATTCGAGATGACTAAAGAGCATGTGTGCATCTCTTCAATGCAGGCAAGTATTTTTGATCAGTGGAAACACACTGTGCTTGCAGCATTGCTACAGATTTGACCATTTAGAGGGCATCAGTGCAGAGAAAAACCTTTACAAATTCTAACTTTTCCTAAGATAACCACATGGAGTCAATCCACCCCTCTTATAAACTAGCATCATCCAGTGAAACCAATGAATGAGGCTGATGAGATCTTTCTCAAAAAAAATCTAAAGAAAACTTACAAAAACACAAGAAAAAACACGACTTAAAGCCTAGGTGAAAATTTTAAACACAAGGATATTTTCTAATTATATTTATCCCATTCTCATACTAATATTAAAAATCAAGAAAATTTGCTTTAAAAATATGATCATCTCTCTTGTTATAAGCATAACTTAGACTTTTTAGATTAAGAGTGTACAATAATACTCATCCTGAACACTAGTCAGCTCCTCAGGCAGAAAACGAAACCACTGAATTAAAAGAGCTTTATTAAAATCTTCACAGGGTACTGTGCCAATACAAAGCTTATCAAAAATTTGCTGGTGGGAAGCTGCACTCATGGAAAATCCAGTTCATCATGATAAAAATTGCTGTGGAAGGAAATTAACTTCAAAGGTTTGCCAACTGGATTTAAGTGCTGAAACTGAGCCTTTTCCTCGGCTGCCAATGACTGAGCAGACAGGATTTCCAGTTCTCATCTGGGAAAACTGAAGGGGAGCTGGAATGCCTGCAAAGCCTCCAATTCCCAAATGAGGAAGCTTTGGCCATAAATTCCCAGAGCCTCCAAAACCCCCAGTGTCAAGGCAGGTGTGAAAATTGAACTGCACAAATCCTGATCTATGGTTTGTAAGCTCAGATGCCCAAATGCCTTGAAGAAGGAAGAGAAATAGTTTGTGCACAGTTTTAAACTGAAATTTACTGTCATGCTTCATCCCATTCAGCAGCAATTCACAAATGAAGTTATGTGAAAGGAAAAACATTTGTTTAAGTCTATAGCTCCTTCTCTTCTACCTACCTCTCCCAAATAACTTTACAAACATTACTGAATACATTCTGAGAAAAACACATTGGGCCAGAGTTACTCTACAGAGTTATACTACAAACTCCCATTGCAGAGGTGAGGAACCAAAGCACAGCTCCTCTGCTAAGTTTATCAACAGGGACATCTGCACTGCTGGGTTAGGTGAGAAGAGGGTGCCTCAGGATGACAGCCACAGGTGAGCACAGCCACAGGCTAAACCCAACTGCTGACACAGCTGCAATGTAGCCAGACCACGTAAACAAGTTCTCCCCAGAGGTCTGTGCTATAGGTGGCATTAATTCCTCCTTATCTCCATCATCCTCCTCCCCACCAGTCAACTTTCCTTTCAAGGTGAGGTTATCCAATTCACCAAAAATTCAAGATCTGGAGGAATGTCAGTGGTTCACATTGGGGGCAAAAAATAAGAAAGAAATGAATTCTCAGTAGGATTTTGTTTTTAAAAGGACATTCTTTCAGGACAGTAAACTAATTTTAAAATGGTAAGCCAAATTAAACAAGGTAATTGTTGGAGATCTGCTAGATGCTTGTGAAATTTGTTCTAAGCTAAGCATTTTTAATTGCCTTAGTCATGGTTTTTATATGTTAAAGATCTTCTGCACTAACATATCATACTGACTGTGGGTTTAAAGTGAGAGAAACAACCCATCAGTTGCTGAATACAAGCTAAATTTCATTTCGAATGAAATAGAGATTATCTGTTTTATCTTTTCTATTTGGGTTTTAACAGTGTCTGTGCACTTAATATACTGAAGCCTTGGGACTTTCTGTCAGTTTTGGTATTAGCACAGTAAGTCTACTTAGTACTTTTCACGTCCAGCAGCAGGAACAAGGATTCCAGCAGATGCTGGAGGCATGCTAACTGAGAAATAATGCATAGAAGGTGAAGAAATTTTACCATAATATTATACCGATACAGATTTCAACATGTTTATTTTCTGCACTAGGTCTCCAACTGTGTTTGTTCACCCAGACTGAAAGAATGTCAATTTGAAGCTTACACTGAAGTGTAATACAGTATGAAGAGAGTTTTCAAGAACAAGTTAAATGAGCATAAAAATTATTTGAGAAAGAATTAAGAATGTGGTCAACTCACTGTTTTTCCACTTAATAATATGCTTGCCTGGGACAATCTGGAAAACAGCTCCAAACGGGCTGCTCCTAAAGGACTTGACATGGGCCTTCACAAAATTTTTTTCTTGCACCCTTGGATGAAGTTTATTTACTCTCACAAAATCATTTTGCAGCAGAAAGACTTCTGCATTTCCGTTCCTTAATTCCATCCTTCTGTCTAAGACAGCTTCTCTATTGCCTCGTAGTTCTTGTGTTATGTGCAAATCATATATGTGTATTGCTCACCTTTCCCCTCCTCTGGCTATTTCTCTCAGTCCCATTTACTCCATCAACTGTGTCAGTTACACAATTCTAGTTTCATGTATCTGGGCATTGGGGATTTTGGAGGCTCTGGGAATTTATGGCCAAAACTCCCTCACTGAGAATTTGAGACCAGGTTTGCAGCCATTCCAGCACCTGTCATATAGTTTCAGAATCTTTCTTAGCTTCATACCCTAGCTCATTTCTATCCAGTTTCTTGCTATTTCCCACTTTCAATAAAGTGGAGTTTTTTTCCAACACAAATTCCTTAAACTTTACTGCTTTTTTTCTCTTTTGATTTCCTATAGCAATCTTATTTTGTCTCCTCTGCTTCCACAAAAATATCTCCCTGTTAAACCACACTGTCCTTCCCAGTCTAGGCAATATTTTCCAGCCAAAATCATATTCCTGGATGAGAAATCTGAAAATATTTTATCCTGTTTGATCTGTTTCCAAAGCTTCTTTTCCTTTTTCATTGCATGCTGTCTCCTGAAACTGGGTTCCCAGCCTAGCATATCCTAACTTAATTTTAATTACTTTATATGTTGGTTTCTGCCTTGTTTGTTCTTTTCTGATTCCTTGCTAGGCCTGCCCCTTATGAGCTGCACTCTGACTTTTGCTGCCCTTTCTGCTACCTTTTCTATCACAGTTGAAATCTTTATCCTTTTCTCTCTTACTGCCCTGGCAAGCTGGGATCAGATTCACCCTCTCCAAGTTAATGACCTCACTGCTTCCATAGTTACTGGAGAGATAACTAAGCTCTTCCTATTCTTTATTCTGAATGGTAAATGCAGCAAGCAATAACATTGTACCTTTTCAAAGAGGAGAATAGCAGAATGCCAGGATGTTTGTCAGACTAGACTATAACAACTGGCATTTATTTTGGTCCTGACTCTCCTCATATTTTCTCAGGCATGCAGTCACTGGGACTGATGGTTCAGATGCTGTAAATGTCCTGGCACCAACAGGCTGGGAGATAGCAGGCAGTGAGCTATGAGATGGAGGAGGATAAGAGCTAACATCACCACTCAGAAAGATAACTGGCCCAAATTTACCCTCTACACAGAGGCTCACTCCAGCTAGCACTGTTTCTCTAATAAACACTGTAGGCTGAGGTGAGATAGCAACTTATCCTAAAGACAGTGCCATGTACACAACCTATATGGCACCAAAGAAATGATCAGCTGCACTGAGTCCACAACTCACATGGGTAATAATGAAGGATCTTTTTAAGAAAGGAAGAAAAAGAAACCTATTGTCTTCCTATATAACAGACTGAACTACCTACAGCTTCATAAAGGAGGAAGAAGGCAAATGTTAACCCTATGGCAATACTAGAAGACACTAAAACCTTTAACTCACCTTTTCATGGATTTGGGAGAGAGGTCCTTTTCTATATCCTTTGCAGGAGTGTTGTAGGAGTCCACATTGCATTCACTGTCATCATCATATTCATGGTCAAGCAGTGTTCTTGCCCACGTCCCCATGTCATAGGGGGGCAACATTCCTCCAAACTCTGAAGGCAGGATCTCAGGGTGTATGAGCTGATGCAGGCTGTTGAGGTTGTTACCATGCAGGAATATCTGTATGTACGCATGCAGGTAAAAACACAGGGGCATCACCAAAAAACATCAAAGCTCAAATGGCATTGTCATTATTAGGAGGATATTGTACAATTTAAACATTCTGGCTGTGTTGGGCTAACAGAGATGCAGAGGAAGGCACGCATCACCTCTGCCTTAAGCATGGTCATACTGTGTTCATAAATCTCCAAAGTTATTAAAGCATAAATAACTTAAAATGTATGCAGGGAAAGGAATTTAGGAGGGATAAGAACTGGTGTTTGGTCGCTAGATGGACAGACTATTAGACAGACAAACTGCCTTATTAATCTCTTGTCAGTTGCTCTCCCTAGTTCTGTAAATTAAGTGAATAAATTAGGATTGTAATAAACAAAAATAATATTCACCTTATACAACAAGGAATATATGTTGACTTTCAGTATGCAACCATGAGTTCTATAAATAAGATAAACTGTGCAGCATAATAACAGTGCTGGAAATACTTTCTTCCTTAATGTAGTCATACCAGTAACTACCATTTCTACTTGACAATACATGAAGTAATTCATAACAGTAAATAATCACTGTTACAACACTGAGGGAATACCTGATGGACTATCTGATATTTTCCATAAATGTTTTGGTAGACTGATGTTCATATATACTTTACATTAATATATCTGTGTATTAGCATGACGTGATATGAATGTTCATGTTTAGTGTTTCCCCTCAGAGATCTTTCACGTTCCAATTCACCTTGCAGTGACTCCTCTGGGCAGCTATAGCCTTAGCATGATTTATAAGAATTACATTCAAAAGGCAGAAAGACAAAGACCAAATTACATGCTTGTCTTTTATTGCTTCCTTCAGACCACCTTCCAGTCAGCTGTGGACCCAGGAAAGTTAATATGACCATGCAAAACCAGTGATTTTCTTCCATCTCTGAAAAGAATTTATCCTTTTGTGAAAGAACATTTATTGATGGTGAAAGTTAGTTGCTTTATGGTGCCTTTACAGCTAAATGTTTCACTTCTTAGCAATTGTTTTTATATATAGCCTAGTACTGCATTTATCTGAATATAACTATCAGTTGCAAGTTTACATGACAAATTTTAAAAATGTATAATAATTCAGGATAAAAACAACAGATAAATAATAAGCCTGATGTAAAAAATATCTAAAGAGATTCCTCTTAGGTTTGGGGTTTTTTTTCCCCAATATTTTGTTCTGCATCTAACTTTTTTTTAAAGCTGATTTTAAATTTTTATGTGCTGGTCATAACTTTCACATTTTGACACTAAGTTTAGAACTGTAAATCAATATTTAACCACCTGACTACTTTTTATAGGTATTCAGTACTGACAAAAACAGTTGTAAAAAGTCAGCATTTCTGAAATTATATGCCATTGATTCAGGTGTCTAAATAAAAATTTTGATGCTAACTGATAAGCCTTCATGTTCAACTGCCTTGTCACTTTTTTTTTAATGCTGTAGCATTGCTATGAGCTGCACTTTACTCCCTAGTTATGCACAGGCAGCACTTGAGTTGAAAAGGCCTCAGACATTTCTGGCACTACAATGTTCTTTGCAGAAGCTGCAGTCAACAGAGTGCAACTGAATCCTGCAAAATGGGGCTTCATTTGCATATTTATAACAGATATTACATAAAAGGCTTTGTGATCTATAGTTCAAAATCTGTAGATATCAGAGGCCTCTCAAGCATAATCTGTCAGTAAAAAACAGCTCAACACCAAAGATCATTGTGGCCTTGCAGAGTGTGTTTGAGGAGAAAAAAATACAGAGCTGCTTAGGGAGCTGATTCCACAAAAAGGAAAAAAAAAATCATCATGTTCTTTGTAGTGCCATTGATTGATGATGTTGATTGTGTTTTCCTGGATGACAAAGTTCCTGTTACAGAAATAATATCATTCTATATTCTATCACCTCCAAGCTCTAATTTAATTGCACTGATGCAAATGGAACAAATTCAGCAACATCTCGGAGGCTGCTCATGCTTATGCACAGATGCATGCACACAAATTCCCTTTTATTGGCTTTCATTCAAATTAGTATTTGCAAACTAATACTACTAGATGCCAGCTGGGTACTTTAGCTCATGCTAATGTCAAGGAAATCACACTAGGAAAGGACTTTGTAGTCACTAACTCTGTTTTTAAAGGGAAGACACAAATAATTTTAACAGAAATTAAACAGAATGGAATTGAATACAATCTTAATAGAAACTGTAATGTTGGTAATATTTTTTTATATAACCTCCAGGAGCAAGCATATGCTTGCATTTTAAAATACATTTAAGTGCACTGCTTGACTGCGTCCTTAAAGGATAATGTTGTCTAAGTTTCTAAACCAGTTGAAGGTACCCTTTGCAACACAGATATATTTAAACATTTTCCACCAATAGCAAGCTGATATCTCATGTTAATCTACTTTATTAGAGTATGATGCATCTGCTGATGACAACTGCCAGGAAATGGACAATTAAAAAAAGAAGATTACCCTTTTTCGTGTCTTCTCCTTTAGGAAGGGCCGGATAACTGTGTAGAGCGCATGGATATACCATGGCTGATTGACGAAATGTATTCCTCCAAACCGAGCTGGAAAGCTGTCCTGTGTGTCACAAAAACAAATATATACCATTCTCAACATATGTAGCACATGCATCAAATACCATTTTTTTCCCCCGAATGCCTTCATCTTAATAATAAACCTTTAACAAGAAGAAAGATTATTCAAAACTGTGTCGTCTCAGCTGAGTTCTAACCTTCCACACCAAGGAGTAACACACCAAGGAGTAACACACCAAGGAGTGTAAGTAAGTAAGAGGAAGTGTGGAGGAAGTGTGCTGAGAGAGCTTTGCTATTCAAATAAAGGCACACTTCTAACCTCTAGGAATGCTTTAAACGTTTATTATTTGCTCACAATCCATCTATGCAATGTATTTTTCTCTTTTTCCTTTCTATGGATTTTATTCATATTTGATAGTAACAATCTCAACTCTTCCCCATGCCATTAAAGAATGTCACTAAAAATGTTCCTCAACTCCACCTTAAAAAGCAAGTGTAAATCTAAACTACTTTTCAAAATGTCTCCAATATTATCCATATTTCATGAAACTGAGACTGCATTAAACATTATGCATAAGCCCTTATGCAATATCCATGACAGTAATTCTTGTCACATAGTCAGAGGCCTTCTGGGAACTCAAATGTAAGGATAGCATATCTGTAATGAAGCAATGGCTTTTCTTTTTTACTTGCTGAAAATCACAAGGGGCAGATAACACACTAGGAAAAGATTCTGATATGCATTTTCAATTTCTAAGGCGAGAGAATATGCCAGAGGGTTTGGCACTTTGAGGAGGGCAGCCACTCTGTCCTGGAATACAATTGGCCAAATTCCTTGTGTTGTCCTCATTTTGTCTTTGCCTGGTTGATCATATGCACAAACAATGCAATAAGCCAGCTCCTATGTTTCCTAGAGTTGCACCATTGAGGAAGAAGGAAAGAGGTGTAAACAGGTGCAGTTGATGCATGTCCCCTTTTGTTTTCATGGCTTATGTCAGAACCTTCTTAGTGAAGAATCTTCTATTAGTTTTACAGACTCACTAAATTAATGGCTTTCATTTGAAGCTTAAATCAACAGGTGACACAGCATCGGCAGCCATGGTAGTCACTTAGATCACAACCAGTTTTCTCACAGCAGCAGCTCCCATTTGACCATGCAGAAAACAAACAAGGACATCCTTTCCAGCTACACCTCCTCCTCTTCCTCCACTTCTCCTCCTCCTATGTGGATGCAATAAAGACAACTTCAGGTCTGTGCCACTGGGATCAAAGACTCAAAAGGAGGCAATCAAATGGTCTGGCATAGTGGTTTGTGCAAAGAGATGTATTTTGCCTCCTCTGGAGACAAGCAAGGAGGCCCTACAGAACCACCCAGTAGCTTCAATGTAATCTGCAAAGCATCACTTGAAGCATAGGGTCATACAGCACACACCAACAAAATGGCCAAGAAAAAAATTATAAACTATTCCAGCCAATCAAGAACTGCCACAAAAGGAAGGCAGAAATTGCAGGAAGGAAATATTTCATTAAATGTTTCCAGATAGGAATATATTTTTAAAAAGTTCAACTGCCTGTATATCCACAGAATCTCCGTAATTCAGTGAATGTGTTTAGACCTGTGGGAATAATGAAGTACGAATCACTGACTCCTCTCCAAGGATCCATTCACATCCTGTCAGGCACACCTGACCCAGGGGCTCTTTACACCAAAGTACCTGTTGCCCTCAAAATTTTAACAACTTGGTGGATTTTCCATCAAGAAGGCAGTACCTTGACAACAATTTACAGTGAGGATGACAACCACAACACACCCCACTCACATCTGGCTGGCCAGAGCACAGCAGTCAAAGCAATCAATGGTCTGTTTTGCATCTTTTCTCCAGAAACTTTTGATTAACAGCAGCTTTGAAAGAAAACAATCCTACTGAAAGATTGCTGCAGAAGCCTCATTCTGCTAAATGCCCAATTCCTGTCACCACTAACTAAATGTCAAACAGGATGGTTGATAATCTGACACGTAATTCACTCTGTTCAGTATTGCAAATCCACAAACACCCTTCTGAGGACACAGCTATGATCTGCAAAAGGCAGTAAATTATGTTTGTATCACAGTGATCCAACAGATCCATTAGGAAGGATAAATCACTGGATGACACTTTAACCTTTACTTACAGGAGATACAATTTATCTACAGAAGGTTGCATTTATTTGGATTATCACAGCTGGTTCTCTAGCAAAGAAATCTGGTGCTCCATGATGCATACCATGCACAAAAAGCCACACACTTAAAGCAGCAGAAATCTCAGCAGAGCTGAGAGTCACACAGAAACTGAGGACAATTTGTGAATAAGATCTCAATAGGCAAACTGACATGTACAAACACAGATTCAGAGCAGAGTGCCAACAGCATTTATATGCTAATGTAGCCTCAGAATGCTCTATATCTTTTTAAAAATACAAAATTCCCAGCACACAAAAGGATTATCCTTGAAAAGTACTGCTTTGATGCATCTACCATCTTCTCCTGCACCTTAGAAACCATTTACACAGAGGATCACAAATATATGTGGAATGATCCTCAAACAGAAGATGCCACTTGATCTTAGTTTCAGTGTTTCTCAGAAATTCTGAAGGCATTTTCTGGAACTAAAGAAGATGGGTATTTATCAGTCTCTGTGACTGAACTGAGGTGCCCAGATTCAGAAGCACTTCCTAAGGTGTAGTTAGGACTACAAAAAAAATTGTGCCAAAAAAGAGAAAAGGTGATTTGGTCAGAATGATCCTGCATTGTACACAGTGCTTAGACTAGCATTCAAAAGCTGCTGAAAGTAGATCCAAAAGCAAACCTGAAAAGAATCTGCGGAAAAAATAAAAAAAGCAGAATAAGAAACTACATCTGCTAGAGAAACAGGTGTCAGAAGGTTGTATTGCTCTTCTCAAATGCACCTGATTTCCACATGGGGATTTGCCAGGCAGATGGTCATCCTACACAAACAGCAGGCAGGAATTTCTTTCCAAACACTGATTCTTCTGGGGTTTTATGTAGATGAGGTTACAAGCACGGTGGCAGTCACAACTGCCTCTGCAGACATACTGTACTTCAACAGATGAGCCTGTAACCCATGAATCACATTAATTCCAAGTAAAAGGAATCTCTTGGCAGAAAACAGTAAGAAACGGAGATCAACTGTGAAGTGAGCTGGGCTCCTGACTGGAAAAAGTAATAAATCTGACGGGGTATTACCAAACTGCAAAAAAGAACTAATTATTTATACACAGCGGGTGGATTTCTCTTAACATCCACTGTAACCTCTGTTTCAGCAGCAGAACATAACTTTTGCTTGTCTCTGATGAGTACGGTTTGTAACACGGCCATGCCATAGACACAGACAAGCAGGCAGCTACCATCAGAGACCACAGCCCCCCTGACACGAGGCTTGAAAGGACGATTAGCAATAGGCTGCCAAGGAAGAGGCACACACCCCTACCCTGCTGTCTGCAGCACTGGGGGACTACTAGTGCACCAGCAGCGTTGCAGAACAATCCCTCACTGGGTTTCCATCTCTTGTGAAATGGTTCTGTGGACTCACACGCGGCAATTTTAACCTCTCTGACAAACATAGTTTATATAAACTATCTTTACAAGCTTTCTCTCCAAGGACCCAGCTGCTGTTGCCTGCTACCACCCTTGGCGCATACTAAGAAGCCAGGCTGCCACTGTCCAGACACCAAATTCTACTCCATGCTGGGCTTGGCCATCACCTGAGCCAGCTCTCAGGGCTTCACAGGGCTTCTCAGGGTTTCCCTGCTCCTCTTTGGCCAACAGGAACTCTTACAGCACAGGTAGTAACAGCAGAAACAGTATATGAAATTTTCAACAGTACTTGTGAGAGGAAAGTGCTAAATTTTTACTGAAAACCAATGTGAGTCTTCTTAATGGTGTAAGGACTGTTAAAAATGACCCAGCTTTTTATCTTTACCAAATGCAAAAAATCAAAGAACTTCTTAAAGGCCACAGCATTCTTCACTCCTTGAGCATCATGCCTACATTTAAATCTCTTCAGCCCTCCTAGCTGAACTCAGGACTGTAATCAAATTTGTTTGCACAAATATTAGAACTGTAGTGTCAGAAACTGCTGAGACCACTGTGTGCCCAAAGGTGCTTTGGCTGCCCATTGTCATCAGAGCCTTACAAGTATGCTGCACATCTACAGCTGACTGTCTGGACACCTTGCCACATATTAACACTGAGAGAGTGCTTGGGCATGTGTGCTCTGGGGTTATTTCTGAGGGTTTGCTGCCCTTATGTGCAGTGAAACTGCTTTTGTGGACAGTCTAGACAAACATAATGAATACACTCACACCCTTTACTTAAGGCTGCACTTGAGTGCTCTGATGAATTCAGCTGTAGGATCTGCAGACAACAAGAGGTTACACAGTCAAAACTGCAACAGTTGTATCTTCATAAAAAAATCAAGTTCAAAGAAAGCATACAAAACTATTACAGTCTTAACTGTGACTTAATACTTCTTGCTGAAGATAATACATTAGGCCTCCTTTAGCTTTTCTGAAAAGTGAAGCGCTTCAGGGGAAAAAAATACTATGATGAACCAAAATAGTATCTTTATATGGGAAAGCTCCACTAGAAAGAAACTGGAACATTTTGTCTGCTACAAAATGCGTCACAACTAAACTTAATTTTTAGCATGTTAAAGAGAAGACTATGGAAACTCATGGAAAGAAAAGGGTCTGGCTAGAAGGAATAGTTCACATTCTTACAATCCAAGAGCTGAACTACCAGAGGAACCAAGGGTCACTGCCATCTGCATCAAGAAAGGACACCTGTCTTGCTACCAAACTGTAACTTTCACCATAGCTAGGAAAGAACAAGGCATTCCTAATACCAAACTTCCTGCCAGAATCCATCCATGACATGAGACCTTGCAATGCCTCAAAACAAACCAACTTTTATGTCAACACTGATCACCTGTACTCAAGACGTGACTGGAACCAGTGGTGAGGATTGGATGATTAGGAGACTGGAAAGTGAATCTTTGGCATCTAAAAGAATTTGGTTTGGATTTTTTTTAAGGAAACAGATGCTAAACACGCTAGGGAGAATAAATAACAGATGAGGAGAGAACCTTTCAAAACAAAGGACAATGGTGACACCGAAACAAGGGAGAGAAAGCTGACCAGGAACACAACTAGTTTGGAAGCTGGTAGACAGCTTGGAATTACCAAACATGCAACAAGCCTGGCAGGGACCAGCACCTGCCAGCACCCTAACTCATTTTGAGAGAATCAGTAAATTCTGAATAAGCTAAGCTTCAGGTTGTCTAACAACAGAAGACCTTCTCTCTGCACCTCTCTGTTAAGGCTCTTTAAGGTTCAGAAAAAGCAAAATCTCAGGTGGTGAAATTTTGCTTGACCCTTGAAACAGCTGCACTAGCGATTTCCCTCTGTAAGACTAAATTGTTATTCTTTCCTAGTCTGAGCTTTTCATATTATACAATGTTGAGCCATTTCTAAGACAAACAAAAAGTGACCAAATAAATTTTTGTTACTGTGTTCAACCAAAAGCACAGTACCTAAAGGCAGATTAACATCATTCAGTGACATTCCTACAAAATAAGATTTAATTATCTAGAACTGGATGTTGTCATTTTGCTAAGAAGCTTCCAGTGAAGCAATTTGACTTTTGACAGTCCTTTTCATTTCTATTAGCCATTTTATCTTACGGCTTATACAGAAATATGTTAAGTTGAATGAAATGAGAAGAGAGATGGTATCCATCCAGTGAGAATATTTTTTTATTAGAGTATCTGTCTTAATTTCAAATAGTGTTCCACCCTTCATTTCAATATGCTACCCATAAAAATTATATATTGTTTAAATTCATTAGGTGGGATTTAAAAGTAATTTGACCATATGTGTCAGCATGTTTATATATAAATATAATAAAATTTAAAACCTACATAGATTTTGTGCTTTCACTGTTTGGATAAAGGGATTATATCACTCTCAATTTTTAATTAGGTGGTCCTGATAAAGAAAGCATTAATAAATACGTAAAATATGTAAAAAATGTAAAACCTTAATTTTAATTTGAAAGTACTTTATTTCTTTGCAAATTACCCTCAGTAGGTTTTAGGCTCTTTTTTTTCCCAAGTTTTAATTGGAAATTGTGAAATTCATTTAGAAATTTTTCTTTGTTTTAATGGGGACTTGTGCTTTAGAACACTGGTCTTGGCCTGTTTGTTTAGTTTAGACCTTGAAAATGAAGGCTTTAATTTTAAAGAAGAAATGAAAAAATCTGTTTTTCAAGGACAATACAGTTTTCAACTATCAGCACTGCCTCTTTTCTAACACTTCATTTGGAATGTGGGATATTAAAAAGGGGGATAGGAACCCAAACATTTTTACAGCCTGATGCTATTTTCCAAATCAGCAAAGCCAGAAAAAGGGTAAGAGGGTAAAAGTAGGTTCTTCTATTCTGTTTTCTATCCTGTGATGAAAACCATTCTTTACAACAGACAATTATCAGATGGTTATTTCCTCTATGGAAATTCCCATAAGGAAAAAAAAAAGTTTGTTTTCCAGGCAGCTTGTGAATGTCTTATTAGATTAAGATCACAGACAAACACTGCAAACTGCTGTGCATAAACACAGTAGCAATACTTTCATAATACTGATGGAACAAAAATAATGTGGAAAATTACTGTTCATAAAGGATTCCATACTCCAGTTCCTGAAGGCAGAAGTCTTTGGCCAGGGACTGCATAGCAAGAGCTGAAATGCCACACCAGCATCCCAACTTGTGCCACCCTTGTCCTGAAGTCACCCTCTTGTCAGTGAGACTGTCCAAACAGCCCCCGGTCTCTGCCAAACTGCTGACCACAGGATTACTGTCAGGATGCTTTTCATCATGCAGAAAGCTTCCCACAGACCTGAGGTCATTTCAAAGAGGAGCATCAGTAGCTACCAGAGACCGCCCCCCTTCCTTGTACCTGATCACTTTCAAATATGAGTAGGTTAAACAGCACCTGGGAATGAAGGGATATTTTGGGATAATGTTAAGATGAGGATTGAAAGAAACAAGGTAAGGCAGAAACCATAGAAATAAGACAAAAGTGAGGAGCAGAAGTGATTAAATAAAAAAGTAATTCAGGGAGAGATATCAAGACACCACTGTGATACACAAGAGAAAAACATTCATCTTATTACCTCTCTAGCCCCTTTTCAAAAATTTCACAGGAAGGCAAGGAAAGAGAAATATAAAGTATTCTTGTATAGAGGACCCATGTTTTATAGTCACATGTCAAGACCGATTTTGCAGATCTAAAGTCAAATTGGGTAAATAAATACCAAATCTTTTATCTTCCATGTAATTTCATACATCATTCCAGCTGACAATCTCCTAGGACCAGACCCAGCCTAAGGATTTCCAGTTCAGGACTGACTTCTGTCAAAATTTGCAAGAAGCTAATCTGAACCTGTCCAGGAAATGAGGTGCATAGGTCTGCAGATGTATCAGGTGAAGAAAGATCCTGCACAGAGGCAAAAATGCACGTTTCAAATAGCACTGCATAGCTATCTGGTACCACTAAGTCACTGAGTTGAAAAGATACCATTTCTCCTACCATAATATTCACTTTTTGTCCCCTGGAAATTAAGAACTTCTAAACTGGTGCCTACAATTTTATTATTCAAAGCTCCTCTGAAAATGCAAGACTCTGTTTCAGACAAGACGCATTAAAACTGGATTAATGCCTTTTGTAAGTTTCAATTTACAACAATACAATAAACTGAAAAGTATAGAGTTTCAAGAGTTATTTCATGAGCCATGTGTTTCCTCATACTATGAGGAATCAATCTCCATCACTGCAATAAGCACTAAGAGCTGTAATCATTTTGGCCATCCAATTTTAATCCGTCACTCCATGCAAATCACAATCCTGAGAACTGAACTGAACTGTAAAATTGGAGTGATAGTGATTTAAGAAAAATCAGCTGAGAACAGCCACTGAGATCCAGAATGCAGCATAATTAAGCTTTAAATTACTGAGGAAATTGAATAACTGACTTGAGATCCATTAATAAGTATTATATTTTATTAAGAGTAGAGGTATCATGAACTATACAGCATACATAGTTTCAAGAGGTCAGTTCCCCACAGGACGAATCTATTTCCAGTTCCAAAAAGTGTTCAAATATCTTTGTCATAGTACAGAATGAAGATTTATTTCAGCCTTTCAGCTTTTAAGAAAGCCTTAGTCCGAACTGCTCAGCTACACTTTATCTTTTCAAAGGTGCTTGAAAAGATATGATTTCCTACATGCTAACTCCACTTCAGCTTCCCTCTTCTGCACTCCTGAGTGACTGCTGGTGGTACACATATGCAATATATGCCTGGGAGTCCAGGGAATTTCAATATTGTTTGAGGGAGAACTGTCATTCAGGTTATTACTCTAGAGGACCACAGATCACTGTTCATGAATTCTAACTTCAAACATCAACCCCCTGTCTTTGTAAAGCCACATAAGCATGGGTGTTTTCTGTGCTAGCTTCTATGGAGGAAACCTTCCAGTAAAAACCAGAGATTCATGACAACTGGGAAAATAAACAGCTGCATGTTTTACCATACATATCTAGAACAAGGCTAATGTGTTTGCTGTGCTATCAGGATATGCCAGTAATGAAGAAATGTGATGGTAGGATCTCTCATAAAATCACACTTTTGAAACTCTTGAAAATTCATGTACAAGGAGTTGGGAGATCAAAACCAGGAATGCAGATGTCTTCTTGCTAAGATAAAAGCGGAACCAATGTGAATGCATTCTCAGCAAGAGAAAACAACAGTAACCTCAGCTCACATCACATGGGTACCCACAGAGAAAAGAACTCAACTCTGAAACTGTCTGGAATGCAGTGTCCAGTGCTGGGCTTCCCAGTACAAAGCAGACAGAGCCATACTGGACACAGTCTGGCAAAGGGCCCGGAAAATGACTCAGGGATTGGAGCATCTCTCATACGGACAGAGACTGAGAGATCTGGGAATGTCCAATGTGGAGGAGAGATAACTCAGGGGAATCTCAGCAATGGGCATAAACACCTGAAGGGAGGGTGTAAGAAGCTGGAGCCAGGCTGTTTTCAGTGGTGCCCAGTGATAGGATCAGAGGCCATGGGAACAAACAATCAAACACAGAAGGGTCCTATTGAACATAAGGAAACCATGTAAGAGCACACAGCTCTAAACAGGTTAGACACTGATGAAAAATATAAAATCACTGAGGTAAATAGTCTTTTTACCTGGTATTTTTCAAACCACTTATCACAGTTATGCTATTTTTTGAATTCTTCACCAGCAGAAGTAACCAGTGTGATGATAGACTTCTCAAAGGCAATTAAGAATTATTTGCTGGTAGATGTTAATATTTACCCTATGGAAATTGCTTAAGCTTCTTGGCTTGGCTGAGGTCACTCAATAAGTGACTGTCAAAAATGTGCTTGACTTTCTCCACCTAAACTAAGGCTTACCTTACCTGCAAACCCTGACATTTCATGCATCACACTCTTCAAACCAGGATTACAAAACGTAGCCACTGCCCAACTGCCTGCACAACACTGAACAAGTTCAGTTTCCAAAGGCTGGGAATGAGCTGCCTCCCCAGTTCTGACACCCACCAGTGAGCCCAGCTTTTCAGAAATGTCAGAGGCAACACAGGCATCTCATAGATCAGGGAGTCAGCAACAATCTTAACTCCATTCATTAACGACACCTCTAGAAAAGAAGTTCAATTTCCATTTTGAGACTGTCAATTTGCTACTCTGCTCTTAGCTCGAACAACATTACATAGGGTGGCTGCATTTGAAAGTATGTCTTTTTTCTAAACATAGCATTATTTACAAAGATATTACTTCTGCATATGTAACATCTTCAGATGTTTAAAACTAGAGATTGCAAAATATTTATTGCTCTACTGCTAAAACCTTATTCAAATTGCAGGATCTTAAGTGCAATGCAAAATACTAGACCAGTGTAACCTACTTTTTACAGGAAGCCTAAGAATGTCTGCAAAAACATCCTCCTTCTCTCACCTTCCTGGTCTACCTTTCTGATTTAGCCACACTGTGATCTGAAACCCTCTTCTACATCATGGCTTACATTTTCTGCTCTCCTTTGCTCCCGCCACTCCAGCGCTAGTGGTTGATGCCAACCAGAGAATTAAATCCCCAGTACAGGGATGACGGCATACGGCATGTGTGAGTGGGTTTAATGGAAGGCAGAGACACCCTGCTGGCTGTCTCTTGCTCCCCATCCATTAGGCATCGTGCCGTGCTGTCCGGAACATCCATGCTATTAGTGCCACAACCATGCAGCCGTCATCCACGTCACTCCTGCTGCTGCTGTAAAGGCCCCTGCTGTGACCACCGTGTGTACCTCAGAAGGAGGCTGAAAATACAAAACTCCTCACTTCAGTGAAGATATCATTAAACATTAAACAATAAACCTGAAACAAGCTTCTACCTCCGCTTAACTGAACAGCCAAGAGTCATTCCTCAGCAACACAGGACAAACTGAAATAAAATCAGAGCCAATGCTAACATCAGCAGACATGGCCTCTTCCAACCTACCCATTCACAAATGGATGCTGCTGTAGAGACAATGTCACAAAGCTCCTGCAATTGTACAAAAAAATAATTTAGGCAAGCAAAATACCCGTTAGGTATTAAGAAGTGCTGGGGAACACAGCAGGATGCAGATACAGTCTCAAAATGCACCACATTTTCTAGCCATAAGACATCTTCAATTGCCAATGAACAAAAACTGCATTGAAATCTATAAGGAGTTAGACTGCATGTGTGTCTATGTCTGTGTATAAAAATCATTATGCCTCAAAAAGCAAATTAATCTCTTAAAAATTATTAACATGGATAATTTGGCAATTTCCAGTAGCCTATTCACTTTAACATAGATTTAAGAGCTCAGACTATCAGCATAGGACAAAAAAGGCATTTCCTTTCTAGGAACCAGAATCAGTTCTTTGTGCCCTACTGGTAGATCAACTATGTATTAGAGCTGCAGCTGCTTGACTTTTAATCCACGTTAGTTCACAGACCTTAAACAAATTTGATGCTACCATATTAAAAAGGGAAAGCACTAGAATAAGTTATACATAAACAAAAATGAAAACAGATCAAGCAAGAGACCAATTAATCAGTCAGATGCTGGCAGTGAGAGGACAGGCTGCCTACTGCCAGCACACAGGGAAATAAGAAACACACAGATAAATAATTTAAATTCCCTTAAATGCAATTAAATCCAACCTGGAATAACCATAAGATAATTCTTAACATGTTTCTTTGCTAACCTTAGTTTTGGCAATTCAGACAAAGAAATTTGCTGATGTGTATATATGTGTACAGTGCAGTACTACAGACGTATAATACCTGTTCTCATGCTGAATAAACAACACTTCAAGCCACATTCTGGATATCAGACACCAGCTGTATGCTTAGCCATTTAAAGATCCTGAAATAGATCATTTAAAGCAGTACTTCAGTCAGCTCTGCTCATTTTGGAGCCTGGCTGATAAATCTTCACATGTAGCCGAAGCATAAAATAGTCTTCCATTTTCTGGGCCCAAATTCCTGCATCATTGTATCCACTACAGTCTTTCAGCACTAAAATTAAAAGCAGTTTGAATATTTAAATGTTTTGTGACAAGAACACAGCAGCTAAATCTGTCAGTATACAAAATGCAAAAGCTACCTTAGAATTTGAGTTCACCAGATGGAGGGAGGAAAGGAAGGTAGATGTAAAAAAAAAGCGGGGGAAAATTATCTCAGAATTCTTGCTCACTATTGCTACTGCTTTGGGAGCTGTAGTTTGAGTGCTCTAAAATTCCATTTCCTTACAGAGACAATGTTATTTGGTTGAAATATTTTTTCCTACAGTGCACAACAGTCTGTCCTGGAGACAAGAACAGATACAGCCTAGGGGTAAATGGGGATGTGAAGTGTCTGAATGCTCCACTCAATGCTGGCAGCTTTTCCAAAATTAACACTTCAATTTTGACCGGTTTGATACTTTTAAAATAAAAAAATGTCTAGAAGGGAGACATTTTACATGAACATTTTCTTTTAGTCATTATGGAAAATTTGTGATTCTTCTTAGAAAGGCTTTAGAATCAAAGGCTGTAATGTGTCTGTTTAAATTTTTAGAAGTATAGCTTTTGTTTTTGTGGATAAGCATGCAGCATCTTGGAGCTATTCTAAAAGATTTCATTCTGTTACTTGCTGTGATCATACACAGCACAAGATTATGCCAGGATAAGAAATTGAATTTCATGCAGATCTGATATGGACAGTTATGTGATGAAATAAATCACAGACAAGCACAATCCTGTGTGTCCCAAGACACCCTCAGTATTCAAACAGACTGCTTTGTTATTTTAAGCCGTCACACTGCAGTAAATTTCATCACCCAGTCCTGTGACTGTGACAGACCTCACCTGCAAAGTGTGAGAAATGCTGAATGACCTCCAGGTGGAGCCTAAAGTGATGCCCAATGGTTGTTGGCATTTCAGTAATTGGTTCCTCTCCTCCACCTCAACTCTGCCTCAAAGTTCCAGCACAACTAAACAGTTGGTGTGCTCACTGGAGCTGCTAGCTTTCAGCAGGACAAAAGTAATGAAGGTTCATGACCATTTCTGGGTGTATAAAGTCCCACGGTGCCATTGTAGACAGAGAAGCATTAACCTCAATGACTTGGTCAAACAACTCGAGGAATCTCATTCTGCCTATCTAAATCCTCTCTATACTTTCAGCTGACTCCAACATTTTTACAGCAGAATTCAACTGCCTCAAAGTGTCATCAGGAACAGGAAAACACCAGACACAACAACTCATCCAATGTAAGATGTGATCGTGTCATCACTACAATTGTTATGAGTTTATAGCAAGTGGGTCTGATGAGCTCGACCAGCTCTGTGACATTTCAGTACTGCCATATCAGCCTGCAGGGGTGAGTGCAGGCTCACCAAAGATCTCCAAAGCAATATTCTTCACACACAGCTCACTCACTTGAACTCACTGTGGACTTGCATTGTATCAGGCGTACTACATCATTTCTGACTAGAGAGACAGGCCTTTTCCTAATAAAATGTACCATAAGAAGTACCAAGGTACTCAAAATAACATTCTACAAAATTCCAAGCAGCATCTATACTGCACAATTAACAGCACCCAGAAGCATTTATGGAAGAGAAAGTCAATTTTCTATACTGTAAAACTGCTAGAGTAAGCTACAGCCACCCTCCCTCTCCCAAACAATTTGGAAGGTAAACAGAAATCAAGCCCCATTTCCAAAAATGACCTTTGAATGTAGCTATATGCTTAAGTTAACAATAATAATAATAGCCAGGACACAGCCACTACAGCAGAGGAGAGCAGCCCTGGGCATGTCTGTTTTATTAGTACATAGTTACACTCTCTTAAAGATCTTGTCCACTGGCAGTTGCCCATTATAAACCAGCAAGAAACTCAGGAAAACTTGAAGCAATTTTAAATTATTTTGCCTCATACAAAATAAACATATTCACTTCCAGATGTTAGCTATGGATTTTTTAAATTCTATTCATTACACAGATTAAACCTTTTAAATACCATTAATTAAACAGAGTGGCTACTCAAGCACTATGAGTCTATTGTGTAAACACATGTTAAGGAGTCCTGAGAGATATTTTTGTCCACAACAGTCATGTCTACTGACTAGGGGTTTTTGTACAAAACTTAGTATCACAACAAATGCTTCTGTTTGTATCATCGCTGTTGAAACTTCTATTGTCCATATTCTGTATAGTCTGAAATGGTGACTAGAAATGGCTGCAAGATATAAAAAATTCTTCATGCAAAATAATGCATCATTATTATTACTTGGTTAGCCATCAGGTCTTCAGCATCCCAGTTTCTTTTCAACAGCACTGAGAAATGTATTGTCATTTATATTCGAGATAAGTTATAATGAATACATTAAGTTCTGTCCATATTCCAATTAATTCTACAGGCAACTCATAGGTTTCAACCAGGAACCCTGGGATCAGTTGCATCATTTGGTAAATGGGAAAAGTGAGGGAGAAGAGCCTAGGTCTGAATATCAGTAACAAGTGAAGGATGCCAGAGTTCACTGATCAGCAGATCTAGTGAGAGCATGCAGGGGTTTTGGAGAACCTCAGTTACAGCAATGTAACTGCCTTTGAGGAGCTGGACTCTGCATCAGGTGAGAATCAAGTCCAGTCTGAGGACACAACTGATAAATATAAAATAAATAAAATCCACATACAGGGATTGCTGATGGTAATAACTATTTCTGATAGTCTTAACGAGTAACTCATCTGGGCTATGTGATTCTCCTTTTTCAAAACAAGGTACCTGTCGGAAAACAGTTCTCCACTACTGAGTATCTACTGAATGGTTTTTTTCTATGTAAGAGGCTTCATATGCATATAACAAAAACAACTTATTCCCTATCATCAGTAGGGTGAACAGCACAACCCCAGTGGGAATAGGAGCTAGATTAACAGACAAGCTGAATTCATGGCAAACAAAAAATGTGAGAAAGACCTTTGCGTGATTTTGTATTTCACAGAGAAAAAAATTTATTTACAAGCATTTTATAGTTTTGAAATAAAACTCCCCCTCATTGTGTTGGCTTTCTTTGATACTAACATAAATACAGATGTAAATGTGTTTGCAAAAAAATTATTATCTTTTCTACAACACTACTGTTAAACAAGTGTTGCTAGCTTAATGTAACTCAGCATCAGTGCAAAGACCTTACAATGTGTATTCCAATAGAGCACAAAGTTTATAAAATAGATGAATTGCTATAGCAGCAGGCTGTATACAGTTTTATATAGTCCACACAAACTATAATTCTCCCCTGATCCATACCTACCATACTGGCATGTGCTTTTCAGTACTACATAAAACAGTAACAAGTACAGACGCTATTTACTATCAAAGCATGTGCACAAGTATGTGCATCATCTACAGTTCCTGCAGATGAAAAGTATTCCCAATGAGGATCATACTACATTACCCTGGACATGGCTTCCAGCCAGGTAGGGAAGATATTCTTCTCTTCAAATGAGAGATCTAAAATAATGCCTGAAGCAAGAATCAAACCAGAAGTCAAAATTTTGAAATTCAAGCAAGTAACTCTCTGTCCAACCTGGCAGGCCTAGCTTTGTTTAAATCCACATCAAATTGACACCAACTCTGCTGATCTCCATGGACAGGGGACCACTGCCAACTCTCCAAAGCTGCAGGGATTCACAAGCACAGGGGACTGCACCAGAGATTGCAGGAGTATGAAGATGAGCACAGAGAATAAATAAAGAGAAAACATAAAGATACAGAAAGACACCAGCATTATGGATGGGAAAGTTTGGTTCTCCTGCACTGGAGCATCTTGTCTAGCTCAAGAAGAAATAGGGTTTGGGTCAGTTTTGGTGAAAGTCACTTTCACATTCACTGCAGGTAACCACAGAGCTTCTTCTGCAAGGATGGAGAGCTGCATTCATTACTTTAAATGTGCTAACTAGAAATTTGATTGTTAAAATTTGATTGGGTTTGACTCACTGTTACACAACACTAAGGGAAATAAGATCTATTTTACAACTCTAAAAATGAGGGCAAGAAAAATGGAACACATGAGCATCTATCCCTAAGACTCACTTCACAGTTTGGTTATCTCCATGCCTCAACACACTCACCTGTTACCTGGGAAACATCATGGAAATCTGACTTTCCAGCACCAACTCCTCTAACTCTATGCCTGATGACATTTTCTTGCAGTGACAGATCCTATTTTCACCCCTCCTGCTCCTTCTCATTAACATATAAAAGCATTACAGTACATTTCATTCTAAAAGAACTTGCTGTCCATCCCATTTCTATTTTACAGTTAACACTCAAGAAATGGGATGCCCTCAGTTGCTGTGTTATCCATTCTCTCTGCCTTATTCCCAGTCTCCCTGATCCATGCCTACTGTTGGTTTCAGTGCTGTGGGTCACCTTGCACCATCCCACGGACTTCAGCACTAATTCCCTGCTCTCTTCACACTGAATATCATCCCTAGAGAACTCCTTTTTCCTACAAGCATTTCAGTGTCATTCCAGTGTCAACACATGTATAACCTCAGCTCATGTCTCCCACTGCCAAGCCTCACCCATCATTACTACTTGCCTGAAAGCTCACTAACAGCACTAAGCCCAAATTCACTGTTTTTACTTTTTCTAGTGTTGCAGCAATCTTCACAATGCAGTCAGCCAGCAAACTCAGTCTTGTGCTTCTCTGTAAAGTCCTGTTCTCCTCTAACACCAGTGTCTGCAAGACCTACACTCACCACGTCTTTCCACATACAGTGTTGTGGGGAGCCTGACCCTGTCATCTTTAATATCCTACTGCCACATTTTGTCCTGCCTAGAAGTTGTTCTAAGCGTTAAGGTCTTTTTAATCAGTATGGGTTTGATGATCCCAGGGCTGTGTATTTCAGTCCATATTGAAAGGACCAACCACGAGAGAAAGGACAGGAACACATCACCCACCTAATAAAAATAAGGAGGGAAACTAGACTGACACTATTTGCGTGACCAGAATTGTGATCTATGTGAATCCTGACTGAATTCCCTTCTAAGCTTTTATTGGGTGTTGAAAAGAAGATCAAGGTTCTGAACAAGGAGGGGTGAGAGAAGCAAGCAACACCTAGCCCGATATGATGCACTAATGGCAAAAACATTCATTCTGAAACTATCTGCTCTGCAGCAAAACATGCCTCCTGTAATACAATACATGAGTCAAAGCAGATTATGCCCAGGCTTCACAGCAGAACGTGGAACAAAGCAAGTCATCCCAAACCAACCCCCCCATTGGACTACGACTGATGCAAGGTCGGGAATGCCAAATAAAAATCTGAACAGCATGTCAGGGCTCCGCTCGCCCCACCTGGCCTTACCTCAGGAAGAGGGACAGATGGTGCCAGTGACTCAGAAGAACGCCAAAAGGCTCTCATCTCACAGCAATAACCTATGTCCCAGCCCTGTGACAGGCTGTCATCCAAGCAAATAGTATTTTTCAAGGACGTAAGTGTGAACTTGATGCTGGTAGGAAAACATAACAGAGTACTCTCACAGACAACCTCTCTTTTTGGAACCTGGGCAAAGATAACTCTATTCTGCAGTTTCACCTGTGTGCTCCTCTGTGGGAGAAGGCAGGGCCTTGGGTAAAAATGCCTAGCAACATAAATTACAGCTTAGTATAAGTCTTCTGACTAAGTTTAAATTATCAAAAACCTATACAGGAATAAAAAACTCTCGGGGAAAGCATAAAACATTTGTGAGCAAGACTTAATAACCTTAAATAAAATCAATCCAAACTTTAAAATCTGTAAAAAAAAACCCCAACAAACCAGATCCTCCAGATTCTGCTTTTATATTTTCTGGGTTTTTTTGTGTTTTGTTTGTTTTTTTTTTTTTTTCCAGTTACTGTATTTGCAAAATAGAAGAAAGCAATTTTAGGTCTGGTCCCTGCCTCTTTAATATTTTTTTCCATTTGCAAAGTGTAAAACAGTGGCTTCCCATTTCTACTGTGGGGGAAAAAAATGCTATTGTACTTCTTTTCCCCAAAAGCAGGCACTGAGTGAATAAACACAGGGAAGCACTGGCTCAACATCTGGTCCCACACAGAAGGCAGGATTAATTTAGGACAAACAGAACAGGGAGAGAGCTTTGCATTGGTAGACCAAGACCTGGGCAGAAATGAACTGCTGAGAAAACCTGTAGCAGTAACAGCTCCTATGTTGGCATTCTTAGAGACACAATGCTGTAAATGATATAAGTGCATTAAGCTTCATGGGGAAGAATAATTTTCTCCTATTAGACAAAATAGCACAGAATGAGACAGCTACATATTGGCCCAAAACGCTGTTCTGGGGAGCTCTTCCACATCAAAAGCTTTATATTGCATCTTTATGTAACTTATGACACAGACATTTCTACTCCTCCAGTCTCAGTACACCAAACACTTGGGGGCTTGTCAGTAACAACTGAGTTTTCATTTGCCCTCCCAACTCAGAGTTGTTTCTCGAAAGTCCCACCCTGTTTCACAAGGGCCCTGAAGTGCTCTGCCCTCTGTCCCATTCTTTTTTTCCCATGTGTCAGTCTGAGTGCGAGTTCAGACACCACTTCTGTGCTGGTAGCTCACATGGAGATATCCCCAGTGCCCTTCTGAACAATAACTTAAATTTGTAGCGTGTTGTTCTAAGAAATGTCCAGCTAAAGCCCCATGTATCAAGAAAAAGAGGTTCTAAACCTGACAGCTTTACCTCCATTCTCAAACCTTGCACATGACAGAGCTGAGTCATTCATCATATTCAGACCCTGTCATATTTGATTTCAGCTGCTCTCAAGCCCCACACATCTCACCTCTATTTACATTCTGCAAATTCTCCTTGCATGGTGTTGCTTAGACAACGTGGTTGAGAGAGGGTGCTCACCAATGCAGCACATTATATTTTTTTTTTTCCAAAAACAAAAAAGTGTGGCTTTCCTGTTTTCCAGGGAAGACATCAGTGCTGCAGATGCACATTTCTTCATCTCAGTCTTCATGTCTGCTTTCCTAGCCTGTGATTTAATGAAAGATTAAAGACTAGCTTATGAAAGTTCACCACGGCAACTGCTGATGTCATTGGGAACTGGATTCCCAGTCGGGGCTTAAAGAAAGATGAAGACCATATTGATAATTGACAATATTTCTGACATTACTTATCTACCTAATTAAGCCACAACTCCACACCACTACATATGCTCAAAACTGAATGAACAGAAGATGTAGCACCATTAATACACTTAGCTATTGGTGCTACATAAAATTAGCCCACTGAAATTAACTGTTCAGGGAAGGTGTCGACTATTTATTCCTTTCTTATGAAGCAGCAGAAAAACAGAATTATTCATGCATCTACTTCGTGATGTCATGAAGTGATAATAATCCCACTGAAAGAAAAAGTATGTGCATTCTTCCTCTGAAAGCAAACCTAAATACTGCATCCTACAAGCCTTAAAACAAAGCAAGATTTTTTTATTCATGCAACTGCAAGGACATTCAAGCATTGAAAGAGAGGAGACACACTGACAGCCTGGACAGCTTTGCTAGTAATCATTGATGTGTTTGCCACCCTTTAGGGAAGAGGTAAAACTTTTGTCTATGTACAAACACAGGAACAAAATGCACATTCAAAGTAACCAGTACACATATGTCCCCTTCTGACTCTTTCTGAAACAAGTCACTGCTAAAATGCCTTCATGGTAATTTGTTGCTTGCTTCATCCTCCTACAGCAGCCCAAAAGCAATGTACTGATGGGCAATCAGCCCATAGCATGGAGATACACCCAGTGAAGGAGAATATCTGCCACAAATCCGTAATTTTCAGGAATGGCGAATAGGGGGCTTTTCAGGACTTTAGCAGATTTCATGAGGAAAAAATGCAATTAGGGGAGGAAGCAAAGTTTGATTACACAGATTTAAGAAACGCTAGCAATAAGTACAAATAGTTATGCTTCACTTATCTACTATGATTACAAGTATTTTGATGACAGGAATGAGAATGGAAGTAGACAGACCCTCTTCTTTCTGCATTGAAGTCAAAGCCATGAGACCTGGAACCGTGCCTGAGTGCTGGACACACAGCCAAGAGGCTCTGCAGTTCTCCTACACAGTGTGGCTGCCATCCTCATTACAAAAGAAGGGTAAAGCTGTCAGAGGGAAGCTCTTACAAGAAGACAGTTACAGCCTCTCCACAAAACTAAAACAATCCACCAAGAAGATTTAATGGGACAGAGTATCAAGAGGATGAAGAAAAAAAATACATATTAAGGCTCACTTTGCATGTAAGATGCTGCTTAGTTTGACTTCATTCCTACAACTTAAAGCAAGAACACACATGGTCCAAGATGCTCCCATGGATCTTCAAATAAATTCATTTTTAACTGGCTTTCACACAGCTGTCCTTAAAGGCCTGTGTGCTATTTTCATTTGATACTGCATTGATTTTCTCTGAAGTTTCCTCCTATCATGGCTACCCTGATCAATTAGTGTGCTATAAATAGAGCAGTCAGATTCCTTTCACTGGTCTCATTAAATTGCACTCCTGCTGAATTTCTTTGGAGAACAGAATTGGATCATACTGATAGCAATAGTATGAAGACGTCCTAGGGTTTTCCAGAGAAAATCAATTGTTCAATATTACTAACAAAATGCTTTATAAAGCATGACCCAATAAATCTCAGCTAATGCCCAAAACATATGTCAAACTAGCTTGCAGTTCTGCATCTGTAAACCACTGAAAAATACAGGATAAGAAAATAAGTGGTTAAGAGCCTCAGGCAGCTTCTCATTGATACATAATCCCTCATCTAGCACAACTGTTTAACTGCATCCCCTCATAAAGGAAACATGTTGCTGGAAGTATGCAGTTATCCCATATAATTCTTCAGGAAAATGAATTGAGAATTTGTGGAAGAACACAGTCTCAAGGCATGTCTGGTGCCTTTCAAAGTCACCATGTAATGGTGGTGGGCTCACTGACTAAAACTAGAGGAGAATTAGATTATCTGGTAAGGGTTAGTTACTGCAGCAGATGTGTGACAGCCATGATTTCAAAAACGTTAATCTTTATTTTCCAATGGTACATCAGTATAGCTTTTAAAAAACTTGTTTTAGAGATGACATTTTACTCAATGAGATTGATAACAGCTGTAAATTATGAAATATAATTGTCTCTTTTGAAACATTTCAAAATATAAACGGAAGGGCAGGTTTTAGGTCTGTCTTGTGCTGAACACCTTGCTCTATCCTTTTGTAATTATCCCGTCTTCCCCTGACATTCTTAGCATCCTCTTTTTCCCTCTGCAAAGCATTATCCTTCAAAACATTTTCCATCTTCCTCACAAAAAGAATCTACATTTTCACCATATACTCTTCTGCAGGTTGAAAATCCCTATTGCAAAGGTTGGGTTTATAAGTGCACTTGAATTAATGAATGTATCTAGTGTTTCTACATGGACTCACTGTGTCCGAAGCATAATCAATGAGGTTGCTCCGTGAAGACCAGAAAGATCCACTGCAGATTTCAGAAGACTGGCTGTACCTTGCAAAGCCTTTTCTGAAGAGAATGCTGGAGGACTACCAGTACTTGATAATTTGCCCCAGATTCTTTATA
The DNA here is from genome assembly GCF_963662255.1 of Cinclus cinclus. Taxonomy (NCBI): domain Eukaryota; kingdom Metazoa; phylum Chordata; class Aves; order Passeriformes; family Cinclidae; genus Cinclus; species Cinclus cinclus. Next base: position 50,368,821 of record NC_085048.1, on the reverse strand, counting down.
CTTTCCATGGTGGCCTTCAGCCAGAAGAGGCAGTGCTCTAAATTATACTTTCAGTCAAATACCTTAGCACCATATTAAGGCACGCCCCAACAAACTCAGAAGCTTTTGTGGGTAATAAGGCGCATTCAGCGCAACGTCAGGTAAGAATTAATGAAAACTGCAGCTGAAACACACCTTTAGGGAGACCCTCCTCTGAAGCACATAAGAAGCACTTTCTCCTTCCAGAAAATGTCTTCAGTGGTGGAAGTAGCCAAGGGTTGAAATCCAGGTCTTCTCAGAAAGGAAGTCCTACCCCAAAAGATTCTAACACCTATAAAGGATTCATGAGAACCAACTAAAAAGAGCAGGGAAATAACAAATACATCTGAAAACACAATATTTAATCACTGATTAAAGAGTGCATTTTCCAATGACACTGTGTGATATTAGAGTCAGTCCTATAAAATCAGGGATGGGAATACATATTTCATAGTAAAAACCTATACTGTGAGGAAAAATGTAACATGTAACCCAAAAGAACAAGCAAGTACCTCAGCACTGCCAGAACTGTGCTGGGGGAGATGCTGACATGAGGCTCTCTCAGTGTCAGGCACTGGAGTGAAATTGTTGGGATTTTTGGCTTTTTTTTTTTTTTGATTGAATGTAAATTTATTTTCCTCAAAAAGGATGATATGTTCAGCCATCTCAGATTTCAGTCCATATCCATGTTTGGATATTCATTATGTATAAACAAAACATTACTACCCAATCCTTTTCATTACAGAAAAGACTGGAAAAGATTACAAGCACTATTTTCATATTCCACATAATAAGAAGGGAGCTTTTGTAAAGTGTATCATCCACACTGGAGTATGATACTTTAGAAAGAATTAATACTTAATTTTTTCTTCAGAAATACAAATTTCTTCATTTGTTGTATATCTAAACTTTCAGCTCCTGAACACTAAAATGCCACTTATTTAAACAGTTATGCCCATTAAAACACACAAAAGTTGAATTTTCTAAATTGTTTTATGATTAGGAAACATGAGATGAGAGAAACCATCACCAGCCATATAATTTCACATTTTTTATGGTGCTTCCCCCAGAGAATTTTCCCACAGTTGTTTTTAAACATTAGTGAATTATGACAGCAGTGTTCTTCTTGCACAGCAATCACTTGTAACAAAGTCAAAATTTTGCTTATAACCAAAGGCAAATTGTATTCATAAAATATAATTGTCAAAGGAGGTGAGCACTTGTAAGGAATATAAACCAAAATCACAAAAAAAAAAACCCTCATTGTATTCTTTTGTGGATGGAGTGCTGTAAGGCTTTGCTGGCAGAGGCACTATATGCATGGGCAGTAAGTGCTGAAGACAGTAACATAAAGACAACTGTGTACAGCCAAATAAGATCACAGGGGATTTATTAGCATCATGGAAAATAAAGGTTTCAGACTGGTTTCAGAAAATAATTACAAAATGATCCAGTGTATACTTTTGAGTATACAATGAAATGCATATATTATATATATATATATATATATAATTAACAAATATATATAATAATAAAATGGGAAATGCATATATATAATAGATTGATAACACAGACAAATTGAACACTATAAAGAAATAGATTTAGGCTCTCCAAATAAAGAGGATCCCACAGATTTTCACATCTCACTATCTCCAGTACCAAACAAGTCAGGAGGAACATCTCCAGGTCGTGATTCCAAATCACTGCTGCTGCAGATAGGTACTGCATCAAAACAATTCATTTCTATAGGTTACTGAGAGTCACAAACCAATCCCTGCTTTGGACCCAACAGCACACAGTGAAATAGCAAAGGGTTTTATAGGAGTTGACATTTTGAAATAGAAAAATTAGGATTAATGCCGAGAGGAAATCTGAAGAGCAAGAAGTCGTAGAGAGGTTTCCAAAGAATGTGCCAGACCTGCCTTCAAGCTTTTAAATTAAACTGTGAGAAGCACTAGAAAATATAATGCACAGGATAATCTTGCCTTAGCAGGAAGGTGAACTATGATCTTAAAACATGTCTTCTGTCTCTAACATTACAATTTACAACAAATTAGTTTTATTTCTGAATGACCTTACAAGGAAGACTACTATTTATTCCCTTTATGGCCTTAAGATACTGAAGAAATGAGACATATTTAGACCTTCACTGAGAAAAATCACTTTCAAAAACAAAGAGATATTTTGAAGCTGAGGAATTGTTATAACCATATAGTTGTTGAACTGTGGTCCACCAGAGACAACAGAAAGTCGTTCACAGTGACAAGAATTATTTGTCTGTACTGAGTTTGTGCTACAAGCCCTTCATGTTTGTGTCACCTTAGTATTGTATTAGCTTTTCAGCCTAATCAGAGCAATTTAGTCACTCTCTTTAGTAAATGCACGTAGATTCAGTTTCCTGATAAAGAGAAGAAAAACAGAAAAATAGCAAAAGCTCAAGAAAGAAGCAGCCAGCATGTACAAGTCTCTTCTATTTTTTTCTCTCAGGATGCAGTAATTTCATTTGGATATTTTTCTTTGTTGACAGAACTGATGGAAAAATGTCAACTATGAGCATTTTCATTGGTTTCCACACTAACCACATATACTTTGTTGAGTAGAAGAAAACAACAGATTAAAAAAAAAAATTCTTCTTTTCCTAGATCATGGCATGTCATTCCAGCAACATCCTCAGAAGCTCTCAATGTCTCCTGCCTGGTCCCATGAGCACCAAGTCACATGCACCAAGCAGGCCAGCTCCAGTGTGAGGAACTAAAAGCAGAGTTTCCTTAACAGCCTGGTACTTAAAGGACTCACTTGGTATACGAACAGACCACAACTCACTCTCCAGTGCTACTTTCATGACTAGTATGAAGAGCAATGGGAACACCAGTTAAGAGAAGACCTGGAGATGGGAAGTTTGAAGGTGATTGGAAGGCACATGTCAAGATCATTTAGCCAGTGAGATCACAAAAGGCTGAAATATCCTAAGGAGTCTAAGATGAACTTAATGTGCCATGAAGTCATCTATGCTGACTGAGGTTTTGGAGGATGCCATTGGAATAGAGACAGAAAAAAGCACATTAGTGAAGACTAGTACAAAGCAAGACAATGTCAGCAGGAGAGGGCTGAGGAACTGAGGAAACAGCAGGACTGTGGCAAAGCCTGCTCAGAGCAAGAAGGGCAGGAGGAAAGAGCAGAAAAGTCTGTGCCAGTTAGATCAAAGTGCCTGAACAAAAGCCAAGCTCCCCACAACTAATCACGCCTTGCTTACAGCAAATATCTGCAAACCACTGGCAAAGTGCCCTCATCTTTCTTGTTCAGGTTCTCATGGAGGATGACAACCCACAGCAGGCAGATACTCCACTAGCTCCAGTAGCAGTGTTTGGAAGGTGGGTGTTTAACTCCAATAAGCTTCCTTGCAGTTTTCAGTAAGATGGCACAGAGCAGAATTTCTGGGGGTAAGGGGAAAGAGTAGTTTAGTTTGCTGCTTCTTCTCATTTGTTTCAGAGATGGCAGCCCACGTGGCACTATGTGCATTCGAAGAGAACCCAATGAGAAGCGCTTAATCTAGCCATGCTAGAACTCAGGCTCCTGGCTTGGGGGCTCAAGATCAAAAAATCTAAAGCCTTGAATCCTCCTGATCAAAAGTAAATGTCAGTGGAGTCCAAATATATAAAAAGTGACTGGAAATCAGACCATAGCCTGTCGCAGTGGGCACCCCAAATTAAAAAACACTTAACAGTAATCTTTCAGTTGAATTATTCTCGGTAGGGGATAGGAAAATAAACATAAAAAAAGATGATGATATCCCCTCATCTTAAAAGTGTGTTTGTGGGAATACATAAATCAACAGTCCAAAGGCATTCCACATTTTTTAATGAGCATCATAAGAGACTCTAGCAATGAAATTAATTATTCTGTCTTCAGATAACAGGTTAACAGCTGGAACCACACTGAATAATGGCTGTGTCTATATAGACATCCCTGCCTGTAGCTGAACTCGAGCTCTAGTCATAAAGTCCTTTCTCACCCAGCAGGTTAAGCCCATCCAGACAGCAGGTGAGGAGCTAGAAATAACAATCACTTCCAGTCCACCCTGTTTCTACAGTAAATTGCTGCTAAGCATTTTTATGGCCTTTTTACAAGTGAGGAAAACCAAGTGTAAGTAAGCTCTTGAAAATAACAAGCTCTGAGGAAAAATATCCCATTTAACTGCTGTTGCTACAGAACATGAGTTGAACTGGTATGAAATTACACTGTTTTCAAGGACATCACTCTGTTCTCTGGGAAGTCCTGGGCTCAGGGGACACTAGCATTACAAACAACTTAATCCTTTGATTAAAAAAAACCCAAAAAAACATAACCCCCCCCCAAAAAAAAAAGCCCCCACAAACAAACAAACAACCCTAAATTAAATTATTTATTAGGCTTCCTGAAAATGGAAGATACTTCCATTAAAAGCTTGAGTCTGCTACTTTTTAATATTCTCTTAAGCAATATGCAAAGTGTCAGGATCCTGTTCTCAAAAAATGGTGGAAAATTCAAGCACTGAGTGAAAGGGGTGTATGGTTTTAAGTCTGGATGAAGAAACATTTAAAGCTCTATTTTGTGGTTTTTCAGCTCACTGCTTCTCACTGCTAGTACTAACTGTTCCTTCAGCTCATTATTAACAATCTTATGCATGGCACAGAGCATGTGACCATGTAATTATATGGAGTCACGATGCTGTTTTCGGAGGCATCCTTAGTTCTGGAAGTTCCTGTCTTAGGAATCCTTGGCACTGCAACATGCTGGTTGCACAGATGCAGTCCAGAACCAGGGGGCAAAATTTAAGCACTCTCTGTGCTTGTTGAACCAGCCCTGATGTTCAGCAAGATTCCCTGCAAGACACTGAGTTCACATTTAGAGAAAATGGGAGTAGGAAGTCCTGTCACTTTCATCACCAGACTGTACATGGTCTGTGTCTGGTACTTCCACCTTGCACTTTGCTGCAGCAAATCTGATTGGGGATGTTGTTCTTACAGCTCACAAGAACAGCTGTGTGAAAGACGTTTTTGAAAGTAATTGTAGCTGCAAGGATGTTGCCTTCATTTACTTCCCAGTTTGCTTTCATTCTTACAGGAGTGAATTTGTTTCAGCTTATAAAGCCTTCCTCTGTTACGCAAAAAAAAAAAAAAAAAAAAAAAAAAAAAAAAAAAAAAAAAAAAAAAGACAGCGTTAAAAGCCCTGCCTTGTCCCCCATAACACTACCACTGTTACTCCCAAACACCCTTGTCCCAGAAGCAAGAATCTTCTGTCTTCTGCAACAATGCTGACTGTCCACATATGCTCAGTTCCATATTTAAATGTGCATCATCTCTCTTCCACCAGCTTTTTAACTAGAGCAAAAGCATTCACACTCAGCCACCAAAAACACTTTCGCAAAGCATTAGGATGTACCTGAGTGAACAAGGATGTGCCTGAGTGAAAACACGCAGGAAGAAAAATCTGTCATGCATGCAACTACTATTATGCACTAAATAGAAATTAATATTTCAGAAGGAATTAGTGGCCCAAGTTTTAAAATACTAAATATCAGTTAGTAAGTTAAAGCGATTCATGCATACCTAGAGTGTTCCATTTTGCAAAACTCAATTATAATTACCCCCAAAGCTGTCTGTCAGAATTAACAATAACCCCAACTTTCAATATAATTTTCAAATTGAATTTTCAGTCTTTGAAACTGTTTTCACCTGCCTTATGAAAACAATGTTGTCTTAATAATTAAAAAAAAAAAGTCTATAAAGTCCATATAGGGGCTTATGTAAAAAAGGACTATCACCAAGAAAATAACTATACCCAGAACCTCCTCTCTCTTTCTGCCCAAGTGTCCTCAGCTAGGTGTTTTGGTAGCAAGGGTTAGGGCAGTGCCAGAAGCAGTAAAATGAAAGGCAAGTTTTCAGAATGGGGGAAGACGAGTGGAATATACAACACTTGACTTAATTAAACCATGCCAGAAGTCCTCCTAGCCTTATATCCTGTCCTTAACAGAGGCCAAAAGAAGAGAGCCTAGAGCAGCTGCAACTTGAACTACATATGTGATTACTTCCACTCAGCATCCACCTAATCTCCAGCTTTGTATAGCCTAAGGAATTCTGAACTTTGATTTGGTTTTTATATGTTTGCTAATCCTCAGTTCATTTCTCTTTTCATTTTCCCTAAACATAGCTAAAATTTAAGCATCCAGAAATCCTCGTGGCATAGAGTTCCACAAGTCACCCAGGTGTTGTACAAAGGTGTTTTATAAAGAGCCAGGCCTCCTCCTAGCATCACCTGATGATAGCCATTTCTTAAAATGTAAATAACAAATAACATCTGCAGCTTGTCCACTCTATCCAGCCATCCATGTCTGACCTCACGAGGGACCCTGCTTTAAGGAGGAAGTTAGATTTGTGAAGCTCCTGAGGTCTTTTTCAATCTGAATTATCCTATGATTCTATGGATTTATAGATTTCTGTACTTTCCCTCTGCAGTTTTTTTTCTTCCATCCAGATGAATTCCAGCCAATTTAATTGTTATTTATACAGAAACCATCTGATGCATTTTGGGCTTTTCACTCAGAGTTCATCACTTTCTATGGAAATTTAGGACTGGTTTTCTTCAGAGCTCTCAAAAATTCTCTCTTCTATGGGAAAAATAGCTGAAGCACACAGATTGCAAGCCATTACTGGTGAAGGAGGCAAAATTTTGTAAAGTTTTTGAAAGAGACCTTATCAGGGCTCTCAAGTATTGAAGCACACAATGCTGTAGCACTCCCTGCTTTCAGGAACACAGCTGCTGAGTAACATGAGTTTCTTCACAAGCCCAAAATCAGTGACTGCTTACAGAAATCAAAAAATGGGGAAAAGTGGGTACCTAAAGACTGGCCCTCCCAAACATCCACACACTGAATACAGTAGGGAGAGTCAACACAAAGTCCTAAAGTTGAGGCATGTGTTTCAGCTCTCAAAAAATGTTTTCCTTCTGACTTTACCCTAGGGAAGGTGTAGGAGCTCTGAGAGCAAATCCTCCTTCTCCTTGATGAGGAGCAACAGGCGTGTTGTAGGCACAAGCATCTGCAATGAAGAGTGTTGCTCCTTTTTTCCAAAAGCACACAGTCAGTGTATGAGCAAGGACTGGAGCACCAAGAGTCCCAGCCGAGTGCTCCCATCTCCACATGAAGTTTTCTTCTTGTCTAGCAAAACCATTTCTCCTACAAATCAGCACTGACCTATACTGCACCAATGTTTTTGGTACAGCATTGTTGTGATGGGTATGCCAGAATTTTACATGAGATTACAAATAATCACTGTCCTGTAAATGGAAGTCTCGGAAATCGGAAGTCTCTTTTCCTGGAAACAGCTTCCTAGGAAGTTTTTCTAATTTATACAAGTAAGTTTAGGGTTTGATTCTTTTCACACTCCTGTTTAACACATATGCAGACAAAGTACATACCAAAACTCATATTCTTCTATACAGTAGAAAATTGTATATTTACTTAATATTACTTTCAAGAGCAATTTCCTAAACATTAAGCCATTGTGAAAAGCCAAAAAATGCCATAGTTAGTATAGTCTTTGCTACATAGCATAGTAAGTATTCTGTTCACTGTGGAAGGTAAGCAAATATAATGCAAATTCAGTAGATTTCATTCAGGAGGCAAAGGGATTTGGTTAACATCAAACTCAGTGGTCACCAATCCCACTCTCACTGTCCTCTTCCACCTAAGCAACTCAAATATTTAATTTCTCCAAATGGTAAAGTTCAGCATCTTGAGCCCTGTTAAATCTTATAAGCCAAAGTAAATTTCATTTCTCTGATTAAATAGAAAGTATTTACAAAGATCATAAATAAACAGTGTGTGTGAGTTGTTCTTTTTCATTCTACCTGACTAAGCACTTTTTACTTTTACATCATTCAGAATGATGTTTTCTCTATGCATTTTCCTCCAAAATAAAAGGCAGTAATTAAAATGCCTTTTCCTTATCTCTTCTGGAGCATTTCATGCCCACTTTTGCATCTCTGCAATAAACAGCACTGAAGGCAGTGGCCACAAAATGATGCTTTAGGTGCTGGCAATCATCAGATTTTGAATATTCAAAACTACAAAGCTGAGGCAACAGGTAAGTTAACTAAGCCAATGGACTTCTCCTCAGTTCAGTCATGAACCAATCCATGGCAGAAAAATGCAGAGTCTCAGAGCCCACCTGAAGCTTGGTAGGTCACCCCTCATATTTTAAGATGCAATAATTCACTGCAGCTCTCCTCAAAATAACCATCTCTGGATAATGGCCAAGAAGAAACATCACCCTTGAAAATAAAGACTACTGAAGTATTTATTCGTGCTCTAAATCAGAAAACTATGGCTAACTTTGAAAAAAGCACAGAAAAGAAAACAACTTTGAAAGCAATAAAAGGAAATGCAGCACTGCTGCACAGGTCTCACTGCTGCCTTCTAATATAGTTGTGACAACAATGAAATCACACTGTTGCATAAGGAAACACAACAAAATGAGAACTGAGATCTTTTTCTCATGTCCCTACCCTTCTGTGTGCAACAGCAGGCTGAATACTAGTTGAGCCATTTCATCACTTAGATCAAAACTCCGTATTACTCCTATACAAGTTTCTTCAAAAATCACACTATCACAGTGAAAAAAAGTTCAAAGGCAAGGCTGTTATGTCGCTTTATGAGTAATAAAAATGTATAAGTGTTAGAAACATCACAGAAGAAGAATATATGTCCTTCTAAAATCAAGGCACACTGCCACAGGAGTGAATTACAGATATTTTAACATGGCAACTCAGGCTTGTGCAGAAAACAACCACTTCAACAATTTTAGTTTCTCATTTTAACAAGGATAAAATACCACAGGAAACAGATGCAAGTTATGCAGTATCCTTTCACCAATGTGCCTGTGCTGTGTAAAGTGCATTTACAATGAGCTGAAAGAAATTTAAATCACTGTGTACTCAGTCCCAGAAGCTGCTGCTTAGATTAATCTTGACCCAGAAAAAGAGCCAAGCACATGTTGAACCTTGAGTAAATAAATAATCCCAGCTGTCTAATCACAGGGCCCCACACTTTCATGACAAATGATGTAGAGCCTGTCTCCAAAAGAATAATAAAAAAAACCACCATGGCATGGCAGCAGCAACCCCTATGTCATCAGCCCTGTGCATAACAACATAAACTGATTACTTCTAACTTCCTGTTGCAGAAACTACCATCTGAATTTACAGAAAGCCAGTCACTTTGGAATAAAGACAAAAAAGTTACCTCATATTTATAGCAAGGAAGGAGCCTACACATCAGGAGATGCTGAAGTTAGCTGACTGAATTCACACTTTTCTCACAAGTAGCTTGCCTGTACACCCACACCCTAAGGTGTTAATAGCCTTGCAATTCATAAGCTGTTGGAATTTTGTTTTGTTTCGGTCTTTTTTATCAACCTATATTTGTAATGAACTGCAAAATGAAGTACAATGAGAAAAAGAAAGAAAATAATAATGTTACCTGAAGGCCCTCTATGGCTAATCTAAGCATGCTTGGTGTGAGCTTGGAGGCTTGCTTGAAGGTGAAGTTGCTCCAGTCTATAATCAAAACAAATCCATTCACCTGCAGCTCAGGGTCTTCAATCATGGCTTCTAAAGAAAGAAGTATGGCACGCAAAATATCCACCAGTGTGTACCTGAGAATGGGAAGAGGAAATGCAGTTAGGAAAGGAGCAACAACCACAGAGCTTTTGTCAAAAGTTGGAATCAAAGCATGCAAATGTGTCCTCAGAAGCACCTAAAGCTGGGAAATCCTCAAAAGTTTAATTAGTTGAGCTTATCTTCTGGGGCAGGATTATGTACCTATAGACCATTAGCCAGCCAGAACAAACCACAAGAATGTAACATGATACCTGGAAAGGCTGACCTGGAACAGAGACTAGACAGAGCAAAAGGAATAATATAGGTATTTATTGAAAGGATACATCTTGGGCAGTGGAAGAGCCTGGCTGGGGCTACACCCAAATCAAACCCAAGATGGATCCCGGTCACAAGTTTTTACACTTTTATAAGTTCTGGTTCATCTATGTATTGGGGTCAATTGTCCAACCACAACTTCAGGTTATGAAATATCAGCCCCCTGACTGCCCCTTCCCTTCACCATTGTTTATGCTTTTGGGTACCAGCTGTCCTTGATCTTCTAGCTAGGAAGAGATTGTTTTGTCTAACCGCCCTGTGAAGAGAACTCACTAGCACCTAACATGAAGTTTCAGAGTTACATACCAAGCAGCAGAGAATCCGAAAAATATAAAAGCTAGAACCCAAGGCATCAACACATCAAAAACAAATTTGAACTCTTCTGTAATATCCTAAGCTGCTTTAGTATCTTTATGGGTAATTACATGTCTGTATAAGAGCTTCTACACAAACTGTATTTTTCTAAAATCATAATGATACCAAAAAACAAGACTAATACCAGAGGCGTAGATCCAAAGTTTCCTCCTATAGTTTTCTAAGCAAATGAACAGGTCCTACAAAATTATCAACTAAAATCATGTGGAATTTCAACATGCTCTCCTTTTCCCACTCTCTGTCTATTTTTTTCTCTTAAATTCACAATTACAGAAGGCTGATTACTCAAGGATCTTGAAAGCAGAAAGTAACACACAATAGGGCTTTGAGGTGCTTGTCTATTTAAGGTGCCCCTGCTCATGGCAGCAGAGTTACAACTAGATTAACTTTGAGGTCCCTTCCAACCCAAACCATTCGAGGATTGTAGGATTTTATAAACAGTTACCAAAACAGACATAAATTTGTCAGCCCACACCACAATATCAAATGAAGCATTAGGAAGTTAAACCTGAAAACTACCAGAAATACAAATATTCCAGAAATTAAAGAGGTAAATATTCAGTATACAGATATTTTTAAGCAAGGCCCTTTAAATGCCCCCCATGATGGCATCAAACAGAAGTTTTCAAAATTGTGAGTCCCTAGAAAATTCTTCACCATTCTGTGTAGCAAAGCACATGTGTGCCTACTCAGAAATTACATTAAATAATACTCAATTCAACTTGCTTTAATACAATGAGTACACTGTTCTGTTGTGGACATAACTGTATTTTCAAAATATCTGCAAAAGGAAATAACAAATGAAATTAATCTGTTGTAGCTGACTCCTCACATCTTTCCATCTTCTTTTTATTTTATTTTTCATATTCACTCCTCTCCTTTGAACTTTTCTGAGAATTATCTATTTTCTAATGCTTTACTTTTCTGAGATCTAAGGTTTACAGGAAGTTTGGAATGCCTTGGTCTGAGGATGATTTTGACTACAGTTCTCACAAGGAATAGACATTGAAAATGTTGAAACTCTAAAATTAGCCTCAACCCTACTTGACATTTAGGTTGTCCCATTCAAAAGATCTCATTCTGCAGAAGGGCTCCACAATGCAGAGCCCTACATTCAGTCCCATAATAAGGGTCCCAAATTCCTGATGTACATCTCTAATGTCCTCCCTAAGGAGTTTAAGGAGACATCAAATGCCTTGGATTAAGAGCTTCCCAGTGGCACAAGGTTGCTAGAAATCCAGTGCATCAGACATAAAGATTCTTCACTTATGAAGCCAGTCAGCTAAGACTGACTATAAAATGCTTTTTTTACATATACCTAAGTGTTAAATACAAGATGTATACACGTAAACAGAAATGCACCTAATTATGTGTTGAATTCATTTAAGTCCACAGGAAAACTGTCAGGCAGCAATGAGAACAGGATTTCAGCTGCCACAGAGAGTAAATAGCACTCACAGGGATGGGTCTCCACAAATCTGTGGTATATTCACCACCACCATAATTCCTATTATAGGTCTGCTAGTGTAAGAAATACAGTCCACAACAACAATAATATTTATGTTTAGTCACTGAAAATAAGACAGAAGTCCTGCACAAAACAGGTCTGGCTAAAAGCAAGCAAGAACGCTTTCTGCCAGAGGGACGTAACCAAAGTATTCTTAAAGTCTAAAAAGCTACATCAGGAGTATGCAGGGACATGTCAGTAATAATCAAGCTTCCCACCTCAAATACCCTTCAGGGCAATTAGATAAAGATAGGAGCTATTCTTCCTTCTGTACTGGATCTCTTCTCTTGGTTTCAATACCTTACTTAAGGACAGTACAGACAAAAGACAGACAAATCCATCAGCGAGTATTTAAAGCAGCTTTTGCTGTGAATACATGCTAAGGCAATCCATAAATGTAGACCTGTTTTGGCAGATGAAATCTTAGATGGTACAAAACACTAAGTATTGAAAGTATCAGTTGCGCAGGCCAAGCAAATAAAAAAAAAAAAAAAACCCAAAAAAACATGATTGAAGAAACTGCATGGAAGCTTTCACACAGCATAGAGTTAATTGTGTAAAGACTCATCTTTAATCCACTCCAGCCCCATATTGTCCAGCATTTCACCTCACTGCTACTACTGTGTGCGCCAGCAGTAGGATGCACAGGCTCTGCCATAAAATACACTCCACCCCGTCTGACTTCAGGGAAATCAAAATCCTATGTAAAAAAAAAGTTGTGAAAAATTGCTCTGTATTTTGTTGCTGAAGCTTTTATTTCACACTGAAATTACTTTCTATATAGATACAGAAATTCAACGAGTCAAAAGTGAGAAAAACAGGCCAAGCTAGTGAGTGTAAAATATATTTGGTCCTGCCTTTCTAATTTGAAGGAAAATAAAATAAAAGAAAATATTAGCCCTTAATTTGAAGAGACTATGGTGTACAGTCTGAGGGGAAGATGGTACTGTTTTATTCTTACAAATCTGTGCTAAGTAAAAACGTGTATTTAAGGAAAAGCAAGCCACTCATTTTGCCCTGGCACAGTCTTTTAATGACTGGCCCCAGTGCTGTCAGATATGTAGGGTGTGCTGGACCCAATGGGCTGCAGTGCATGTTCTGTAGAGGCTGGAATTTAGGCTGTGAATAAATAAATCCTAATTTATTTATGGCTAAATCCAGTTGCATTCACTTGTTTAAACAGACTCTTAAGGGACATATTGTAGCTAGCAAGATATTACTAATTGCTAGGATAATCAAGAACTCACAGTTAATTTAAATGTATTTAATGCCTTCCATTTATAGAACCATGCTTAATTCACTGGAAAACTTGGACAAGTTTTTTAGTCCAGTTATTAATGTGTGTAACAAATGGTGGAAATATGTTATCACATATATAATGCACTCTTAAATGTTCCTTTTTCATGTGAGCCTTAATTCGAGAATGACAGAAAGAGGGACAGGTGCGCAAGACACACTCTGCTACATCTTGAAATTTTTTATTCAGGTTGACTTGAAAGCAATAGAACCTGAAAAGGTGTGACAAGTTAACAGCCACACTGATAGTGAATCTTTCAAATGCTTTGGTAGCTTTTGGCTACCATTTCTATCCCAACAGTGACAGAGTTTTGGAGGGAAATGCATCACTGGGGTTTTTATTTGTCAAGCGAAAAAGACCTCAAACAATTTACTGAGCACCCTATTCACTTGTAATTTAACAGTGGCAGCAATTCCCCCTTTACAAAAAAACAAAAAAAACCAAAAAAAACCAAAAACTTATATGAGTTTTCTGGGTTTTGTTTTTTCTTTTTTTTTTTTTTTTTTTTTTTTTTTGTTTGTTTTTTGTTTTTTTTTTTTGTTTGGTGGGACATGAACAGATTCAATGTATTTCCAAGGATTTATTGGGAAAAACCATCTGGCAGATATGGCTATCAACTGTTGGTAATACTTCACCAGGACCTTTCACCTTTACCTCTAAGTTATGTGGTCTACACATCCTCTTGTATGCATCCACTGTGATATCCACCAGGCCAATATAAAGAGAAGAGACAAGGAGAAATCAGGGTACAGATGTCTCACGTCAAACTCAGCTGTGTCAGCTGTTTTCATACTTTATGCTCTTGATGATGAGTGGCATCCACCATATCTTCTGTTTAACCAGATTCTGGTTCCAGTCAATTCACTTTTGCCCTGAATAACAGATAATCTGATTTAGCAGGGTTGCCCTACTATCTCTATGGCTATTTGTCATCTCCTCCCTAAAAGAAAGAAATTTTTGAAGCAATGTTGAGAATTAAGACTGAATGGCATGAATCTGCCCCTCAGGATGTGAACTAGAAGAGATAAATGGTAAGTCTCCTTTGCCTAAATTGGAGCCATATGCCTCGTGAAGGTCCAAAACACAGAAAGCGTATAATCTGTGTTTTAAACTCCCCACCATTTGGACAAGAAAAGGCTTATGTCAAATGAGCTCTTGTGCCACTGTGATTTAAAAGGGAAAGCTGGTTAAGTCTCTGAGCCATCATCCCATCTCTAAGATATTGTCTGGGTTTAATATTTTTAGAATTTCACCAAAACAAGAGCTCTCAAAATACACCAAGAGGTACTTAAAAATGATGCTTCACATCTCCTTGGTTTGTCAGTTTGGATACAGATTTGAATTATGAAGAGATAGGGGATTTAAAGTTCTCTTAGGGCTATTCTGCTTAAATAGTGACAGCATGCCCTGAGGATACCTTATTCTAAAAACAAAAAGCACTGTTAAAACAAATGCATAGAAAAAATAGAAATAGTTTCAAATATTTTACCAGTTTATCTCTTAGATTAATATTTAGTACCATTCATTATGCTACATATTAGCCCAGTATCTAACAGTCACAGCCACAGATGAAGATTCACTGATCTGAATTTTACATTGATCAAAAAGCTGCCCAGCCAAAATCCCTTCAGTCAAAATACAGGTGATGATAGGCAGATAGGGTTACCTGGGGGAAATTAGGAAACAATAAAACAGCATCAGTCAGCAGGAGTAACTGTAGAAAAAAAATAACAGTGTTTACACTAATTAATAGTGATCATTTGGAAGATGTAACTTCCAAACAAAAAATTGACTCTGTTAAGCAGTTATTTTACTGTTAATATGTTACTGCTATTAGCATTGTTATTTACTTTGTCATACTGCCTCCATCAGAGCTTGAAAAATACCTTGCCATCTTGCCTGTTGTTCATGGTGAGCTAAGGAGCTGACCAGCCTCCTCACAGCTACAGAAGTTACATTTTCTTTTAACAGGAGGAAAAGTTTCCAGCGCTTGTGCACATGAAAGCCTGGTTTTGAAAGCAAACCGGTGGACTCCGTCTTTGCCCTGCTGTAAGCTGTCTGATGCAACAGCAGAGCCAGCAGTAAATGAGTGCAGGGGATTTCCACATTCACTGAGGATGGTGTGAGCTGACTGGGTCACTGTGACATCGACAGAACTAGGCATCATTGCACTTTTCTAATGCTCTTTCTGGGGAAAAACCTGAGATAATTAATACCGGAAAGGTTTCAAACACATAGCATCAAAATGGAGTGATATTCCTGGGGAATGTGTGTCCAGGTGCCAGGAAGCATAAATAAGACCATGCATGACAACAGATCCCTTGCAGCTGAGAGCTGAAGTTAATTGCACTATTTACTGAAAAAAACTTCGCCAGCTGGACACATTAAGAAAAAGGGAGTCTTCAAATGCACATAGACACCTACAAGCCAAATGTAGCTAAGAATCAACAATCTGGAGGCTAATAGACAAGGCTGATCCCTCCCTGAGTGCTATCCAGCTTCCTGGCAGGAAAGCCACTGACCTTCATTTTCCTCATAGCACAGACAGGGTGGAGAGTTAGGCTACATCCCACTGAAAAATTGTGGGGCTGCTGAGCACATTATCTTTCACCTTTCCTTTTTTTGTTTGTTTGTTTTAAATACATGTCTGATTGGGTTGTTCAGATGGCAGGACATCTGGTACCGTTTTCAGGCCCTGCTTTAATTTAATGATTTAACATCTAGTACACAGGGTTGTTTTACGACAGGAATATTTTGCCTCCCACACTTTTCTTTCTAATTGGAACTATGTAAGTCATAGGCTGACAGCGCTATATAAATTATCTCTAGTATGTCTGATATTCATTTAAATAACAAATTGGAACTTCTTATTTCTAATTGTTACATCCTGGCCATAACAAGTTGCACATATATGATAAATGTGGAGGCTTGCTGTTAGTTTGTGAAGCACACAAAGAGGGCCTAACAAGACAGGCTTCAGTAAGTAACCCTCCTATTGCTGCTGTAAGAGGAGCACTGGTTTATGTACTGCAAGATCTCAAGTCAGTTAAGGCATAGGCTTGAGACATATTGCATAGCAGCCATGGCATAAGTTCCACAATGCTCCTCAGGTTCAGCCACTGAGCATCAGATAATGGAAGGCACTAAATTAATTAGAAAAGAAAGTGACCTAGCTCCATTCCCAGATGTGTCACTGACTTGTCATGTGCCTTGGAGCAAGCCACTCCCCGCAGCTGGGCTTCAGCTCTCTCTGCTTTGTTTGAGTGGTCTGTGTGAAAACAAATCCCTCGCTCTGGAGGAGAGGCATGCCGTGAGCATGCAGTGCTCAAAAGCAGTAGGCAACCAATTGCAAACACGTCCATTAAGTACTCTAGTGTACCCCAGCCACTTCACCATCACAGCATAAATAATATTAATCATACCAACAGGAATTAATGAAAAAAAACAATAAATTTATTGCTGTGTCAGCTGAGCTCATGTACTTTAAATACCAGTATATCCAACATCAAGAAGAAAATAAATCTATTCTTTCTACATGGCAATTATTATTTTTAATGCTACTTTATCTCTGCACTTGAATTCTTGGTATTATTTTGACTAGGATCAAGTCAAGTGATACAGCAAATGTCACACAAAGCTTTAGGATCCTTTCGTTTATAAGAAACAACAGTATACAGTAGGTCACACTACCTTTAACAAGGAAACTTCTTCATCATAGACATATAACTTAATAAAAATCCTAAACATCCATTTCTCTGCTAACTCTTCCTTCAGGGATTTTTAAGAGTTTGTGGAGTTGTTTATAAAATAAAAAGTTGACCTGCTGCTTATGTGGGAAACAAGCAAAGTCCTTATCTGGGGAAGGAAATACACTCAGCAAGTCCTTAGCCTCATCACCACTGCTCTTCACTCAGCCTTTATGCTCCATCTGCTAGAAAAGCAAAGGAGAAAAGGACGCTGGCCCCAGCTGTGCATATATTCATCCACCCTTTCTAGTCACTACCCTGGCTGTGGGCCGTTTTTATTTGCGCCAGACAGCTTTCTCCTAGTCCCTAGGCTTGATCCGTGGATTAGCAAGGACAGAAAACTTCTCCCATAGACAGTGTGGGTGTGGCTGCCATATCTGGAGGAGAGGGAAGCCAAGGTGGGCCAGCATCCCTCTGGACAGAGACCTGTCCCTAGCTGTAACACCAACGGGGGCAGGGAGCACTGAGAATGCTCCCTGACATGGCAATCCACACAGCCCACAAGAGGACAGCTAAACAAACACTTAAAGGGCAAACTTAAACATGCATATCCCACAGATTTTGTCCTTTCTATCCACACTGACAGCTGTTTGAGTCCCCCCAAAGTTTCAAAGCAGATGAACTGAGGGTGTCTGCCCTGAGCACTCAGCACTATGTTGACTACAACAAGGATGGCAACTTACAAGATTCTAAGTCTTCTCACTAAAAACTGCTTCGGATCCTAAACCCGCACTCAGGTTAGGAGCCAAAGAAAACAATGCAGTACATGCAGAAGAAGGTTTTAGAGAGTTTAAATGTACTGAAATTAAGCCATTTTGTGGATGTAATTTTAGACTGCAGGAGAAACTGAGTATGACACCCCCACAATGTATTTAGAATAAACAAATAGTGTCACATAATATTAAGCCAGTTTCTAAAAAGGGCTTTGATGGAAACAGCTCTTGGGTCATTCTACTAAATTATCTTCAGGCTAGAGTAGTCCCCAGAAAAAGATCAGAAACTGTTCTGGAGACTAGTCTTCAATTTGCTATCAAAGCTTTGTTTACTTCAATCTTATTATGCAGAGAATTGACATTTGGAGCAGCATGCGTAGAAAAAGAAGTGGTTACAGAAACTTCCATCCTGGCATTTCCAGGTGGCTCAGGAAGAGCTTCCTTCAGCTGAGGGAAAGGATTCAGAGTCTTAGCTACCTGCACAGGCAAACTTTTCAGCTCAAAATGCATGATGGATACTCCTGTTCTACACACAGCATCTCCCACTTTCTCCCATGGCACCTGAGCAGCTCCGTGTCTGCTGAAGCAGAAAGACCAGCCAAGAGTGCAATCAGCCTTTGTCTGGGGGATAAGCACATCATCTATGTGCCAGCTCACTTCAGCTGAGCGGAGGCAGAAGGGTGTAAACCTGCTAGCAGACAGTTGAGAAGAGCACCCCAGCAGTGTCTACTTGCCTCCCCAAAATTCACACCCCAAAGGATGAGCTGGTTGAAAAGGCCCTAAGCCACAAAACGTTATTACTTCTTTATTCTCTCCCTCTGCCTTCCAGGCTGCTGCCCAGCCCCCTGTGGCAGCGCCGGGTGTGTCCCTGCTGCCCACCCTCTCTCCCTCTTCTCTGGCACGGCTTTCCCACGCATTGCCGGGGTGGGAGAAGTGGTTGAGGTGGGCGAGTGGCTCTGCTTTTACCTGCTCTGGTCCCAGTTGGCAGCAAAAAGGACGAGAATCTTCCTGCCGTAGTGGTCCAGGTTGGCCAGCCCGCCGGGGAAACCGTCCTTCAGCGCTTGCTTGATGCCCGGGTCTGTGGCCTTGAAGCTCTTAAACATGTCCAGGTTCTGCTGGCGATATTCGAAGTATTGGGCCAGGAGGCGAAACGCCTCGAAGTGCTGAAACTTCCTGGCCCGCAGAAACCGCAGGATGAAGGCATCGTCGGTGCGGAGGAAGCCGATGTCCGGCCGGGTGATGACCATGTCCCGCACCTCCTGGATGTCCTGGTGCAAGGTGTCGGGGTTCTCGTTAAGCTCCAGCCGGGCTTTCTCCAGAGTCTCCGGGGAGAGACCTGCCTGCAAATGAGTCATGGCGCTGCCCTCCTCCTCCTCCCCGGCTCTGCTGCCTGCGCTCCTCAGCCTCCCGGCCGCTTGCCCCCCGGAGGCGGGGTGCCCCGGCACGGCCGGCCGCCGCTCCCCGCCCCGCCGGGCCTCGCCCCGCCGCTCCCCGGCCCCGCCGCCGCGGCCGGTCCGTCCGCCGAGATGCGAGCGGCTCCCGGGCTCCCAGGTCCCGGGGGGGGGCTGGAACCGAGACTGCCCCCGGGCTGCTGGCGGAGGCGCGTTATCTCTCTGACATAGCGCCCTCCCCGCCGCGGGGTCCAACGCGCCGCATCATCCCCGCAGCCGGTCCGCGGAGGCGCCGAAACCCGCCGGGAACGGGGCTGCGGGCTGCCGGCTTGCTGCTCACCGCCCGCCCCCGCCGGTGCCGCCGCCGGTGCGGATCTCGGGCAGGGCGGTAGCGAGGAGCCCGGTCGCTAGGCAGGGCGAGCGGCGCCCGGGGGTGCTCCCCTGGCCCGCGGCTGGCAGGGGAGATGCCCTCCCCGGAGCAGCACCATTTACGTAAGATCAGCGCTCGCCCCACTTCAGGAGCGTCTCCCTGGGTTTGAGGGAGGGTTGGGGAAAAAAAAATAAAAAGGCACCACCAAACTAAAAAAAGCCAGCGAGGAGGACGAAAGCCGATCCGCAGGTACTTCGCCGGTACTGCAGCCGAAGCGCTTCCCGCCCGCCGGCACGGAGCCCGGAAAGCCGAACGGATCCTCGGCCTGGAGGATGCTCGTGCCCCCCTCCCGCGCCCTCCTCCTCTCCACGCCCCGGCTCGCAGACGGCACCAGCCGGCCGGGGGCTGCCTGCTGCGCGGCCCCGCCTTGCGCGCGCCCGCTCGGGCCCGCGCCCGCTCACGGCTCGGGAGCGCGCCCGCCGCGCTGCGCCGCCGATCCCCGCGCAGCTCAACACAGCACGGCACAGCACATCACAGCTCAGCACAGCACAGCACAGCTCAACACAGCTCAGCACAGCTCAGCTCAGCACAGCACAGCTCAGCACAGCTCAGCTCAGCACAGCACAGCTCAACACAGCTCAGCTCAGCACAGCTCAGCTCAGCACATCACAGCTCAGCACAGCACAGCTCAGCACATCACAGCTCAGCACAGCACAGCTCAACACAGCTCAGCTCAGCACAGCTCAGCACAGCACAGCACAGCTCAGCACGGCACAGCACAGCTCAGCTCAGCACAGCTCAGCACAGCTCAGCACAGCTCAGCTCAGCACAGCTCAGCTCAACACGGCACAGCACAGCACAGCACAGCACAGCACAGCTCAGCACAGCTCAGCTCAGCTCAACACAGCACAGCACAGCACGGCACAGCACAGCTCAGCTCAGCTCAGCTCAGCTCAGCGCAGCCCGCGGGTGCGCGGCTCCCGGGGCCGGGGCGGTGGCAGAGCGTCGCCGCTGCCGCCGGTGCGCGGGGGATGGTGGTGGCCGGGGCGGGGCGGTGGCCGGGGGGCTGCGAGGGCAGTGGGGCCACGCGTAAGTCCCCACGGAGCATCCCGACCGCGCGGTCTCGGGGCCGTCGCAGTACTGAGATGCCGTTCATCAAGAGGTGGTTTTCCGAGCAATCCTCTCTTGCGGCTGAATTTCCTAACACTGTGAGCTTAAAAATCTGGGAATAAGATAAAGCAGCCCTCTTTTGTGGCCTCGTGTCGGATGTGGCATGTCTTTAGTTACATTATATTGCAAAGGACGAAAATATCGTGCTTCTGTGTGCGGGATATTCCCGTGAGGAAAGATGTATTTTTTCATGCAGGAAAGTTTGATGCTGCAGTCTCTGGGGAAAAGTTTCCACTGAAAAGCATTTGACCTTTATCTGTAGTACTGGACCTTCCCGATGCAAATACACCTGTGAAAATCAAGCTTACACAAAAGACGCGACAAACATGGGAAAGCCTGCAACATGTCCCTCCTCCTATGGGAAGGGAAGCTCCTTGGCACTGCATTGGGCTCCTTTCCCAAGGTGACAAAGCCAGAGGCCAAATTACTGAAAAGGCACTGGGGTCACTGCTCTGTTCAGAGGGTATACATGGGGAATACACCAGAACAAAGTATAAGATGGGTGCTCAGACAAATAACAGGGCCCATAGAAACATTTCAGTGATAGCCTGCATGGTCTGCGAGCCATCACCAGGTGCTTGGCAGCAGGAGGGAGCCCTCTGCAATGAGCAGGGTCTAAGCAGTAAGCAACGCTCAGGCAGCAAAACTGTTGTTCTTTTGGAGGCTGAGGAGAGTTTTTTGGGTTTGCTGGATTTAATTGGGTTTCTGCGCTGGGACCAGACTTTCCATGTCCTATATTAAGGAGAAACTTTTGGAAGAACCAGTCTAATAATGCCCAGTCATTGTGCCCCAGCTCTGTTCACTCTGAATTTCATGATGTGATTTGAGATGTCTCACAAGAGAGAAAGATATGCTATCTATCTAAGGGCTGAATCACTCTCTATAAATGCTTATTTCTCTTTGTCTGATAAAATGACTTTAAATTACCCCCCTTTTGTAGATGTGATTCATCTGGGTTGGTACCTTTTCCTTAGAACAGTTATTGCTCCAGAAATAGTTTTTGCACTTTTTTTTTAATTAGTTTCTATTATTCTGAAATCTTCATTTCCTTTTGCTCTTACTACCTTCCTCTACATTACCTCCACAGAGAGTCTTTCAGAATAACAGTTTCCATCACCCCTGTGGAACAAACTTTCAGCTATTCTTGCCATCATTTTCCATTTCTGATGCTTCTGCTCTGCCTTTTCCATTGCAACTAAGCTAATAAAAGAGTAGGTCATGTGACAAGTGCCTTAAATTCACTCGGTGCAAGTCAAGCCGCAGGCATCCAGTGTCTGGCAAAATCAAGTCCATAATATATCCTGTCTGTGACCTTGTAGTGGGTTCACACTGGCTGAATGCCAGACACCCACCAAAGCCACTTCTCCCTCCCCCTCACAGTTGGACGAGGGAGAGAAAATATAACAAAGGGTTCATGAGTTGAGATAAGGACCAGGAGAGATCATTCATCAAATACTGTCATGGGCAAAACAGGCTCAAATTAGAGATTATTAATTGAATTTATTGCTAAGAAAATCAGAGCAGGATAATGAGAAGTAAAATAAGACCTTCTCTGCACCCTTCCCTCCTTCCCAGCTCTACCTCCTCCCCCAGTGCTGCAAGGGAGACAGGGAATGGGGATTATGGTCAGTTCATCACACGTTGTTTCTGCCGCTGCTCAGGGAGAGGAGTCCTTTCCTTGCTCCAGTGCGGGGTCCCTCCCACAGGAGACAGTTCATGAACTACTCCAGTGTGAGCCCATCCCACAGGAACAGTCACCCTCAAACTGCTGTAAGGTGGGTCACTCTTCCACAGGGTGCGGTCCTTCAAGGACAGGCTGTTCCAGCGTGGATCCCCCATGGGGTCACAAGTCCTAATCAGGAAACCTGCTCCAGCATGGGCTCCTCTCTCCACAGGTCTGCAGGCGTGCCAGGAGCCTGCTCCAGCACAGAGGTCACAGCCTCCTCTCAGGCATCCACCTGCTCCAGCCTGGGCTCCTCCATGGGCTGCAGGTGGATTTCTGCATTGCTGTGGAGCTCCCTGGGCTGCAGGGGCACAGCTGCCCCACCATGGGCTGCAGAGAAATCCCAGCTCTGGTGCCTGGAGCACCTCCTGCCCCTCCTTCTGCACTGACCTTGGTGTCTGCAGGGCTGTTCCTCCCACATGTTCTCACCCTGCTCTTCTTCAGCTAAAAACACAATTGCACAGTAATTTTTTTTTTGTCACCGAGGCTTTATCACCATTTCTGATGGGCCCAGCCATGGTCAGTGGCATGTCCATCCTGAAGCCAGCTGGCATTGGCAATGCTAGACATGGACAAAGCTTCTGGCAGCTTCTCACAGAAGCCATCCCTGTAGCTCCCCTGCTACCAAAGCCTGGCAGTACAAACCCAACACACGCTTATAGTAACACAGTCCTTTATCTGCTTTAGTTGTATTCTGCAAATGGAAACATAACACATATATTAGATTTTCTCCTTTATTCCAGAGCATAAATGCAAATGCACTGAACAGAGAAAAGAAACAAGCTGGCCAAAATTAAAATATTAAAAATTTTTGACAGAAAAGGCTATTTCTAAAGGTTCTTAATCAGGAAAAAAAAACCCAAAAAACAAAAACAACAACATAAAAAAATAAAACCAATAAAACCACGTATCTGTAAACTTTCATTATTGTTCCAGTTTTTGCTTTCCCTATTTTGCCATATTTAAGCCATTCCTCTTACCCTTTTTAAAATTAAAAAAAAAAGTCCAGAAAAACACAGGGAAAAGTATGAAGGAAGAGCATAAAGAAATATTGAAACCAAATATATTAAATTCATGAAGAACTCTCAATTTTCTATACACTTTATTTTCAAAAAAAGGTTCCATCACCATAAAAATGGATTTAATAATTTAACAATTTCTAAATTGTACTTTGCCATATTAAAATGAGATTCACTGAATTTGAACAGCATTTCAAGAAAATAATTTTGGCAATGAATTGTTGAAAGATAGTTCAAAAGACCTTCGTGGAGGGCAATGTGGAGGTGGAAGGAGGTGCTTTAGCCAGCTCTCTCCTGAAGTGAGTAGATTTAGGAGGTGACACTATGAAAAGCACACACAGCAAGGCAGCCTGAAGGCAGAGTAAGTGAAAAAACAAGATATTGGTCATGTTCTGTCTGAGCCACAGAGAATAATACCTTTTTTTCCCCCCAATATTTTGAGATCTTGCATGCAAACACACAAAAGATCTTGTTTATATATAAGAAATTTGGTCAAAGCAATAAAAATCTCTGTCATCTATAAGAAGATTCATCAAACCAATTAAATAGGATGATGAAAAAATATGTGCCTTCCAACATGTAACCCCACCTAAGTCATAAGGGGAAAAATGGAGCCACCAATGCAATTAGATGCAACCTACTGATGGCAGAGTGTAATTTATTTATTGTGCACATGCACTTTCCCCTCTACAAAACAGTAGGGGTGTCTGACTAAATCCATTATGTAAACCTCAGCGTCTTTTCACTTGCACTTAGAAACTATTTTTCTTTGAGGCTTTTATAGTCACTTTTGCCTGAACTTGATATAATTAAAATCCAAGTGCTCTGCAATTCTACAAGCACTGCAGATTGGCACCTGATTTGAAATAAAACTTAAACACAGATAAGGCTCAAAGGTGTTTGTGTAGGTGTTTGATATCAGAGATCTTAACTCACATTCAGAATTAAATTGTTTAAAATCAGCAATGGACAAAAATAGAATGCAGAAATAAAACATTTAACACATGCTGTTGATGGATAAGAAGATAACTGTTATTAAGACCAATGCTGGTACCATGCTTTCTCTGGACTGGTTTAAGATCCTGGACAGTTCTTGCTCTGCTGATTTAGAGTCACATTCAGCATCCTGCTCTGGGCATTCCTTCAGGACAGTTTTTCACTTAGGATCAAATTTCCAAGACAGTTTGTCTTATGTAGCTGTGATATAGCTAAAGAGCTGAGAAATATGTTTGAAAGTACATATAACCAGGAATGTATGTGCTCTCATCCATTCCTCTTCAGGACCATTTTTGTGGGTACATATTAAATATGTCCTTGAAGCTTTTGAAAAGTGCTAAATACAACTTTGTCAAAAGCGCCTAAATGAAACCAGCTAAATTCAAAGTCTAGGTCCCATTTTCAGGATCAATTTAGAATCTTCATTCAAACATTTTAAGAGCATAAGAGCAACTACAGGTGGTCTGAACAAGCTTCTTTGTCAGTTCAGAGTGTGCCTCCAGAGTGGCTTAATGTGGAAGCCTCAGGAACAGTATCAGCTAGTGTTAGGCTCTGTGACTCCTGAAATATTTTCTTCAGTGTGAGTTAATCTTTGAAGTCTGCTGTGACTTGACAAGTTCCTATATTAAAACTGGGACTTGGCATCTGTTTATAAAACCATAGAACTATTGGGTCAGAAGGTATCTTAAAGATCATGTAGTTGCAACTCTCATGCTGTGTACAGGGATGCCACCCGCCAGATCAGGTTGGTCAAAGCCCTGTCCAAATGGGCCTTGAACACTTCCAGGGATGAGAAGTGGAAGCCACGTGAAGTTGAGGATTAGCTCAGTTCTCATTCTGTATCTAGGTGAGTTACACCTGTGTCTGAGCATGATGAGAGCTCTTTACTTAAGCATATTTGTAGAAAATGTCAGGATGCTTGACCTAGAAAGTCCCATTATATCTGAAACAAAGGAACTTCTAGAACTGAGCTTTGTAGGAAATCTGTCTGCAACTCCACATGCCAACTGGCTGAAAAATTTGCTTCTGAGAACAAACTGGGCATCTGTCTTTTATTCATCATCATAGGTCTATAACAACATGAGGATAAATAGCTTTACAGGAGACAAGGCATAGATCAGACCCTAATCAGAGAAATATTTCAGTATGACAAGCCTACTCACAGAATCATAAAAAAATAAAACTGGAAGGTATTTTAAGAGATTGCCTAGTTTATCTATCCCCCATCCTGATGGATGTTTGTCTGAATGGCATTTAAAACCTCCAGCAGCAGATATCCACAGCTTTTCTAGACAGTCTATCCCAGAGTTTCACTATCAGTTCAGTACATTTTTCCCAATGTCAGGCCTATCTATCACTTGCTGCAATTTAGTTCCCTTTTTTTTTTTAAATCTTATCTACTGTAGATGGACAGAATAATTTATGTATTTATTTGGAGACTGGTATAAAGTCTAAGGTAAAATCTCCCTTTTTTAGCTGCACAGCCTTTGTTCTGGCCTTTAAAACACTTCAGATGTACAGTGTGAGGGGATGGGTGTCAGGAGGGCATTAGCATCCTGGGAACAGCATTTGGATGGGCTTTCCTTTCCTACCTACAAGAGGTCTTTATTTATGCAATCCTTACTGTTGGCATGGATGGACTTCCAGAGGTGTAGTTGTAAGTAGCAATAATTAAACTATGATTTAGAAAATCCAGCATCCCACAAAGAGATGATACACAAAAGTAAAAGTTTCACCTGGAAATATCACCAACACAAATATCTTAACTGCTTTATTAATTTGAAAAAACAAAAACAAAAACAAAACAAAAAAAAAAACCAAAAACAAACCAAACTTAGGTAACTGCAGGACTCTATCAAGCAAGTTCAAATATTAATTTAGTGTTAGTAAAAAGGGATCTGGAAATGTAATGAACTTCATGGTTATATTAATACCACATTAACTGGGAGCAAATCACTCAGACGTATTTCACTATATAGAAATATTTCACTGCTATAGAAATTTGCATCACAGAGATATGTAGGGAATAAAAGATAATGAATTCATAACTGAGCCAATACTTCCAGTAAGCTCAGTCAAATGATGAGTTAGCGTACTAAACATCCCATAGTTTTGGTACATAATTAATACAGAATGCTGAAGAATGTAAGGTTGGAATAAATGTACATTTTATTAAAAATTTATGAATGCAGTCCTGGAAGAAAATTATTCATTAAATCATTTTTAATGCAGATATGAGACCAACATAGAAGTCTGAAAAGCTTTCAGTGATGAGCTGTGCCTTGGGTTTCTTGACGTCAATATTCAGACTTGCATACCAAAGAAGGTGATCAGTTTTGTCCTTGAACACATCCCATCACATGCATCAGATAGATGAGAACCACAACTTCGGATGCAATGTAGAATGACAAATCTCAGTTCTTTCATTATACTGGCATCACCTATGCCACAATAACTGCAAATTCATGTAATTGGAAAACCAGGTAATGTTTGGTTTGGCTGCACAAAGTACGTGTGTTTGTGATTTCCATATGCCTCAATCAGTTTGCAGCTCAGAAAGCTGAGTACCTTCCAAGCTAGTATCAGCTATTTTCTTCAAATCCTGATGGGAGAGATTCTGTAGGATGGATTAAGTGCTGTGAAAGTACTAAGAAAACTCCTTTGCCAAATCTGGGGACATTTTATTTTTTCTTTAAATGTGGTTATGGGAAACTTCAGTATCTCCAGCTTTAAAATCTCTCACTGGATCTTCTTTTAGAGGAAGTTGCACCTTTCTTCTGACTGGAAATACTACCTTGCTTTGTTTCATAAAGAATGGTCTTCTGTTCTTGAAAATCCAGCCTTTGAAAAGTTGTCAGTGGCTTATTATTCTCCTGGCTTACTTTTGTGTCCATCTGTGTGTTTTTCTAACTATTTATCTTGTTTAGAGCTCATTTGCTACCAAACAACAAAGCATTTCCTATTGCATCCTGGCTTCAAGCCCTCACTTCCTGATATTTCTTTATAATATTTTTTAGCACCTGCTTTGTCCACATGGTCAGGTAGCTCTGTAGTTCCTCCCTGGAAGTCTGTTTTACTTGCTGTGTGGCATGGATCCCACTGGCATGCACAGCATCACATTTTATCTCTAGAGGTGGTACTTTGTACCACATCATACTTCTTGATAAGACATATGGGATTTTTTTTTTCTCTTTAACATAGCATCTCCTGAAGGATACTTTTCCCTTGATATATAGTTTCATAAACAGTTCCATAGGTAATTCTTGGTACAGTATTATTCTTAGTGTTCTCAGGACAAGCTTAATTCAAGTCATACCCATTGCTATAATGATGTATGTGACTATGCCAGTTGCAAGCTGGATGCAATGTCTGACATTAATCCTGCAGTGTCACCACACCATTTCTGGCACTGTTTGATCCCCAGCACCAAGGTGCAATAGCAAATCTGTCATTGTTGACTTGGTTACAGCCACTGATCAGATTACTTGGTACAACCTGCAGGTGAGCTCTTCGTAAACATTCACGTCACCGTTTAAACACAGCAGCCTTAAACCACCTCCTCACTGTAGAATTCAATTGCTTTCATCTACTACAATACAGTATGGGTAGAAACATCCATTCTGATCTTAAAGGTCATAATTTATACCCTTTTGAATGACTGAGTTTGTGAATTTAGCTTGATTCTGTCAGTTACTTTGAAATATCAGAAACTGCTTGAAAGGAAAGCAATTGAATAAAGCTGAAGTCAGGCTGTTCTCCTGTGGGAACATTTTCAGCTTGTTCAGCAAAAAGTACTTGCACTCCATCACAGCACAGATACTTCAGTCAAAAAATAATATAACCACCATAGGCTCTCTTTAGTGATATAATTTCATTAGGATTTTCCAGTTTTCTCCTTCCTATGAAAACTTGGTACATTATCTATATATTTTGTGATTTTCTATTTTGTTTTTTGGAAAATATCACAAAGAATCTTGCTGCCTTTTAAATTTGTCTCTAGCCCCCCTTTTTTTTCAGTTAAAGAATTCAGGCTCTTTGAGAGCTTAATCTATTTACTAAGTCAAAAAACAGATTGCACCCAAAATCTATCAAGTGACAAAATTGCCTAATGCTGTAACTTGCTTTAAAATAAATGGAACCATTGAACGTCATTAAACCAGAATGGGAAGAAAGGTGGCCTTATTTTCCAAACGTTCACACATGGAGAGCTTATTGTCACAGCATCTCACAAACAGTAATGGTAGCAGGCAACAAAAGTTCAGTTTTCTTTGCAAACACTGATGGAAACAGCTCAATGCTAACAAATGTAGACACTTCACATTTTGGAAATTAGGTTCATTCTGCTACTGCTGCAAGTGATTTGATTTTAGTACTTCAAAAATGTCACTTAGGATTCAACTCAGTTGCAAAAGCACAAGCATTTAGAGCCTTTTGAGATGCCTTTAGTAATGGCACTTGGTCTTCAGCCCAGACCTACACAGGTACCATCTGTATCTCAGGGAATCTCACTTGGTGGTGGACACCCAGCTTTTGAAAAGCAAATTAAGCGCTATTAAATAGCAACAATGTAGGATTGCATGTTTACTTGCAGTCCAGCTTGAACACCTATCTACCTTTTGGCTGTCAGACTGTTTGTAGAGCTTTGGAATGGTAGGAGGGGAAAAGGACACCTACACTTGATCTGTTAGAGAGACAAGCAACTACTTTTAGTTTTGCCTAAGTCTAAGGTCCCTTTATCACTGAGAAATCCAAAGAAGGACAAGTACAGAGTTAGATGGCCGTTGAGCACTTTTAATAAACTCCTGAGATCTTTCCAGGCACTGTTGGTTCACACTGGAGGCTAAACAACAGAAGATTCATAGGTTGCACGTCTCACTTTTCCTCTCTGCAGTGACTTTGCCCCAGACAGGGGCAAAAAAGAGCTGGGGCTACATAGAGGTACACAGACCTATTTGCAGCAACAAAGGGAACCTGTTTTTGTTGAGCTCAAACGACCCAGGGAGAAAGCCCAGTGTCTTCTACAGTTGTTCTCGGTGACTGAGAGACCATTACCCTCTACTAGGGTAGAAGAGAAGCACATTCAAACAGCTGAGATTATCAGAGGACTGAGCCTATTCAGGACTAAGAGAAGATATTGTGAGCTCATTTCTCTGACACCAGTTGGAAGTGTAGGAAAATAAATGGAATCAAGAGGTAATACCATGGTGTGGCCAGGCCTGGCTCAGGAGGCTTTGCCCTCACCAAGCCTTTTTTGCACAAGCAATACTAAAGGTGAGGTACCATAGTGTCTTCTCTTTCAGTCTCACCAAGATGATCAAAGAGCCTAGAGAGGACCTGAGCCCTAACCCAACAGGTCCATAAATAAAAATAAAATATGATCTGCATTTTACCAGTCTCTTGTATAGCTATAAACTGCCCCCAGGCCCTTTTCCACCTCTGTAAGTTGTTTCGAGCACAGGTATTCTTTTCTGACCTTTAACTCTCATCTTGTTTCAGTGGATTATCTTAATTGAGGTGATAGAAGCAAATGTGGAACTAATTTACTTGTTTTCACACATCAGCTCTATGAAAATCCCATACCAACACGAAGCCTTGGTCCACAAAGTCAGAGGGACTTTTCATACTGCCTTTGAGAAGCAAGATAATTCGCTCAGTTCTTAAATTTCTCTAGGAATAATTCCTGCAACACAGCTTAGACTAACACAGCGGTCACCTTAAAAAAATATGGTTCTCTAAAGCATAATGTTCATGAAAATTTTACCTGCCTTACTGTTGATAGTGAAATATAAACAATTATATGTATACCGCACTGCTAACTAAGAAGTCTACTAAGGAATTTGCAAAGTTCAGAGAAAGGTAAAACCTGAAGCATCAGATGAAATAAGTGTCTTCTTAGAGTCTGAATATTTTGTCAGAAGTTCATAGAAAATGCATCTGAATGAATAGAAAATGCTACTGATGAAGCAGCAGGTATACTTCCACAAGTTCTTTGCCTTTAAAGAAAATGGGTATTGTGTCATATAAAAAGGCAATTTTTTTATTGGACAAAAGGAATTTGATATCCTAGCACCAAGAAGTGTTAAGTAAATCTTTGAATACCTCAAGTCAGAATGCCATCAGATTTTAAGCTATCAGGACCACATGAAATAAGCCCATGCCTGCTGTAAGATAACTTCACAAAATTAATACTGAAAGGACATTTAGTATAAGCAGCAGCTCTTACAGTTTCATAGTTTGTGGCCTAGAGGTAAATTTCAGTTTAGCACAAAAGCATTCAGCTTCTTAGCCTGCCACAAATGTTAATGAGAATCTTTTGGCTAAACGTCTTCCTGCAAATTGGAAAGTTTACATTTAAAGGTCAGAAGGTTTCCATGGCATTTGAAGACAATGAAACATATACCCAGGGCAGTCTTTATTCTGTCACAGAAAACCAAGATGCTGAGACCCAAAAATCCTCCCAATTGCATTTACTATGGTTTATAAAGAAAAGAAAGCTACATTGGTTGTTGAAATATCAAGAATCCAGTCAAATTCTCCTGCACTTTACTCTGGAAATAACCACAAAGGCAAACTGAGTCTGTATCAAAAAATGAGTGATTCAGAAGTCTTTCTAAGCTTGCAAGTTTGGGTGAGGTACACAGGTTGTTTTGAACAAGTTTCTACCTGCCAGGTTTGTTTCTACTGTGAAACAATGGCAAAACCACCAACAACAACAACCAAAAAAAAAAAAAAAAATCAAAGAACTCATGTATACTCTAATGCTGTTACATACATATAAGCCAAAAAAAAAAAAAAAATAAAGTGGGCAGCCCCTAAATGGGTTTGAGAGTTTTGGATAGGGTTTTATGAAAATTATTGTTTAAACCTCCAAAAACAGTCTGAGATAGACTGTTGTGAAGAAAAGGATGACCCAAAAGTCTCTCTGCTCTCAGGAGCTGAATGTGTCCTATGATTTAAATATGGTCATTTTTCCAGTTCTATGGAATTTTTGGCAATGGGCTTCAGAAGAGTTGTGAAAGGCATGCAGTAGTTTCCTCTTCAGAGAAACAATTTATGACAGGTAGCTTGCATTTCTTGCCATTTAATACACAGCAACCCTCCAAAGATGCAGTGATCGGTCCAAAAGTATTGGGACAAGAAGTTCAACAGCATCTTCTCTATTACTTTTCCACAGCTTTATCCCACAGAATCTGTCCAGGCAGAGATTTAAAGCCGTTTTCCTCAGATAGCTGCAGGAAAAAAATTGGTTCTTTCTTTCAGAACTTTATGAAAAAGAGTTACAAAAATAGAATTCTCCTAAAGGTGCCCCTACCATCATCTGTATTGTATTGCCACATGCTCTATTAAAAATGCTAATGGTTTCCTGAAGAAGCAAGAAAGAAAAGTAGATAATTGGATTTTCTTCTGCTTGTCAGGAACATACCGCTCAACACCAGGAACTGAATGGAAGAGATACCACTGTTTAGTAAGTCATGGTAATTGAACAGCTGACCTAAAAGGTCATTTGACTGTGAACAATGGGTATGTGTTAAGGGTTTATCACTGCTCCTGATTATATTATCAAAGCCTTGCTTAGAAAAAGTCACAAATGCTTAGGAGGACCAAGCACTTTCTTCTTTTATCTGGATTTTTATTCATGTAACTACACTAACCTTAGAAGAATTATCTGTGATTTATAGTAACCAGAGATAAGAATCAAGACAAAGATTGTTTCTTTTAGTTATATATGTGTCCCATCTATTTCATGGGGCTATTTCAAATTAAATGTAATTAAACTGGATATGTTCTGTTTGGGCATAAATACAGATTAAAGACAAACCAGAACATGTTCTTGATGAAAATTGACACAAGAGAAGATGAGCTGCATTAACTGAATGTCTAAGGTAATAAATAGTGGACAATGCTGAAAATACTCCTTCATCAGCCAGACAAATCACAGGTATAAGAAAACTTGTTCTATGCACTAACATTCTTATAAGGATTCTTTTGCTTAAGTTTGGATACTAAAAAAATTGTCTCAATAAAAGGAATTGCCAACTCTTCAGCAACCTTGTACTCACAATGAGGAATTTGAAAAAGAAACACTTCTTTCTGTTCTTTGCATTCTGCTGATGTAAAATTAGGTTTTTTTTTTTCTTTGTAATAGTTGCAATACTTTCTACTGCTCCTTTTATTGAAAAGTGTTGATTTTGAAATGTGCTGCTTTAATGTTTCATATTTTCTTTTATTATTTCCTATATTTTTGTCCCATAATCCTTTCTTTTCTGTGTCCTTAACTCTCACACCATTTATCCCTTTTCTTTATTGCCAGTTAGACTGGTGGCCTGCACAGGAAGAGAAAGAATGAAGGTGAAGGAAAATAAAAAGAATGAGAAAAGGAAAAAGAAAGGAGAAGAGACAAAAAGATAATGCGTGAGTAAATATTATAGTGTAAGTTAAATTAGGAAAAGAAAGATCTTTTTAAATAAAGCGCCTAATGTCCTGAAAGATTTTTCAGCTGTTTTTTCTGAGGTCATTTAACCCCAGCTTCTCTGTTCTGTGTGTCACTATAATAAGTATCACAACTATCAGCTCCAAAAGGCAGTAAATCCTGGGTTAGAAAAACAGGGCAGACCTGTCACTGGCTAGGCTATGGGCCCCAGTCTTTCGTGGCAGCACATCCCACGCAGACCCCACTACACCATGTAAGAGGACTCTCAGTTTATAACAATTGCCATCGTGGTGATGGCTGTACTGAAGTCAGTGGCCACAAGGAAGTGTCCCAAAGCCCCTGGTTGTCATCCTGAGTGGGTGGCACCATTTGTACTCAGACTTCCCAAGAGCAGAGTGCTTTTCAAAGTGATCAGTTGCTTAGTGAAAGCCAGTGACAAAATTGTTGCACGTAATCTGAGCCACTGCACTCTTTCCTCTCTTGTTCAGTTCCTTCCACAAATGTTATATAATAATAAATATTAAACTGTCAAATAACATTAGGCACATCAGCACTATTCCCACTGAAAATATATGCCTGATCTTGGTTACTTAGAAAAGGTGCCATTTAGCAATGCTGTGGCCACTCAAGCCACTCTGACTTCCAGGATATGCTAGCTCTTTTTACCCAGTATGGACTATGATTTCCCCCCTTATGCTGAATTTGTATCTTCAGTACTGCAAGTTGTTTATATTATAAGTTTGCTCAAGTGAATCTGATTTGCCATTGAAGTGTTGAAAATAAACTTACAGATGTTTGGAAAATCAAATCTGAGCTTTCAAACATGTGGAACTTTATACTACAAGTCCTTGTCATGTAAGCTCCAGCTACTGATGATGAGTAAGCAGAGATAACAACTAATTTAACACAATGCTCGCAGAAACATAATTGTTTCTTTATTGACATCTACTTTTATTTCAGTTGTTTTTTTCTCTATGATACATATCTGCATAGACAGCTGACATATCCACATCAGCATTTGTGACAAATGGCGGTGAAGGTAAGGTGCCATGATAGGAATGTCAAATGGCATTGACACAGATACAGAATGTCAGCTTTCCAGTTCTGAAGTGGAGAGTCTCTGTTTTAAAATAAAACCCACTCAGAATGACAAAAATTCAAAGGGATCTGTTAGCTAAATGCTGCAATTTGGTTTAGTTTCTGTCAAAGTCAGTGGTTTATCTTTGGATAGTTACCCTTTTTCAGAGTGTGCTGATCTGTAGTTGCTTTGAGCATGACTGTTTGGACTTAATTGGCAATATAACTGAATGGTCAGTGTCAGTGATGCCAGTGAACATTTTCTTCAGAAGAACAATATAAAACACTTGGATCAGTAGCCGTAGAAATTACCTCATCAGTAACTGCCAAAAAAATTCTTCTTTAATTATTATATAAGAGCACATATATGAACTTTCATGCTCTGTTGATCTTGTGTTTCTAATACAAAACTTCAGAATGTCCCTTGTTGTCTCTCTTTTACATGCTAGTGGAATGACAGGTTTTGTATCAATCCTTTAAAAATGTGTATTACAGAACTCTAATGATGGAAACCAGAGTCAACCCTCAGCCCACTGAAGCCAGAATAAAGAGTCTCATTTATTTCAGTGAACACTTTATTGTATCCTAAACACACATATCTCTCACCATAGCTATGAAAATACTTGAAAATCAATTAAACTTATCAAGACTTGAGGAGCTAACCGGCAACTTACCCATGATTTATCTTTTCAATTTATATAGTGTATACTGGGAGGTCATGGGATAGACTTGACACTTGGCATTTTCTTTTCCTTCTCCATGTCTTTGCAGGAATTATACCCGACACCCTCAGGCTGTTTCTGAGGTGTCTGCAGAGGGCAAAGCAGAAGAAATGCACAGGGAAAATGAAAGGTGATTCCAGCAGACAACAGGCTCATGTTAGTCTGTCAAAAGAATTTATGCTTTAAATATTTTTGTCACCATTCTTGTCAGCTTCAGGTTGGCTTCTTGGGAGTTTACAGAAGTCCTTGTCAGAATAATACAAGTAGAATTAAAGAAAGAGAAATGAAGGAGACAACGCAAAAGGAGAGACTTAAGTTTAATTGTGGAACTGCACTTTTCCATATCCATGTTTTTTTCTGCTAGCTGGTATCAAGCTGACACGACTCTGGTAGGTGTCCTTTAGCACAGCTAGATTACACAAGTAGAGGGAAAACTGAGGGAGGAGAATTTGTTGGGCATCATGAGGAGTTAAGCTCGTTCTCTATGAAGAGAAACTAACTCACCTTGGAAAATCCTCCCCAAAAGAATACAGGCTAGTTAAATGTTTTAGGTTTTTTGTTTGCTTGTTTTTGTTGGTTTTATATTTTTATTTTTTTTAGTACTTCTAGACTTTTAGATTATATATCTAATTAATGTCCTACAATATACTTGAAATCTTTCTCTTTTAGTATTGCTGCTGTACCCAGTAGGCAAACTTACATTAGTTTATCCTAAGCTCCAGAACATCTGAAGGGGATCAACTGTAACATTCTTAATTTGTACAGGATTCTCAGGATTTTTCTCAGCACACACTATTTTAAAGGCAGTACATCTTTCAAGGACAAGAGGCTGACACAGCTCACAATCAAGATTCTTATCTCTCTTCTCAAGGTAAATAAGCTCTCATGCAATCAGAGGAGGATGAATGCATACTGCAAAAGTGATTGCAGCAATGCTTCCCCATGTTCTTCCAAAGTTTTTGTCCTAAACTAGACAGTGAAGCTTTAAACTGGATTAACTTCCATCTTTTTCAGGCAATATTTGAAACACATTCTATGATTTTGATCAATCTAGAACATGTTTATCCATTATGAAGATAATATGTAACATAATAACATTATGTTACATAATTATGATAACATAATACGTAGGTAGCATTTTGTATGCTCAAAGTGGCTTGAGGAAACCATTCTAGACTGTAGTGCAGTGGAAGAACATTGAGGAAATAAGTTCTGTGCAAGGAGATGTAAGTGGGGTTTTTATCAGGACACATTAGCATTTCATCTGGAATCAAAACTTTCTGGTGGCAGAGTCTCCACTCTTGCTTATTTCTGGTCTATATTGGCCAGTTTGCAAACATTAGGATAGTGACATAATCAAGAAATTTTTATAGATTGGTCCAGGAAGTCACCAAATGGCATCAATCAATTAGTTCAAGTTTATTAATCCTGCTCAGATGTCCAAGAAATTAGATGCTTCATCATCCTGTCATTTAAGTATTTGCCTCTAGCTGAGACCATGCCCCTGAATTTTTTTCTCAAAAGAGATCAATTTGATACATCTTTTTTGGCCATTTGCTTTATCAAAAATATAGACATGCACCTAACTAGTGTCTTATTAACACATTTCTAAAACTTGGGAAAATACTCTTATTTTCCCTGTTTTCAGTATTTTTCCTTCTTTTTTTTTTATCAGTCTAGTCTACATGTGTGAATATGAAGATAGATGTTATCTGTAACCCATGCCAGCCTGCAGTCTGAAAACCTGTGTCAGAATGGGCTAAATATGTACACTATTGCAATAAGAGTTATTAAGGTGCAAGCAAAGTGTTTCTCTGATACAGCTGAACAGTGCCACCATCAAAGTTATCTTGTTCCTGAGGTAAAAAAAAAAAAAAATTAAAAAAAATAAAAAATAGCAGAACTGCTCAGGTTAGGGAACATTTGAAGATACTGAACATGTGCAAGTCCATTCTCCCATGAACACTGAGGGAGGTGGCAGATGTCACCAAAAGGCCACTAGCAACTGGGAGAGGCTTCCTGAGAAGTGGAAGAAAGAAAATGTCTCTTCTGTCTTCAAGTGGAGCAAGAAGGAGGATTATGGGAGCTAAAGATTTTTTAGCATCACCACTTACCCGGGGAGGGTGCTGGAGCAATTAATGCTGAAATAATTTCCAAATATATTGAAGGTGATTTGGCATAGTCAGCAGGTATTTATAAAGGGGTCCTGAGCATTGTGATCTATCCAGTCCTGTTCTGAGCCAAGGAGATGGGGTAGATTACATCCAAAGGTCCCTTCCAATCTCAGTTATTCTGTGATCTTTGCTTTAGGATAATATTAATTCCCACAAGTTCTACTTCCTAAGGAGAATCATAAAATTTACTGTTCCAGTCTTATCTTGAGAATTGAAGGGATAATCCTCAAGGGTTATTTCACATGAGTAAACTAAACTTGAGTTAAATTTTTCAAAGAAAGTATATTTCATAGCTCTGTCAAAAGAGATGTAGTCAAATATATTCTTTGAACAACTGCAATAAAGAACCTCTACAAAACCAAATATGAACAGGGAAGAAAATCAGAATGTAATCAGCAGTTCCAGAGAATTCAAGGAAATAAAGACATCCTCTAACCCAGTCTAAAATCTCATTATGTCAGGAAATCTCAGAAGATATTCAAATGTCATTTAGAGTGAGACAGCTTGCTGAAATCTACAGATCACGTTTTCTCAGACACAGTTTTTATTCTTCTTCATGTGATTTTTGGAAGGAAGTGTAATTTCTACCTATGATTATTCTCACATTGCCCAGAGACACTATTTTACCGAGCACAATATTGGAGACATTCTTTACATACTACTGAGAGAGAAGACTTTCATTAGTTCAGTCTTATTTCCCTCTAGGTTGCCCTTATACTGCATCCATCTCTCCACCCAGTGAGATTTAATATTCCAGCTTTTGCAACAATATCTAGAATTACATGGTGATCACCCCACGGTCTTACAGTAACCTGGTTCATTCCATTCTATCTTCTCCTGCTTCTCTGAATTGATATGTGTCTCTGGAGGAAATGGAAGTTGAACATTACTTTCCTGGAGGCAAGAGGGTTTTTATACATTTTTAAACTGATCACAGTGGTTATTTTATTACTTAAACATTCAAAGAATGTAATAACAATCCTCTGAGAGTCATAGCTACTGCTTCTCCTTCTCTCCCCATTCTTCCTGCTATCATGGAAATGATACAGGCAGGTACTCCAGGCACTTCAATGTGAGTGGAATATGGATTCTTGTGCAAGCTGGATGCTTAGAAAAGGTTACATCTGAGAGAGCTTACAAGACTGGAGATAAAAGTGTGCAGTGGCCATGGCCCTCAACCTGGAAGTTGAGAAGTTCAGGAATGCATAGTTTTCTATGGAGTATTGATGCTTCTAGTTCAGATGTAACTTCTATACAATTTTCTTTTTCAAACCTGTAGCATAATTATGGCACTACTGAATATGGTTATTATAATAATGACTATGGCACTACTCATCAGAGATGCCCTTTGAAGTATCAAGCAATGGATTGAGTGACTGAGTTATAAAATATTTCACCATTTGTATGATGTAAGGCGACGTGGTTGGGATCAGCTCAAGGTCCTTTACAGCGCTGCTGTCAAGAGGTTGCTTACCAACCACATTGCAACCTTGTTGCTTACTACCTGCAACAGGAGGCTGATTGTCTGGACTTCTGTCCTATGGTAGTAAATGGCAAAATCCACCTTAAGTATACCACAGTCGACCTAAGAAAAGATCACACCTATTTAAAAATAAAACAGATGAGGCTTCTGCGAGAAAAAAAAAAAATAGGCAATACTATTGCTGTAATGCTTTGTATCCTTTGTATTTGTGGTAAAATGCCTGCAGGCTTCCAGAAATCTTGCAATTATTAGAGCAGACGACAGGACATATTTATGTGTTGCTTAGAAAAAGGAATGTTTTCTTTATTTTTATAAACAAGACTTCTGTATCTTTTGACACCTGCAAGCATAATTTGCCTGGTTCCACACATCACAATATGTTTTGCTTCCTGTTAAGCCTTTATCTGCATTAAAACACACTATATAATCCAACTAAGAAGCTAAATAAATTTAAGAATCAATATTACTATTTTATTCCCTGTAATTTTAATTGAAAAAAACATTGATGAAGTGCAAGATTAGGGTTTAAATATTGTATAAGCAATAAAAGAACCAAAATCCTAGAATAATAGAATAATTCAGGTCAGAAAATGCCTCTAAAATCTTCAAGTCCAACCATTAACCCAGTTCCTGCCAAGGCCACCACTACACAATGTCACTAAGCATCACATCTATGCATCTTTTAAATACCCGTAGGGCTGGTGGCTCCACCACTACCTTAGCAGCCTGTTTCAATGCTTGACAACCCTTTATGTGAAGAAATTTTTCCTAATACCCAGCCTAAACCTTCCCTAGCACAACTTGAAGCCATTTCCTCTCATCCCATCTTTTGTTACTGGGTAGAAGAGGCCAACCCTCACCTTGCTACATCCCCCCTTTCAGGGAGTTCTAGAGGAGTGAATGGCACAAATGCATGGTACAAAAAGTTACTATGATAGAAAACACAGCTAAATGTGTTCTGCTGTTTAGACAGATATCCCTGGGGTTCAGTTTACTTAACTTTAGCCTATCAGAAATTGAAATCTTGCCTAGAATAGTACTCCAATCACTGAGGGGAAAAGAGGCACCTCCAGGCAATTTGCTCATTCTGTCATGAGATGGATGTCTAAGGTGTAGGATAGATCAACTTTTGGAGAAGGTTCTCTCTTGATGCCTTTTCTGCTGATAAGAAGGAGACCAGACAATGAGCTTAGGTGTGATATTGACCTTTTAGAATACTAGCATTAGGTTAAATTCACCCCCCTCTAAATAAAGATGCCTCTTTCCAGGGTTTTCATGTTGTTCATGTGATAGTCATTGTGCATGTAAGTGCAATATGAAGGTCAAACAGTGACAACATTTTACATGGAATTCCTCCCAGAAATTGACTGGGATTTCCACCAAAACCATTGGAAAAGAGGCCACGGACTCTGAAAACACACTCACTGTAGTTCTATTCTTTATTCAGCTCCCCTAAGAGCAGCAGCTCAGGTTCTGAATCTTCCCATTGTGCATCCATCCCAGCCCACTTCTTGTCCTTGGTATTCCATGACTACCAAAATAGCTGTCAGGATCTTTCACTTCAGGTTATGAACATTGCATGCAGCTTCAATAGCAGCCAGACAAATATATTTGAAATCCACATCCTTACTGATCCTGTTAGATATTAAGAACACTAATGATTGAGTTTTGTTTGTAGCAAATGCTTCGAAGAGAAGCTTCAGGAAAAAAATACGGTGCATTTACATACAGACAAGTAAGTTCCCTTTACTTGAGAAAAACTGCTTCTCTGTATCTCAGGAAAAGGAAGCTGAATGAGCTACTTTTATGGTAGAAAAAGTAATTACTGTTCCCTGAGCCAAAGTGGATCTGTCTATGCGGTAAAGCTGGACACTGAAAACAGTGCTCAGTTTTTAAGTGCTTGTCTTTAAGCATGAGAATGTCCTGGAAAGAACAAACATCTTTTCTTAGAGACACGTGCTTTTTGTCCCATCTAGTGCTTTTTAGTCCTGTAAGTTATTAAAGGAGATCCTGAGAGCTGGAGGGTGGTTTAGCTCTGCCAGCCCGCAGGTCAATATGCCAGCAGCATGCTCTCCTTTGAATTCCCCAGATTTCACTGGAAACTTAACACAACTTGCAACTTGGCTTTAAAAGCAATGCTTCAAAGTACTTCCCCTTGGCTCTTTCATCCAATACATTCACCAGCACTTGCTCTTACTGCAATTTTGTGTTTTTTTATAAAGAAAGTCACTTTGTTTGCAATTGTCAGTCAGGCTGATATTTTGAGCCTTGCAAAATAATTCAAAATTTCAATGCAAAGGTCAATGGAAAAAGCTGGCTGTGTCTTAAATATTCTTATAAGCTTTGGTAGTCCCCATGTGCAAAAGAGATACTGAAAAAGAACAATGAAGATGCTTTGCACATAGATCTGGAAGAAATAATCTCTAAAAATCCCATGGTAATCTAAAAATTGTGTTATTCCAAGAAAGAGGGCAGCACAAGCCATTTGTCAGTAAATCTGAAATACAAGTTAATGGAGGCTGTGACTGTGGGTTCAGCAAAAGCAGTTGTTGACATTGTCAGTGCAAATGAGAGATGACAAATAGGCTACACTTTTAGGGAACTGGCTGCAAAGATGAGTAATGTAAGCCTGATGTGCAAGGAAACAATTAGAACAGCACATGACTTTGTCTAGAGCAAAAATTAAATACACACAATAATGTGGTGATACAGTGGATAATTGATTTCTTTGACCTTATTTATTGCCTGATATTCTCTCAAACAGAAAAGAATTAGGAAGGACATTAAAAAAATCGTAAGTTAAAAAGTTAAACAATCATGGATATGGTATACACAAATGTATCCCAACATCACTTGTATTTCAGCATTTCTTGTAGTCCCAGGAACGTGAAGGACATTAATTAGAAGGCAGCTTTGTTAATCTTCCTTCTGAAGCATTATATAAAAGTACATGTGGCTTTAAAATGGAAGTTACAAAGTAATATTTAGTTTTTCTTTTTTTCTTTATCATGAAGTCCATGAATCCTGAAAATCAGAGACACCACAAAAAACATACTGCAAAAAGAAAGCAATTGCATTCAGTATTCAAACTGTCTTATTTCTCAGTCCTGTATATGAACCAGGACAGCTTGGAATTTTTCCCATAGAACAAAACAGAAGAATAGCTTGTGTATATTTTCCTTCATGTAAAAAACGGTTCATGTTCATCAGTGTCCTAATTCACCATTCCACATCAAAATCATAATACTAAAGACATCCAGGTCTACAGAGATAAATTTCCTCCTAAAATAAAGAAAAAATTTGGAAATGGTGTAACATTTGTCTTTTTCCTCACTAGGCTAAATAGTGAAAGAAAGCACAGAAGCTTAGAGCATATCATATGACAGTGGGTCTCTCTGAATCCAATGACATATTATGAAAAAAAAAAAACATTAGCTCCATTTGTAACTTGATTACAGGAAAACAGAGACATAGAGAAAGCAGTTTGTCATAAATGGCAGTTGATACCCTGCAACTAAACACTTGGTAGGTTGATTTTTTTTTTTGGGTTACAAATGACTCTTTTGCACTGTGTGGAGGGAAGTTCATT
This sequence comes from Cinclus cinclus, assembly GCF_963662255.1. Taxonomy (NCBI): domain Eukaryota; kingdom Metazoa; phylum Chordata; class Aves; order Passeriformes; family Cinclidae; genus Cinclus; species Cinclus cinclus. The sequence goes on along the minus strand of NC_085048.1, from coordinate 50,327,048 downwards.
GAAAATGGATGTCAAAACATGTTTGGATAAAATCCATATTTATAATATATTTCATGCACGTGAAAGTGCAATCCTATTCATTTTTACAGAATTACCCAGAGTTGCCTGTCAGTGGTTTTGAAAATATTACACACAATGTCCACCATAGTACTATCAATGAAACTGCATTGTTTTGACTGTGTGTTTAAATTCATGCCATGATTTTGTTGAAAATCTTAATTTATAATTAGGATTTCCTATGAAAAGTGCTTTTCATGAACAATTTCACATGTTAGTATACTAGGCAGTGTTTTGTTTTTACTTAGAGAAATCTTTTTCATCCAACTACAGCTTCCCAGCTCACAATCATAACAGTAGGATATATTCTTTTACATATATAAAGATCAAAATACAGATATTTGAGGGCTTTTTCTGGAACACCTATGAAGATTATTAAGTGAAATGAGTACCCTGACATATTCAAGTTGCATTCTCTTTTTTACATTTCCCAAAGAACAGTGAGTGCCTGACAATTTCTTATCTTTATTGTGTCTCAGCCATAAAGCTTCAGTTAAATTATAGTTTGAGATGTTAGCATTAATATGTTAATTGATTTAACATCACTTTTTACATATAGTATGACAGCTACTGAATAGCACAAACTACATATGTATACTAATGCACTTTTTCTCAGATTCCTGTATTCTTCTAATCTTGTGAATATCTTTGAACAGAAATGGTTTCTTTTTAGTCAGAACATGTTCTTCTACAGGTCCTGCTTGTTTAGGAAGGTATTGATGTAATGGAACTTGGAGTCCTTTCAGTTTCAAAGAGGTTTTATCAGAGATATTTTAGAAATCATGTACGCTACTCTCTCAGTTAAAGTTACATTCATTACAAAATAAAGGATTGCGCACTGATTGACAAATCTCCTTACAAACTCTGGCAACTTGTACATGGGTTTAATTGAACTTTGCTTTTATATCTGTGCTGAATAGCTTCTAACCCTATCAATGCTATGTGAGTCCCACATGGCATAAAATAACCTGTAGATATTTTATCAAAAGCAGTGCTGCAGTGAATGCAGTTGCCTTTTCTCTGTTGTCTTCTGCTCTGCAAATTTGCTCCTTCTCTCCCTCTTTTCCACCCATACAAATCCTCCACTTTTCATGTTTCTCATATTATAACTGCTCCTCAATGCAGCAAGCTGCTGCACACAGAGAAAGAACATTGAAAACAAGAATTCTTGCCTGTCCAGTAATGTCATGGCTCTGGCTCTTGGACCAAGGCAAGAATTACCCTTTTAAAATCCACTATTTCCATGAAAGCTTAACTTTGGACAGGGAAAGAAAAATATTTTTTCTTATACTTGGTGACAGAGAAGTAAAAGAGTTATCTCCCCCTGCTGCACATCTCCAAATATTAGACTGGGAGAGAAAATAACCTGTTTTCAATATCCAGTGCTTCAAGGTAAAACACCTGAGACAAAACAAACCACACTGACACAAACACAATATGATTTATTACCACTATGTAGGAAAGAGATGCTGTGTCGCAGTATAGCACTGTGAATGTCATCCCTGCTCAGCAGCAGTCAAAAAAATCCGCAAATAAGAGGACCACAATCTATGACAGCCTCACATCTTGAACCTTGGGTACCCCCCAGATATAAAATATAATAAAAATACATAGTTGCTTTTCAAAAGGGCACAAAAAGGAAAGGTAATAAATATAATGGGAAGTGTGGAATCACTGTTTAGGGGAGGAATTAAAGAAAATGACCACACAGACCATGACCACACAGCCTAGAAAAAAAAGGCAAGTGAAATAAAGCCTTTTTTCTGTAAGACTGGAAAAACAACCATTGAATCTTTCAACATAACAGCCAAGAACATACAATCTACTGATTAGACAACAGCTACATTCCATGCACAACTAAACTGGGGAAATCACTGCCAGTGTCAAAAATAATAATAGGCTTAAAAGTAGAGGTATAATGGAGGGCTGGGTTAATTTGTAGTTGTTAAATGCAATGGTCTTAATAAAACCTCAAGAAAACCCTATGCCACAAACTGCTGGGAACTGGGAGAAGACCAAGGGGAGGAGCCCTGCACATTTGCTCAGTTGCAGAGCATCAGATTCATGGGATTTCAGGAGGAAGGATTTGCAGCTGGACAGAGCTTTGATCTTAAAGGAGTAGGGCAAATATTGCACTCTTGTGATAACCCACAACTAACGAAGTGCTTCTGCTGAGACTTGTTTAAATTCAAAACAGTATGTAAAGCAGCCACCTGCTTCCCTGTTCACCATAATGGTTCTGGTGACAATTGGAAGACTCAAAATGAGCCAGATTATGTTTTATGCCTTCCCCCAGAGGCCCTTCCCTCTCAGTGTAATCATACTCTGCAGCCTATTATGATGTTCCCATCTGTCTTAGTCATCGTGCAGCCAAGCTATTTGTATTTAGCTGCTTAACCTTTCCTCATGAATCAATTTTTCTAACTTGGTAATCAACACTGTCTGACAGAGAATGAAAGTAAATGTTGGATTTAGAAATTAGGGCTTCAGACAGCAAGAAGTATCTCTTGAAGCAAGAGATAGAGAAATTCTCAATGTTCTTTGTACACCCATTGTTTGGATTAATTTGAATACTTAGAGGGGGAAACAATGAAGCAAAAATTATTGACTGTGTTTGGAAAAAAAAATGGGCACTGGATAGAAAAAAGCAAAGAAAAATCTAATAGCAAAAGACAGGATTATGATGTGTTTTACTTTTTCCTGCTGTATTATGAAAAAGCATCCATCCATCCATCCATCAATCCATCCATCCATCCATCCATCCATCCTTCTGTTCTTGTTCCTAACGTCCTGTTACTAACTCTGATTTTGACTTTGACCTAACCAAAAGTATAGTTGTAATATCCAAGTAGTGTTCATTGAGTGAACATGTACAGTCTAATCAGTTATAAGGGTTATTCTGTACAGTCTCTTATTTAGCACTGCACTGCCAAAAATCATGAGTGGCAGCTTTCAAGAAAATTTTGAAATCAAATTAAAAGCCAAAGACATGCAAATGAATTAAAAAGTATCTGTCACTGCCCAGTAGTGAGAGCAGCCAGTTTTGAAGCACTAATGAAGCTCAGTAGCTAGCAGTTGCTTCTTACTTTCCCAAGCGTTACTTTTCCACATTCACATTCTTAGTAGTTCTCTGTTGAGGACTGCTCTTAAAAAACTCAAGTGAAAAAACATCACCTTGCTCAGTTCCAAAATGAATTAAAGAAATAGCAGAAAACTGCTCTGAAGCAATTCCTTGTGTTTGAAGCAAGACCTCCTCCTGTTTGCCTTGCCATGGACTGTTTTTCTAGGTTATGCTCATGGTTGTCTCAGCAGTTAATGTAACAAGACACAGGGTGAGACCTTATGGAAGGAGAAGTGATATCTGACAGCTGGCACTTGCTTACCTTCTGAAGTCAAAACACTCACAAGAATCAAGAGAAATGTGTCAAGAGGAAGGAGTATGTTCAGCATTCCCTGTATGTAGCCCCGGGGGAAGGGAACAACAGCTACTGTGGGTCCTCCCTGTGTTCTTTGGCTTCCTTTTGAAAAGCAATGACAGGTTGGTGTTTGTCTACACCTTTTAAGGCTCCCTTTAGAAGCCAAGCAATTACTACTGTGGAGTCATTCATCCCATAGCATTACTGTCCTCATCCTCCATAAATCTTAGACAAGGTTGCCAGGCTCTGCCTTTGGTTGCTTCCTCTAGGTATTTTTTTGGCTACCATCTGCTTTTTAATTTGGAAGGGGAGGGTACAGGCAATGTGAGCCTGTGTGCAAAATTTGTTCACTGAACAAGTTCAGCTGAAAATCATTACACAAATATCTTAGCAGAATGGGACGCATCAGCAGAAGCCCATGTAGCGGGTCTTCTCTGCTTCTATAAATTGATCATCACATTACTGCGACTGAGAGACTGTACACAAAAATTTACAAGGTGTCATTCTATGTTCATTACCCCCAGTGGAACAGGAATGTAGGAGACTTCATGCTATGACTCCCTCACTCAGAAACTGATGACATTAAAAATAATAATCTCGATATCTAGATCTATAGCTATAAAAAATGAAAAAAAAAGTTTAGCCCAAGAGCAATCCATCTGTATTTATGGACTCTTTCACTCAGAACAGAAACAAGGATTTGATCCCACCTCACACAGACATCTCATCCTTATGGAACAGGAAAAAGTTCTTGTATTCGGAAGTGAAATAATCTTTTATTCTTAAACTTCTCACTTTCCAAGGAAATCAAAAGGGTGTCTTGAATGACCAAGACATAAAATCCATTTCAATGATAGAATTGACTGGGTCTGGGGATGTGAAAACTGGCTTTTCTTCACAACATACTATGCTGAAGAGAAAGTTGGCATCTGCACATAAATCAATGCTGCTATTGCTGCTGGTCAGTACTGCCTTCCTCTCTTAAAATAGCAGGATCACTGCCATAGTCTTGGCAATTGTACCTGGATATTACTGGCATAATTAGTTCTTTTTTAATGCACAGAATTAATTTGGGAATTAATATCTATTACTAGGAAGCATCTGTGGACAGAGGTAATTTAGCTTAATGCAGCCTTCCTGAGCTGTATTTTCTGGTCATTTCATGTGACATAAGCTGCTCAATAGCTGAAATCCATTTATTTCAATATAAAGAAATTTTTCCATTAATAATGGAAAGTCTGATAAGAAGAAAAGATGATTATATGAAGACCAGAAGGAAAATAAAGCAATAATTTCTTGATGATAAAAAAATTTAAATCATAATAAACTTTGATGACATTTGTGCATAACAGAGGAGGAGAAAAATGTGTATCATAGCCCAACTTGCAAGAGGAGGGGGGATTTTTATAAATACAGCTTTATAAAATAACAGTTATGTAATTCAACTTGTGAAAAATTACAGATTTTAAGATTTCTCAGTCTTCTGCCTCACTTGCATTATTTGAACTTTCATTTGCTACTGAGCAAACAACAATAATGTATTAATGGACACATAAATCTTTTTTCAGAATTATTTCAAGACACAAGGATAAGAAAAATCATTAAGTATTTGATGAACATGGCAATATCTGCCTGATTTAGAAGCAGATCTATTCCCAGGAAAATACAGAGAGGATGGTAAAAAGATGATCAATAAAACTCTGTTTATAAGTATCATATGAAAGAAATAAAATGAAGGTAAACTAGATTAGATGGATTCATAAATTAAACTGCGGGTAGAATATAATTTGCTTATTTCTCTCGCATTTTTGTCCCACTGAAAGAACAAGACCAAAACCAAAGTAATTTAAAACATTCTAAAATAAAAACTTCACCCACTAAAGTCCAAGGGCTTTTTATTTTATTATTTTATTATTTTATTATTTTATTATTTTATTTTATTTATTTTATTACTGCCTTCAGTTGGGATGGATTATAATTTATTCTCAGCTCTTGCTACAACTGGATCTTTATATTTGTGGATGTAAAAAAATTGTTGACACAATACAATTCACTTACAGATGTCTCAACAAGTTTTCAGTCATTTAGCCCGTGTTCAGAATAGAAAGTACTGTAGAATACCTGCTTTGAAGTGGCAGAGCAGCAGACAATGAAAATGGCACTACAGGTGGGCTGAAGGCATCTGTTGTTTCATGTCATTCTACCCATATAGCTAGGTTAGAGTAAAATTCTCTTAGTCAGAGTTGCAAACACAAATTCAAATCTGTTAACATAAAGCCTTACACTTTATTTATTGCAGTTGTACTGATAGCAAAACCGAAGATAGGAAAGTGGTGTGGCACAGAGTAAATTAGAGCTGGGAAGGAATCAGAAGGTGGTTTTCTCATCCATGGTAAACCCAAGCTGCACAGCTGTTTCATATATCAAGGCCTCAAGACACCATTTTCTGAGCACTGCTGATTTACTGCTTGGGGATTTTTAATTTTCCTAAAGAAACATGCTTGTAGTGCATGGCTCGGAATGTTACACAATAATTGGCCTATGAAATTTTTTGGTTGCACATTTTCTTCCTCTCTGCTTCCATTTCTCTTTATTTAACTGACCCTTCTTCAAAAGAATATCTGAGCATTTTCTTACGAACAACCTAAGCCACAAACTAAATTTGTTTCCTACCTCTTAAAAATAGCAAGATTCTTTTCTTTCTTGGGCATGTAAGAAATGTAATTTCTTTTTCAAGTTCAAAGCAATTTCATTTTGCTTCTCTGGTTCTCAGATAATTCATAATTGACTTGGAAAAAAGTCAAATTCAGCTTGGATCTAATCCATATCACAAGAAACAAAATCACAGCTGACAGTCTTGTTAGCACAGTCAGCAGAGAAACTCAGAGCCTGCTTCTATAAACATTATTCAAGCAGAACTTATATTCTAAGTAATTTATTGTTAAAAATTTTGCTAGAATGAGGACACTCATGAAATTGAGACATTGCTCCCTTGAATGAGACCCTATCTGGTCCCAAAATTACATCAGTTTAACAAAATAAAACAAAACAAAACAAAAAACAAAACAAAAACAAAAAAACCCAAGCTTTTTTAAGCAATTTTTGTTCATTGCTTATGTAGGAGTTGAGAGGTTTTTTGGTTGAAGTAGGACTTCTACTTAAAAATAAACATAAATTAAACATTTGAAATAATCTGCTTTCCACCTGAGTAAAAATGTTCACAGTAGTTCTTGTAATGACTTTACTTATAAATAAAAGCAACCCATTTAGGTAAGCTAAGGCAAAACCTCTTCTTCACCAGAAAGGTTAATTGTGCCAGGAAAAGGATAATGCTTGGCCTTGTGTCTAATCAAGGCACGGATAAGCTCTCATTACTCTTGCTTAACCTGCAGGACAAACTGGAAAGCCAGAGTTTGTGGTGTGCCCAGCTGATAAAGGGATTGCTTTCCTTTCCCTGTCTGGTGCCTGGGTCTCCTGTGCATTACACAAACTCAGCCCCATCAGATGCCACAGGAGTGTATGTGCAGCACCAGTTACTGCTGGTGCAGCTCCTTATCTCCCTTCAATCCATGCTGCATGTTTTATCACTCATGTTTACTCCTTTTGAAATGTAGAATAAACAGTCATTTTTTTCAGTAATATCTTTTTTTTCCTTCCCTCTGCCAGTTTTATTGCTGTGTCGCTTAATTGCTGTCTTTCACTAATGGTTTCCAGGTTTCATCATGCCAGTAAATAAATTACTTCAATTTTTAACTCCAAATAGTCTGTTCATAGCTGTCAATGGCTAATATATTCATTCCTATCCTGAAAAGGCCCCATACCAAAACCTAATTAACATTTACTGAGGAGAAGAAAATTGTATGGAAGAAGCAGATCTCTCTAGGCTGTATAATACATGCTCCTTTTTCCTTTGCTGGCATGTGTCCTTTACCCATATTTGAGTGCATTTGTTCTAACTCCCTTTGCTTTAGGCATGGCACATACAGGTCCCTGTTCCCCCCCAGAAGCCTGTGAAAGGCATTGTCCTGAGAGCAGTGAGTGTCCTAGTGGCATGGGAAGGCTTCCCACAGGTCTCAAAGCTCACTGTGAGTAGACATGTAGAGCCATGGCCAGAGCTACATTCCTGTCGGCTCCCAAGATGTTTTCTGCACTGCTCCTCCTGCTCTCAAGTCATATGTTTGAGGGGAAAGTTTAGTAGACCAAACTTAGTAGTTTAAAATTAAGATCTCATTTAACAGAAGAGGAACCCCTTCTCTGGTGGTTCAGACCATTTGAAACTGTCTTAATTACATTCTGGGGGCATCTCTCTCTCTAGTGCAAGAGATATTTTTTGTCTCCCCTAGCAGTGGATAGTGAACAACCTTATATCATATTCTAAACAACCCAGAGATACAGAGATGTGTCCCACAGGGTAAATGCATCAACAACCAGCATGTCCCCTACCATTCAGCTGAGACCTTCCCCACCTGCACAGGTGTCTCTGCTTGGGCCACAGCAGCTGGAAACTCAGCCCGTCTCCACTCCCACCCATCCCTAAATCTAACCCTAATAGGACAAATTCTGTTAGCATTCAATAAGGGAATGGTGCAGCTGAGTCTTCAATAACTTGGCACTAATTTGATACAAACTCTCTGTTGGAGGGGTCTGGACTTTCTGTTGTGATAAAAGCTTTCCCGTACTGCACTTTGTTCTCCTGCCAGATTTTTTTGTTTGTATTTAATTTTTGAGAGTGGCTTACCCAGAAGAATTGATATGTACACACACCCACTTTGCTCTTTCACAGGCAGAATTTGTCCACATGAGTGTGAGAAAACTCAGTGATGTCTGCTCAGTTTCCAGCACAAACTCAGTGATGTCTGCTCAGTTTCCAGCACCAGAACTACTTTGGCTGAACACTGTGGAGGCAGAGCCTACAGAGAACCTGCTCACTGTGCAGGGAGACCTTAGAGCAGCCTTGCAATACCTAAGGGATCTGCAGGAAAGCTGGAGAGGGACTTTTCCCAAGGACATACAGTGGTGGGACGAGGGGGAATGGCCTCAAACTGAAAGAGATTAGATTTAGATTAGACACTAGAAAGAAATTCTCTGCTGTGAGTGTGGTGAGGCACTGGAACAGGTTGCCCAGAGGAGTTGTGGATGCCCCTTCCCTGGGAGTGTTTAGAGTCGGGTTGGATGGGGCTTGAACAATCTAGTAGGTGTCCTTGCCCATGGCAATGGGGGCTAGAACCAGATGAGCTCCAATGTCCATTCCAACCCACACCATTCTGTGATTCTGTGGAATTAAGTTCTTTCTCTGAGTTTCAAAGCTGAAACTGGTATGCACAAGAGAGATATTTTTACTGATGCGAACATTTTTACTGATGCAAGTTAATGCACTTCAAAATAAGATAATTATTATGTATTTTTAAATTATAGTAGAAGAAGCTATATCAACAAAATAATTTCTTTACTGATTTGTCATTTAAAGATATCCTGTCTTGCTTCAGATTGGAGGGCACAATGCATATGACAGCAAACAACAGATGAGAAGTTTATTCTTGCTTTTCAGTGACACTGATCACTGGGCTGTCATAAATCTGTGAAGTTCAGCTCTACTTTCTTTATGAACCTTGGACCTACTGTTTCTGTGGCACAATAATTTTGTTGTTAATTTACATAGAAAAAAGAAAAAATAATAAAAGTGCTTGCGGCTGAATGTTGTTATTCAAAGGTCTAATACCAGACTGATTCTCTTTGTAATTGTTTGGAAATTAACTACTTGGCTATTTTTTAGATGCAAGGTTTTTTAACTTAAAATATTTTGCCAGATTTTTTGTTTTCTAAAATAATATTAAACCAAATGTTATAGGCATTTTTTTAAATTATTGATTTTACTACTGTAATGCAGTGAAAAGGTCCTGTTCAAACAGATACTTATACAAAAAATATTTCCCATGCCGTGTTTAAATAACTCATAGCCATCTCAGGCCAGAATCATCAGTCTTCATGAGACAATGTGTACCCACATCAGGTGTACCCCATCTCTGGGGGACTGCTGTAACAGGTGTTACTCAGGCTTCTGTTGCAAATTGCTGGTTTAATTTGTAAGCTTGAACACCCTTCTGCTAATAAAGCCTTTGTACAATAAGAGAAGGAAGGCACTCTCACAGAAATGTGGCAATACCCCAGTGTCCTAAAAACAAAAATTCAGTATGCAGCATTGTGGAGTCAACACAAAATTACTTTCAAATTAAACTTTCTTTCTTTTCCTAAGTGGATGTTTGCAATAACAGTTTACATATTTCCTCGAAGGCTTAAATTTTAATAGCACACTTAGTTTGAGAAAATGGTATCAAATGGATTCCAGGGAGGGGGCTAAGGTACAGGGAATACGGTACTTGGGAAAACTCTGGGCGAACTGATTAAAACAGGGATTCATTTTCCCTGCTTCGTAAGATATGAACCAAACTGGTTGTCTAGATTTCCAGTGTATCGAAAGAATACCCGGAGGGCACTTCATCACAATTAACTTAGGTGTAATTAACTTAGGTGTTTATCTTAGACTGAGACAAAATAAATGTGTTCTGAAGGTACCCTTTCTCTCCACTAACTATAAGGGAACTGCAAGATGTGGTTTAAATTAGACATATAGGTTTTTATATAGTAAAGTGAGGTGAGATATTATGGCTTGCAAAGTAAAAAATGGGAGCAACATCAACAGCTGAGAAATAGAAGGAAACTGCAGAAAGGCCTTTGGGGTAACAGGAAAAATGTGGAAGATGGGAAACAACATAATTAGGTAATCAAGTGGGGTCACACAAAAGGATTTGAAGAGCAAGACAAAATGGTTTCACGGCAACCAGGTGAATCTGACTGGGCTGTCATACAGTATAAAAGAAAACAGAGAAAGCCATTAGGGTAAAGGTTCACAATAATCGCTGCAAAAGTTGCTCAATGCACAGATACAAGAGTCTCCTGTATGGATGCAAAAAAATTGCCAATTTCTGAGATATTGTGAAAATACAAAGGGTATTCAACCACAGTATCTTCAAAAGATGAGGAAGGCGCTGAAGGTGAAAATTGGTTGCAGTTTATTGTAGTGGAGATTAAAAAATATGATATGCCAAATCGAGTGGATAAAGAAATTTTTTTTTTGTCTTTGAACCAGATCTAAACCTCACAAAGAGAAAAAGTCTATTGCATGTTAATATGGATTTTTTTCTGGTTGCCTATTGAGGCAGAATTGCTGGCCGAGATACTAGAGATAAAAGAAACATTTATGTGGAGAATCTTAAATCATAGGCTATAAAAGGGAATCAATCTCACTGAAAAAATAAATAAAATTTATATTATTAAATTTAAAAAATCTGCTCCTTGGTTATTCATTATGCCACCTAGTCTTAACAGTCTGACTAGACATTTAATAGTCTCAGTCTGTAATATAACAATAAATATTACATAATCCAGACAAAGAAAGAGCAGATTATTTGATTCAACCAAATCAGAATAATAAACTGATAAATATCAGGTGACTGCAAAATGGCTTCCAAGGCTGGCTCATTTGGACATTTTGGGAAATTGTACTATAAAAGCCTGTGGTGATCATCAATAACCTGTGTTATCTGAAATCAATCACAAGGTAACTGAAGGCACTTTTAGAGCAAATCACTGTTTTGTGATTCATATTTAACTAAAATATTTTTATATTTTCCTTGCCCATCTTCCCACCTCAGAATCTGAGCTGTATGTCTTTCTATTTTTCTAGGAATTCATCTAGGACTCCTATTTTTCTCTGTGATGTTTTGACTGCATTTTAAGCATAAATATTATGAATCCTTCCCTGTCAACTTTTGATTTACCAAACATTTGGCCAAGTCAATGAACACATTAAGCTCACTACATAATACCAGATGGCTTTATGGGCTTGTGTCCTCTCCTGGGCAAATCCTGCTGTCATCTCTGAGCATCTGCACGGAGCCACAAGGGATGTGTGCACTTTTCATTCATTCAGCTGGGTCACTCGTCATTAATATTCGGAGGAGGAAAGGAGGTGTCAGACAAGAGAATTGGTTCTGGCTTCTGTTAGCACATTGACATGTCAATCATCCACCCTAGAGGGCTGCCAGGCCCAATTTAGAACAAAAGTAACTGCTGGGTTGAGCACAACACAAAAGGAGACGAGATTTCTTTGTGTTAACCAGTCCCCACACGGCGCGGAAACGCAATTAGAGTCTTCCTCACAACCAATAACACATGAAACCCAGTCACTAGTGGGACATACTTTGAGATAAAATCTCTGACCCCAATCACGTTAGGAATGATTCTGCTGCAATCATAGGGTGTTCTCAAACTGAAATTGTATTTTAAGTGCCTCTCTCAGGAAAGCGGTCCGACCCAGCATGGTGATAACTGGAATATGTTAAATTCCCTGCAATTTCTTACATGACAGCTTTGATCACTCATGAAAGGTACTGTTGTTTTCTAGATTAATACAGTCACCTTTAAAAGACAAAACAGAAGAAACAAATTAATCCTCAAGCCGTTTGATCTCAGTGCAGTTCCCCAGCAGCTGCATGTGCAATAGCCTCCTAGTGCTCCCTACTGGAGTCCATCCAGAACGCCTCCTGCTTCCACAGGCAGCTTTAAAGGAAAAAGGTGGGTATGATAGCAAAACCCATATGGGCTGAGCTGCTTGGACTAGGAAACAGAAATTCCTGCTCTATGAACTCTCCAGCCTCGTCTTTCAAAATTTTGATTTTTTTTTTCTTTTTTTTTTCTTTTTTTTTGTTTGAATCTTGAGAAAGTCAAAACAAATGTAAGCATGAGCAATGACGGCGTTTGCTTTCACAGTTCATACCTGTGTAGCCTCCAGGGGCAGAAGTTTCATTTTGCTCTGGTAGGTGGCTTCTCTCTCAGCAGATTCATTAACACAGGAGCTTTCATTAACACACTTTCTCATTAACACACAGCTTTCAAGTGACTGCCTTTATATCAGCAGATTCAAAGCCCTCAGACACTGAGATCTGAATGTCAAAGTTAGTTTATTTTCTGGCCTAAGTTGAATCAACATCCAGGCTTCAAATATTCCGAGGAAGTTTAAATATTTATTGTATTGATCAGCTCTATGTGTATAAAATCTCCAACCATCCATAGATATTTAGAGAGATGTTTTTTTCAGGACAAGCCACAAGTACACCAGTAAATCTCTGTCAGAATCAATAGACAGACAGCTTTCTATGCCAGCTGAAGAACTGATTTATTTAGTTTTAATATAAGTTTGCCAAATACATGTTATTTTCCCTTATGCTTGCAGCCCATCTGCTGTTTACTACATGTGAGTTTTACTACAAGCAATCCACCCTGAACTTCTGCCTTGGTCCAAATGGGACCAAATGTAGGAAATCTTTCACCTCCAGCATTTTTCATAACAGACAGTCATTGTTTCGTGTACTTGATTTATTTCCTCAGGAAAAGAAGTGGAGAAAAAATATTTCAGTGTCTTTAATTCTCTTATCTCCTCCAGCCCCAATGACTGTGTCTGACTGCATCATGAAAGATGAATTCTAACTGTGGCCTGGTTTCGCAGTGAAGTTTTATGGCCAGCTATATTTAACCCAAAGTATCAACCCCACACCTCTATTTCAGATCCTGTAAAACAAACACATAACATCAGCAGCCAAAGGTTGTAGCTAAACTGCAGGAGTAGCAAACAGTGACAGGGGGAAACAATAAACCATTTCTCCTTTAGCTCTCACAGCTATATATTACTAATGCTGTTTAGACATAAATGTGTTTGAGCAGCTGCAACTCACAAGCAGGTGAGAAGGAAGCCTGACCTCTCTACTTATGTAGCCACCCTGGTACAAGGAATGAAATATCACAAAGTAGTTGTTTTTGTCTCTTACTTAGACTTTATCTGTACAAATATTTTGATATTCAAGTACCTACAGACATGGTTGTATGACTGACTACACAAATTATTCTGCATCTCAATAATATAGCACCATGCCTACAGAAGAGTAAAAAGACAGTGATTTGATGAATTTTTAGTAATGCATTTTGATCATCAGGATAAGACCATTTATAGCCTTTTATATTCTAAGAGTCTAAATAGGCAGCACAGTGGCACTTTTACATGCCTTAATAAATGCTATTATTATGTAAATTATATTATTCCTACCATTAACATCACCTTCAAATAACATATTCTTGCCTATTTCATGTAATGTTTTAGTTTACTGAAAGGACATGGCACACAAACTCTGACCAAAATATCAACAGCTGAGAAGTATGTGTCATGGCTAAAGAAAGATGCAGAGGAGCTTTTGTGCTCTGTCACAAAAGGCCAAGTGTGTGAGTCCAGCATCCCTTCTGAAGCTGTCTCCTCTCAATGATGTGAGGGACCAAGGAACTAATGTTCACACCTAGTTTTTTAAAAAAGGTGTATCTTCAGCAAAATGCTAATCCTTCAATGCTTCAGACAAAAATATTGTGCAGAGAAAAGATCTTAGGTCAACATTAAGCCAAATATGCCCACTACCTGTCAAACATGAATAAAGGAGGCTAATTCAGTTCTGAGTAAGTGCCATCAGTGATGATGTAAACATTTGTGTGGCAAGTAACTCAGGGTGCAGTTATGCAACTATATGTCAAAACTGTGCTACAAATAGACACGTTTAGCACATTGGTGCTAACCTGTCAGAAAAGACAGGAGTTCTGTTTGCTCAGCAGGGATTTGTTGTGTTCATTTGTCCTCTTATGTTCCTCACCTCTAAATCTGAGATGAGTGTATTTTTTTACACATTAGGGAGATGTATGAGGTCTTTAGGAACAATATGAATAGTGCTGGTATAAATATCTTCTTTTCATTGAAATTGTTTTTCCACAAGGAATGTTGCTGTTTCAGGATAAAGACGCTCCAATTTTCAACATGCTGACAGCATTTTGATTAGTAACATTGTGTTTTCTTCCCCTTGTTTCCATCAACATGATTTTTACATAAGACACAACTGGTCCCTCTGTAATTCATCTCCATACATAACATTTTCAAACACAATTTTATGAACTCAGAGACAAATAGTTTGAGAAGGCCGTCTGCTTTCATTTGCATCATTCTCCGTGTACTCCCTGATCTGAGGTTAAGTTTAGCAGCTGCCTAATACACAGTCCCAAGACTGAATTATCTCTGTTACTTGTGAGGACAAGAACTCTTCTCGTTATGAAACATTCTGTCTGTTGCAGGAGAGGGGTAGATATAAACAAAATGGAGGGATGAGCCTGCATTGTTGTTCACTCATGGTTTAAGGGAGTCTTTTCCCACATTAAAATAAACTGTATGTGAAAAGAAACTGTACCAGAGTACTGAAATAATCAAGATTTCTGAATTGAATTTTCAACAATGGAGTATTACCTAAGAAAACTCAGACCAAAGCATCCAGGAGAGTATACAGTATTTATTTAATGCTGAAGACAAGTTTAAGAACATATCCAATGAAGACTCCTCAGCCACCAAACAGAGCCTATGTTGAGAAAGCAAGGAAATAAATGTCATTAAATTGAAGAAAATTTATACAATACTCTGATTTTCAGATATTAAAATCTAACTAAAATCCCTGTATTACAATAATATTGAAAATAAAATATTTCTTGTTAAAATCAGCTAAAAGTCATTTATAGGACTAACAAAAACACAGCTTCTCTCAGTGGGGGTTTAAGAGAACACTTCTCTGAGAAGACTATGGCTCTTGATTTTTTATTAAAGACATAGTCACAGCAACCTACATCTTCAGGGTGGATCAATACTCTTCATTATACTGCTTAATGCACAAGCTGAGATTAAAGAGCGCTTCTGCTGGTGTAAATCCCAGAAATATCTTGTAATGGTAGCAGCCTTGAAGAACGTGATGCCTCAGCACTTTGCTCCCTAGCACGACTCCAAAGCAAAGAAACCCATCAGTCTTCTGTGGTACAGTGCTGAGCTTCATGGTGAGCTTTGTCAGCAGATGATCCAAGAGCTCCTTGTTGGAAGAGCTGTTAACCACAATCAGAGGCTATATTCACAAAGGGATTTAAGGCTGAAAATTCCTCTTCAGGTCCTTAAGTTGCTGGACTTCAGTACCAGCAGCACTCACAGCTACTACTAGGTCTGAGCCCACGAAGCCCCACAGATGATAGGGAAGGAAAGGGAAAGGGAAAGGGAAAGGGAAAGGGAAAGGGAAAGGGAAAGGGAAAGGGAAAGGCAGTTGCTGGGCAAAGCCCAGGGGAGTGGCAACAGTCTGAACAGGGAGTGACTTTCTGGAGGCCAGGCTGAAAGAAAGGGACTTACGGGAGATGAGAGGACAAAGACTGACACAGGAGAAAGAACAAAATGCACAAGGCAAAGCTTAAAAGATCAAAGCTCTAAGATGAGTACAGCAAGTGCTTCCATGAAAAACATCTGAGAAAGAAGCAGATCATGGAGAAGGATACTACAGACCTCAACCATAATCTGCTCAGATGCAAGGCTTCACGGGCTTTTGAGAACAGGTTTATTTCTTTCTTCAGAAAGAAACTGAACAGGAGAGACAGGAGTTGATTCAGCACAAAGAGACAAGACACAGGCACCCAAAGTGAGTTAATCACCAGGTCAAAGCTGATGAGCTTTAGCAAAAGATTTGCCACAGAACAAAAGCTTCAAAGATTTCAAGAAATCTTGGATCAGCTGGTGGAAGAATGGATTAGGGAATCAAAACTAAAAAGCTTTAAAGGAAGAAAAATGAAATTCTATGGCCAAATTCAGAGCAAAAGAGAATAAAGATGAGAAGACATGTATGTGTTCTGGTAAATATAGCCCAGAGGAAAATTCAGCAAGCCCCAGAAATTCTAGCCAAAACTACCCAACAGAAAGTAAAATACATCTAGGAAATTGTTTGGAGGAAAGCAACTACTTGTCTCAAAGACAAAAGTTGGTGGTGGAAAATGTCAGGAAACGGGAATAAACAGGAAACAGAATAAACAATCTGAAGAAGAGATCAGAAAAGTGATTTGTTGTTAAGAGTTTTGAAATCTGTTAGGAAAAAAGTTAGAAAAAATACCCAAAGCACCATATGGCCTGAGTCAAAAGGAGAAAAAAAATTAGTGAATATTTAAGCAAATAACTATATGTCTTCAAATGCCTCTTATACTGTAGATAATCTTAAAACTTAAAGAAATATTACATCTTATTTTGTGTCCAAAAGATATATTGCAATTAATTCTTTTTGGCAAGAGTTCTGGATTGTATTGAACTAAAATGGTTTCATTTTAACCTCGCTGCATCCAATGAATATGTCAATCACCATCTCTCCTGGCAGCCTGGCCCACCTCCTTGCTGCTCTAATGTCCTTTGGTGGCACAACACATGAAACACATGCCAAATATACCTAATTAATGTACATTTCAAATATATTTAATAAATTTTACTAGATAACCTGATTTATGCATGTAAAAATAGACATCTCTTCACAAGAAATGTTTACCCTTCATTAACTTTTGCATCTTTGAAGAGAAAGAATTACTTTTATCTGTTGTGCAGGTGGATTTGCCTCAGGAATGCAACTTAAAATACAGAAAATTTTCAGAGTTCAGAAACTAGAAGTTATTAGTCATAAAACAAGAACACAATTATATTTAATCCAGCAGGCAACTAGCTAGTTTGCATTTCTGTTGTTGAGTATACCATTAGTCAGTGACTTAGGACAAGCAACAGTGTAACCTGAAAAAGTTGAAGATCCTTCTTTCCTGGAAAAGGAAGGCTGAAACAAAGTTCATGGCATTAGGCTCTACACCTTTGTGAGGAAGAGCAGCACAGTAATCCAAAAAGCTGGCAGTTTCAGCTGATGGCAGCTACACAAATCATGAATGATGGAAGAGGAAATAGACCACATTTGAGAGCAAGTCTTGATCTGGATGTAATCAAAGACCTTTAGGGACTTCTGCCTTGTGAAACTAAGTTTGGGTTTTCCCAAGCATGTGGCTCAAAAATAAGTCTCTCTTCTAGAAGAACAAAATTCTGAGCAAAGCAGAAAAATCTAGCAACTGAGAGAGCCTGACCCTTTCACAACCACTGCTGAACATCAGTATATTAGTTTTGTTCAAGCTCCTGTGTGAAATTTCCTAGCTTCAGGCTGCAGCCCAACAAGTCAAAAGCACTTCTTGACAGAAAAGAAAGTAAAGCTGCATTTTGCCAATATAAATCATCTACAATTTGAAAACTTTCTCCTGCTAAAAATGCAAAGAGATTGTAGACAGGATAGCCTGTCTAAGAACCCTATGGCTGGCAGTACACATGTTCCCAGTAGAATTGAGGAATCTAATTTGTAAATCAGAACAGCAAGTTATTTGCATACTTAGCAATCCTACGATATTTTCTACACTGCCTTCCAATACATCATCATCATCTGCTGAGATTCTGGTTAATATTTCCTGCCTTTCAGATGGAGTTGGAAAATGTAATGGCTGTGACTGAATTCTGTGTGCTGAGACTTTGGTGAGGCACAGGCTATGGACTGGTTTGCTGCTTGCCATGCACTTATCCAGCAGTATAGAAACTTACTCCAGTTCAGTAAGGAATGCTAATACTACACAATTCATATTATTTCTGGGTAAATATAGAATTGTAACCTATTTCTCCTTCAAAGAAAAGATGATGCTACCTCTTTCTGGCCTGAGCAGAGACCCAAGAGTCTAGGGTCTTGTGAGTTATTTCAAATGCAGGAGAAAATGCCAGATGCCAGCATATCTTGGATATAAATTAGCTTATTACAAAAAAATGTCCAAAGCCACCTTTCTTCAGTGGAAGATAAAATGAACAAGGGCAGGTTTCTCAACAAACAGGTAAAGGTTTCAGCAAACAGGTTGTCCCTTTTGAACAACACTTAGAATTCTCTGTCTGTTTTCACCTGTGCCTGTTCGTAATTGTCTTTTGTAGACTTTTCTCTTGGTTATTTCTGTCATTCTGCATTCCACAGATTTGAACATCATCATATTGCAAAACCCATTTGTGCTGTTTCTTTTTTAGATAGAAACTATTTCCATTTCAGTTTTCTGAATACCTAAAGAAGCATATTCTTTTCTTACCTTTATCCCTCACAAAAACCTTTTGTTAAACCTAGAAGCATTTAATGACATCTAGCCAGCTATAACAACATCCTGGTTTTGAACGCTTAGCAACAGCTACAGAATTTCTCATTGCTGCGAACGGCAGCCATATCCAGCCCTGTGCCCCAACACCTATTTCAGCAAAAAGCAGATAAAGATAAATTACCCTGGTGTTTGGAGATAAAGAAACAGCAGCATAATAGTTCTTATATGTTTTAGTGCTTCGGCTTCAAAGAGGTGCGTGAGAGAAAAGGAATTGACTCAGGAGTCATTACCGACAAACGGCAGAACAGGATAAGCTGGGTGCAGGAGGAGGGAGAGGAGAGATCACAGTAGTGCTGCCTCAGGAAATCCTGTCAGTGGGTGAATGCTGTGAAATAGACAACATCCAAACAATAATATAGATTCAAGATCTTGAAACATAGTCTTAATCTAGTCTTTCATGCTGCATTTCTGGAATACTGTTTTTGTTTTGTAACAACGCCCCACCCCCCCTTTTCCTAATTAGCCATATCTGGGAATAGGATTCACTCTTCCTCTTAGTTTTGAACAACTATGGGCAGACATCTGTCTAGATGTCTGTGAGTGTGTCTGCCATGCATGTGAAGGTCTTGAAGACTTAATCCTAAAGTGAACTCTACACAGCAAACAAACAAGCTTTTAGTTGGATTTCAACTGAGACACACAATATTTGCAAAAATATTTATAAAACTATTTTGAAGTTTAAAATAAAACCCATGAGGGATTTCAGAGCAATGTTTATAATTGATTTGGATAAGCTGAGCTTTTAGGATTACTTCCTGCTACTTTTTAAAATAACTGGATTATCTGAAGGATGAAGAAATCTTTGACCTATATATTCTAGTTGCTGTCTCTTTCTTCCATTTACTTGGTTTTAAAGCATATTAAGACAAGCTAACCCATGTAAGTGTCTTGTGAGACATTAGATCCAATTTTAGTCATGCAAAAAAATACCTGTGTACTACAGGAAGACAGATGGACAGACTCTTATTTTAGCACATATTGCATGGCAGGAGGAAACCAGTGGAAAGCAAGACTTGAATTTTTCTCCACACCAGAAAATTACAATCACAGAATTAACCCAGAAAATTGTACTGAAATAAGATAAAACAAAATAAGCAATAACAACAAAACACCCACCAAACAAACAAACAAACAACCCCCCCAAAAATCCAAAAACTCACCTTCAGGCTGCTTGTATTGATACTCCCCATATCAGTGTTGGTTACATGCTCATCAAAGCTACAAAAGCTATATATTATCAAGGAGGAAGGAGAGACAGGAATGTGGCATCTTAATTTATCAGTGAATTCTAATTCCTGCAGGGAGGACGTGGCAGGCAGATGAGAGAGTAACATTAGGGGAAATTGTTCTTTACTAGGAAGGACATTAGATAGATATTACATAAGGAAATACTGTAGAAGTACTGGCTCAAGGGTGTGAAGCAACAAACCTTCTCCAAGCAAGGACCACAGTTATTTCAGATAACAGCTCCCAAAAGTCCAAGGAAATCTGAGTCTCTTGATTGAGCATCAAACTTCCTTATTCTTGCATGGGACTGGCATAGAGCAGCACCCAGTGAGGCTGCAGGGATGTGGTCCCAGGGCAGAGAGGCTGTGGAGATGCTGCCCTGGCTTTCCACAGGGTCAGTTAAGCCATGTGAAAGTATGGATGAGGTGAGTTTCCTGCCTCTGCATACACAGTAGATATTTGACTTCATTCTTGTGTACGCTGGCTCCACCACTTTTACATTCAGTCTTTCTTTGAGCAATGTGTTGATTTAGATAGCACATATAGCACACCTGTCCTCCCTTTCATCCAGGAGAAATGCACACTATGTTTAATGCCAAATGACCCACATGGAAGAATATCTGACTGACCTAGAGAGTGATAAGTCCTACTGTTAACTTTTTTTAACTTTTACCTTTTTATTTCCCCACTTGCCTCTCTGACATACTTCAGTGAGAAGTCAATACCATTATGACCCCTGGAAAACAATATGTAAAACAAAAACATGGCACACGCACAGTCCTTTGGTGGTTTTGATTTCTTGTTCTCTGAATAAATTAAATGCCCCCTTCCCCACTTTTAAGACAAACTGATTAATTTGAGAGGTAAAACAGATAACGGTAACATTTCAATTTAGTAATAAACTCACAATATTATTTTCCTAACCATATTTAAACCATTTCCCTACCAAACACAGGCATTTCCACACTGGGACAGGGGAGGGCACTAAAGAGTTATACATAGATCTGAAAACTGCAACAATGCTTTGTCCAACATGTAAATTGACTCGACAATGATTTCAGGCTCAGCATGTACACTTCTTGAATGAAAAAAAAAAAAAAAAAAGCTTTGACACAGCCTATTTTAGTTGCTTGAACCGCTTCCTTAATCATTGGGAAAAGCTTCTGAAGCCAAGCTTTGCTTTTGTAGTTAATCTAATCTTTCAGCCAAGTAAGGAAAAATACATCCCTGACAATAGTTTTGTAAGAATATGTTGGAATCTGAGAGGAGTAGACGTGGTTTGAACAAGACTAATGTGTTTAAGCATTAGTTTTATTTGTCTCTAATCAATCAAATTAAGTTTTAGGATTAAAAAAAAGTCGGTAATAAGATCCTTGTCTTCTACCTGGGCTAATACAGCTACAGAATGGACGCAGTTCTTGGATAGCGTCAGTTTGGACAATTGACTGCAACCATTACTGCACTGCCAAGAAATCTCCTGCAAGACTATTTGCAAACTTACTGCACTTGTTAGCTCCTTATGGGAAGCTATGATTCATCTTCATGTGCATGTGTGTTTTGTCGACAGAAATGAACAACACACAACTTTTTACATAATTAATTACCATCAAGCTCAGAGTAGCGTATGAAGCTGAGACAATTCTTCCCATTTTCTGCCTGTCAGAGTCCACTATCACAGCTCAGAACATGAACTGAGGCCTTTCTTTGTACAAGCACATCTGAACGAAGACTCCTTTAATTATAGCAACTTCTTTACAATTAGTGGATAATTCTGTAACCAGTGGTAACATTTGTCATGGTGAAAGGCTATAATCAGATCTCATACACTGGTGGATGAGTTTCTCACTGCAGAGATCAGGAAGGCTTTATGAACAGCATTCAATTGTTCAACAAAATAAAAGTTCTATATTTTTCTATAGACCTTTTTTTTCTATTTTTTATACTATGCAACGTAATAAAATCAGAGCAAACCTGGGTGTGTTGTTCAATCACAGGAGAGTTATAAGGCAATGATATGCAGTGCACACAAAGAAAAGAAATAGTAACAGAGATGGAGAGACATAAATGCCACTTTACAGGTCACTGATACAGTTCTGGCCCACTGTGCTGGTCAATCCTGATCAAAAGTATAAAATCTAAAAAACAGAGCAGAGATATCAGAGGAAGGCTGTTAAGCAGCCCTGAAACTTCTGAGTTGATGGATGTCTTGTACATAGTGAACACACATGTAACAAATCCTAGGGCTTGATTATGATATACATCCAACTCTGCACCACAGTTTTCACTTAGCAACTCCAACAGATGCTCTAGGGTAAAAGGGGTTCCTCTAGCCATCTGGATGACATCCTCCTTTTTGACATTTTAGGAGCATCACATGCAGCAGAAACAGAACTAGGGAACGGAGAGAGGCTTGTAGGAGAAGGCCTGCCTGGAGATTCCCAGAAGACAGCCCATGCAGAGGTGTGGTGGAAGAGTCCAACAGCAGAAGTCCTGCAAGAGCTCATCACTCCATGGCCAAGCTCTGCTCTGGTTTCCAGAGAAGGGCAAGCTTGCTGCATGCCTTCATGGTACAGAGACACAAGTCCCCTAAGGGCTCGCAAAACTGGTTTTTCTCTCCATGATCACAGTTTCCCATGACAACCATGTTTTTTCTCCATAGGGATTCTATGCCTGGCTGCCAAGAGATGGACTTTTGTGAGAAACAGAATCTTCACAGAAGCTGGACCTGTCCCCAGCAGATGAAAACAGTTCAGGTGCTTATGGCGTCCAAAGTATATACAGTGTGAATCCATTTTTCCACCATTGAAAGAAGCAACAATGAAAATCACATTGCAAACAGAAAAAAACTAAGCTTCTTTTGAATTTCAAAACAGAGCAAAGAAGGAATCACTTTCTCTTAAAAAAATACCGGGAGCTTACAAAAACAAGGACAAGCTGTGCGAATGTACCCATCGTGACTTTGTGGGTGTAATAGAAGACGGGAATCATAAATGCACACCATGTGTTACAGTATTTTTTTTTTGAAAGCGAACTGGCTGCTGTGCTACCATATTGAGACAGACCCTCCAAATCAATTGTAAGGACGTTGCCATGAAAAACAGGATAAAGGGAAGCGCTCGGTCTTCCCAGGAGCCGCAGCGGGCTCTGCGCTGGGGGTTACTGGAGGTTATTTCCTCCACACACCGCGCTGCCTTCTCCCGCCCTTCCGATTACACACCCTGCTTTTGTGCGTCCCGGCTTGCCGGGGGAGAGAGCTCCGTGTGTTTGCGGTTTTGTTCCCTTCATTACCATGCAGACAATATTCGGCTGTTCTCAAGGAAGGTCTGGGATCCCTGCTCTTTTTCCCAGGCTTTCTCCTTGTCCATGAAAGGACGAAGAACAACGAGGAGCCTGTTAGGCTCGGTGTCGCCAAGCCGTGGGCTGACGCTGATGTAACCCGCGGCCCGGCGGTGAGTGGCTGCAGCCGAACTGGTCATGCTCCGTCCAGGCATGGCGCGGCCAGCGCCGGGCAGCCGCCCCACACCTCAGCCCCCGCCGCCGCACAAAGGCTCCCGGGGGAGCATTCAGCGGCCGAACAGAGTGCCAGCCAAGCATGAAGTGCAAGGGGACGTCCCCCTCGGCACAGGGTCGGCTCCCGGCCGAACGCCTGCCCGGAGCCCGCACGCTTCCCCGGCTCCCGCAGGGGACCCCGCCTGGGGCTGCGGGTATGGCGGTGATGGCGATCATTATCAGCTGCTGGAACGGGGTTTTGTGAAACCGGGGCTGGCTGGGGGAGTAAGCGCAGAAGGAAGAGAACCAAATTTGTTTTCGTTTCGCGGATCTCAACCGGCGTAAATCAGCGTAGCCTCATTGCCTCCAGCGGCAGATACACTCACACGGAGATCAGCACCAAAGCCGCTATCAGATAACTGAAGGCAGCTCATCTCCGCAACCATTGCAGAGTTCCTTGCTGGGCAATTAGTAAGATAAATGTCTACTAGCGTACCTTTAAACAGAAACATTAAGGCAGTAGGCTTAAAACCAGTCTGCATTTTTTTTGTCATTTTTGAAATTTCATTTTGCCTAAAAAAATATTTGTTATTCTCAGTGGGGAAAAAAAAAAATCCTTAGCCAGTCCTTCGGTGATTGTTTGTCATCTTTCCAGTTTAAATTTCGAAAATGAGTTACATTATTACAACTAGAGATGGGTTGCCACAGAAAGACAATGAATAATTCTCAGGCTTGTTGTGTGATCTTTCCGGACACCCATCACAGAATGCTAACCCCAAGTAGTTGGGCTTTCTTCACAGTAGAAAGTAGTAAATACAGGATTTAGCCTTGCTGACAAACTTGTTAGCTAGCTCTAGTTTTTCAGTCTTCATTCTGCCTTCACTCTGCCTACTAAATACTGACTCCTGGGGTGACACATTCAAACACTTCGTGTCTCACAATACTTACAGCCTCTTGACAGATCCATGGGGAATGAAAAGCAATGGAAGTCTGCAGTGTTTTCAGAGGGGCAAGACACTGAAGGCACATAGCCAATTTTTTTCTGAGAAAATACCAGATCTAAGTGAAAAAGGAGGAGGAGGAGTGGGAGTAATCACGTATTCCATGTTATCTGAAACATCTCTCACCTTAAAATTGGATCAACATCCAAAGCACTAGTCAATGCACTTTTCAGATGTAACTTCCCAAGACATTGTGGTATCATTTAAACTTGCATAAGGGGTGTCAGCAGAGCATGCATGTTTTACATGCCTTCCAGAGCCTTGAATCTGAAAAGTCCTGTATTTAAATTCAGCCAAATTATAGGTCGTAAATTAAGTAATTGTTTATTGTAATGAAAATAAGTGCCCAGGTAGCTAACCTGCATGCCTTTATACTCATTAAAACACAAAGAAAAAATAAACAGTAAAGCCCTGATTATCACCCAGAAATACAAATATTAATCAAAAAAGACCTCCCCTCAAGTTTGTCATGAGATTTTCTAAGTACTTCACAATACATTTGCAATTTTTTATCTGCTACATCCATTTCTCAAGAGTATGTGGGTGCTGCCTGTTTCTGCAGCTCTATGACATACAGCGCATGCACAAAAAGTGTAATGAACATTTTAATTTGGGAGATCAGAAGTTGTCTTGTGGGCAGTTCAGTCTCTCATTGGCATTTGGAGATTAACAAGTAAAAATGATGGTGCCAAAATTGAGATTTACAGCACAGCCATGCACCTACCAGGACATTCAGGGTCTATGTCTCTTTGCTCTACCTCATACATGCACACACACACAGATGTTTATGACAGCAGGAAGTGTATGCAGGAGAAGGCCTACAATTGCACCAGTAAAATCAGAAATTAGAGGTGCTTAGAAATTGGAAAGGATTTCTGTATTAAAAACTAAAATTAACAGTAGCTGGGGAATTCCCTGAGCCTGCCACTGTATGTTCTTACAGAAAACAGCTGGGGAGAGGAATGTTTGGGGTTGATTGGCTATTGAAAGAAAGAAAAAAAACAACTGAAGAACAACCTAGAAAACTTCAGTCTTCCCCTAAGCAGTTTTCTTTGCTAATTTATTTGTCTTCATCATTAGACTTTTTTCTTTTCCTGTAACAACAAGCTATGTTGTATGACCTCACCTTTTTTCTTCATGATACATTTCATCTTAGCGATCTACTCTCTAGAAAAGACTACAGTTGACACAAGGTGTTACTTGCAGTCCTGTGCTGTTAGGATTCTCATTATAATTTCTCAATTCACAGTTCAACCTGATTTTACCTCACTGCCAGTAATTCCTTCCCAAAGCCACCTTTCAAACATGAAATCTGAAAAATCTAACAACAGTGATTTCTTAAAGATTAGTCCTATTCTGGGTGTTATCCAAAGCAATGGCTTCTGGATGTGGATGCCCCATCCCTGGCAGTGTTCAAGGCTGGGTTGGAAGGGGCTTTGTGCAAAGTAGTCTAGCGGAAGATGTTCCTGCCCAGTGTAGAGGGGTGGAACTAATGATCTTTTGGTTTCTTCTGAGACAAACCCTCCAGTGATTCTATCGTCTCTTGTATTTCTCCAACCACCTCCTTTTTTACCTCTAAGCAAAATCAAGAACTGCTCAAGCTAGAATTTTTAACATCTAATAATTTCAAGTGACATACAGAAAATGTGTCTAGAAAGAGGAAGGTGAGACCTCTGAAAAAAGCACATTGTTTTGGTTTTATCCACTTTGCTATGATGCTACAGCTGTATTGCAACAAGTTTTCCTAAGCAAAAACTACCCAGTGTTGATACTGATAGTGATTGAAAAGCAGCAGAACAAACAGAAGGTAGTGAAAATATTAAAACAAATCACAAAAGATAACTAGGGCACTATGCCATTTGAGAATCATGGATTGTTTTGAGAAATTAATAAATTATGTTTAAAAAAAGATAAAAAGATATGTAAAACCTACATAGCCCTCCAGAGGGAGGGGGAAAAAAAGAAAAAAAAAAAAAGCCATCTACCTGTACTTATATAAATATGTGTTTGGTTAGTTTTAAAAACAGTGAGCTCCATTGTAGGGAATAAACATTTCTAGTTCCAGAGGGGAATCCTTCACACTTCAGAAAGGCAGAAAGCAGAAGAGGCTTTTCACTCTGCTGTGAGATGCTGGGTTTTGTACTTGTTGTATGTATGGGGACCCAAGCTTTCATGCTCACAGGGAAGTAAAACAGCTCTTTATGGAGTATTTTATAAAGGACTATCAATCATTCCAGTATGAGTCTGAAGCAGAGGGGAAGCAAAGGAGAGGTCATGCACAAAAATGGTTGTGTTTCAAGCCATGCAATGAAAGATTTGACTGTGGGAAAGCAGATTCACATTCATGCAGACCCTGAACTTGGCCTTACAGAGCGGATAAGTGCTGCTTGTGCCTGCAGTATCCTCTCGCTGAGGTCTACCACCTATAAAAAAAATCCTGTAATGAAAGCAGATCACCTCATAATGCAGTCCTGGAAGGGGCTGATTCATCCAATATCTCTTGCTTACAAATGTACCACGGGGTTACCATAGTTCAGGCAGCCTCATTAAAAGCAATGCAAAACACACAGAGCCTGAATGGAGATGAAATAAAAGCCCTATAGATGGTTGTTACACATAATCCATTTGTTACTATGCTTAGGGCAAACAAAGGAGCACATTGTTTATATAGAGCTGCTTTCTGCCAGAAGCAGAACAAATTCTTATATGATTCTAGTGAATATTTTACAACATTCAACAAAACGAAGAGTGTGCCTCCTTCATAATGCTAATAATTCCTAACTGGGAGAGGAATGAAGGCAGAACAGAGAGTGTGAGAGTAAAATAGTGAGATCAGGTAATTTCTAACAGCTGTACAAGGAAACCTAAATTATTACTGAGCACCTGAAGACCTGCACTGGAAAAGAGATGGAATTTTTCCTTCTTTTATATGCATTGCATATAGTATGTATAAAGTTTATCATCTATTCCCTAACCACTAAATTCAATGGCTAATCATTTTGCATAGCAATGGGTGAAAATGTCTCAGTTCAAAAAGGCAAAAATAAAAGGATATGCTTGAAATGAAAGTTGGCCAGACACTAAAAACCACAACTGAAAGCATTGAGTGAAGCAACGAATTTAGCAAGTATAGGACCTGTCTAGTTACACAATAAGGAAGTTTAAAATATAATTGCTATTTCTATTTCTATATTTGGCATGTATGTTGAAGACTTTTGTTCACCCGACAAATTATTGAAAAACATAGTTTGCAGTCTATGTATTATTTGCTTTCTCATATCCTGGGTTAAATTATGTAGATGATGTAGATGCAGATTTCATCCTGACCTCACTGGAGTTGCACCAGACTCTAAATATGTCAACCTAGTTGTCAGCCTAACGAATTAGCACTGGTTAATTCCCATTTTTCACCACTCCTTACTTTGTTTTTCAAACAGTGTCTTCAGGAATATACTTCCACTGTTCATAAATGTGAACAAACAAAAATTCCCAAAGTTGGATTTCTAAAAGGAGGCTAAACACTCCTTAGGCTGTCATAAGCTGAGAGGTGGGCCTTATACCTAAACAAAGGGAATGTGTGATTATTCTTCAAGCTGAACATGCAATACACTACACAGAGCTAACCTTTTGCAGTTTAGGCACAGGACACTGGTCTGTCACCACACCTACAAACAAAGTGTTAAGAAAACAATTATTGTCTGAAAAAAACTAAGAAAAGGGGTATCAGAGACAGAGCCCCAAACCCCCCAAACCTATTGTGAGGTATTATTTAGCAGCAGCATGATAGCAACTGTGCAACTTTATCTGAAACAAGAGATTTTCACCTCCCCTGGTCATGATATGACTTACCCTGACTTAGAGGAGAAGGGCCAGGTCTCTCAAATGGCCCTAGCTTTCCTTTGGGGTGGGGGGCAGGGGGAAGCAAAGCAAAGAGTCCCTGAATGCAGTTAGGGGCCTCAAAAAGGGAATCAACATATCTGCAAGGAAATGTCACACCATGAAGCCCTGGCTGTTAATACTATCTTTGTCCTGTGAAGAGAAGCGGTGGCAAAACATGGCCTGGTGAAAAGACTTGAAGACAGCATTAGGGCAGACATGCAAATTTCTGTGGGAAAACATCCCCTTGGAGGCATTGAGAAGCACTGACATGTTTTCACATAAATCATTAGCAAGACAGGATCCTATTTTCCATCCAAAAGGCACTCCAGAAGCAGAGGGCCACCCCTCTTCCATTCACAAACAACCACTTTTGCTTCTATCCAGCTGCTCACACAGCAATTGCTTTTCTGTATAACTACATGAAAGTAGCAAATACGATAAGGGTTGTAAGCAGCTTATTGTTTGTATGCATGGTAAATACTGATAATTGGGATACAGGAAGAGCAATTGCCGAATTTGTGGATTCTAAGTTTCCAAAGTCATTCAAGGAACTATGACACTGTGTCAGTGCATCTAATATATTCAATATAAACTCCAGTGGGATGGATTTCTGCTGCAGCTGTAAGGTCTTATGGACTAAGTAAGTAAATGCAGCGAGTGAGTGGGAATTTTTTTACTCTTTCAATGGATCGAACCTTAATTGCAAGCATATTCTGAATGCTGGACTCCCCTGAAAACTTGAACTGATAATAGGCAAAAACCCCTAACAAGTAATAGCTGACATTTAGCAATTAAATAAAAGAGGAAATATGGCTGGGTGACAGAGAAAGTTACTGAAAGAAGCTGTGGATACCCTATCCCTGGAAGTGCTCAAGGCAAGGCTGGGTGTGATTTTGAGCCCCCTGGTCTAGTAGGAGGTGTCCCTGACCACGGCAGGGGGATTTGAACTAGATGATCTTTAAGCTTCCCACTAAACCATTCCATGATTCTATTACAGGGAAAAACCTGGGGCCTTAGAGAAGTGACTTTAGAATCCTGAGTAGAGGGATGGGCTTAGGAGAGGGTGGAGGCTGCCCACGGAGCTGCTGAGGACAGGGAGCTCACGCTACTGCCATGAGCAGTGGCACCTACTGAGCAGCACTCCAGCCCTAGCACCTGCACCCGATGATGGAGTACCACTGAGCAAATGCCCTCATCAGCCCAGTGAGGGTGTTCTGCTCTGCCCTGCTGCCCCACCAGCCTGCCTCTGGCCCACTCCCCTGGAAAACTCCCTGATCCTAATCCTCCTTCCCCTGAGCAGACTAAAGGGAAAACCCCCAATTTCCTGCTGACGGGAACCCCTCCATCCATCCCTGGAGTCTCATACACTGCAAGTAACACACTCCACTTCCTCCCATGGGTCACTTTGAGGGGAGCTCTTCACCCATACAAATATTTAGCAACTGTTTTCAGCAGAAAATTCCCAGCATCGCATTGGATGAGACTGTGGGCTTGGGGCAGTGTAGTGATTAATGTGTCCTCTGCAGAACAAAACCTCCTCAGCTCTGTCACAAGATAGTTGCTATGGTTTTTTGTCATTGCTTAGCAGAAATTTACTTTGGCCAGGGGATTGGAGGAGGGGAAATATATTTTTAAAAATACTATAGAAAAGCCCTCCATTGTACAGTGGCAACTGTTCTAAGCAAATCCTGTCCCTGTATAGAATTTCAAGCACTGTATAAATAGTCTCAATTAGATTTAAAATACAAAACCAGAAACAACAAATGAGGAAACTTTGCTAAAAACAAGACAGCTTGAAACATGTCTTGTTAGCTACCAACAAAGTCTGTTAGAAATGCAGGAAGGTTTCAGCTAGGTTGATGTAAAAACAACATCAAATATCCTGTAAGAGACCAAGTTAAATGTTCTTTGCAGTGACTCAGTTAAGGACAGGTAAGAATGCACACTCCATTGCAATCAGCTGCAACAACCTCAGAATCTTTTAGTATAACATTTCACCAAGGTGTCAAATTTCAGCTGCCTCTGTGGCAGATGGCAGCCTTCATAAGTGTAAAATGTTCTAATATATCAGACAAGTTCTGCCTGAAATTTCCAACAAAACAGGAATGAGAAGTTGGCCAGGGAATTTTTTAATGTGTTTTAAAATGGATGCTTCCCATTTTATACTGCATAAAAAGGCCAGAGAAGCATGCAAGAGTTTTAAGGCATTCTACCCATCTGGAAGAGGAGTCTTTCTGCACATATTTTGAGTGACACAATGACAGGCTTCTATCACCACTCCCACTTGAAGAAAATTCCTGCTAGACTGAATACTGGAGATTTGGGGTTTAAAGCTTATATAAGATCATAAAGAAACTGCTATTTTATTAGCAGCCTTAGGCATGTCTAAACTGTCTTGTAAACTCCAATCCACAAAATGCAGAGTGCCCCACCTCCTTAGAAACACTGTGTTAGGGTGTTCCATCTAGTCAACAAACATCAAACCGGAACATCTGGGAGCACAGTTCATTTGGGTTTGTACACTTAAGTCTGTTGGTATGCATCTGCATGTCATAAATCAGCATTATACAGGCAAACATCCAGGGTAACTTGGAAGGGAAAGCAGGATGGCTGTGTTATCATGTCACTCTGGGCTACAAGGGGAATTCTTCCAGGAAAAGCAGCATACTGATACAGATACTCTGCTATTGCTACCTGAGTCTGCTTATTCAGTTCCAGGAAGGACTGCATTATGTCAAACAGAAATACTTTTTAGGTGTATTTGAAAACCCATTCCTGAATCTCAAGTAGAATTGTTCATTTCTTTATTAATTCATCACTCTACTAATTTCAGTGCTCTGAAGTCAGTATTCACCAGTTGATCATCTGATCTGCACAATTATACTGTATTATCTTATACTCTTATATATACTACTATATTGTCTTATACTATTATATACTATTCAGGACCAATAAAGCTTCTGCAGCTTTATTGGCATCCAGTGGCATGTACTCTGTTCGACAGGCAAGGTGTCAAACATTATAGCATGTGGGAGGTTTGAGAAGTGCTTAACAGTTTCAGTGGAAATTGCTGCATCACTATCAGGATTTTTTATATAAACATAACAGTCCCAATGGAAATTTTCATTTAGAAAGTTGTTCAGTTGTAGGTTAGAAGGAGAAAACATAGTCAACATCATGACAATGCACAGCAAATGCTTGAGGGGGAAGGTGACAGGCTCAGGTGCAAATCCCCACTTTGCATCTTGCCTTGCCTAAAACTTTGGAGTTTGACACAGTCTTGGTTTTATTCCAGTGGAAATACTGAAATCTCAGGATGCTTTTCACATGGAAGAAACTTTTTCTGCCCAGGTCTACATTTGCAACATCCCCAGCTCAATTATTCCTGATGAGAAATTGCTTTCAAATACACCAGAGTTCATAGGGTATGAGAACAGTGTCCGAATTTCTTACCCAGTGCAAGCTAGAAGGCATGATGAGGGAATATTTCAGTAATTAGCTGTATGCTAATGCAGAATAAATTACAAAATGCATATTTGACATGTAGATCCAGATAAAATTTGATTAAATTTCATACAAATGCAGATAACAGAAGCAGTTTTCTAGATGTTCTATAAATACAGCTCTATCACTGAAGGTAACGTAAGCTGAATTTGAAAAGCTGCAATTTGGCCACATCTGTAAGCACATCTGTGCTCTTTCCACTGCTGTATTAAGTCTTTGAGGCTGAGGATGCCACATTTCCAGTAGTTTTCCTCTCAGCATTTTTTAGTTGATTCCCTTGTTGTATTTTCAGTCATCTACCAATTTACTGCATGTTTCACCATACATGTGACCATGCTCCTGGCACCTACTTTGGCAGGAATTCATATACAGTGATCAGTAGGACAACAGCAGGGTTTAGTATGATGCCTTCACTTCTCCCACAACCACCAGAAACTAATTAAGCATACATAGGGTACTTTAAAATTTTTGTTCATTTTTTTCCTCTCCACATTTGTTTGGTTTTTTGTGGGTTTTTCTGAGGTCCTACAGTTGTGATATTCCACACATGGTATAAAAACAACATTCACCTCACATTAGGGTTCTTTGCAGACCAGGAAATAACTATACTGGTGGAATTCCTAGGTAGGATGTTCCTCCAGCAGAAGAAGAAACCTAGGGCTGGCAGAAGAAGAAATCTAGGGCTGACAGAAGAAGAAACCTAGGGCTGACAGAAGACGAATTACCTAAAGCAGTATTTTCTTGTTGAAAGCTCTAGTGCTAAGCACATAGAACCTAGTCTTCAGCTTCTGAAGAATAAGGAAGAAAAGCAATCTTGAAAATTCTTTTCTTAATTGACATTGTTACAGTTTCTTTTTGGCACCAGAGAGACTTCCACGACTTTTACTTTATTCTTAGACCAGTGTAACAACTCACCTCCTTGAGATTCCTTTTCCATGGAGGGAACTTAGATACAGCATTAAACTAGATATTTATCCTTGGAGATGCTGTTTGATGTGTTCATCATTTGTCCATTTCACCACAAAAGAATACAAGTACTTAGTTTTACTTACTTCTGGTATTAGACTCATCAGTTTTACTAACATAGTATGTTACTCACAAATTCTCCAGCCCCATCTCCTTCAGTCATTTCATTTATTCAGGCTGACAAGTGAAAACAATAGAAGTGATGAGATCACATCCAGACACTAATGAGTGCAATCTAAAGCAATTAACATGTCTGTCTGGATGCACCTTCACTTTGGTTTGGATCAGAAACACACCTTTGTACAGTTTACTGATCATCCTCACTTACTGTGCCTTTATTCCTATTGCAGAGTGCTCTTGGAGAGTGCTCTTTCTGATGTAGCTGCAGCTAGCAGCTGCATTTCAAGGGTACTTCTAACATCCTTCAACTACTACTGAAATGTGCAGCAGTCAGATCAGCTCCTCAGCACCAATCCTCCTATTAAAGAAGGCATTCCTACTAGGCTGCAGTTCATGTTAATGTAGCTGTGGAATTCCACTCAATTGTTCCCTGGATGGGGGCTCAGACCTGTACCTACCATAGGGTCCACGATCCCTCCAGCGGTATGGCCTCTAGAAGACAGCAACATTTAATAGCCAGAAGAAGTGCAACATGGCAGTACTGCTACAAAGATGTAGCAATATTTCCTTGGAAAACTAGTTACCTTCAAAAGCTAGCAGTTAAATCCTAGAATGTTTGAGAAATCCTTGTTTATATGCCTCTAGCTCAACTGCAGATTAATTAAAACCTTTTTACTCCACTAGGTGGTGTAATTTGTCTTTCTGTCAAATGTAGCCTTACAAGTTCTCCCCCTAAATCTTCATTTTAAGATGGGGCCATAAAAAATATCACCTGAAAAGTGAAGCAGGAATCAGGTCTGCAAGGGTCAGCTACTCTACCAGGTTATGTTTCTTTGACATTTTCCATGATTTCTTAGAAAAGCTTCTGTTGGCACAGGATAACTTCCTTTTAGAACATTCCTAATTGCATGAAGGAATAAAGTAGGAACCCAAACAAAAACATCACGGTCTCCCTCTATTTCCCCTTATACCCAGGCATGCTGCCTAGGTATCTAAGGCATTAATGTATTTTCAACTGCAACATCTCTGGAAGCTCCCTACTTGGTTTGCCTCCAAATTACAAGATGATGCAGTCAAACATATAGCCGGATCTTTCTTGTCCAGTTATGCTTGCACTTCCATGGCTAGAGTTACATACAGAAAAAGCAGGAGAATGCCAGCCTGCATAATAGGATGCATCTTGGAGGATATACCCTGGCTAAATGTATCCCTGGTTGCTATAACCCTCTCTCTGAAACAAAAAAAAAAAAAAAAACCCTTGGCTGCTGCCATTCAACTCAGCTTCAGTTGAAGTCCACATTAAAAGCAAAAAGTATGTCTGGATCATAGCTTGATATTTAGACATTTGGAGATATTAATTTGTTTATGTTCATTGAATAGCATCTGTTGACACAAAGACACCAACAAACTAATCTAGTAAGCAGGATGTCCAACATCACATCAGCAGCATATCCCTCTTCCTAGAATTCTGTAGCTTCTAAATTACCACATGGTCCAGCTCTCCCTACAGTTTAGCAATTAAAAAGCCTGTAATGGAAGAGTACAACTAGATAATTTTTTGTGTTTGCAGGATGTCTTGTAGGTGTTAAGCTTAAATAGAAGTCACAGAACACACAGAAACAAGACAGCATGGTTGAAAGCTCAAGACTGTACTGAGCAAAATCCATCTGGCAAATTGGAGGAAGCTCAGCTATCCAACCAGTTCCAATTGCCCTTATGCTATCCACCCACAACTCTGCTTGTTTCCCTTGGAAAAAGGGTACTGGTAACAGGCATTTTTTTAATAAACATATCCATGAGAATCACAACCAAGGGAACATACGACACACAGGGAATCATGAGATTTTAGAACAGAAAATTTGTGGCACTTCCTCACAGCCTGTACCCTCAGAGTCTGTACAGTGCCCACATTAATTTAGGTTATTTACATATCCAGATTCATTTAAGGCCAGGCAGAGCAGATAGGTCTAAAGAGTTTACATGCTCACCATATCTTCTCCAAGCACTGAATTTAAAATACAGGACTGCCTGCTGTGCACTGGAGGACTTGTTTCTGAATGCAAATTTAACAAACCAACCATTTCCTCTGTGGATGATTGATGCATGAGAAATCATAGGTATCTGCATCTACAGTTGTGCATGCTGTAGACTCCAATAATTTATCTGAGAATTTTCTGCTGAATTTTTCAAGCTTGAGTAGAAACAAACCCAGAAGTTGTGCAACAGCTGCAGTAAAGGCTTTAATCTCATTACAAAAAACCCATCAGTTGGATTTGTTTCATAGCCACTTCTACAGCTCCTCTTACTCAGGGATAATATAGAGCAGGGTCTGTGTTGTATTTTATTGACCAAAGTTTCCAAAAGTACAGCTCTTTGTGTGGCAGAAAAATGGGTAAAGGTCCTTCTTGGTTCTACACACACCAAATAAAGTGCCATCTTAATAGCATAATCTTGTGCACATATTTAGCCATAAGAAGACGAAGAAGCAATCTCTGCAACTGTAAATTTGAACATGTGATAATCTTCACATTAAGTACTAGAGTGCTCTCTGAAAAAAAGGAAACCTAAAAAACAGTATGAGAAGTAAATATTTACCCATGCCACACAGAGAATGTATATGCTAAGTCAAATTACTGATGTTGATCAATTTAAACCTGATATATGGTCTGCTGCAAAATCTCATACCAAGACACTCCTTGTCAGCTGTATCAATGTAAAACAGCTGTATCTATTTTTTTAAAAAAAGAAGCACTCTGTATTAGGCAAACATATTCTGAAAAATTAGATTCAGCATTTTCAGGATTGAGATTTGTGTTCCATAAAGTCACTTTTATGCCATCATTTGAAAATGCCCCTAAGAAGTGGGTTTGAGGGATTAACAAGGAAAACTTGGCACAGAGAGATATATAATACTGGCACTGCATCAATAACGTAACTGCACTCAAGCCTCAGCAAATGCAGGTTTTGCCGACTTCTGTTTGCAAATTTCGACAGACGATGGTTGAAACCTGCCCACATAAAAACCCCATGCCTGAAATGGCACTGCCTATATTTACACACCCTGAGAAATAAGACTTGGATTTATAAAGACCTGAGTGAGTAACTCCTATTCCCACACACTGGGATGCCTGTTAGAGGACACTTGAGACAACAGCAAATTATTTGGCCACTGTTATATAGCAAATAAACTTTTATTTAGATGATAAAGGAAAACATATTTGTAAGAAGAAAGATCTAGGGAGATCTTACTGCTCCCCTGAAATGTAGAGAAGTCCCACAGGCTCCCTGTCAGCATGTCAGTGCTTGAGTGAAAGAACAAGCAGGTTCTTTAAATCACAGGCTAAAGTCGCTATCTGCATTAACTGCACAGAGATTTCATCTCCACATTGCCTCCTGATTGATGCAATCTGTGTATGAGGAGTAATCTAAATATTGGATTGCACATATTTGGCAGGTCTTGCACCCCTCTTCACAGACAATAGTTTTGTCATAACTCACAATATAGTTACTGTAATACTGCTCAAACAGTGTGCTGTGTGGCATAGACAACTGCCTGGCCATTTCATATAGGCTTTCTGGCTTCAAGTCTTCAATGCCATAAGTTTTAGTCAGGATGTATTCTAATTTCCAGTTTGATTCATTTTTCTGGTTGGCGTCTCTGAGGTCCAAGTAAAACTGCCAAAGATCCTATGAAAAAATAAAAGAAAAAAAAAGAAAAAAAAAAGAAAAAAAGAAAAAATAGGCACTGCTGTATTGCTTTCTTCCCCGCTTCATTAAGTCTCTGGAGTGATATATTGATTAGGAAGCTGTCACTCCTCATTATTCACATGTGAATAGAAGGTCACGTCCCACCCCAAGAGCTGGGCTTACACCCAAAGCTGGTACTTGCAGAGCGGTAATGGTGGGGGGATGGGGAGGAAAAGAAAGAGGAGCCACAAAGGCAGCAGTGGCAGTGTTAGAAGTCTTTCCTGTCCAAACTCCACAATGCTCATGTCTGCCTTCGGAGTGGGGCAAAAGCATGAGAGCCACAAGTTTCCTTTCTGTGGGCACTACTTGAGGAGCAGAATGGACAGGAAAAGAACAGCCCAGGGAGAAATTAAGGAAAAGGAGGGTTGTCGATGCAGGGGTGAAATCTGCACAAGAAAGGAGCAGCCTGAATTAGCATAGATCTTCAGAGAGAAACCCCAGTCCCAATCAAGCGGCAGGGTGCATTGTCACTGAACTCAGCAGGGTTAAGATTTTATCCTGAATTACAGACAGAAAGACTAAACCATTCACAGCCAAAATAATTACACAGGATTCAGTTTATCTCCAAAAATAACATGAAACTACAAAGTAGAAACCTTCTACTTTTTATTTTCCTTCTAAATTTTTCTAACATTTTCTATAAAAACTCTGTATAGGAAGGTGCATGATTACAAAAGACATCGGTTAAAAGTGCTTTCTTCATCTGCCTTTTTACACCCTTCAGAAACCTTTCATGGGCTGCATCCCAAAACTCAGGCTATCACCAGCAAACAATATTGGTATGTAAGCATGCCCAGGATTTAGGTGAACCTCTTGCACCTTGCAGAGCTCCCTGCAAACAGTTTTAGGATTTTGCCCAGAAAGATTCTGTCTTTCATCCTACATCATAAGAAAATTTGATAGAGAGAAGAAAGTACTTGGTAGTTCTGCAGGCACAGAAAGACCAGCCAAGTCGTGTTTCAGATTTACTTTCCTTAGCCCAGGAAGAAAAACTAAGAGTAGGCACCAAAGTCCCATCATCAGCAGTCATAATACTACAAAGAGTGACATCTTGCTGTAATTTTTACTGGCACTATGAAGTCTTAAACAATGCTTTTAAATCTTTACTTACCAGCAAGCTATAGTCAAAAAGATCATATTGATACAATCTGACACCAGGGTTATTGGACTCCATTTGCAATACACTCTTCACTGGGGTTACAGCAGGTGCCACAAACAAGGAATTGACTGGCTTTTCTACAGAAAAAGGGAAGTTGAGGAGATAGTTTCCTTTCAATCATTTCTTTTTCAAACAAATGCTTTTGTAGAATATCAACACAGCAAAAGCAAGAGTGACAGGCTTAAAGACATTAGAATTTTTTTCACCTGATTTAGGTGTACCACTGTGAACTGCCATACTTCCAATGGATAGAACAACCCCATGTGAAACACCACAGTACCCACTCCAGTGTGTACCACTTATGCCTGCCTATACTAGAGGCTTCCCAACCAATTCAACTGCTTGTGCAAAACTTCAAAATGGTCTTGCCTGTATGTAAAGTCTCTGTATTTTGTGTATTTCTACTAAAGAAATATTAAAAAGCTTTAGTTGCTGTTTCCATACTGTATTTTACAGGTTGCTTTATGTATTCATGATGTTATTAGAAACACCAGGGTCTGTTTCATCACCTGACCCTGAGTAGTCCAGCACCTACTGTGTGAACACCAACCTTTACAGCAACTAAAACATGAGGATGTATGTGAGTTCTACTGAGACAGAATGTGGAGGCGAGTACATTGAGAAGTTCTCTGTGGAACAAGAAGTCCTAACTACTCCCATCTCTGACAGTGTCACAGCAGTGAAATCACAAGGTCAGCCTCTACATATAGGCAGAAGTTTTCAAAGCTTGGAGATCAGTGGATTCTTCTGGAGAAAATACAGCTGAGCTCTATTTCAGTACACTGGTGTTGGTCACAATATTGCATGTATCTTGAATTTTCTAGAATTTTGTCAAGAGGAAAATGTCCTGAACAGAAGACAGTCTAAAACTGTACAGACAAACACAATGTGTATATGATTACTATTTACATTTTGTCAAAAGATGCAAAATTACTAACATAATTGGGAAGTAGTTACTTGCACATGCAAACTTTAATGACAAACACCAAGATCAGTCTGCTCCCAGTGAAATTTTCAGTAGAGCTGATGATTTCAAGAACAAATGGGACAGTGTAAAAAAAAATGTAGGTATAAGACTGCATTGAGCATCATTAAAAAAAATTATAATAAAGAAGCCAGTTCTTTCACTGGGCTGGATTCTTTTTTTTACTAGAGATTAACACAATGTAAAAAGGTAAAAATTTGGAATAGTATTACCTAGTCAGTATTTTGTGAATTGCTCATATGAGTTTATATAAATCATAGATGAAGGGCCATTTAACATTTGGGTATTTTACATAGATCAAAGCAATGAACCTCTTACTGTTCTATGGTGAAGACAAAACTTGTTATTCTGTTAGAGATGTTACAAGTGCTCCATGCGGCCATGCCCATGCTTAGAACTAAGGCATTTTAAAGCAATAAACAAAAATTTCAACGTGGGTGATTTTCCTGAAGCGAAATTAGCTGATCTAAGAGATGCAACAGGCAGAGACTTTCTTTCCCCTACCTCCTGCTTACCCTTATCTTAATTAACTTTGAAGCAGCAGGGAACTCAGCAGAGAGGCACAGTAATGATGCAGGAAATACAAGAACATAGAGCATGTCTAGCTGGCCTGAGAACATTCCCTTTGACACATTACACAATAGCAACGGGCTGGTATAATTCACCCATGTCACTGAGAGAGCAAAGAGGAAAGACTAGAAATTCTTGTCTAGGCATAAGCATTCATTAAAAAAAATAGGAAGCTTGGGGAGTCTCTGCTGACATCAACAAAAAAAGACAGTCACCCTTGCAAGGTTCTCTTTGGAAATAAAATTGGAATGTGTGTGACTTAAACTCTTTGCAGATAAATAACAGTATTTCTCAATTTCCTTTTTTCAATTATTATTTTTCACACAGGCTTACTAGAAAGAACATTCAAGAAAGTATCAATTTGCTTTCAATCAGGAAGAAAAAGTTCAGGAGCCAACAAGTATCATTACCTTCTTCATCCAGGAGTACCATGATACTATCTCTATGTGTATGTCCAAAAAACTGGCCCGCAATAACACTACTGTATTTGCGAAAAATCTTTACCAGTCTCTCATTGTAATACTCCCTGATAGCTGTAGTATTCCTTGCATATGGCAAGTATCCTACTGGGACATGACCTATTATATACACCTAAGGAATTAAATACAGAAAGCACAATTAACACCTTCATTTGAAACTTAAAATCTTACCTGTATCCTAGAAGTGGTTACCACAGTTTCATAATAATGCTGCCTTTAAAAATGACATTCTAAAAGCTATAAATCATGACTGTTTTTTTAATATAAAATCCCAACAGTAAGATCTCTTAAGTTCA
This sequence comes from Cinclus cinclus, assembly GCF_963662255.1. Lineage (NCBI taxonomy): Eukaryota > Metazoa > Chordata > Aves > Passeriformes > Cinclidae > Cinclus > Cinclus cinclus. Next base: position 50,287,012 of record NC_085048.1, on the reverse strand, counting down.
TAATAGCAATTTAGTATCTTATTGGGGAGAAAAATATGTTCCAATAATTCTATGCCTGATTTGAGGCCTAAGGAAAATGTTACCAATTACTTCAAATGAAAAACTTAAGTTACTAGGGCGAGGCTTATAATTTGGCATCTCAAGGGGAAAGAAGAAAAAATTTAGGATTATTACAGAGTCTGCACCAGAGAGTCAGAGAGTAACCAGAAACATGGATACCTGGTTAAAACCCCTCTGTCTGTGGTAGAGACTTAGTGCCAACTGCACACACCAACTAACATGCTGCAGGGTTTCCTGATGAAGGGAGATCTCTCATTTCTCTTAACTGTAATATAATATTCAAAATGGCAACACTCTAGCAAAATGTAAACATGTTTCAAATTAAACACTGTTTCTCAGATGATGACCTAATCCTCACAGCAATCAATCAATCAATCAGTCACTCAACCAATCCATCAGGAGCCTACAATTTAAACCTTCACTTCAAAATCTGTGTACTATAAAACAAGTTATTATACCACTCAAATCGTAGCAATTACTGCAGCTTAGCTAAGTTTTGTGGTTGATAAAACTCTTTTCTAATTTACATTTTTGATACTTTAAAATACATTACAATGCAAATAAAATATGTTAGTTTTTGTCTTAGACCAAGAGCATATGTTTTAAAATCAGAGGCTATGTGTAAAAAGGTCAGAAACTGACTTCTACAGTATTTTACATGGTAGTAAAATGTTTGTATTAAAGGAGGAATTATTACAAAATAAAACTTTGCCTTTGTACTATCTTTGGCAGCATTATTCTTCTTCTAGAAGCACATTTATACTTTCATTATCTATACTTCTTCCTTATTTTTTTCTTTTTTCTCTCTTTTTTTTTTTTCTTTTCAAATTCGAAACAAATAATGACAGCTTCTGGTCCTTATCCCTACCTTCTCCTTCATTTTTGAAGAGGTTTCAAGTATTTCCTCCAGCCAGGCAAACTGATTGGCTGGGTCAGTAATATTCACAGTTACCTTGTTGGGGCTGTAATATAAATTTGTGTTCAGACTGATTATCCTGAGTGGTTGATGGCTATTACTGGATTCAAACAGCTGTGTGTAGAAGCCACCTGTGAAAGCAAGACCAACATCATATGACAAATTAAAGGCTTCAAAGCACAACTTTGCAGTCAAAGTACACCACTGACAAAATACCCAACCTTCCTCTTTCTAGTAGAATATCATGCTTATTCAAGCCACAGTGACCTTACCACAATCAAATATGTTAACAATGTTTTTAACCACATTTTACTAGAAGTTGACACGGAATTATTTATGAATTCTTGCCTGTATTATCTTAGTGTTTATTTGACAGTATTTAGATGCAATTATCCAACTAACACGCAAAAAATGCCCTGTAATTTTTCTTCCACATTGACAGATACAGTAGTTGTTAAAGGTCCATACTTCTTGAAATGCAGGAAACATACAGGCTCCTTCAGGAAGAACTGTTTGAGTTAAGTGGCCTTATACTTTGAAAGTCATTTAACTTCAGACTGATGATATGATGAAAAGTAAGGATCATATTTTTCAGTCCCTGCTCCCAAAATTCATGGCATGCGGAGCTTCTTCAATAGGTATAACTTCATAGTTCATGGGCTTCTACGGAGCCATGGCAACAGAAGCATAACAATAAAATTTAACATAAGGTCTGCCTCTTCAAGTTTTATTATCCTTATTCAAGTTTCTACTTCCACTCTTATCCAGAGTTTGCTCTCATTCAGGTCAAAAATCACAGATTAAACTTCCAAATCCCTAATGTTTGAGTGGATTGGAAATTCAGTTGAACTTTTCAGCCCTTTGCTGAAAAGAAAAATTCTAACAAGGATATAATTATTCTGCCAGTTTTGTAAATTGCACACAAATATTAATAGCACAATCACCACAGCTATGTGCTATCATAACCTGAATTAAAATACACCTATTCAGTATCCTCTGAAATACATATACCATTAAAACAGAAACATTTTAACAGTTTTTTTCCCATCAAACCAAAGTTTTCATGTGCATCATATGCCCTCATCTATAGTGTTATGAGGTCTCAAAACCAGAAAGATATTTCACCTGAATTGGTACAAAGTCACTAACACCGAACATGTAAAAAAAAATTATAAATATTGCATCAGAAAATAATAAATGTATTCTGAATATAGGCATTGCCATTCAAAAGATAAGTAACTTCTTCCAGGAGAAGCATTACAGATAATCCATTGTTCTCACTCATCCTATAAGTCTTATCTAAACAAACAGGACAAATTACCTTTTCTGAAGGTATTGATTGCTTCATCACTTAGCCAAGGTTTCCAGAAATCTGCTACAGCATTATAAACTTCACTGGTAGTTACAGGAAGCTGGTCCTGTGAGAGAGGAGAACCTGCCTTAGTATTTAGACACACAGACAAAAAAACCCACTAAATTATCCTGTCTGACCTCTTGCATAATGTGAAAGTTTATCCAGCCATCACCAGGAGGAATTCAAGAAAGGAAAAAAACCAACTTCTGAATATCCAGTATTGCTGGTCAGGAACAAATGCCTAAACTTAGAACTGACTGCATGGCCTTGTTAAGGCATTATTAAACTAATGCCAGAAATATGTCAAGTCTTAAGAATACTGCGGAACAGAAAACCATACATTCTGCAAAACTAATAAATATATCAACTGGCAAGCCAAAATCTAAAAATAAAGTCTTTTGGATTCATATAAGTTTCTTTTTCAAGTAACTTGGGTTTCACAGCAGCTCCCCAAAACACCAGTTCGGCCATCAGGAACATTCTGGTGAAATTCACAAATGTTTTCATGATGCCCTTTCTTTCTGGTAAGAAAGCATTTTAAAATGTACAAGAGAAAGTTTTGTCAGTGTTTTCTCCCACTGGCTCTAATTAGGACTGTAGCACTCTTCAGTCTGAGCCACAGCCAGATGAGACCTTTGCTCTGATCTGACAGGAAGATATCAGCCTGTCCTTGCCCTTCCTAAAATATCTGGAGTCTGGATGCTAGAAGGAAAAAAGCAGGCGTTGAAAAAATTGCAATGTATATTTTCTTAAACATAAAATTTGACCTTTCTAAGATCTTTGAAACTAAACCTACATTATCAGAGGTTTAAGCAGTAAGTGTCTGCCTAGGAACAGAGCAATCAGATGTTTGTTGGGACATTTGTTGATTGCAGAGCCCAGACATGAGTTGTTAGGACAGCTTTGAGCCAGAGCTAACAGTAACAGACACAGTAAAAACCTGATTCCAGATAAGAGGCTATATTGTGGATTGAAGGTGCTTTGGACCCAGGCAAGTCAGTGTTCTCTGAACTGCTAGAAGCAGTCTGGGGATTCGTTTTAAGCAGGAGCCAGGGTGTGAAACAAGTAAGACTATGCAGAAAGACTGAGGTCACAATATATGATCTGAAAGGCATCCCAATGCTTGATTAACCTGAGAAATATTTTTAACATGTTCTGCAAGAAAAATCACCCAGGACTGTTTGGTTGTTAAGACAGACAGCTCAGAACACAAGAGAGCAATAAAATCCTTTGGTTCATGGTGAGAGCACAGCTTTTACACTTGCTTTGGAACAGCCTACAGTGTGTGGCTTGTTCCATATTGCTTCCAATCTACAGGACATTTGCCAAGCCTATCCATATGAAAAAAAGAAATGTCATAAAGAGCAAAACCCAAACAAGCTGAAATGATCCCATAGTGGGGATTGTCTGATCCCATGTCTTTTTCAAACAATAACTGAAAAGCTTGCCAGTTCTTCACACTGGTGAAGCATACCATTTCAAAGTATCACAGAAACACTCCTGAGTGGCTTTGTACAGAGAGAACTAATAACAGTCACTAGTTATTCCAAACATCAGCTTGTTTCAATTTTCTATTTGCTGCCCATCTGCCCCTTATGAGCATCTTTTCCTTCTGTCTTCACATTCAATTTCACAAACAAAATCCGTATTTGTTGCAAAAATACCTACATTCTTTGTTTACAAGGTTTATGTAGGGTTTTTTTTCTCCATCAAAGGAGATTGCTGAATGACAACAATTCTCTGCCAAGGTATTTTTTTTTTAATGAAACAAGCAAACATGAAACACTGTGTGACACTTCAGTTAAGGTGTTATTTATGGAAATACTTTCCCAGTGGTTTCTCCTGAATCAACCTGTCCCCATGTCAGTGCATATGAAAAGTCGAAGCTTTGCTACCACAGTAAGAACACAAAGGACTGAAGTCACCGTTTGGTTTGTGCACTCACACTTCCAATATACATCTAGCTGTTATTTTGTCTCTCATGTTTCCTTTGCCCTGTCTCCCAGCACCTCTACTACACCCCTATTTGGAAACCACTAACTCCAGCAATGACACGGGCAATCACACAATCACTTGCTGCACCAACCTCCACCCTGACCTAATAAATACCACAGAAAGCTGGAATACAAGCCTTGAGGATGTGAAGGGGTGTTACTGAATTCCCACGAGGAATTTCAAACAAAATACTGCAGTTGACCTGCTTCACATCCCTTCCGATCCCCTCACATCCAATGACAGCTTTTGCTTCTGATCCAGTGTGCTGCCAGATCGACCCACAACACACTTTAAAGGACAAATGAAGCAACTGTTTACTTTTGAGTATGCCAAGAACAATATTCAGCACAGTCAAAATGAAAAAGCACCATCCTCAGCTGCACATAACTACAGAATCATCAACGTGATTATTTCTAAATGTCCAGTGAGGAAAGAAAAGTAGACATATTTTTAACAGTAGTGGCAAAACTATGGTAACTTTACAAAAATTCTGCCATTACTTTAGTTAAGAAACAGTAACAAAAAAAACTAGTGATACCAGCTGACAGATTTCCCATAGGCCTTTCAGTAAACTTTGAAACTTACTCATGAGAACCATGAGAAGCCACGAGAAACTATTAGCAATTACATTTGTGTGACCTCAGGCCATGTACAGATTCTACCTGGCATCAGCGTTTCATTAGGTTAGAGAACAGAAAGAGTGATGCAGTTTCTGTTCCAGAGTGGAACTATTTATAATATTAAATGCTAACTGAAGAGCTGTAGAACTGTGTTTCCAGAATAACAGTTACAAATAATTAACTCTTATTTTTCAGATGTGCTTTCCCAGGAGTTAGGAACACACTCAACATGATGCATGAACAAATTTCTAACTTGTTTTACCTGTGGCCAGTAGTCATGATTGCCTAAGGCTGGGAAAACCTGAAGATCTGGAAAGAAATTACGAATTGTAGAACTCAGATTACCAATGATGCTAATGACCAACTTCGTGGAGAGCTCTTTTATGGGAACATGAGGAGGACTATCTCTGAAAAAGGAAAAGGCTGGATTAACAAAGGTTTGTTAGCAACACAAGGAAGGCAAAAAAATCTGCAAACACATCTACATTCTAGTATGCAACACTACTATGCACTTTAACTAAAATTCACAGAATCAAAGGCTATCTGCAAAGAGTCTTGTTTAAAAAACATGAACAAGTAGACTTGTTTAGACAATGTCTATCCTATGATTCATATTTATCATAGTGAAGATTTCTTAGAAATTAAAGTCATCATTTTGAGCTACTGTGCAGTTTGTGTTATGTATCTTTCATCAGCTGCACATAAGTTTCTTTCTTCCCTTTTAACAATATCCTGTTGAAAATTAAGTACAATAAGGTAAGTGAAATTCATCACTTGCCTTCATGTATTTCTTAACACTCTTTCCCAGCAAAAAAGATATAACATAAACAAACTTGTTCTCATCCTCAAAAATACTGATCTCTTTGATAAATTATCCATTGATGTATGCCTTTAAAAATTGTGTGATTGTAGAATTGAGAGTTCTGCTAGGGCAGAAGGGTAAATCAATGCTACCTTTTAACAATACCTAGAAAGTAACAAGGCACTGTACTATGATAGCATAGTACCATGAAGCTGCTCCCTTTCACATTTCTTTGTCTGGTCCCACTGCTAAGGCACACAAAACCTCACAAGTGACATCTCTGTGAGAGAGTATTATTAAGTCCACTTTATAATATTGAAGACTGGAATAGGAAAGGTAAATGTTCTTACTCAACAGAGGCCTACAATGAGTTAGTTACTGCCCTGACCTTTCTTTTTGCTTTTTCTACTTCCCACCCTCCTGACAACATTTCTATTAACTCACGTTTATATAGCCATATGCTGAATATCACAATGAACACTCCAGCAGTTATTACAGAGCTCAAAGTCTGTTTCTGAGGCCTTACATTCTTACTCAGTCTTCCTCTTAGTAGCCATATGGATAACTAAAGGGACAACTAGCATTTGTGAGATACTGAACTCAAATCTGTTGGTGCAAATACAAACCTGTGAGTTGCCACACTATCTGGCTATCCAGCTTTAACTGTAGAGTGACTTGAACACTTACCCTGTCCAAATCATGAATGAAACCTGCTCTTTTGAATTCTTCATGAACGAAAATGCTGACAAAATAAGTTGATAAGGAGAATCACACAAAAAATCTCCAAAAGGGCCTGGATTGGAAGCATTTGCTCCTTTGGAAGAAGAACAAACTTTGGTGCGATCAGGGGTAATGTGGTAAGTTGGATCTAAATGTAGGTCAGATACATGCCAGAATTGCCCTGTTTTCAGAAAACAAAGATGAAAGGAAATGCATTATTTGCATTTGAACTGTATATACCAGGGTAATGCCAAGTTTACTCCAGTTTATCTACTGCTACTTTATTTAAAGTTAACAAATTGTTGATTAGCCTGTCTGATAAGTGTAGGTAAGTTCTTCCTGAGAGTCCTTCATTTAGACTGCTTAGAAAAAACAAAAACAGAAGCAGAGGTATGGGTTTATGCTATTCACAAAAAATGAAATGCAGATTGGAAGGAACTGAAAAATCAGCTCCACTCCATTAACAGCAATCTGGAAACTGGATAGTAGAGGAGGCAAGAGAAGAACTTCTCCACTCCACTTGAAAAGAAAGGGAGCTGCATTTTAATTATTTTTCCAGACCATCCCTGGCTGGAAGCTACTATAAAAGGTGACAAGGAAGATGGCTAGAAAGAAAAGCAAGAAACAGCATGTGTTCAGAGACTGGGCTTCTCACCATAAAGTAATGTGTCAGCCTTATGTACTCACTACTTCCCAGGCTGACATGCTCTCAGCCACAGTTACATAGCACTGCATGGATAAAGGAGCTGAGAAGTACAGAAATATGCTGAGAAATCTGTGTTAGACTACCAGCCTTCAAGTTTCATGTAAAATAAGAGTAATTTCTTTCTGTCAGTTTCAAAGCACTTGGTAAAGGCACACATCTATTGGGGCAGTGGTTGTGAAATAGGGACAAATATAAATTGATTTTTCACAAGGTCACACTCTCACTCTATGGCTGAGCGGGCACCACACAACTGCACCCCATGGAGTTTTATTCCAGGAATCAAAGACCAGAGGTGATCTTCAAAACCTGTAAAACTGTGACGCCTACCAACCAGAGACAAGACAAACGCTGGGACACTGCTGAGTGCTTGTTTCGAGGCAAGTGTGAGTAACATGGAATGGGAATTCCGTGGGAAACCATTTCGGAGCAGTCACCTGCACACACGCCCCGAGCAGGGATGAGGCCAGGCAGAGCGTGTGTGTTTGCTGCCAGCTCAGCCCAGCACAGCTCAGCCCAGCTCAGTTCAGCACAGCCCAGTTCAGCCCAGCTCAGCACAGTCCCCAGATGCGGTGTTTGCAGTGCGTGCCTCGGGACACCGCGCCGGGTGTCACCTCACCTCACCCGCCTTCCCGGACAGCTAAATATAAACCCCGTGTAACCCCCCCGTAGCTGAAACGAGCCCTGTTGACTGATCTAGCAGTCACGTGTGGCCGAAGCCAGTTGGGATACGGAATGCTACGGCAGCAGGTTATGTGCGGGGAGCGGTGCCAAGGGGAGGGAAAGGAGCCGCGAGCGGGGACCGTGCAGCCCGCCCCCCTCTCCCCGCCGCCGGGCCGGCAGCGGCCCCCGGCCGGGCCTCCCTCGCCGGGCCGCCGCTCACCCGCCTCCCCCGCCCTCCACGGGCAGCCCCGGCCGGGCCCCTCAGCCGCTGACCCCCGGCCGACTCACCCACGGCGGAGCGGGGCCGCTGCGGGCCGGCCGGCGCCGCCTCCAGCGCGGAGCAGAGCAGCGCCAGCCCCAGCGCAACCCGCAGCTCCATGTCGGCCGTGCGGGACGGAGCGCCCGGCCCGCCGACGGCTCTGCTCGTGTCACCGCCCCGGCGGCCGGGAAAGAGGCGAGCTCCGGACGGCTTGTGCAAGCCCCGGGCCTCCGCGGGGCCGCCGGAAACCACCGCGCCCCGCCCGCACCGCTCGGGGCCAGAAGCCGCCCCAGGCCGCGACCCCGCCGTCGGACGGCGGCTCGGGCTGTCGCCTTGAGCCGGCCGTGCCCGGGGTGACCTTCAGGAGGTGCCACCCCCGGGTCGGCGCTAAGGAGCTCGCAGGAGCCGAGCCCGGGCGCTTGGGGCTGGGCAGGGCTGAAGTCGCGGCGCCGGCTGATGTGAGGCGGCTTGAAGGAAGGCTGTGCTCGACACCCCACGCCAGTCTCAAGCATCTCTTGGAAGGAAGGTTTCTCGTGGCGCGCATGTAGAAATGGATCCCGATTACTTATAAGGCTTTAGGAAAAAAACAAAAAAAAAAACCACCTAACTTGATGAAAAATACTATCAAATATGCCTTTAATACAGTTTAAGGGGAGTGATGAGGTATATTGGAAATGCAAGTCTCTACTGGGCAAGGGTTTCAAAACTGCTATTTATTGAAGTCAGAGTAGTTCCATATAGAGGAATAGTACTTGGTGCCAGTTTTAGATGATCACAATAATAAATGTCATGGATCCTGTGGCTACCCTGAAATGTCCCATTGCTCACTGTGCTGTTCCTGTTCCTGCTGTTCCAGGGCTCTGCAAAGCTGTGGCAGCAGCAGCTGGAAAAGCGCCATGTGTCAGTATATTTCTCTCTTTCCCACTCCCCTGAGTAGCATTAGTTAATTTACAGGCATCACCTTCTCCATTTTTCCTCTCCCTTATTTAATTTAATGCTAATAATGTTTATATTTAGAATAGGGGATGACAGTATTGGGAAGGCAAGTCTGTTTACTCCAGTGAAGAGGGAAAAGCAGCTGCTCCCATCTTTCTGATAAAAGGTGGCTGGTAAGGACAGTCATGTGGGAAATGCACCCACAGGCAAACAAGCAGCAACAGAGGGAAGGCAGATGAAGGCTGCATTAGGCACTCTGAGGAATATATGGATTGATAAAGACAAAGGGCAGAAGATGCTGCTTAAAAATAACTTGCACTGTTACCAGTGAAACAGCCCAAAGCATAGAGTAGAGCTCCCCATAGCACTGGATCACATTCTACTTTTCATTTCTCCTATTAAAAAAAAAAATAGCTCTTAGATTTTTAAAACTATCAGTGACCACCATATAAAACACTTAATAAAGGTTTATAATTAAAGGCTCTGTCTCCCAGACATGCAGTGTTCCCCACAAGAGAAAACAGACTTAAATATTCATTTCTAGATGTTTTTTGCGAAAAAAAATAAAGCTAAAACCATTGAATTCTGTATTTGTGTGGGATAGGTGCCAGTTATGCATGAACTTTTATCAAATGAGTTACCCATGTTATCCTATCTATCCAGGGATGCAAGAAGTCTCCTCCCATAGCACATGGCAAATCTGAAGGATGAAGCTTGTGAAGCTAGGCAAGATGCCCCTCCTGCACCTCAGACTGCAACCACACACACACACACACACACACCACTCACAGAGCAATGACCAGCTAAATCCACAGCTCAGCTTTGCCTTTGTTTGCAAGGCTGCAGGTAGCTACACCTCTCTCCAGTTCTGAGTCAGTGTGTAGAAAACATGGACGCTCCAAATAACCTCCATGCTGCCAAAGAGCTGTTTCAATCTTCCTGAGCATAAGGCAGTTTTTCCCACTCTTGTTCAGGCATAAGGTTTTAATTTCTCATTTAAGAAGCATTTTATATTTCTCACAGTGCAAAGTGTTATCTCTTGTACATACTAGCTATGAAACAACAGCTCTGAGAGGGAAGGGTAGGAGGTTCTTGTTGTACTGTTTTCCTCCTATTCCTGTGGAGACTAATGTAGGGGAGCTACTATGTTGACCCTTTCTTCCCACCCTGTGAAAGTCTTCAATATTTGCATATTAGAAAAAAAAAAAAAAACAACAAAAAACCAAACTCCAAACCTATCAAAACAAATTAAAAACTCTAACCATTTAAACCAAAACTCTACAAACTCTAGATCATCATCTGCCCCTAGTAACAAGTTCCCAGTGGAGAAAAGAGGTGAAACCTATGTGAACATCTCACTTCTCTGTCTACATAAATACAGTTAACTTGAGATTTCTCCAGCAAAAAAAGCCCCCAAAGTTAATTTTTCATTTCCCCAAGTACTCTGTGCTGCATAGAAGGGCTGCTGTATCATTGTATACCACATGCTTTTCTGGTCTTTAACTCAGAAAAAGGAATTTTGAACACCTCCCTCCAGGACACCAGAATGTTAGCTGATTAAATACAAAAGGAGCACAGGTCTAAAAAACCTTTTAATTTGTTTTATCTGCATTCCAAAGCAATTCAAATATTTTTCATTTACTGTAAAAAAAATTAAAAAAAGAGGCGAGTGTTTCAGAAATTTAATTCCAAGTTTAACCTGTTTCACTATACAACACAAGCATGCCAATTTGATGGCATAGCTTTTTTATAAAAAAAACACCCTCCCCCCCCTCAAAAAAAAAAATCTTTATTAACCTTTCATGCCAGAAATGTGCATTTTAGCTACAATCAATCATGGACAGGACATTAATCCATCCAGCAGAAGTCAGGTATACTCTATGCTTTCTCATAGTGGCGAACAGCAACCACGTCACCAAAGGTGAGAGTCTGCAAGTCCAAGGAAAAGACATATGTTAGAGGCTGAACCATTTTCTCTAATGGTTTAACACGTTATGAAGTCCATGCTAGATCAAGGTTGGTTTACATTATGTAATTTACAGAAAAACAAACAGATCTAGGATACTAACATTTTAGATTAACAAGAAGCCAAGCCTTACCTATTGTTCCTATAAGAAATGATACTTTCTCCTTGCTGCTTTCACACCCAAGAAACACACTATGCCTATTTACAAGACAGTTGTTAAAATTTTAACTTACTGCTTAATTTTTTTAAATATAGCATTGTTTTCATAGACTTAACATTTATTTTCGCAAAGCTTAGCCCACTAAGATGTACAATCTAAAATTACAAAGGCCTCTATGTTATCATGCATAAACTCTTGGAGAACCTTGTCTTAAAAAATGTATTCTGTACCCTGTGCAGCTAAAATACTCTAGTCATTGGAGTTGTGCAGAACACCAACTACAGTGTGCATTCTGGAGGTATTTCCTGAAGTAGAACAGGGCACCTCACAATATTCAAATTCAAAGGACAAGATTTTATGTACTATTGTGATTTGAGCATAGCTACCTAAAAAAAAAAAAAAAAAAAAAAAACAAACAAAGCGTGCATTTTTCCCTTGAAACGCTTGCCACGTTGCATTTCAGTATGCTTTAAAATTTGTATTTATTTGCAAGTCTTTGTCCACACAGTTACTCTCTGAAGTAACTAGGAAACAAAATAACTGGTCTTCCACAACTAGGTCTAACGGATTAGTATAGCTGAAGACATTTTATTTTTGAAAACTATCTCTGTGCCATGAAAAGTACGTTCCTGGACATTAGCCATAGTAACTTACAACATTTATTCACCCATAGTCTTGTTTCTAAAAAGTTGTGAAAAGCAGGTGAATTTAAACTCAGACTTTTCTCCACACAATTGCTGCTTATCATAGTTTTTAACAAGATAGGAGGACTAAACCCTTTATTATTAAACATGAAAATGCTATTAGCTCCTGCAACGCTGTAATTTTATTTTTACAGGAAACTACTTGCTCTGTGCAAGTAAATACTTTTTCATGTGTGCATACACAAAACACGTTTTTTAAATTGCCACTGGCAACAGATAGTTTCCTACATAATCAGGAACTTTGTATCGTTACAAGCTCTTTTATTACAAGCTCATTACCAGGACTTTTTTCTTGGGTATTTATACAAAAGTCTAGAAAGAGAATATATATATACTCTGGAAATCCACAGGTTGGCCTGCCTAAAGGCACTAGCAATTTTTTAATTGTCAGTAAAGTGACACACAAGCTAAAATAAGTATTTTAAAAATCCCTGCTAGCTTTCACCACAGATTAGTTTACAAGTTTGTGTCTAAGTCACACTGTTCACAAAGCTTGAGATAAGGTAAGTTGGGAGTGTTCGCGGTGCATGTGAATGCTCAGTGTGCTCTATACTTACCATTACCATTTTGCCATCCTTTATTTCTCTCACAAAGTTTGTCTCTTTGCCATCCCATTTCTGTATGTGGACTAGCTTCTCTCCGTCCAGGGTCACAACTGACTGTGAGATACCAAGAAACACAAAGACATGCCTTTATTTAGGGTACTTGGGATTCCGCTCACACATTCAGTATGCACTGTTCTATTGAATTCTCTTCAATAGATGGATGTGGATCTAGAATGATAAAGTAGCTCCAGCCATTTTAAAGCCAAGGCTATGAATTATCCTAATTTTAAGCTTGAAACACACACAATTCTTGTTTGCGTCAAAGGATGAAAAAGTTGTTTGCTTTGAGTTCCAGTCTCACAAGAATCTGCTTCAGGTGTGCCTTGGAATTCTTGATGTTAAGTTCCCAAAGGTGCAAGGAAAGAGGCATCTGACTATTTTGACTGGGAAAAGTTATGCCAAGTGGTATATAGCTTGTGAGAAAAGCCGACAACTAACACGATCAATTGACCCTGTAAGACAAACAGGGAGCAGGCAACGTGATATATTGAGAAAAGGCATGGTGTAAGCAGGCAGGACTCAATCTTGCCTTTTTATTCCCCTCCTGTCCTTTGCGGTTCTAAAACTAGTAGCAGCAGAAGTTACATTTTTTTTTTCCCTTTTGACCCTACCAATGGCAGAGCCTGCCGGGCGGGGGAGGGAAGCAAAAGAGAGGCGACTGCAGCCCCGGAGTTCACTTACTTTGCAGTTTCTATCATCGGGGGTAGTTTCATCAAATTCCTCTCCGAGTTTAAAGCTGATTTCTGTGTTTTTGAACGTGCTTTGGGTTCTGATCACTACTTTGTCCCCCTCGCTGCTGATAATCACAGTGGGTTTAGTCACATTCCCCACTTGCCGTGTTGCAAACCCCACTCCTAGACCATTCAAGGAAAAAGACAAATACATCAAACTTCGCGATTTTTAATTTTTGTTCCCCCCCCCCCCCAATATGGAAGTACAGAGATCTTTCACCCCGCTCTACAGCTGTAAGCTATCCCTCTGAAACGCTGCTTTCTGCTTCTCTCGTGCCTCTGTACCGAGAGCACCCATCGCTACTGTCCGCCCAGCTGAGGCTCCGCGCCCTCCCTCGCCGCCGAGCACGGCAGCACCGCACTCCGCCCGCGGTCACACGCACGGCGGCGATCGCTTCCGCTGCTCGGAGTTTCAATTCCTTATCGCTCCAGCATAATGATTTCTTTTTCGCTTGGCTGTTTCAAATTTATCCTCAGGCAGCACTTGCTTGTCTTTCCTACGCTTCCCTTAGCCCGGGGGTATTTACCGGAGCCTCTCCCACACAAACACACCCGGCCCCCCAGGTGACTGACTCGCATGGAGTTCGCTCTATGGATAGAAGCATAGCCGCCAAAATTACCCCCTTCATCACCATCACTGCTGCCAATGGCGGGTAGCCTTTTCAGATTTCGTTGTTTTTTTTTTTCCCCCCCAGATGGTGAAAAATTCCAACATCCCCTAAGGCGGCGCCGCTGCCCGGCTGTACCTACCCAGTGCCTTCATGTACTCGTCGAAGTTGTGGCTGTCTACCAGCTTCCATGTGGCGCAGAAAGCCTCGACCATGGCAGCCGGCTACGTGTTCCGAGCGCGGTACCGGGGTTAGCAAGAGCGCCGGTGCCTCCGCGCCGCCCCGCATTTAAAGCCGGCGCCCGGCGGGGGACCGGAGGCGGGGGGTGGCCGCGGTCCGCCCCCGGCGGCCGCCGCGGAGTCGCCCGCACCGCCGGGGGAGGGCGCTCCCGCCGCCGAGGAGCGGGCGCGGGGTGCCCGGCCGGGCACGCTGCAGGACGCGGAGGGGGCAGGGAGCGGGGTTGGGAGCGGGGCTGCCTCCGCCAGCCGCACCGCTCCTCGCCTGAGCCGCCCCCGGGGCACCTCCTGCCCGCCTCGCTGCTAAAGGAGCGCGCGGGCAAAACGAGGAGCGGGCACCCGACGTGAAAGGAGGCTTAGTAAAAACACAGGATCGTAACGCTACTGCAGAACACCAGCTCCAAAAGTTTTCCCATGAAGATTTTCAAGGCTGTTTTGGTGCTGGCCAAGTGCAGATCCCTTTACCCACAATACCATCTGCATATATGCTGCGTGAACTTGGTATTTGCTGCTCCTGGCTCGAAACAGCATCTTGGCTCCACAACTCATCATTTAGTGATTAAGAATGAAGAAAAAAGAAAAGAGCTTAGAACTCTTTTTCTTTTTCTTTTTCTTTTTTCTTTTTCTTTTTTCTTTTTCTTTTTTCTTTTTCTTTTTTCTTTTTCTTTTTTCTTTTTCTTTTTCTTTTTCTTTTTCTTTTTCTTTTTCTTTTTCTTTTTCTTTTTTCTCTTTCTTTTTCTTTTTTTCTTTTTCTTTTCTGCAAGAGAGGGAATGTCTTCCTTCAAGTTCTTTGAAATTTGCTGAAGGCATTAGGTGGTCATCTTGTCTCATCTTGAGTGCTTTTCAGAAAGCAGCCTGTCTCTGGGACATCCCACGGTGTCAGCTATTCCTGACCTATGGCTTGGATGGTTTCCAGAATAGTGAATCGAGCACTTCAGCTCTTGCAACAAAACTCAGGGACTGAACTAAAGATAATTTACGTGATTTAGGAATAAAATCTCAACAACTTCCCACCTAGTCCAGCCATACAAAATTATAAATAAATAGGAATACTTTTCTAATATTTTAAATAACTTTTTGACCATAATTTGAATTTCTTTCAGGCTCTTGTAGTATGACACATTCTTTGGGTGTAGGGCAAATGATATTTCTGGTGCAATTTTGATTTAAGCATGCCAGGTTGGATGGGGCATTGAGCAGCCTAGACTAGTGGAATGGTCCCTGACCATGGTAGGGGACTTGGAACTGGATGATCCCTTCCAACCCAAATCATTCTGTGATACTAAATTCTAAATTATTTTAGCAATATCCTCATGAACTGGCATATCTCCTCTCCCAGTACTGACAAGTTACCTGCTCACACAGATTTTGTTTGCAGTAGCCCTGGAGCCCGTTTGTTATTCTGGTGCAGATGTGTGCACAGAGCCTGGGAGAGCTCATGCTGTCTTTGCTTACTGGGGCTTGTATACAACCAGCCTCACAGACTTTGTGATATAAAACTCCTGAAAATGATTCAGTGCCACGCCTGGTAGCTGGACTCCTCAAGGACACTTCTGCCTTGCACCTTCTTCCAGACAGTGCTGCAGCCTGTCCTTTGGGAGGCAGCCTCTTCAGAATCCTTCATAATTTAAGCAGTCATACCTACACTGATGGGACAGCTCTGTTCTGCCAGGATTTCTCAATATATTTAAATAAGACACGTACTTAGTCTGATGACCTGTCCTTAAGAGGAAGGAAGCACATAAGAATTTCTTAAGAAAAATTCTTTAACACTTTGAACCATGCTTCAAATATAAAAGCAGGGTCTGCTAAAACGTTCACATTCCTTCTGAAGTGGATAGGTTGCCAGAGTCCTCACATCGTATTTTATGATGGTGAGAATTCCCCTGGTCTGCATTAACAATGATTTGGGAAAAGGGTAAATTAACAGTAGGAAATGTTACATTATTGACTACTTTGTGGGGTGACAAGCCACAGTTCAAAATGTTTTCCATAGCATCTTATGCCCTGCATTTGATTGTGGACCCTTATTCAAGAGTTATGCTAACATCAAAAACCAGTACAAGTCATCTTGATCACCATTAATGCTTTGCTATGGCTGAAACAGAAATCACAATGTAAAATACACTGACCTGGTGTGCATTTTAGGTTGCTGCACAAGAGAGCAGCTTGGAATTTCTTTTGTGCTGTCAGCACTTGGAAGGTATTAGCAGACTGTGTATTCCTGTGACAAATAGTATCTCTGGAGATTCTGAACAGCCATGGGTTCCTTCTCTTTTACACTAAACCCTTTATACCACCTGAGCAGTATAAGTAGGCACATTTGCATTCCCTGTACAAGGTCTACTTAAAAGATGAAAATTCTGCAAGATATCACTGTGTAATGAGTAATCCTTACTTCCAAAGGCCATTTGGTGAGACTGCTCTAACCTTCAGCCTTCAAATACAGGACAGACAACCTGCTTTTGGCTACCTTCCCCCCTGTTATATCCCTGCTTCACATGCCCTCAAACATTCAGAGAATGAGGCTGTCAGCCTCATTCTGTACTTGGAAAAAAAAAAAGAAAAAAAACAACAAACTTATTCAGGAAAAACTAAAAAAAAAGAATGTGGGGGTTATGGGGAGGAAGGGAGCACCACCTCTTGCTACACCAATTCAGTTAAATCTCTGTCTTTTCATCATCTTTGTAGTACAATAGCCAGGAATACTATGTTAAGGGGATACTATGTTATAAGACCTTCAGATAATGTAGTGATGATTGCATTATTCAAATATTTTTGGCAATGAAAGTCCAGGAACTGCAGAGCATCTTGTACCTGTATGTGCAACAAAGGGCAGCAGCGACATCAGGGCCTAACTCCCCTAATCAAAAGCAAATGTAGGCATTCAGAGGCCTTTTAGGAATTGAATTCCATTGAAAGACAACGGGATTCGTGGTACTAGCTCACTTAGGCATTTCTTTAAGTGCTTATTGAAACATATAGGAGGGCTACTTTTGAATTAAGGAAACTGAAAATAATGTGCAGATGAAAAAAGTTTCCTCTACTCATGGACAGCATGCTAGGGCATTCTCAGCAAATTTTAAGCTTATTTGAAGTCCTGCTGTGAATTTTTGTGCAGCTTTGATCTCAGTGTAATAAAGAAATGTTAGTACCTATTGTGTCAGACAGGATGATATTATTTCAGGACTGAGCGTGATTTCATTTTTGGTGCTGAAGAAAAACCTTATGTCAAACAGGGCAGTAGAATTCTTAACTAAAATTTTCTCATATGTCCTCTAGCTGTCTAAGAGATTTGCTGATCCCCCAAATAAAAATAAACCATCTCAGTGCTGTTGGTGAGTCACAGAAAATACCTAGGTTTATTTACTCTATCAATGGATAGCTCATTAGAAATCCCAGGTTCAACAAGAGATACATGCCTCATAGAAAAGACACCCAATTATGCAGCTCCACAAGCAAGTGGTCACAGAATGGCCCCGGGCACAAAGCATCTGTATGAATCCAGTTTTGTGCTGTATAAATGCCATGCTAAGGGCTTTGATGGAGCTCTGGACCAGATGATAGGCAAGGTGCAAGGTAATGCAGGCAGGAGCAGGAAAGACATGTTTATACCATATCCTTTCTAACAGCATAACACATCTTAGGCAAAACTTAGGAACATGTTCAGCAGGTCTCCTGCCACTGTAAAGCTCAAGCAAAATAATGCCAGGACAGGCTAACATTAGACACAAGTCATGTTAAAGTCTAATTCTGGTGTTGGTTACTAATTGGTGAAAACGAAGTTGTCTGTGATCATGCATTTCATTCTTGTAGACTCTCTCTTACGTTACAAATTGGTGTGACATGAGATTAGGAGAGTCCTGGAAAGTAAATACCCACTAATACCTCATTATGAACTATTAGACATATATTTGGATTGGTTTAAGCTGGGAGGACAGCTGGTTGACAATGATTTAAAGTAAGCAAATGCTATGAAATATCTCCAGGGTGTTCTCTGCTTCTCAAAGGCATTTGGGAGGTTGTTATCTCTGGTTTAATATTACTGTGTCACTTACATTTAGATTACTCAAGTCAGACGCTCGTCAAAGAATTCACCTGCATTAAAGCCAGACACCTCCCTGGCTCCCAGTTCAATGTCTTGAAGATGCAGTTACTTTAATTTTGTGCCACTAGACCTTTGTTATTTTAATATTTGTCTTTGCTTTCTTCTACATTTAAGAATAGAAGAACTATATAAAAGTCTTGAAACTGCAACAGAAATGCCTGATACTGGGTGTCACTTACATTAACTGTCCAGTTACTGTAAAAAATCAATATAAGAAATCAGCTTTCCAGCCTTACAATTTCAGCATGGGCATATGTAATGAAGAAAGAAACAAAGTTGTATAAATAAACAACCTGACTATTTCAGGGAAAATAATGACTCAGATAAATTTAGAAGGCATGTGAATACTATGAACATACTAAATTAAAATAATTCTTATTAGGAAGAATGGAAAAGTAGTACATGGGTTTAAGGAGATTAGATGTCTTGCATTTGACCTGTTGCAGCTGATTCTGAGAGATATGTAGATTTGGTGTTCAGGGCAGACTAGTGAGAATATTATTGGAGCAGAAAGACCCTCTGTATTAAGGTCCAAGGACCCTGTATTATAGCAAAGGAGGCAATGACTTTTATCATCATCAACATAAATTTTACAGTGTTAAAGGTACAAGTTTAATTTGTCATACATCATAAATATCACCTCTTTCTGTAGCCCTAGAATACGCTATGAGGGCTGTCAAATGCATAAATAGATATGACTGTTTGGAATTCAGTATAACAAATCTCAAGCTAATCAATCCCAAGGTAAATCATTTCAGCAAAACAATAAACAACTATGCAATCTTCAGGGCTGAATTTAAGAAATTTTTGGAATGGCTCCATGTACCTTCATTTAGTTTGTCCATTCTGAAGCATTCCATTTACTACAATATACTGAAATCACTCTGAGTACCAGCTGAGATTTAGGCAAGAAGTAAAATCAGGTGTATTTGACTGAATTTCAAGAACTCAAGAATTTAATAAAACAACTTACTGAATCTGTAAAACAGATGCAAAGTTAAAACTCAGCTCATTAACTACCTGCATTTGGATATTCCTAAGGTTGTCCTCTGTTCCACAGAGCTAAGGACTGACAGGACACAGTCACAGCCTTTTGGAGGCTCCCAGATGCAGCTGGAGCCACACTCCTCTGGGTTTGTGTCCTCTAAACCAGAATCTCTCATCCAGAGCAAGCTGTTTCCTCAGAAGTTCTGAAGAGCAGTTTTAGTGCACCCAGAGAAATATATTAATTCCACAGCCTTGATAAATAATTTAATTAGGTTATCAATTTATGGGCCTGTCACGGATGAACAAATGCCTGACACAGATCAGGCATTTGAAATGAAACCTCATGCTGGGTGACCTAGCTGGAATTACATACCTAACTTGATTCATTCAAGAGTGCAACCATATCCTTGCTTTACATACTGGTTTGTGACCAAGCACTGACTCATTTATGAGTTTTCATGAGTTTAAATACATGAACTTCCTGGAACACAAAATTTTAGAGCAACTTGAAGCATTGCAGGGTTATGATAGCTCATAACTAGCTTTAAATAAGGACTACTACCAAGACAATCTTGGGGAAAATTTTGGTCACACTGGATGTTGGGAGACAATCCCAGAGAAGTAGTGGTGTCTTCAGTCTGGTACGCAAAACTCCAGCCACTGAAAGTTAAATCCACAGAAATTCATATTAAAAAATGTAGTGCATATTAGCTGAGGAGAGGAGATTTAAGCCTTTGGCCAACTTTCAAAATGACTTACAAGACTTCAATCCTACAAATTGTAAACTATGCTAACAACCACAGCTATTGGACATGATCAGGAAGTAATTCTGAGAAGTTCTATAGCCTGGGTTGTGCAAGAAATCACATGAGATGCTCACAATAGACAAGTCTATACCATGAAACTTAAAAATGCATCCCACTTGCTAAGTGTGGGTTCATAATTTGCCATATCCAGAGTCTGTTATGGGGAAAAAAATGCAGATATACACAGAAAGGAAAGCAGACATAGTGCCTGCCTGGATAATCATGGGACTCACTTTGTGAACTGTACTGCACTAAGTGTCAGTGGGGAGGTATGGATACTGCAACTATTCTTTTAATTCCATACATCATGTGTACATGTTATGAAAGGTTTCCTCCTTAGTGTGGCAACAGTAAACATAAACCAGACCCTCTATAGTCAAAATCATTAACTAATCTTGTAATAGTTAAACAAGGCTTCTAATAGCATCTTCCTGCAGACCTTTGAAACTTTCTTGAGTGACTGATCAGCCTTGTACCCAGAGCTCGAAACATCCAGAGTCCAGAGCCAGTGGAGGGTGCAGGACCAGGCCGAGTTCCTCACACCATGACTGGCTCCGATGTTCTGATAAAAGAAGGGCTGTGGAGAGGTAGCATGGTGCAACTATCCTGCCTTTAACTCCACCTCATTCCATTTGTCTTCCCTCCCTTAAATATACTCCTTCTTACATTCTAGCGTTTCATTTCGCCCTTCAAAAATTTAACTAGAAGTTTCGAGTCACAACAGCCAACATTAAAAAAAAAAAAAAAAAAAAAAAAAAAAAAAAAAAGGAAGGCAGCAAAGTTCAAAGGCTGTCTGAAAGAAGATGCCTGGAAGAAACTTATTTCAGCACTTCTTTTGGATTGCAACAGCACTTCTACTTGCATAATGACACATTATTTGTTTTCCACAGAAGCTTTCCCTCTCTCTGTGTTAGGAGACAAAGGCTGTTCTGGGCCTGGCTCAAGGGTCTCTCATGAGCCTGTCAGATAAAGTAAAATTTACCCAGTACTTGCTGAGAAGAACAGCAATGAGTTATCCTCCTACCATCTTATTTTAGCAAATACGGAGGTAATTAAAAGACTTGTTTCTTGTATTAAGTGTTGAAAGCGCTAACAATGGATGCTGTGCTTGAGGCGTGAGCGAAGCAAGGGGTGAGCACTGAAGACAGCAAGGGAGTAGATGGATGTAAGCTTTGAGCGGAGTAAGACGACAAATCAAGAGGGAAGGAGGGAACGGGATAGGACTGGATTGCCGAGCCCGCCTGCCCCTGCCCGGGAGGCCGCGGGAGCCGCGGGGCGCAGGGCCCGTGCGGGGCCGAGCCGCCGGAGCCGAGGCCGCTCCGGGCCAGGGGCGCCCTCTGCCGGCAGCGCCCGGCGCCCGTGGGGAGGGAGCGCCGTGCTCCGAGCCGCCCGCGGCCGCAGGCCCCGCTCTTCCTCACGGCGGCGATCATGCCGAAGGAGACCCGAAGTCCGGCGTGCCCGGGGAGCCGGGAGCCGGGGCACGGACAGAGGCGAGGCTGTGAGGAAGGTGAGGGCCCGGCTGTGTGGCTGGCGCGGGCTCGGGCGCCATCTCGTGCTCGCCGGGCGGGAATGCTCCTGCATCCCTCGGGAATGCTCCTGCGCCTTCAGGAAACTGGGTGCGTTACTGGGTAACTGTTTTTGGAATACTGCTGGGCATTAGCAGCAGTTCACAAGCTCCTTCTTTTTATGTTTACACTGCTGTTGTATCACTGACAAACGTGCCAGAGGAGTCTGGAAATAAAAACACAGTAAGCCCTACACAGCAGGGTCAAGCCAGTCTCTCACAGATTGGCTTTTCCATACATTGTGTGACAAGCACTGGATTTACAGCATCAATCCTTGCACAGCAGGGAATAAAGCACTGGTAGGGATTGTCCAAATCCTCACATCAGGGCCTTTACATTGCAAGCAATTATTACAAATATGTTGAACTCAGAAAAGCCCACAGCACACAGGCAATCCCCACCCCTGAAACAAACAAACAAACAAACAAACAAACAAACAAACACCACACAAACAACAAAAGAACCTCACAACAGCATCCATTAAATATATGTCTTGCACTAAATCCAGAGATCTGGCATTGGGATGTGGCACATGCAAAGATGAAGTGATGGCCTTCAGGCTTCCTGTTGCTTTCATCATCGGGATGGAGGGAAATAAACCAAGACAGTAAAGGAAGAGCTCTCAGTAATCATTGCTTATTACTAGCCAAAGTCGAACAGCTTCAGGTTGAGAAGATGAAACACAGTTATCCCTAAAAAAGGTCAAAACAATCATCTGTGTTGGGATTTCCACCCAAGCCCAAATCACAGAGTGGGTACCTAAAGCAAGGTGGGCTGCAAGCCAGACTCTGACACCTGTTTTACAAAGAGTTTATGGGTTGAAACGTCTCCTTCTTGCAATCACACGGATTTCGGTATACAGATGCACCAAGGTTCTCGGCCCCTAGCAAAACTCCAGAAGGGAACATGTTGGATCAGCTAGAGACATTCTGCCTCTCACCAGCCCAGCCTGCAACTGGGTTTGAGGTCTCCTTAAACTTGTCTCCCTCCACTGCCTTGTACAGCCTACCTGGCAGGCTCAGAATCCCACTAGAGGGCAGGACAGGTTAAGCCTCTGCTATTTCAGCTTCAGAGCAAGTACCCTGCGACCCCAGTAGGTTCAGCCCCACTGGTCTGTGCTGCCTGGACCCGGGGGGACCCGTCTGGGGTTTATGGTCACTGAACACACATGGAGAACTCCACAGAGATTTGCTGAACGAGTCTTTGTCAATTCTGTTTCATGGGCTTTATCATACACAGAGCATTAGCAGATGAAAGAGAGCAATATGAGCTAATATTAATCTACTAAATCTTGAAGTATTTGTCTTTATGTGCGTGATACATAGAGAATATTTAGCCTACTAATGGTATTAGGTAAAGTGGTAGTTAGTGGTAAAATGCAGTTTAAGCCTCTTACAGCCACTACATCTCTTGAAATTTTTAAATAACCAAGGGCAGTTATAATTTCTTAATGACATATGGAAATCATCAAGACAAATTTTCTGTATGTTCAAAATACCTAAGTTGTTTTGTATATGCACAATAAAATTACAAAGGTACTTCCTGCCTTTTTTTTTTTCTTAGCATGCTGAGTGGATAGGAATGGATAATTGCTTCATTATATTCTAAAATATGGAGATAACAAAGTTACCTTTTTTGCTTGGTACTAACATGGAATTCTTTGCTTTACTATCCATTTTACAGGATAGTGCTGTAATATGATGAAAACCGATGCTATTACCTGTACAAACTTGCTGGAATGGAATTGAGATTAATACATTATAATACCAGATTAGCCTTACTAGAAATTTGCTGCTGTCATTTGTCAAGGTAATTAAGTATGTACCTAATTTTAGGCACCTAAGTAGTTCTACTGTCTCCTGTGAAACCTGTCTGCATTTAATGTTAGGCATGTTTTAAAATACCCTGCTGATTCAGGGCCATATCATTGTGGCCATGTGAAACAAGAGAATGCACTGTTATCAATTACCCGTTAGTTGAACTAAGGGAGGGTGGTGCAGCCTGGATAATGATTGAAACTGAATAAACTGGCTCAGTGACAAACATATTCCGAAGCACTTCATTTGCTCTTTACAGACTCAGCCAAAGTTTAGTAGGACTATCATCTGTCTTCTGCGCACTAATAAGAAAATGAACCAAAGCTTCCCCAGCTTCAGCTGTGGGGAACACAGTAACTGCCCAAGCCCCAGAGCACTGGACAGAATGGCATAAAGCCTCCCAGACAGGCCTAAAGGGGTGAGTTCCCTTCTACCTGAGTCAAGAATCACGGAACTAATAAACTCCGCTCCAAAGACCCAAGTTTATATGGTATAATGTCTCCCACATCAGTCAGTCTGTGAGTCAGTTTATACTGGTCAGAAAAATGCATTTGGCTCACAACTGGAGAAATCTGGTAAATTCCAGGCATAACTAAATATTCCTAAGGCTACAACTATCTAAAAAGGAGGTCTCTCATGCAGTCTAGACTATTACTTGTTTAGACACAAACTGTATATGCACAGGGCAAAGAAGCATCTCTGTGTTTGTAAGTTGGTTAACTTGCAATTAGATAATGCACACATAATGTATTACAGATATTTTAAAAATGTTCATCCTGCTTTTAATTAAATTGCATTTAAAATCTTAATTTTTGCTACTGCATTTTTTTCAAATTTGCTGTTAAAATTCTTCTTTCTACACAACATATTTTCAACAACAGGTTCATACAGCTCAAGTACAAAGTAAACACCTCAGTGCTTACAATAAGTTCTCCAGGGTGTTGAGCACTCTTGACTAGTTGTATACTATACATTTGTGAGCACTTAATGTCATTTATGTATATAGTCATAGATTGGTTTCTTTTATATAGAATTTAGCACATGAATAATTTGCTAAATTCAGCTGGTTCATAAATGGTATTTTAATAGCAAATAATTTCAAACCAGCTTAGACTAACAAAGTACCTAAACTATCTATTCCTGTAACCCAAACATCAGTGTCTATATTGTATCAGAGAAGAAACCAAATATAACCAGTGCTGCAATGGAACTGTGAAAGAAGCGCAGAATTCCATATAGGCCATGACCCAGAAGAGCAAAGCATAATAAGGACTACCATTTCAGTAATACACATTTACTTGATTTTGATGGGATCACCACAGCTTCTTCTAATTTACCAATTTTCTGTACTGTGATGATATAAAGGAGGATGGTATAGGAGAATGGGACGACAACCCAGCAGTTGTACACCCATTTGCATGTACCACAAATACAATTAGCTCCTAGTGCCCCTCCACTGTGGTTTTCAGCTCTGGTCCTCCAGTGTCAGCTAGTTCAGTCTCTCAGACTTTCTTAAGCCACCTGTTTTGGTCCTGTGGAGTAAGTTATTTTACCTTCCCAATCTGAAAATTTGGGATGTTGCACTTGTTAAATGAAAACAAGTTTAAGAGGAGGGAACTGATTGTCAGTTCAGTTAAATTAAACTTTTATCCTTTACTGAATGGTCCCCAAAAATCAGGATATGAGTAAATGCACAGTAGGAGTGAAAGCTGTGCCTTACAAGCTCTCTTGAGCTCTTACAAGCTCTCTGCCACATTAAGATTACACAAGTATTTCATAGATGGAATACCATGTGGGATGTATCATCAGAGATGCTTCCTCCATTTTCTTGATGTACACAAGTGGCTGCTGCCCAAAGAATTGTGAAGGCTCATGGTTGTACCTGAATATTAAGTCTCCTACAATAAGAGAATTAATGCCAAGTACTTTCAGGAGCATGATCTCCAAAACAAAACAACTCCTTTCAGTAGAGAAAAACTTTGCCTAAAATCTTTGTAAAAATCAAAATGGTTGAAACATCTTCACTGTCAGCAAACAACAAAGCAAAACCCAGATGAAATAAAAGAAATATATATTGGGCTTTAAATATTGTCCTACTGGAGAAACATTAAGAAATCAACCGAAGACAGAAAAGATGATAGATATTTAATTTCCACAGCGAGATTAAACAATTTTCGTCATATACAAACATACCTACTTTACTTTAGATACACATGAACAGCTACAATATTCGGCATAAAAACTAATGGCTGAAGTGGTGAGACTGAAAAGAGTGGGAGAACTGAGATGATCTGCCATAATCAAATAGAAGTAAGGAGCGTCTGAAAACAAACAGTGATGTTTAAGTAGTTTATAAAACCTTCTGGCGACAGGAGTAGGAGAAAATTTTATTTTATGTAATTTTTTTTCTCACACCCATCTACATATGTCCAATGACAACAAAAATCTCAGGAGATAAATTACAGATAATGTCTGTAATCTAATGTATACTTAATATCACATTGCGGGGAGTGAACACACTTCTGTGTCAGAGAGAAGGAAGTGGTTTGGGAAATTAAGATACAGGATTTTTGTTTTGAAATAATGGTTAGTTCCTGGTAGGTATATTAATTGAAATTGTCAAAGAAGATTAGTTAAGATGAATACTACAACCAAAACAAGAGATACATTGTTTAGTTCTCTTCCTGTTTGGATATGTAGAACATTGTTTCTGAAGGATGACAGTAGGAAGAACTGTATGCCACCCACATAATATCTAGGTACAAGTGTGTTGCAAAGTCATGTCTGTGCTGCTAACATTGATATCACACTTCAGATGGGGTGACACATGGAAACTGGGAAGTCTGTTGATGGGATTCATTAACCCAGAAGTCCTTAGGTGTTAGGAAGCACTGGGTTTTCCTTCTGCTTCTTGATTTTCCAGCAAGGCTTTGGATGATGACATTTCTCCACCCTCTGCTCCTGCATCTAAACAGACACAGACATTTAAACATTTATAGGACACACATTCTCACAGCTTTTTTAATGCAACCACGTATTTGGGTTTCCTAATCATCTCTGTTTGGACTGCCTCTTTACTACAAGGCTCTTTACAATCATGGGTGCTTTAGAAAGAGGATTAACTCAAGAGATAAAGAACTTTGAGAGGCATCTTCTAAAAGCTGCTGCCTGTTGGTGTTGATTTGCCCAGTTCTTGCACAGGCTGATCAATGTGCATTTGGCTGTAAAAAATAGATTGGAAATAACTTTGTATTACTGTTACTTTTTTCTGGGTCATTTCCAAAATCATATTAGAATATTGCATTCCTTTGAGCACTGTGTAGTTTCAGGTAGATAACAATACAGTTTATGGACATGACAGTTATCTGTCTGACCACCTTTGACAAGAAATACCTACATGAATTTATCCTGTCTTCACAAGATGGGGGATTTTTTGTTACTCTGAGTTGGAAGTTCACTTTTCCACAGATCAGAGTTGAATGCTTAGACGACTGATATAAATAAAAGCTCCTCAGTGTCTCTGGTCTTTATGTGTATTGTTCCATGCTGCTTCTTTTGATCAAGTTTACTCACTAAGAAGCAGAAATTCCTCTTGCCTTGATTTCCTTGCAAGCCATAATAATAATTTTCACATTACCTTCATGGTAGTACCAGTGGTAACAGCATACACAAATCTATGGCTGTCCATAGCTTTTGGGGACAAGGAGAGGTCTGCTTAGCACACCTGGATGTACTGTCCTCCACTTCATATTCTGTCATCTCCTCCACAGTTATAATCTAAGGGGTACATTTTCTAGCTTGCTATCAAAGATCAACAACACCCAGTACAGTTATATATCTTGGTCTCTACATATCACAGCAAATATGTAATGCTGCACACAACTCATCAGCTAAAGCCCTTGGCAGAAGTTGCTTGATGTTTTAAGTCTGCTCAGAGTTTCAGAGGCTTTGGAGTTCTATAGTGATAAAGAACCAAGTTATTTGACACTCTCCAGACTTATGTAGCACAGCACTGCTGTAGAAAGGGAGACAGAGCAATCTCCTCTATTGGCTGTTTCTGTGCAGGTTTGACATCTAGTATCAGTGGAGTCTTTCAGGGTAGAGGAAAAGAGTTTGTTAGAGGAAAACTAATCTCATACTTGATGGCACTTAGGTGTGCAACAGGTGCTAGTTTAGCTGCTGAGTGTTATCGACAGAATGGTGCCCTAACACAGGTTACCAATTGTGGAATACCAGTACAGCTTCTTGCCCTCAAACTTCTTGCAGCCTCCTCTTCAACCTTTGGATCACCAGTAACAGTCAGACCACCTGTGGAAAATCTCAGCACTCCAAAATTACACACCACCAGAGGATGATCAGACATGATACAGATGGTCTGCATTTCAGAGTTAGGCAGCAAGATAAATAGCTGGTGCCAGAATGTCTCCTGCTCATCTCATGAGAACATCAACTTCATGTGGCTTGCAAAGTACATGGACATTCGTACCATACATGTACAGTCTTTATGTACTCATAAAAAATATAGAGCAAAGTCTTTTTTCTCTTCTAAACCACAAGGTATTAGTACATCCTGTTTCTGACTTTTCACTATGACAGTAGCTGACAGCATTTTAGAAAGAGGAAATATATGATCCAATGAGCATTAGCTAAATTTGAAACAAGATGGAGAGAGTCCTCCTCATCATTTCCCACAATCTTCACTTAATCTGAATTTCAGAGTAGCAACAAAATAGGGTATACTTTATATAGCCACATGTCCCATCTTCTCCACTTCTCTCATTTATCTAATTTCTTTGTTCTGAGCTGCAAATTACTTTCCTTTTTTAACAACTTATTGTTAAAGTCAGAAATAGGCAGAAGAGCTGCCTGTTAGAGCCCCAAATGTTTCACAAACAAACTGTTTCCCTGTCACTGTATTTGAACTTCAAAACTGTCTTTCCATTTTGATGGATTTTCCTCTCTTTGCTTGCTGTTTCATCAAAACTTTAACTTACAACACAACGAGGCTAAAATTCCCATCTGATACTTGTGGAATTCCCATCCCCAGAAAGCATCCAAACTGTCAGAGTGGACCTAATTGCATCCTGTATTCACTTCCTATTATCACTACTGTAAACCGCTGATAACAGAATCTGCTCCCTTCCAACATGCTCTGGCACAGCTATATGTCAATGACAAAAGCCAAGGACAGTTCCATGTTCTGAATTGTTCTTCAAATCCTGTATTTCTAAGAAAGCATCAGTACATTTTGCTAAAACTGACATAGGCGGTTCGTTTCTTCTTGTTCTGAATGAATTGGATGGAGACCAGGAGAGGGGGACTATTGTGTCATCTGGAGGGCTAGATACTTACTCTATGCCATACTGTATCTTTTCTTATAAAAACACTTTCACTATTTCCCATTTGTTTTGTAGGGACATAATTTTCATATTCATAGGGAAAAACGTATCCTCAAGACAAAATAGTGCCTTCTTCCAGAACCTGTTCAGATTCTTATTTTCTTCACTTCTCCTGGTTCAAGTCAGGATATGGTCATTCGGCCCTTCTCAGTTCTGCAGGAAATGTTCTTTGTACCTGCTCAGCAGTCCTTTGATGGGCCTGTGTGGGGGTTAGATTACAGAACCCCAAACACCTGACTATAAATAAAATCACCAAAATAACAAATTGGAATCAAAGAAATCTTTTCCCCCAGCCTTTACTGTGCTTTAGGAGGCTGTAGTCCTAACATCCTGTAATTTCTTTGGGCAATGAAAAAGGAGGATATGCAACCCTGGAGACTAGGAATCCCTTTAATGATTTACTTCAGTTCAGATTCATGGACCATTCACACCTCAGCACAGGCTTGCCTTCCCCCTTGCTGCACTCATACCATCTCTGCTCCTGCGTCTGGGACCATCTGTTGTGGTGGTACTACAACAACAGTGATGGGCATGAGAAGAAAAAGCTTACTGAAAAAAATTCTGATTTGGATTAAAAAAAGGTGTTGCTTACACCTGTGCTATATCAACAGAGCACCTTATCAAATTAAAGAACATGGCAAAATAGGGCACTGCTATCAGATAGCAAAGTTGAAAGCCTACTAAGCAGGATTAAAACACTATAAAGACTACTCTTAATGTATATGCCTGAGTTCATATAGCTGTCATTGTATTAACAGCACAACTCTGCTGTCTTATGCAAACTTATTTCAGTGTAGTGGTACACTGGAATTTATAGCTGGAATGATGTGTTTTCCAAGTTGCTCGGAAATACAACTGCATTTTCTCGCCCTCAAGGGAACTGGAATTCAGTTCCCAGCACTGAACTGTTTCCCTAAGCTGCTAACACTGGATCTGTGGACGGATATGGATATGGGTTAATATTAACTTGTCTCATCAGGGGGCACAAGAAATAGCTGATTTGGGAGGCTGAATTTAATTCTAAATGATGAAAGGAATATTAATATTGGTATCAAAACTGCATGGTGGTGGCAGTCTTAAAAAAAAAAAAAAAGCAAACAACTGCATAAAAATGTCCTTTACTGAATGCACAGCCATTACCTTCTGAAACAGAGAGCTCAGCCAGTTTGTGTGGCAGGTCTGAAGTCCCAGCACCAGCAGGAGAGCCCAGGATATCTGGTAAGGCGTTTCGGCGGCCTGCCCGTCCTGATGCTGCAAAATCTGTGACCACAGGCTCCACATCAGTCATTGCTGACTCCTTTCCTCATAGCAACATCTGCATATGGAACAAACAGAAGAAGAAAAGAGCTGTAGCCTGATGGTTGCTAATCACCTGCTCAATAGTACAATAGCCAGAGGCTTTGCCCAATGGTTCTTTTGTTATTAAAAGCCATACATTTCAATACTGAGTGCTTAAGCTTTATTTCTGCACCTGAAGACAGAAGACTGTTCACGTCCTTACCGTGCCATTTGCACATCAGACTAGCACAATGAACAACTCTGCACCGACAAGAAACCTGTGAACAGGGTTAGCAGCAGCCCTTTCTGCCAGCCGTCCTTACGTCCTTTTAAGACCTATTCCCTCTTCCTTAAGCGGTTTTGCCATACAGTCACTTGGAAGAGAACTAAAACTCTGTTGTCATACAGTCTGCGCGAAGTTAAGCATGTTTTCCTTATTATGAATCTTGTTCAGATTCTTATTTAAAATCTTGTTAGAACAATCTCATTTCAGAAAGGAGCAAACTATGTAAAATGACCTCTCAAAACACAAACTGAAACTCTTTGTAGAATTTCTTTATCCTTCAAACCGCTTGTTTTCCTCTGCTGCTTGTTAGCCTGGTTTAACCTTCACTTGGACATGTGACTTTTATCTAATAGATAACTGAATCCTGGAAATAAGGGAACCAACCATATTCTGGTCCTGTGATCCCTGTCTCAAAGCCCTCTGAACTGAATTAGAAAATTATGGAGGCTTTCGATCAGGCACTGAGATGTTTGCATGGTCACACCCCGAGTCAACAGTTGAAGTGTGAACACCTAGAGCAGAAGCAAACTTCGCTGCAAGTGGCACACAGAGTGTGAAAACTGCCTTTAGCATTCACAAAAGGCTACAAAACAATCATTTACACAATAATGTGATAATTAACAGAGCAATTTATAATAATTAGGTGTCCATCGCTCAATTGAAAACAATTATTACTTGCTTGATATGAATGAAGTTCTGTTTGCAGTGTAGGAGCGGAACGTCCCTGTGTAAATAAGGTCAGTGCTTTGTGTGGGAAGGGACACAGATGGTACTGGAGACTAATCTGACAGAAGGCTGTCAAGCTTTTGTTTGACAACTGGCTGTAACTAAGATCTGGATATGGAAAGTGTCGGTCATGTCAGTGTTGTTCATATAAGAAGCAGAGCATTACAGTCCCGCTTTTAAAATTCTGATAAGCTTAGGGAATACTACTGCCTTCATATCATGGATCGAAAAAAATATACGAATACATATCAAACATGACTTGCTCCCATGTGCTGAAGGGAAGAGGCAGAACTTTGATTAATGATGTTGACCTGCCATTTCTACCACAAACTTTTTCTTCTCTCCATCAAAGTGCCTTTCAGCTGTGTCAATCCAAAACCAAGAAAAAATACTCTTAATCTTCTTTGGATCTCTAAGTACCTTGTAATAGAAGAAATGAATCCTTCTTGGCAAGAAACAAAGGCAAAAGTAGGACCCACAAGTCTGAAAGGTGACCTGAACGTGCAAATAAACTGTTTGTTTTAACCAAGGGCATCAAGTGAAAGGTCTCACCTGGAGATTTAGCAGAAGGTCCCCATTCTGCAGGAAAACAGCTCAAATCCAAATGAAACTTTTCCAACAGTGGCAAAATGTAGAAACTATATATACATGAGCATTCATTAATGACATTTTTCAGAAAACACATAAAAATAATGGAATCATCAAGCTTGGAAGAGACCTGTAAGATGATCCAGCCCAATGGTCAAACATGCATTGACATTGTCAGATTTAGCATTATACTATCAGAGGGTACATCAGCATCCGGCAGGAAATATGAAAATAAGGAGAGCGAATCCATGTCTATATACACAGTCTCATGGCTTTTTGGGGGTGTTCATGTTCATTAAACTCTAGATGCCCTAAATGTTTTTCCTCATATGCTCACCACAGCAAGTAAAGAGATTGTAAATTACACCTCAGAACAGAAAATGCTTGGGGTCTTCTTTTGCTTAGTAAAATTGTTACTATTACTCTCAATGCCAAAATACCAGAATGCTTGCATTTCCTGCCCATTTCTCTTCAGTTATTAATACTGTGGAGTCAAAACTACTGTTGTGAGTAGACCGCTCTTTACATAAGATCTACAGAATGAATTAACATCAAAACACACTTCCTCAAGCCTGCCTTGTGGACTTCTCCACCCCCTCATTTTCTCTCTTGCATGGATTGTTTGGTCCCTAAATGGTTACTTTTTAAATTGAGAACATCTGGTCTACAACTCATGCCAAATGAAGCTACTCTCTTCTGCAGTACAGTTTGCAGTACAGTTTGCACTTTTGCATTTGTTTCAAAGCCGTCTCTTTCCTCTCCAGCACATTTCCTTCTCCTCTGATATGATCTCCCGTCACTGCGTAACACTAGACAACCCAGGAAGGTGATGAAGGACACCTTCATGCAAGTGAATTTGATTTATGCACTTGATTGAAAAAGTATGCAAATCTAGACAAATCTAGAACATCTGTCAGACAGAAAATCAACTGAACATTATCTATCTGTCTGGTGGCCATAATTAAAATTTGGCTATCTAAAAATACACCATCCCTTATACACATAACATTTACCATAAAGGGTTTCCACCTTTGTCTTTTCTATCTACACTGCACAAGCATAGCATGTTCTCTAAGTATATTTGAAAGATGAAGGACTACCCCAAGAGGTGTAGAATTGATATTACAAAATGTAAGTCCATTTATATGTCCATATAACCCAAAACTTAAGCTCAACTCCAAACCTATGACAGACATTATTCAAAGTAGCTTACTTCTGTACATGAGAGAAATGCCATTTTGTTCGTTAATATTCTAAGGGATTTCTTCAATTTCATTCTGAGTCTCTCTTATCAGTATTTTCTAAGGCCTGCATCCAAGTAAGGATACAGATTTTCTCTGCTCTTCATCTGCTTCTACTTTTATATTTCTTAACACTCTCATTGGAAAAGAATATCTACCTTCCTGGCATCTCCTTGCATCTGTTAAGTACAGTATTATTCATGCCTACTCACAGAGTAAACAATAATTACAATGTGCACAGCATCTATTTTTCTCAAACCCACTCCTCCTCCTCCTGCTGCCAACATCCCCTTCAGCTTTACTGAACTCATGTTGCTCTAGCCTTATCCAAGATAAAGATACTCACATGTTGCCAATGTCTCTGTGCAGTTGCTTCTCTGAGTTTCCAAATTACTGTTATTTTTCTCCTGTGTCACTGCTCACCAGAGTAATGGAGCACAGTTCTAAAAGAACAGTACCAGATTTCCAAATCACAAAGTTCTGCACTTCCCCAGCTGCCTTTCTTCCATAGCAAAAGCCCAGTTCACCCAAAAGTATAAGATGCCTGGGTGGAAAAGAAGAGTTGGGCAGGGATGGAGGCTGTCTGAAAAGGGTCAATAGCAGGAAGTCAGGTGCACATCCCAGAAGGGCTCACCTACCAGATAAGAGACTGAAGGCTATGACTGGTATCCCAGCCAGCACTCCATCACCAGAACTAACTTGGCAGCTCATTACTGGGTGAAGACAGTGCAAAACAGATTTTGTGAGTATTAGATTAATCCTCTCATATATGCCTCTGAAATGCCTGCAGGATCACCCAGAATGCAAAACAGACCACTCAGGTGTGCATGGGGGAAAGAAACACACTGCTTGTGAAAACTGACTACAGCCAAAAGCAAAACTCAATTAATGATCTATTAGATATTCAGGTAAGTGTCCTCAGCCAAACAGTGGCAGGTAAACTATCAGCAGCATTTTATCTAAAAGACAGCTAGTTTGTTAATCTTTGAGCCTTCTTTTGCTGGCAGCATAGCCATCCCTTTGGGGGGAAATGAGTCACAGAATCTGGTGAAAATTTTTTAAAATAAATGACAGGAAAAGAACAAATAATTCTCCTGAAACAATTTGTGCTGAGAATCAAGGGAAATAGTGCTTCAAGGTGCTCAGTTGTAGCAGGTGCCACAGTCCACATTTAATGTCATTGTTGTCTCCTCTTCACTCTTATCTGTTGGAAAATAGATAAATCACCACCTTAAGTATTTGTGAAAGCTATTTTTGCTTCTGATCTTTCTACTGTCTAACACAGACAGAACACCAGATTTGTTCTGCTTGGAAGGACAAAGTATTCCTCAGTAAATATCAAAAGGTTCCCAACATTGGCGCTGTGGAAACTCCACTCCATGCAGGAGCCTGGAAGACCAAACACATTACTCCTGGCTATTCGGGCACTTTTGTCAAAAGCTTGTGAATAGTCTCGCCTGTGCTATCAGAGAAAGCTACATTTCCCAAACACTGTTCATTCTGAATGCCCGTCAGTAGAAACAAACTGGAAAGCATGAAATCCTCTCACAAAACAGATGAAAAATTCAATAGCCAAGCAGTACTTTCAGAGCCAGACTGACTGATTCTGTCTTGAGGGTCTCTTACTGTAAGATGCATTTCAGCATCTTAATACATTAAAAAAAAAAACATTAGTCCTTCAAGTGGTATTTAGTTTGTCTTTATTTACTTGTAATGAGTGTTCTCCATGCACTTCTACCCCAAAAGCCTGGAGGTTCAAAACTTTCTAAGTAAGGAGAACAGAAAATTTATTGAATGAAGTGCTTCCCACTGTGCAACTGAGATGAAAACCATGTCTTCTTGCTATGCAGTTGCCACGGTTTCACATCCACTTCTGCTGCAGCTGCATCCTCATGTCTTTGTCTCCTCTTACCAAAGGTCTCAGAATAGGAACATTCTCATTATGCATGCTCATGTAATCCTTATGCTTTATCCTGAGGCGTTTCTGGACCAGAGAAAAGAAAAAAAAAAAGCACCTAGGAACATCCACGCTTTTAAGGAAAACAGCCTAGAGATAATGATGATGACTAACAGTAACCTGGGCACTTGGACAGATTTTGTGACAAAAATTTCTCTTATGCTTTTTCACATCAGGAACATTTGTTACACACTGACAAACCTACTGCTGGGAAGCACACAGAAAGTTAAGCAAGTGTTCTTTACCAATACATCTTTACCATATGTATATTCAAATACAGGGATCTCGATTTTGTTTGGGGCTTAGGACAAGAAATCGCACATTTCTTAGTATGCAGAAGCAAAATAGCTGACTATATGAATGTTAGAAGTGATCCACCAAGGAAAAAGAAGTAAATTTGTTACCTTTCAGGTTTTGTAATGTATCACTAAACTAGAAACAGGAGTAATTTTTATTATTTCACCTTAGAAAGATGATTTGGATTTCCTGCACCAACAGAGTTCGCCTTTCTCAGAAAAATATTCTCAGAAAAATTAATGAATTTTTGTCTTCCTGTGCAGGGAAACTAATTATATCCCATCTCAGTAAATCTACAGTGCAGAAGCATGTCCTTCTACATCTGTTTCAGTCTGTCTATTACAGCCCATATAACATATGATATTTTGGGGATGATATTTGAGTTTGGTGTATTATGTAACAAGTTTTCCCTTTTGGTTCTTTGCAGTGTACACAGCTGTACAGACATTTTACACAAAGATCTTGTGTGTTACTTCTGCTCTGGATACATGGCCTGCTCTACACTCTTATACCAGAAGCAACATCCTTATCAAAAGAGTGCAAAAATGGCTTCCATACATGATCTTCTTAATACCAAAATGGTCAGACTGGGATATCATGATTGCACTATTCCTCCATTTCCTGGTCTCAGAATCACTGAATGAATACCCAAGATCTTGATCCTGTTGTTCAGAAGTTAATAATTTTCGGGCACAGAATCTGAAAAACTTGGCCAAAGCTGTAGAACTCTTTTTTTTTTTTTTTTCCCCTCAGAATGGAACTTTGAAACTTTCAGTTTAATTTTCTGATCACTTCCATAAAGCAAATATTATACCCATGGGAAAGAAAAGAGGGGGTAAAAAGCAACATAACATTTCCTGCTTCCTTTAAACTTCTGGAGAATGTGCGGATACCAATGGTGCAGTTCACCCTCTACAAACCCTACAGAGTAGAAAGCTTGATTGTGTCCCACCCCTGAGTATGCACAGTGCTCTGATGCACAGGAGAACACATTACAGAATTAACAGCAGCTCTAAATAATGGTACAATTTTCTTTTAGTGAAAGAAATTAAAGGAGAGAGGAGAAGGGGTCATGATACTGACAACTGAATCAGAAGCTATCTGCGGCAAGTAATAAATGAAGCGACATTAGCTGAAGGCAGTCAATACCAGGCAGGCAAGCAAGCATTTCACTTTCCAAATGTCTGTGGGTGACCAAGAGCAATCACAGACATAAATGTTAGTCGACAACATGGGAAACATGGCTCAAGTCTAACTCATCAGCCATGCTGGAAAGAAATCAAACACATCCCCTACTATGGAATAAGAAATGAAGCTCAGTGGTTACAAGCCAACTGACCAACCTAACTCTTCCTCTTATATTTTGACCATTCATCCCCACAGAGTTTTCATTTCCTGTTGCAAATGCAGATGCTACTTTCTGAGTTCAGCCATACAGTTCCAACCTGCTAGATCCTTTCTTAGAATCTTCATCTGGCCTGAAATTCATGAGAATTTTGCTCACTTTCAGGAATATATATGAGGAGTAATTTCAGAATTAGAAATAATTTTTATGGCTAATCTTGCCTTACAGAGTCCCTGCAACTACAACACTGCAGTTCATTTTTATTTATGATTTTTGCACTAGGCACACAAGGAAACGTGTGTCCCCCAATTTCTCCCATCTCCTATCTCCTCAGCTGTTCAACTGGGAATTCCTTAGGGAAGCATCAAAGAATTTTTTTCCTCTGCTTTGATATCTGCTGCCCCCACATCCCACAAACACTTCCTGTAACACAGACAAGTCAGCTACATAAGCCAGCATGTGTATGTCAGTCTGTATTCTTCGTTAGAAGCAGTGAGGGATTTGGTTCTTTATCTGCCAGCTCTGTGGAAGAAAACTATTCTGACAAAACCACTGGGAAAGCTGAGGCAAGAAAAGGGCTTGAGGCATCCTGGAGCCCACTTATACAATGAACTCCAGTAAAGGAATCAACCCCATGAAATGTACAATACTTTTGTGAGCAGATGAATTTACAATTTAGCAGATATATGAGAATAGAACAATCCCATGCACATAAACAACATGGGTGTGTACCCAAAGTCTCTCACTGGGAAAGGCCCAAACCTCCTTGAGAGCTTACTGACATGAATGAGGAATGTTTCCATCTGGATCAGAGTGAATCCAAGTGTACCTGTATGTACAATATGCTCCCAGGAAGGGAGGTCCTTGTAGAAGTGCTTACAGAAGAGGAGTTGCAGAGCAAGAGGAATTTCCTGGGTGCAACACATGGGCACAAAGGGTTGAAAGCTGGGAGTACAAGGCTGACAGAGAAGCAAAAATCACAGGGAACTGTAACTGTGCTTCTGTGTAGAGAAGAGAGATTATCTGAGGGTCTGTGTGAGACAAAGAAATTCCACAGGAAGCTAAAGGGACACAGGAAGAAAGGAGAGCTCTGGAACCTTACTGAGGAAGAGAAACAAAATCAGTAGTGAAGAGTTTCTTTGGAAGGCAAGCAAGATGGAAGAGTCCTGTTAAGTTCTGGGGAACACTGTAGGAGACCAGCTCTGGGGCAGGATGAGCAGAGAGATGGGCACAGCGGAGACCCTATGCTTAGCAGCAAACTAGCTAGGTGACAGTAAAACAGTGTTTGTTTTTTTAAACTTAAAAAAATGCTTACTACACCAAGGATTTTTCTTCTCAGGTTTTATTTGAGGGGGATAAATTATTGTGTTAATATGACATATGCTACAACACCTTGGCCACCAATATCAATATAAAATAATACTGAACAAGCAGCTCCAATAAGAGCTTCTGCACAGAAGTGCATTTTCTTTGCTCGGCAGGCAGCACCCTTCCAGGGAGAAAAGTGCCTGTTTATTTCATATTAAGACCTCCAGAGTGTCCCTTGGAGGTAGAAGTGGGTTTGCTAAAAGGGTTACCTTTCCATTATGAAACTGGTGAGGGACAGAAGCTTGTGCTAGGTTCTGAGACCATTTCCATTAAAAAGAAAGGACAGGCTCTTAGAAGTACTTTATTGATTTAGCTATGCAAATAAAAACTGGGATTTTATTTTATCTTTGTCACAACAACCTATAATTATACACAAAGCCAGATTAATTATATTTGTATGATCCTTCCTTCTTCAAACATACAAACTGTATTTTTATAGCTTGGATCAGACCAGGAGACCATCTCATCCTCTTCGTGGACTTCTTCCCTGCTCATCTTAGTTTCACCTGACTGATGTGGAAATATTTGGGTTTAGCCAGTTTTGCAATTACACCCCCAGCATTTCTTCACCTGAGCATAGGACAGGATACTCTCTGTCTTATAATTATGTAGTTTATGTCTGATGAACACTTTGAAAAAACTAAAGTCCAACCAAATCCAAGCACCATTCTTCTCCCTGAGTAAAACTTTCCTATTTAAGTTTGTAATTTCTGCATTCTGGTTTCACGGTGCAAACATACACAAGGAGGAGTCAGAATTTCCAGAACAAGAGTTACTCATAGCAGTCTGTTCAAACTTAAAAAAAAAAAATCTTAATACAAACCAAACCAACACAAACAAAGTGAAGCTTCATATTAAATTGCTACTTACTCATAGAGGAATGGAAACAGCATTTAAAACAAAGTAAGCTTAAGTCTATTCTTCATTGAGTAGTAAAAGTACTAATATACTAATAAAGGTTAATTTTATTTTCTTTACCATGGAAAGCTCCAAGAAAGCCTGCTTGTCTTTGTCAGAAGTGAGTCTGTAAATCTAACACTCCAAGTGTTTATTATTATGCTTGCTTCCTTAGGCAGCAGCCTGCTAGGTAAAACAGTTGACAACTTCAGCTATTTCAGGAGTGCTTGCTGTTGATGGGAGCATCCCTACCACCCTCTTCAGCAAATATCAGTCTGAGCCCCGCAGATATCTTGTAGACATCACCCCAACACTTCTCTCAAACATGGTTCTTGGGGTCTCAGCACTCTTTCCTTTTTCCATGAAGCTGTGTAACTATTTCCCCCATAATTATTAGTCTATTTCTCAGTTCAGTTGTGTCTCATACTCCACAAATGACCTGGGCTTCCTGAACTATTCTTCTGGCTCATTCAAGAATGCTGCTGGAAATCCAACCCCAAACACCTCATTTGGCATTCTTCACTGAATAGGATGGTGGAAAGAAAATCATATTTGCTCAATTCAATACATGTTTAAATAGTTAATAAAATATTATTTTATTAACTCAGTTCAAGGGCAGTAAAAGGTCTTTTATTTTGCTCATATAAATAACTATTGCAGGATAATTCAATAAAGCTATCTCTGCTGGTCTGCCCAAAGGTTTTTCCAATTACATTTTTCTAACTAATAAAATATAATTTCTTTCCCTAAACACTTTGTCTTGACCATGTCCTTAGACTACCACAGGTGCTGAAAAATTCTGCAAAATCATTCTGATTCAGTTTGCCCTCAAGGGAAGATGAACCAACAGAGAAGAGAACACTGTACTTTCCAGACTAATCTGGTGACTGTTAAAGTGAGCCCAGGCAGGAAACAGCCACTGGGCAAGTGAAGTCTAATACAAGGAAAATGGAGCTAACCTCCAACTGCAAGTCAACCTGGTGCCCTGAAACAGCCTTTAATGAGTTATTTAAGTTTTCTACTTCTCTCCTTGACATGTCAGTGACTTTAACATTCACGAATATGAAAAAATCAATAAGACATATGGATACATTTTGAGAAGTTACATGACTTTGCTTCACTGTCTTCAACATTGCATTTTAAATAAGGACCCTCAGTTCCTTGTTTGGCATGTCCAATTTATACTATATTTATGCTTTACCATATTTTTTTTCTGCAGAAACAGTATTTCTTCACTATTCAATGAATAATTTTTCATTTTCATTTCTTTCTCCAGCATACATTGTGCTTACTCTAATACAATTTCACTGAGGTCATAGTTTACCTGTTCAATCTTGGCAGTAGTCCTATTTACTGATTTTAAAGAAATTACAGCTAGGAGAATTTGCGCCGCCCCCCATGGTGACTCACCAAGGAAATAGACTGAGATTTGAGAAATCTGTCTTCTTTTAGGCTTATAATTCAAGTTAAATAATGACCCTGATTCACAAGACTTTCTCAGTTATATTTTCAACAGACTTTAAATTGCAAGTAAAAAATAAATTCAATCAATTACAATTCACTGAGACATATCCTGATGGTCCAGGTTTACAATTTGACCCTGCAGTTCCCCACATACTTCATCTAATTGCAAGGCTGGTGTTGCTTCTGCTGAAACTTGATAATACAGCCAGGACACTGTACTAGGAATGAATGCTTTGATATTCAAGAGCAGATAACTGAGCCAGATTTGTCCCACTCAGACTTGGTAATAAGAGTTATCTCCAGGGGATAGGACACCTGATGATACAGTTTTTGGTTACCTGTACGCCAGAAAATCTGTGACTGTGCCACAGTCAGAGACTGCAGGGTATTTACACCCACAGGCACAAAGGATCAGAATAATGAAATCCTTGGATTTAATCCTCTGCCAGGATGCTCTGAGACTGGGGTAAAAGCTTTTCCCATAGAATAAGGAATATAGGTGCATAAATATTTGAGAGCATCTTGCTCTTAAATTTTCTGGAAATGAGGCAGCTAAGCACTGCTCCAC
Organism: Cinclus cinclus; assembly: GCF_963662255.1. Taxonomy (NCBI): domain Eukaryota; kingdom Metazoa; phylum Chordata; class Aves; order Passeriformes; family Cinclidae; genus Cinclus; species Cinclus cinclus. Next base: position 50,246,277 of record NC_085048.1, on the reverse strand, counting down.
TGAGTATCATCAATGAGAGAAATTAAATAAATCAAAAATCTACAATCCCACAATTTCTTGAGGGGTAATGAAGGAAAAAAATAGGCTATATGATTATTCATAATATACATTAAGAAGTATCTTAGAATTTATTTTGGATTAATTTTATACTTCAGGTGAAGGGTTTAGCTGCAGTATTATACTTGCTTTCCCCTTCCTACTTTTATATGACTGTCTCCTCTGCATCTCTGCTAAAAGGATATCAATGATCACAGCAATTTCTAGACCTCCCTGACCTTCATGCTGTTTCAGTGTGTCTCTCTATCCTAGGAGAATAAGTCTAATAGGTAAAATTCATAGTAGTTACAAGCCTAAACAAGTCAGTAAAGAACACATGGGATTAATTTGGTTTAATTTCTTTAGCCTTTCAATATACTCCTATTTTATGAAAGTATGAATCATCTGTATTACCCTCTAATGACCTTAGCCTGGGACACTACACCAGCCTTCCTACATTAGGGCTTCACACTTATAGACTAGTTTCATAAAAAAGAAGACATATTTCAATCAGAATTCTACTAAATCATACTAAGGAAATTATTTTATGGTCTCAGTGAGGTTACTTGGCAATTAAGCAAAATTATTGTGTCTCAAAAAATCTAAGGCCTAAAAGCAAATCCCAACCTCCAATTTTTGTAGCCTATCTGTTTTTCAAGAACAAGAACCAAACAGACCTTTCCAAGGCATGTATGAGGCTGGCAGACAGGTAATTTCCACACAGTTGAATTACTGCATTTTAAATTAATTAAATTAAAATTATCTCTAATTAAGGCAGATGGCTTTCAAATAACCCTTTCCATTTTGATAAATGATCCTTCAGTAAGCATGTTGTGCTATTGAAACACCTGGAATAGGTACTTTAAATAGGGCCCAAAAAGGGGTATATTTGTATCTCAAATGATAAGGAGGCTGTGAAAATCACCAGTACATATAGGATGATTTGAAAGATGACAGTAGAAAGTTAAAGTGTACTTTTTATAAATTATTTGAATGAGACACTCAGACTTTCAGTACTGAAAGGGGGACTAGAATAAAATCTTTTTAGCAGGTCCTGCTGTGACAGGACAAGAGATAATGGTTTTAAACTGAAGGAAGATCAATTAAATTACACATAAGGAATAAGTTTTTTACAGGAGGTGGTAAAACACTGGTACAGGTGGCCCAGAAAGATGATGGATGCCCCATCACTCAAAACATTTGAGGTCAGGTTGGATGGGGGCTCTGAGCAACCTGATCTTATTGCTGATGTCCCTGCCATTGGAAGGGGGTTTGGACTAAATGACCTCTAAAGATCCCTCACAACCAAAACCTCTCTATGATACTATGATTCTAAGAATGGCTGGGCCCTTAAGCTATTTTAACTGGGATACCATGATCCACGGAACTTTTATTTAACTTTCTTAATCTTCATGGGCCATTGATGCTTAAAGAAAGTGAAGGAATGAAAACCAAAATATAAACAAGCAATCAAGTCTTGTTCCCATATGTCATACAAACAACATTAAGTGGAAGTTCCACATACTGAAACCTTTGGATTTACAAGTTTAACAATCAGCTTGCTTTCTCCTCATCTTTTTCATTTTAATTGAACATGTAGGAAGTGGGTTTAATGAGTAGGAAGTGGGTTTAATTTTGACATGTTAGAGCATTCTAATTCTTCCACAAGAGTAGCAGAAGCAACAAGCAAGACCTGTCTAAGCAAACATTGCTTCCTTTTGGAGTAGAACTGGATAGGATTTTCACCTTGAAAACTGAGAGGAAAAGGAGAATCTGCACTTCCACTGTGTAAGGATAGCACCATGTAATTCCTGAATTACATCAAATTTGATGAAACTTTTTTACTAGGTCCAGGCAAGAGAGGGACCTCCGACTGCTGCAGAAGAGTTCCTTGCCAGTATCCAGGGACTGGCACACGGAGGAAGGACAGTAAGCTTGAGTTGCTGTGGATATGGAGACTGCTTTAATCACCAGGCTCTTTGACCCCCCCCCCAAAATTTTCACTTGCTGGTTTCATCCTTGGAAGCCCACAAACACAACTTCACTAGGTTTTCTTGCTCTGGAAAGAGCTTGTACACAGCCCCAGTGATACAGAACATTTCCTAGAAGGAGCAAGGAAATCCAGACCTTAACTGACTTTATCAGAGGAGGTCTGTTGCTTTGTGCTCTCCCTCCAGCACTGAGACAAAAGCAGTCAAACCCTGACAGCCACAGAGGTCATGCAGGAGACAGGACATCCTTCACCTCAACTCCTCTCATCCTGAAAGAGACAGCACCAGCCCTGCCTCTCCTGTTCCTACCCTCTCATGGCAGCAAATGCCTTCTCTCCTCTTGCTCTGTCCTACAGCAGCAAATTCACACGCTCACATGCTCAATTCACATGCTCTCTCCAGGTAGAAAGTGCCAGCCTCTCCCACCCTGCCCCACAGAAGGACCATGGTGAAAATCTCCACCATCCCTGCAGAGGCTCTTCCTCATGCAACACCACAGGTTAATCTCCCCACAGAAAGACAGAAGAATGAGCAACTCAACCTGCAGAGGAGGAATTACACGTGCCATTTGGAGCAACTCACACCAGCCACTTCCATCCCTCACTGAAGGCGCTTTGCTGCAGGGAGATGAGGAACCCAAAAGTACCCATTTCCCTTTGTACAAAGATTACTGCTCAGCACTGACATCCAGTAGCCTTCAGATTTTATGTTTAACTGGAAATAACAGCCCCCTGGCAAGCTCCTCTTAAGGTTTTGCAGCCTCCATGGCATTTGGTCAGAGCTTGTACCTACCTTTGTAATGGGTGAATTCAGGAACTGCAGAATGCTCAGAAACAATTTTTTCCTATCTGCTAAGCTAATGTCCTCTCCTAAAATGCCTGTGAGCTCTGAACATTTCCTTTTTTCATTTTGTCAGCATAATCACATTACAGTCTGACACCCAACAGTGTAAATTAATGTCTTCCTTTATTTTCTTTTTTTATTTTCCATTCAAATTCTTCAGAAGGTTTTTTTTGGTTTATTTGTTGTTTTTTTTTTCCCATTTTGTCTTATTAAGCACAGAAATAGAGAAAAGGCAAAAAACAGACAGGCATTATCACTGAGTGAATCCTTATGCAAGATGATACTTCCGTTTCAAGATGGATTAAAACCAACACCAAGACCATTTTAGAGGACATGCTCTGCAAAGATGTGTCTTTTTCCAGAAACACACAGACCTAGGTGCATTGCTTAATGGAAATTCCATGGGAGGTGGTTTTTTCTTTTTTTTGGTTTTTTTTTTTTTTGGTTTTTTTTTTTGTTTTTTGGTTTGGTTTGTTTTGGTTTGGTTTGGTTTGTTTTTTTTGTAGACGTATGAGTTGAACATTTCAAAAGAAAGCCTGGAAGTGATACTGAGAAGTGCAGATCATTGAGGGATTATGCTGATGTTCTACTACTCAAAATCTTTACTCCTTGGTTTATATACTGGGATTTAGCTCTGCATTAAGACCTATGTATTCAAAAGGTCAAAAAATAAGAAGGTGCTTGTCATGGTCTCCCAATGAGTGCATATCCTCAGAGATGGTGGATTCTCTTTTTGTAAACTTCAGTCAGCAGTGGGGATGAGTAGAGCCTACATTTCTTCTCTAGAGTCTGGCATGAATCTGGGTGGAAAACTGCAGATAGAGAGATTTCAAGGGACTCTTTCTGCAGATGACCTCTTGTCCTTGACAAGCTACTGAAGATTATAGGCATGATAACATTTTTCTCTGGTCTTCTCTGCTACATCTTTATATCTCAATTTAAAATGAGCAGCTGAAAGGCTTGTTTTATTTTTAACTTGTGTTTTTCTTTTTAAAAAGTGCAGAAATAATTCTGCATTTTCTTGATTGCAGTTGAACAGGCACCACCTTTCACTGAACAGGACCTGTATGCTAGTCTCATTTTAAAACCATGAGTCACATTCTGCTCCTTACAACATCAACCAAACCACTACAGCTTTGTTCAATGAAACTGAGGTTTAGGAGAGCACTGACAGAAAATAAATCCCTGCAGACACCCCTGCACAAAATCCTTGCTCATGTATGATGATAGAAGGGGAAAAAGCAAGAGCAAGATTTGTTCCTGCTTGAGAAGTTTCAGCACTCCTCCCTCAGCTGTAGAGTCCCTCACCCTCACATTTGTGATGACTGTGTAAAGGCCAAGGACAAGCAAAGCCAGCTATTCTTGCTCAGTTCAGAGCTGTTTGTGTCCAGTACTCCATCTCAGACTCTTCATGGTCACAAACAGGTCCAGAAACCTGGCTCTGATACAGATGTCTCTGCAGGGGCTGACCTAACAGCCTGCATTTCAAGGGCCAAATAAATAGCTTCACCCAATGAATGCCTCTTCCCCTCTGAAGGAGGCAAAGATGCACCCACAGAGAAACTGAGCTCATTCCTGTACTTCTCAACAGGGAACCCCCTAACACACAGACGCAGCCAAAGAGCATAATTTTAACATATAATATGGAGGACTTCTTGGCTTTTAATCTAACCACATTCATTATACCAAACAACAAGCTATCTCTAGTGTTTCAAAGGAGAGCCTAGAAAGACAAAGATGATCCCCACAGTGTGTAAAACCCAGCAGCAGGAGAACACTGGCAAGACTATGAACATTTAAATAAAGGAGAAGTTCTCTGTTTGCTTAGTCTGTTCAAGGCAGTAAGGAAACAAGCACAGCTCACTAACTTAAGTTCTTTAAGAAAGGCAAATGCTAAGGAAACCCTGTTAAAACACTTTAAAAACAGCTGAAAAGAGGTACAGAACACAATACAGCAAACGAGAGGATAAGAAAAAAGCTACTTACAGCAAAAAGAGGCTGATGAATACCAGAGACACCCAGAAATGACTGGAAAATGATCTCAATATCTGACTTCTCAGCTGACTACAGCAAAACACCAAGGGAAAGCTGAACTGTTGCCAAGAAGGAAGATAAACTTGCACACATTTAAAATAAATGAACAGATTACAAATTCACGTACAGGAGGGCATGCAATACAAGTAGACTTCTGGACTTCAGCCTTTTAATTCAGGGCACTTCTGGTACAAAAGAAACCCTTAACAGCGCTATTAAAGGCATTCTCCATCCTCTCATAAGGGAAGGGAAATCTCTCTGCACCAGCAGTGCTGTTACATTCACCCCAAAGGTGGCAACTGCTGCCTGGACACCGTGTAAGCAACAAGCCGTGGCTGTTCCGTGGCATTCTGCTATCCAAACAGAGAACGCGTAACTGTGGCATAAAAACTGCTTTCACACTGCTCTAAGATAACTACTACTTTGCCAACACATTTTCAGCAAATATCTAAAACACAGATCACATTTTAAAAGCATCTAAACACAGAGAGATTCACAGCAGACAAGAAAACTATTTGGAAATAACCACACTGCCTAATTTTGCATTAGCTGTCAGTTGATTTGGATGAAGAATCATCCAACCTACATGAGGAGGGTCATTTAGTATGGCTTCTTGGCAATCTGCACAATTCTGCCCCCCAAAAAAGCTAACTACCTTAATGTTCATGGTTCAGGTATGCCTTCAGCCCCACAGCGTGGCTTCAAGAGGGGCTGGCATGACCTACAGAAAAAAGCCACTGCTCAAAGCTGTGCCAGCAGCTCCTGATTCCACTGTGTCTCCACAAAAAGAACCTGCCATCACGTAACTACCAGAGAAGCAAATTGCCACTGGAAAAGCCTCCCTGCTTGTAAAAATTGGAAAGGCTGCAGCAATTTGAAGCCACTCATATCTTGTGTGCCACGTACATCAGCAGCAGGGCAAAAAAAAAATGAAAGAAACAATCAGGAAAAATTAACTTCTTGATTGTGGAAATGATTCAATGTTCTGTACCAAGTCAAGGTTGTCCCTATCTGACATTTTTCAAGGGTAAGTCACCTACAAATCGGGGGGCTGGAGAGGAGGTGAGGGTTTATTTACCACTGAATAGGTATCTTCCAACACAGAAGATCCAAGCTGAATAAAATCCAGCTGCTGTAAATCTAAAGCAATCCCACAGTAGTTATGTTTCTCTAGAAGTGCACTGGGGCAGCTGAGTTTGGGGTCTTACCCCTGTTCACATCAGCTGATTACTTATTTACTAGAGCGAAAAAAGGACATTTCAGTGGCTATCAGTGGACATGTAAAACTAGGTAGCAGAAACAGAAAATAATTTGCCTACATACATATTCCTTTTCTGTGCAGTGTCATCTGTATTTCAAATATTTAATGTAGACTGGAAAAGAAGGTTTAAAAATGAATCAATTTCTTTAAATGGTTATATTAATTTAGCCTTCAAAAAACTTATGTAATAATTTGGGTACAATATGAAACCACACTAAAGTCTATACCAATGCATTCAACAATTCAGTTTTTGGCAAGCATAACCTTTTCTTCCCCAGATTCTCCCTTGGATGAATATTTTTTCACTGCACTTTCATGTTGAGAAATAATGAAATCACTTCATGAAACACAGTACAAACTTCGTGAAGGGCTCATAGAGCTCCTGCCTGTTTCACAGCCACTAGTTATAAAAATGCTGCCCCAGAAAGTTATTAGAATATTAACAAAGGCCAGCATTTTGAAGTAGATAAATCAAAATGCAAGTTCATTCACATCAAGTTCATCACAGAGAGATTACTGGATTTCAAAATACTTCAAAATAAGTTGTGTTACTTTTCAGCTTCTACCTCAACATTTCTGCCATGGTAGCGAATACAACAAAGAGAGCATAAATTTGCAGGGAAACCACAATCTTGCCTGAAGCTTTTAACACACTGTAAAATTAGTTTTCTTCTTGTGCATATCAGATATGCCTATTTTATTGGTTTTGCTCAATTAACACCCTCCAGAAGAAAATTCAGTGATGTACCTGTCCTTGGCCGCTAGTTACAAAATATGCTTCATTTATTTTAGTACAGCTGGCAAAGCAAAGCAAGAATGGATTTCTAATTAAGAACCAGGATCTGAAGAGAGTAATGTGAATACAGGGAGACAGAAAATGTTATCAGAGTCATACAACCTGTTCTACAGTCTCAGAAAGGTTGATGCCATGTGGTTGATGCCATGCTGATGCTCACACACAGCCCAGCTGGGGTAATGCAATGGCAACAGCACCACTAGCCCTTTTCCCAAGCTATTGTCTTCCCTCCCATTATACCCCCCTTCAGTAAATCATGCCTGGTATCAGCAGGGAAGCATCAAATTGTGAATGTTATCTCAGGTTAAAATGCTGTCTTGTTCCAAATCTGTTGCTCATCTGAAGACTAAAACCCATGTCTTTTACTACATTACTGGATAAATTGTTAGTACAGTCAGAGCTTTAAACCACATCCTTAGCCCAAAATGCTTCCTTTGCACACATGCCCTTTCAAAGCTGACATTTTGCGTATCGATTTTAGCTGCTTTAGGTACCTAAGTGCTGAGGAGAGGAAGAAAACACCATGAACAGACAAAAGGTCTATTGAAGGGTTCTCTATTCCATTTTGAAGAACAAAAGCATATCTATTACACATCTTTGCAGCTCTTCAGGGATTCTACCAGCTAAAGGATAGATTTTTTTCTGAACGGTTACTGCAGCTCCCAAAACTGTGACTTAGAAACCAAACTTTCACACTTAGAAGTTTAGTAAGTGGCTTGGTGCCAGATAAAATAATGATCTAAGAGCTTCCTAATACACAGCAGGAAGCTTTAATGAAAGTTTGTCCATTACATATGCAAGGACAGTTTATTAGATGAAAGCTCGGATAAACTTTGTTGGTCTTTCAGCAATGAGTGCATTCAGAGTCTCCCAAACAACGTACTTGGGTTGTATAAAGTCCACCCTGGCATGTCATCATTTATGAAACCACTTTTGTGTTTCAAGAAATTTATTTTTCAGATAATACTCCTGAGACTCTTACTTGCTGACTTTTTCTACAGTAAGAAATTCTACTTATTAATTTGTTGACATGTAAACAAAGTATTCTGAACTTGAATTTAGTGTATTTGAGAAGCTCAGTTAAGTCTTCTGCAGGACCAACCAAGCTATCTTGTATGAAATTTTTTAACAAATCAAAACTAGACTATGAAATGTATTATTGGATTGATGTCCAGAATGTTCTTAGGTTTATGAGACACATATACAGGCATTTCAGCTTATTTGTAACAAGCATTATTTTGTATTATTAGGTGTGGACGTCCCTACACTGATGTCCAAGGAGATATGTCATCCAATTTCTTTTATCTCTGAATGCTCTTGCCATAGCCATTAAAGTGAGATAACTAGGGATGGAAAGAAGTTCTCTGAATTTCATTTGAATATGAAACTCTTTGGGGTTATCCTAAAACTAATAAACCCACACCTTTGTCTAAAGTGAATAAAGGTGGAATTAAGTTCAATGCAAGTAGCCATTTGCAAAGTAAAATCTTTTGTGGACTATTGTGATAAAGGCCCACTACTGTCCCTGGAAGATCATGCCTTTTTTTCCTTGTTTCACACACCACAATTCTTCACAATATCTCGGAGTGGATTTTCTTTGTTCTTCAGCCAAGAACATGTCTATATATGACAGGTGCTGTGTCACCTTTACTTGAGGTCCGCAAAGTACAGAGAAGCCAAACTGCAGATCTAGGTGCCAAAGTTTTTCTCCCAAGCTGGATGCTTCAGAAAATTACTTCAACCTACAGATTTCATATATGAAGGAAGAGCCATCTGGAACTAACCAACAGGTAACACCTGGGAGAAGAGCCTGCCTAGGGATCCTACCCATCACAGACTTTGCCCTGCCCTGGGTTGCCAGGCAGCATCTGCATCTACTCACTGCTCACTTCAGCAGATAAAGAAATCCTCACCTCTGAGGTGACTCCTTCGAACCATCAGGCACAGCTCATTCTTCCTTTTGAAAACATGCACAGAGGAATACCTTGGGATTTGTAGAGCTTCTGTCTCCTAGGTGAATGCTTTGATACCCCAGGGAAGAAATTAAGTTGAGCAATAGCACTTTCCACTGTGCAGATGCATTGTAACCGAAATTCTGGTTTTTTTGATGTCAACTCAAGTTTTGTCCTAGTCTTTACACTTCAACCTCTAAGGCAATGCTTTCATTAGGTGAAAAAAAAAAAAAAAAAAAAAAACCAAAACAAAACAAATCCAACATTTCACAAAATTTGGGGGTCAGGACTGGCATTTGTCACGCCACCACTTCAAATACAAAGGAAAAATATTATTCTTGTAACCTAAAGAAACCTGCTTCTGTAATTTATGCAGTGACTATTCCTTATACAAGAAGAGGCTTTGGAAACAGACCAACATTCATAATTTCCACGTTTCCAGCTGAGTACTGTAATGACTGTGCTTGTTTTCTCCCCACAAGCCATGAATTCTTACCTGTCCTTTTCTCCAATTAGCTCCCAGCTAAAAACTATCAGAAGCACAGAGCTTTTAGAAAGGGTTAAACCAAATATGAGCAAAACCAAAACGAAATCAAACCAAAACACTGTATGTTTATTAAACTAAGACTTGACACTAATAACATTGACTGTGCTGCAAGGAACTGCTGAATGTTTCTCTGAAATAATATTTTCCTTGTATTGCCAACATTACATTACCAATATGCTAATAAATCACTAAAAAGGACCCCAACAAGACACTGTTCTCTTGGGAGAACAAGGCTGAAGAAGAGTGGCAAAACATCTTATGACATTTATATGCTTCATGCAACTGGAAGTGAATGAGGTAAATCACAACACAGATCTGCTGCTCTGATGACAGGACAGTTGTAATTGTCTCTCTTTTTACATGCTATGTTGACTCACCACACCTAATAGTTTGATTTTCTGATCTCCCTGGGTAAATGATTACTCCCTGCCAATGAGGAGTTACCACACCTATAAAGAAAGCAACAGCATTAAAAGAAAGCTGAAGTGCCAGTTTTCAACTGTTTATATTATTTTCATGCACCAAACTCAGTGATTATTTACACTGGAAAGAGTAATCAGACAGTTTTAATACAAGTATACTCAGGAAAAAAACCTTATGTCTTTTGCCAGCCTTTGGTGAAGTTTAAGTGCATGGCATACATAAGTTTGAGAGGAATACTGGAGTTGAAATTCTGAAAATACTAAAGGAGGTCAGGGTAAGCTGTTAGACACACACAGTTCTAGAGATAAAGAGACCACAAACAAAAGGATCAGAAGTTATTTATGCAATTATTTTGGACTATCTGGGCATCAATTTTTGTGTTTGTTGTGTGTCTCCTATTGTCACCTCAATCCCCAAACAATGACAAACTGCACCAAGTTCAAGAGCCGGATCATCACATAGCGAGGCCTGAACTGATACCAACATGTCCTTCATCACGCATCACAAAATGCTCCTTGTTTTGTTCCCCTCACCAAATAGAAAGCAGATTTGCCTAAGTTCTGATAAGCCTTGCTTACATGGCTGTTTTGGAAAGAAGTTCTCAGACCACATCCTAAATTAGTAATTGAATTTAAAGTTAGTGAATTCTGCAACTGTTACAAAACAGTGAAGACCAGTTCTCAAGGTGGCATAACTGGATGAAATGAAGTTACTTTTGATAGGCAGACTTATAATTTCACCTCTCTGTCAGTCCAAGGCCCTGTGTTTTCTGAGAGAGATTCTTTGCTCTCCTTATTGTAAGCCAATCTAGCAAGTTTCCTCTTCAAAGTAACATTTTAAGGAAAAAAAAATGTAATACCAAGCATTCAACTGTGGCCAAAAAAAGAAATGTTCTTGTTATATACTTCAACACAATTTTAGGAAATTTATACTCATTAATCCATACTAGAGATTTGACCTTGCAGTTCCTTCAATTTTAGGAAAGAAAATAAATTCTGGAATTTTCCTAACATTAGTTTAAATTTATTATTAAGTCATTATTTCAGACTACTCATAGGCACACTTTGGATGATGTCTTTGTATCTGCCCATTCTGTATGAATTCTGACTCTACAGCTGAAGAAGGGCATGAGATTTCTGAGCATTTCTCAAAGTCAGCTGAGGAGGAGAAGGGAACATGTAATATAATTAGGAAGAGTACAAAGTAGTTCAACATTATTCTGTTTAGTCTTCTGAAAAAGAGTTCTGCATAAAAAATGAATTAGGGTCACTGCTTCTGGGACAGCTAAAAAAACCTATTTAAATCAAAGCAAAGAATCCTGCTTGACTTTGCTGAGTACTTCCTGAACAGGTGGGGGTGCATGAGATACGAAGAAAGGTCTGGGAGGAAGCAGACTCTGGTGGCTTCTCAGAGGCCACAATCCACTGATGCTTGCTTCAGAATTTCAACACTGATAAATTTAGGAATACACTAAAATGTCAGTATCCTGAAAAAAAAAAAGAAAGAAAAAAAAGAACAATCAACTCTTTCATGGTGAAAACAAGTAAACAAAACAAAGTTCTTCTGTTAAGATGGAAGTAAATGGATGAGGCAGTTAGGTAGAAATCAGTAGCTTAAACTTCAGCATTGGTCATAACCATCTTTTTCCCCAAGCTTTACAAGGCCACAGGGACAGGCTGGCATAGGTTTGAACTCTGGCACAGAATCAGTCAAGGTGTTGACTGGGTGTCAAATATGTTTTACACTTTTCTCATGGAAGAAGTCACTCAGTCTCTTGCCAATGACACCTGGTTTTGCTGTATGTGGTTTAATTTCTTTTTCTGTCTGTCTTCTTGCCTAAATGAACATGTATCCACTCTTTGGCTCATTTCCTGCTCCTGCTCCCAGAAATTGCTCCACTTTATTTTGGACTCTGAATACAAGTTCTTTGAACTTGCTTGAGGCTGGAAACACTAGACAGTATTATTTCTTCACTTGCTGAAGCAGAAAATACCCTTCATTTTTGTGATACTAAAATACCTCAGTTAAGTGTTAGTTGGAATTCTGTTCTGCCTTCCTGCTAATTACTGCTGTGGCTTCTTGCCAGCCACCATTTTGAAAAGTCAAATCCAGCTTCCAGATGAGCAGCAATGTAAAAGACAACAATGAATCATTCTAAATAAAATATATGGCAGCATGAAAGGAAAGCAAACATTTTCTTGCTGGGACAGCTACCTAAACCTGCTTAAGCAACTTTCTTATGAAGACAAGGTAGAGTTTTGTCAAAATGGGAGTTTGTCCACATCTCAATACCAGCACACTTTTCATCAGGTCACCAAGGTTCACTTGGTGGAGTACAACAGTGTTACCCTGCATTGCCTGTAGGTCTCTGAGAACAGGACAGGAGGAGGTGACTGGAACAGAGCCAGAAGTAAGGGACAAATCAAGAATGAAAACTCAGGTTGGAGATGACCTCAGGAGGTCATCTACTCCAGCCTCCTACTCAAAACGGAGTCTTTAACTAATAACAATAATAACTAATTCAGATCACACTTCTCAGGGATTTTGTCCTTTCAGCTATTGAATATTTTCAAGGATAGAAACTACACAAGCTCTCTGTATCAGGGTTTCACTGTCATCATGAAGAAAAGGCTCTTCCTTACCTCAGGTCTGAATCTGTCCTCTTCTAGTTCATAACTCTTGCTCTCCTGCTGTGCAACCCTCTAAAGAGCCTGACTCCACCTTCTCAGCAACATAAGAGAAGGCTGGTCATAGGTGTCCCCAAGTGTTCTCCAAGCTCAACAAGTCCAAGGCCCTCATCGCCTCCTCAAGTGTTCCTTCCTGACCAACTCCTGCTCCAGTTTATCAACATCCTTTTGGTATGGAAGAAGCAAAACTGAACAATCTTCCACACCTGGTCAAATGAGTGCTGCCCAGGATGTTGTTATGCCTTTCTTGGTGAGTAAAGTTTAGTTTGCTGTGGGCAATGCACAGAGCAGGGTAAGATGGTTACAGATACCAAGAGTTTTCAGGTTGAGCTGCTCACCCCAACAGGTGTGAAAAAGATAGGGAACTATCCACTGGTACAGCAGGAATCCATATTCTAAGAGTCTCCATGGTTTGGAAACTGGGCATGGTGACAGATTTCCAGTTTGGCTGTGAGACATATAGAACAGAGCATGTGGTACTCCAAATCAGGCATCAAAAATCAGCTTTTTTATTCTCAATAGGGCTGGCACCAAGTCCGATTTCCAGATGGTTTTCTGTTGCGTGTTTCTGTTGCTTAGAGGAACACAGTAAAAGCAGAAGAGGAAGCCCTACCCCACAAAGAAGGAAGGAATCAGGAAAACAGAAGTAAAAAGATGAAGAATGAGTCAATAATTAGTAAGTTACATCACTTTCCATGCCACTTTTCTCTGCTAAGGAACCACCCATGAAAGCTCTCACTTTTATGCCGAACAATTCAGTGTTTCTACTGTCTGCAGTAGCTTTGGCTGGCATTTTCCAGTCTTATTTATACAGTTAGATGCAAAGCAATCCATTAAAATGCTTGTTATTTATTAATAAATGTGGGTTTTGAAAGGACAGATGTTCTTGTTTACCTTCCCTTTAGATTTCAGTCAGTCTTCGTATCAGTGTTTTTGCTCTATGCTATACAAAATCTGACTTCTTTTGCTCTTTATCTGCTTTTGATATTTAATTATTCAAACTGCTTGATGACTGCATTAGGCTCTGGTTTAGTTGTTTCCATATTCAGAAATTTTCATTACGGCTCACTGATTGCACATTCATTTATTAATCTAATTAAAAGCCAATGGGATATTTCAGTTCAAGAATTTTAGCCTGGAGTAGCTGTGGCTTCTGAAAGATGCTCAGCACAGCTGCAGGGCACATACTTAATACACTGGGGACATGACAACATTGATCTAAGAACTTCTAATTATTAACTTACCTTCAGCTATGTGTAGACACCATTTATTTGTGGTATTAGAGCCCACTTAAGACCTCCCAAAAGACAATTCAAATACTATAGAGGATAATGTAAAATCAGTGAACTGAAGCACACTGTACAATCAAATGCCATTTGAAATCCAAGTATAGCACTACACATCATTGTACTGCACAGCTTCAGTACACATGAGCACTCGATTGCATGTCCAGTTTTCATAGCTGCATCCTTAAAAACAAATTCTTAAACACTCTGTACAACTGGGGCCATAAATACTTATTTAATCTTATTTTCTAATTTAATCTTTCAAAATAACAGTTGGAGGCTTAAGAGAGACTACCAGGACACAGAACGTCCAAATGGTCAACTTTCTGTTCTTAACTCTGCAGAGTACTCAGCACTGCTGATGTCCACAATTCTCTACCTCTGCTGGGGAGAGGTAAAGATATTTAGCAACTTAAAGGATTGAGCCCTATTAAAATTAAAAAAATGTGAAAGACTTCATCAGAAAGGCTTATTTAATTGGGGGAATTTACTTTTCTAACAGTAAGACTTTATTCTGCCATCTGATCTCCTGCAACAGACTGGGTCACTCTTGTGGGGCTATTTTGCTGCTGTGGACCCAGCCTTGAACCCAGGCCCTCTGAGGAGACCTACAGAGAAAAGACACAGACAGTTATAAAAAACAGAGTTCTGAGGATACCATCATGCATAAGGGCATCCATTGGAAGCTGAGCCTGGGGCTTTTGAGAAGCTGAGAAGCTTCTTAATCTTTCCCATTATATTGTAGAACCTATTGTGCCTGTTTGTCCCATGGAAAGGGAGAGAGGAAAGAAATCTCCCCCGAGTCTTCTGTGGCTTGCAGTCACAAATCAGCAAATTCATAGACAGACCTGTGTCTGAGCAAGGCTGCAGCTTATTTCCGTGCAGGTTATCATACTGTGCACAGGATTTTTAAAGCACAATTATAGCCGCTGACATCCTACCTAAAGGAGTGGAGTGGTCACCATGGTAACACCTGCAGCACATGGCAGTGAACACCTGATACCAATCAATCCCGAAAACATCTTTTTAAAGAAACAGCCTCCTGTAAAACTGCAGATGGAGATTTCTTGCTGAAACTAAGAAGATGCTCTCTTATAACAAAAATTAAAGTTTTACCTTACCACCTTTTCATCTGACTCTCCCTCCATAAAATCCTCTTCTGCATCAGTTTTTAAAAGCGACAGAAAATAAAAAAAGGTAATGGTTCTGTGTTAAGAAGAATGACAACCATTGTAGTACAGCTGGCAGGTAAATAACAGCTTATATTTTTCCTCCAGAGCATGAACTGTGGCTTCTGAGAATATGGTAATGCTCTGGTTACAAAAATAAAATAGAAATGTGCCTACTGTAATGGCCCCCCACCTTCCTAGTACAACAGTCTTCCCTCAAATGTTAAAACCCCCAAGAAATGTCATTAGCTTATTTCTCTCTTTTTGCTTTTCAAATCTGCAATTCAATTTCGTTTATTAGAGGTGTATTCCTTCATGGGGGTATAAGAAGAAAAATATGTTTAAGGAAGTGATGTTTACACTCAGCTTGGCACTGTGGGTTTCTGAAGTGCATTCTGCCACCATCCCTCCAGACACATCCAGCAGCCAAAGTGCAGATGTAGGTGATTTTTGGCAGGTTGGTTTTTATTTCAGCTCTGTCCCACCCCAACAGCCTTTGGGTTCTCTGTGCTGTGGCTGCTCCTCTACCTCTTTCAACAGTCTGCTGCCTCCTCTTATCCCAGCATGGGCAAATAATGCCAGAAAATACCTCATGCACAAAGTTCAATGGCCTCAGCAATGTTTCCAACACAGTCTTGTTATTTCTTATTTAATTCTATCTCAAGTTATTGATACTTCCATTATTTGAAAGTCTGCTTCTTAATTTTCCTTAGAAAAATACTTTCTTTTCAGACAACTTCCATCTTTGCCATCTTCCATTTCCTCTACATTCACTTTTTCAAGTAATTCAGAGCTATAATCATCTGTTCTGACTGTGCCTCTCCTTTACCAAATCCAATTCAGAACAGGAGAGACACTGAATCTGCAAATACCACTGACTGACAAAAGTTGGATATCCAACTGCCATAGAACTGGCAACAAATCTGCACAGAAAATCTTTCAGCACCCTGGAGATGTGTGGAGAAACAGCAGCAGTAGACACTGCATGAGTCCAAGGGGGTAACGAGACATCCTTTCATAAACTCACTGAAATCACTAGAACAGGCCCCCCTCTGCCATGCCCTCCTCACTGCTGAGCAACAAAAACTGATTATGTGCACAGGAACTGCTGCCACAGGTTGTTTCATCTCATGCCTACACTATACACAAAAACTGATTAGGAAAATGCTTCCAAAACTTATTTCCAGAGTTCTGGTTATATCCAGAACTAACTGCTTAACTCATCAGATGGCCACTTACATAGAAAAAAGATGAGACTATTGCTGTTCAAGAAGAGCGCTATCAGGATTTTTCTGAGAAAGAAAATGCAGTAACTGGGTGGTTATGATGTATATATATATATATGTGTCACTTTGCATGTATCCAAGTGAAATGTCAAATTGCAGTAGTTTAGCTCAGGTAGGTAAAAAAATCCAGTTGTCTCCCATTTCAGTGTGATTGGTCTCTACCTACAGGTGTGTTTCAGGAGAAAAGTGAGAAATGTTGCTTTGAAGCTAGAAAAATAAAGGGAATTGATGATATGTAAAATTTGTGGGAGTTGTTCTCTGCCCTCAATATGTTATGCAAATAACTCCCAGCAGCTGTACCAGGTATTTATACTGTCTGTGATGTTCTACAAGTCAGCACTAGCTGTCATGCAGTCTTGTTATATATGAGGAAATCCAGCTGTAAATCTGCTTTCATAGTGTGGAAGTTGCATTTATTCAGCTGTGATTCTGATGTGTGTCTCACAGTAAATAGCATTATTGCTCAACAGGGCAACAGACCCCAACAATAGAAATATAAAGCTCCGAAGTCAAAATGGAAATGTCCGTAATAGTGTATTGGGTTTTAATCTGTGGCAGGGCCCAATTATGGTTTTCAATCTGCACATAATTAGTGACAGAAGAGATCAATTGATTCCATTGTTATTGGCCAGGATCAGAAACTATACTTCAATTATGTCCAACATCTTCTGCAAAGCTAAGTGACAAGGGAACATCAGACAACTAACTGCAAGAGAGTTGTTGCCGGATTTGAGAAAGCTCTTGTGGCTTCCTGTGCTTGATCAGCCTGCAAAACAGTACTCAAAACCTGCCCTTCCCAAATTCTTGATTTAAAGACAACAACATAATCCATGCAGTGAAACAAACAAATAGTCTACCCTTGCTCTGAAAAAGCATTGTCATAAATAACTAATTAACTATGCACTTCAGCCTGAAAGCTGAACCTTATACTTGCCACCACAAAATGATGATTCACTTGTTTCCCACATACATTTTTAAATGAAGGGTCAGCACAAGAAAATGGCATTGAGGGTCAAAAATACCATGAATATTTTTATTGCCTTCTCTATCAGGTCTACATAAGCTTTTGCTGACATGGGGATCAGAAATCTTTCACCTCTATGCAGTCGACTCATCAGTGCTGTAGGAGCTGTCAGTACTGCAAATTTTGAAATATATGCTAAACTGATGCTTTCTGATAAGGATGCTACTATCCTTATGTGCATGAACTTCAAATACCAAATTCCAGATAGAGAACATGGCATGTGCCTTTTAGGCTGGTGCTCATTTTTAGTGCTCCCTTAAGAATACAATCTTTGTGTAGGGACATTTACACTGGGAGTATTTTTTATCCCTTGATGCTGTGCAGTAGAATAACTAATAAATAGCTTGCTAAAGAGTTATTTATACAAGCACTAACACAAAACCACTAGATTTAATAATATATTTTCCTTTTGCATTGTGCAAGATAGCAGTGAAATAAAAACAACCTGATAAAAATTTGGTCCACAAAAACAGGATCAGAACAGCAGACCTTTCCAGCAAAACAAATCAGCCAGTCTGCCTTTCCAGTTCCCCTTTCAGATTCAGACTTCTATTCCTGGCACTTATGGTAAAGGTTTTTTTCCTCTAGTCCAGTTACAATTTCTGAGTCTCAGTACTATCACTCAGACACATCTGATGTTTTTTTTCTCCTCCCTTCAATATCTCAAAGAGGAGAAGGCAAAGATAAAGCCTGAATTCTCTGACAGGGTTTTTCTTCACACTGTGATTAATGAGGTTAATGTGTTTTACTGAATTTTCACTTGAAAACATCAAAACCCAACATTCCTCTGAAGCAGTGTGGAAGAAAGGCACAAATTCACCTCATTGCTGCTGGCAGCACAGCCTGAAATTGCTTAAAAAGGCTCAAAAATATTTGGAGACAGACAGTCTCCCCTACTCTTTGTATTTTTCTATTAAATCCTTTTGACATAAACCATTGACCAAGCCAGGGACTAAGACTAGACTCAGCTGCACCAACACTGCAATAGGAATTTTGAAAGCAAGAACCCTATGACTCACTGGGATCATCTCCCTCACCTTTTACGTCTTTATCCTTTTTCATCCTTGTTCTCCATGCAAATAATTTAAAATTTGGTTCTAATCCAAGTTTGCTCTGTAGCGAAGCACAGGCTTTGTCTGTGTAGCCAGTCATAGAATGAACCTTGCCACTGAATTTTGTCACGATGCACCTTCCCAAATTCAGATTAAACCTACTGCTGCTATTACCTTTGGCAGCAATTCCTTAAGTGACCTAAACCACTCATCTGTGATAGTCTCCTAAGAGAGAATTCGTGGCAACTTGTTGCTTCATTCTGCCTTCAGCTGAGTTTCCATCTGTGTTAGGAGCAGCTTCCTAAGTGCTGACCTCTGCTAAGATGCATTTTATGCCAGTTGTTGAGAAGCATGGGATTGCTGGCTGAACTCGGCTCCGCTGCAGGGGAGGGACCAAACTTCAGCCTACACACAAACCATTCTCCTTTATGCTTTTTATTTCCAATACTGCAATTACAGCATCTAATAGGCCGGAAGAGGCAAACTTGCTCTTTCTTCTGAAATACACAAATATGATACCAATTTAGATTGTGCACTGTGTAATTGTATTGAACTGGAGCACTGTTTCCCCACTTCAGTGTGGTGCCCAGTCTCTGGAAGCCTTGAAGTAAAAAAAATGTTGAAGTAATGAGGATGTGATGTTAAGGTGGATTGAATACTTTGTCCAACTCATGCTTATGTCAGTGGGAACATTTCCAGGATCTCAAACGCAGGAGAGCAGTCAAAGAAGGGGATTTTGTACAGGTCTGGACTAGCAGCAAGTAATTCTGCCTTCTGTGACGTATCTTTGAAACCTGAGAGGATGCACAATGACTTAATCCTCCTCACACAGCCTCTGCTGAACATGATGGATATTGGCAGGCATGATTTCCACATTGTAAACCCATATTTGAGGAGCTTGACTTTCAAAAATGGATGAAGCTTATCAATTTGCACATTTTTACCATTCCCATACACAGAGAGAGGTGGGCTCTACATCCAAACAGATACCGGAGGTCAATTCAACTTCCGAACCCATTGTTGCAACTATTAAGCTAAACATCTTACGCCATAAGCATCATCTGCAGTGAAATATGTAAAAAATGACATTTCATGAGTTCTTTTATCAAGGTTAAAAAAAATCTATTGCTGCTTGTTAGGTTATCTTAGGCTTAAGCCAAATCTGCTTACAGTTGCAGTTCTTTCCTCTACCAGCAACTTGTATAAGGACATCCTACTACTTTCAAAAGAAATTTCACAGATGCAGTGAAAAATACCCAAAACTTTCCATACAGTGTTATTAATATTTATTGATAATATTTTAAAACTCTAAATCTGTTCTAAACATTCAGTAATGAGCAATAAATGAAGATTGTTTTGAGCAGCAGAAAAAGATTTTTTAAAAACAAATCTGTCTGTATTAACGAGGCTTAATTAAGCAACATTTCCTCAACAGTCCTGGCTGTAAGTACATACTGAATTACTTACTCATTTGCAGAACTACTGAGTATCTGCACTTCTCATGTGGAATCTCTAAAAATTTAAGTTAAATGATAGAGTGTAAAAATAATGTGCTGTAATTAGGCTTTAAGTATTAATTACACAAGTTCAGATGTCTTGTTAACATACATTTTCTTCTGATCTTCAAATACAGTGAGTAGCTCTGCTCTCCTCTACAGAGCAGAGTTTCTGTTTCTTCCAGAGTTGTATCTAGTTCCTGTTTCATTCTTTTCTTCCGGGACATCTCAATGTAAACCACTGGTATAATGAATGGATAGATCAGCTGAGGGGTGTTCCCTGCACATACACCACTTCTCACCTCACACTATTTCTGTGTGTGCTGAGAGGCACAAGAGCAATGCTTTTGCCTTCAAAACTGCTCAGCCTGCAATGCACTGGCAGCATCTCTACATACCTGAAGTGGACACGTAAGCAATGGCTACAGCTGTGCTAGGGACAAGGGGAGAATCCCACCATATGGTGAGACAACAGTAACATCCAAAAGAGAGGTGAAATGTGAACTTTGGCTTTGGGAAGACTGTGCTATCATTCCAGACGTCCTGGAATCTTGGCCAGGATCTATGTCAGAAACTAACACTCTGCAAATTCACACACCTCCACAGATTTATGGTTTGCCTTCCATTACACATAATCTTAGTATTTCAAATATTCGCAGAATTAGGAAGTAACAAATATCAATTGTTTCCAAGACAGAACCTGCTTGATGTCATGAAGGTGTCTTCAGGGAGCAATTTCTGGATGTCTGTGGCAAATCTACCCTGGATTTGAAAACTGTGTTCAATATAAAGAGCTGGCTGAGAGATTCAGGAAGTATTTGATAATGTTGAAGACATCATAAAAAACCTGAAGGAAGCAAAATCTATCAAATGCTATTGAACACAAAAATACTATCTTACACTCAAGTAACCCATGAGCTGCTGAGCACATGACACATGGAGACTATATTATACAGCAGGAAGCACCTTCATGTGCTCATAGTGTTCTCCCTTATTTTTGACCTCTCTCAGCAACAAGACACTACACACTAGACACACATTTGATAACAACCACCTCAACTGTTCCCAATTGCTCTGGACAAAAGTATAGAAACAAAACCAAACTCCTCAAAAGAAATTCCCATTATGTCAGTTCTAAGCAAAAGAAAAATTTCCTTTCCATACCAAAAAGAAGTCCAAGTCATTTAGTCAACATTGGTTTAAGAAAACCCATTCCTTTCCGTGACAAGGCAGAACATCAAGTTGCTAACAAAGAGAAGACTACAAAAAATATTTTCTGTTTTGATTTCAGCCTCCAGAAGCTGGTGTGTGAGATAACGTCCAACTAGCCCCACAACAATCTCCTGCAGAGGGGAAAGACTATTCACTCCTATGGCAAGAGGGAGAGAATACTCTATTCTACTCTCTACTGTGTCTGCTGATTTTGGAGAGGTAGAAAGCAAAATCTGAAAGTGGAAAATTACAAGGGTATTCTGTGCTAATAAGACATCAGCTTTCTGATGGAAATGGGAAAGGATCTTATTAACTGTTCATTCAGTTTAGGTTTTTTTTTTTATTTCAAAGAAGCATTAGACAATGAAAAAGCACTCTAAAGACCAGAAGAGCTCAATCAGAAAGGTATCTAAGATTATCAATTTCATCTTCCTATTGAAATTGTATTACCCCTCCACTTGGGCTAAACTCTGCTTGAATGGTAAAGTGGAAAGTTTCACAGTGCACAAAGAGGTGAACACACAGTTTTTTTCCATACCAATCACCCTGTAAGCCCAGCAACTCTGGGCTGGTGGCTGCAGGGGCAGACCTGCAGTGCTGCAGGGTGTCCTTCTGAAAGGGCACCAACACAAGTAACCAAACCCTGTAACAGTGCCCTTAAAAGCAAGGTGATGATGAAGAAATTTAAAAGTCAAATGACCCAAAGAATCAACACTTCTTTTCCTGTCTACAGAGACATCTCCAGAGGCATCTCTGACATTAGGCAGTCAAGAGCAGGAGATGACAATTTATATGATGTCTGTACCATTAATAAAGCCTTCAGCATAGATGTAAGAGCTGAAGTCAGCAGTTCCAAAACTAAATCCCTCTTTAAAACCTATGACGAGAAGGCAAAGGGGTCAGAACCGAGACAGACTGCCAGCTGCAGGATGTGGTCACTTGGCAATGTTTAACTAAAGCAATCTGCTTTCACACCAGGGTTCCCCAAGGACTGAATAGCATTTGGATGTGAGGGGAAGGCAGTCCCAGGGAAGACAATGAATCATATCTGATCCCTAAAGAGAAGCAGAGGGGCAGTAGAAGTGGAAAAGCACTTTCTTCAGTTTTTATTCTTGCATTGTGCATGGCAGACACAGCTACAGCCCAAGGGCTTCCATGAAGGTTAGGACTGCACATCTTAGACCTCCCCCTCCCCACCCCAGAACAACAGCATCTCTGCAAAAAGCAGAAGAAGAAAAGCAGGAATCATTAAACCCCAGCCCTAACCTCTGCATAATATATCTTCATTCAATAAACAGGATTTTTACAAGTGCTTTGCAATCCTCCCTGCAAGATTCCTTGCTGCTATCAGTAGGGGATTGCAATTTTACATGTCATGAAAACATGGTATTTATACGGGCATGTAGCAAATAGCAACAGCAGTGAGATGCATAACTGATATTAATGGCAAAACGATAAGCCTGAAGCCCGGATGAAGGGCCTCAAGAGAAGTGTCTTCAAACACTGCAGCCCTAATTTCATGTCACATTGTCACTGCACTTTCTCCTGCTTTGTCCCTACTCAGTGTCCTGCACAAGAACACCCGTGTCTGTCAGCACAAGGGTATCCATCAGACAGACTCTGTAACTGCATTACTAATGCTTCTTTTGACCTAACAGGCTGTGACTGCCCATGTGATATTCCACGTCTGGGGTCACAGAGATCAAACCTGAAATAAAACAACGGAAGAAAGCCTTGGCACGCGGGGTATCACACGGATGAGAACTGAAGGTCACCTCCAGACTCAGTGTGCTGTGACACCAAACCTCAGGCCATGTGGTGGTGTTCTTGCTCTTCTCTCTGCTGTGTATGTAAACCACTGAAATGATGGGAGACTACCTGTGCAGCTTTTAGCAGCCTGGGAGTGAACGTAATTCTGATATTAATTCACCAGGTATTTGTCCTAGTCTATCTCTCTGTCAGGTATGCACGGCAGCAACATTCCCTCTGTTCATTCCAGGCATGAATTCTTCCCTCCATTTACGCTGAGGAAAAGGATGAATACACGAATATACTTATGCTTATTCTGAACACAGTTCATATATCAGTGCGCTATATAAGCATACGGTCAGGCCACACATCAATTAACCATGCAGCTTTACAGTGACAAGCAGGCAGATCTATAGATTTTTTTATTTGCCCTTCCTATGGAGGACACCTCCTAAAAAAAAAAAAAGCAGGGCCAGTGTACCACTGTGCTGCAGAGATCCATCTCAGAGGCTATTGTAGCCAGGCATGATTTGTAACAGATGTTCCAAATTCACCCTAATTTACCTTCAACTTCCACAAGGCAGAGAGGTACCAACACAAAACTCTATCTTTCAAGTCCTGGGTGGTCCATTCCTCAGGTCTTGATGTGTTGTGGGTCTAAGCTGGCTAAAAATACACTGAGGCAGGAAACTGTTCTCTCAAGAGCTGTTAAACAGTTCTTCTAAGGACACACTGCTTCCAAACAATTGCATAAAATCCCCTTGAAATAGAAATATGGCAGGATACATCTCACAGAAAGGAAGAGACATGGCATAGGGCTTCAAGATTCCCTGTATTCAGCCAAGTTCCTTCCAGAGTTTTATTATATATCATAAAAATATTAATGCATAGAAATTCAAGCATGTCCATTCCCACTGAAAGATGTTCAGGCTCTGTAGTAAAATTATCATAAAATGCTCTTAGTTTTCTCTGTTTAGTAATTTTAGTTTTCTCTGTCCTTAATAATGTTTTGCTTCTCCAAAGAATTCTCAGGGCATCATGAAGGAGAAGAGACACCAGGTATTTAGCAGAACTATCATGTCTGTTAGTAGCACAAAAGCTACTCTGCTACTCTGCTCCAAATGCCATCAGTCAGAGGTTTGTGCCTAACCTTTTTCATACCACATGCTCTTAGGATCTATCAGTTAACCAGTCCTACACTATCCTCTCAGTTTTCATGGTCACTGAAAACTCATGGTTTCATGAGCTAATACTTGGATCTTTAGAGACATGTGCTTTGATCATATCTGGGAGCTGATTGTCAAAATACTTGATATTTATATGAAAATTGTATCTACATGAATAAAAAGGAAGCAACTTCTACAAATAAACTACTTTCCTGAAAGTTCCATCTTTGAGCTACAGAACTGGAAACTGAAAAACAGGTATCAGGTACCACAGACTGACACAGATAAAATAACCTAGTCAAAAGAGAGTGAGCTGCAAGTTCACACTAAGTCCTTTACCAGTGCAAGTGACAATTTTATCTGAAATTGTAAACGACTATAAAAAGAAAAATCAAAGTCAGGGTTTACTAATAGCCTTTCTGAGATTTCGTGCAACAAGAAAATGTGCTGAACCTACATACCCAGGAAAGCTGTATTTAGTAGAGTGTGGTTTCAGATTGCTTACAAAGTGAAAAACAAACTGAGTGAAAAAAAACATTGCCCAGTCTGTGCAGTGGCAGAACCCTTGCTTTGTGCAGCATGTCAGTACATGTTTCTGGGATCATAAACATTTCACAATGAATTTCTATTATCACATGGTAGGCACAGCTAAATCCAGGCCACATCACTCATTTGCCTTCAAGAAGCCTCCCTGGTGACACTGTTGTCTATTCTGTGCTTTGAAGGCTTCATCTCACAACTCAGAAGATAATGTTTTCCCATTTTAGCAGGGACAAGCTGGAGAGTCATGAGAAAACCTGCTCCTACCTCAAAGGTCCCCAAAGGAAGGTTGGCCTCCAGCCACAGAAGAACACTTCCTATGCAGGATGCCCCACAACCATCCATGCCACCAAACCACACAGTGGAGAGGATATTTCAGGTGCCACAGCCTAGACTGTGGCACAAAACAACTCTGACAGCAAGATGTGGCTCATCATCAGGCTGAAGTAAAGGCTGACAATGACCAGAAATTGTGGCCACAAATGGCCACAAATCCACCAAGATCAGCGGAGGTGTGAGGCGAAAGCCAGTGGTGCTCATATCCTTGGATAAGTGGCACTTGCTATGCTGCCTAGAAGTACTGGGAGACCACACATCTAGGCTTTGTTGAAGCTCATTCTGGATTGACTGCATAGCTGCCCTCACTACTCAGTCCCAGGGGAAAAAAAGAGCAACACAGGAAAAAACAAGGGTTACATGGTAAAAATGCTTCTTCAAGTTATGAAAAATAAGAATGGCTTAAATGAATTTCTGAATTAGAAGCAATCAGACTGGTGGTGTAATAGAAAAGCTCTTTTGATTTGTTTGGCTTTTTTGTTTCTATCTTGGTTTTTTTTGTTTGTTTGTTTGTTTGTTTTTAATTCTGAACCATCCACCCCTCTAAAGCTCTGAACAATTCCTGCATTATCTCAGCAGGCACTGCTGATTCAAAGCAAGGATTAGTCACAAATCTGTGCTACCCCAGAGCCATTAAAACAGCTAGCTGGTGGATGGGAAAAGGGCATATGCATCTGATAACTAAGATGACCTTTCCTACCGATATTCATGTTTGATTACCAGTATCTTTTCTGGTTATACAGTTCCATCAGCACACTGTAACACCACAGCTCTTCCTGAACTGTGGAGACAAAGATAAGACAGTCTTTACCAGACCACAGTAGTGTTGCTTCTGTGGTGCAAAATTGTGCAAAATCACTGGAACTATTTTATTCTTCCAAATAACAAAGATACTTTTATAAACCCTAATAAACCCAAGCATCATTATCAAACCCAGCATTAAATTTTTGAATACAGATCAGTTTTCTGATGCAAAATATATGACCAAAGGGAATATTCCAGCTTTGGTATTTTTATAGCATCCATTTATTTTTTTTTAAGATTTAAAATGGTATTTAAAGTGTCCTCTACCTTGAAGAAGAAAAGTAACCTGCATTGGAATACCCTGCCACAGCCCCAAAATAATGAGACAACACCTGGGTAAAACTGACATTGCCAAAGTACATTAATTTAGTCAGCCGCCATTAAACATCCTGCCCATTTTGGTTACCAAACAAAACCATCCTGACCTTTTATCTCTCTCCTTTGCTCAGTAACATTGATGCTCATGGTCAAAGTGTACAGACAGGGCTCCTCAATCCCTTTGCACGTGCCACAGACTTTGTTCCCTGAGCTCTGTCACCTCAGCTCTGCCCCTCTCTCCCACTGGGGGCTGCCTCTCTCAAGGCTTCCAAGTAAACATCCTGTAAACTCAACACGCAAGATGAGAAGCACAGATAGTTCATGAGCTGTTTAACAGTGGCTTATTACCAAGTGCTACATAACCTGAAAAAAAATAAAAATACTGTTGTTGTTTTTTTCCTTTAATTTAAAAAATGAGGGCACAATTTCCTCCAGAAAGCAGATGCCACAGAATTATTAGTGAATGTTTCCTGGTATTTTGTTCACAGTTTAAACATTCAAATTGTAGTTGCAATAAGTGTTTGCTGAATGTTCAGCACAGTTAAGTTCTATTTCTATCTAGAGAAGTATCACTTCAGATGTTACAGTTCACCAACAAATTCTGAACACCATCTTTGTTCAGAGTGGCATTTCTAGGATCTACAACTCCAGAGCTACACTGAAACATAATTAACAATATAACACATCACTGCAGCTCCTCTGCATCTTCCACTTGCAAACAAACTGGTGCTAAAATCTCATATCCCAGCAGTGCTCTCTTCTCAGCTTCCCTTCCTCCTCATCCTCCCCCTTTAAATTCAGAGACACAAATCTACAGAAAGCATGCCAAGATACTTTCTGAAGAGATGTGAAAAGAAGAACAGCATCGTGTATATTCCTCACCCAAAATAAGCTTATGTGACTTCTATGCAGTCCATATGCTCATTTTCTTAACGATTTTTGAAACTCCCATACTGATACCAGACACAAACATGCCATAATATTCCTTCCTCAGTTTCAGGGCTTTTTCCCCCGAGGATTTCGCTCCTCTGAACATTTCCAGAAGATCTCCAGCCCGTCCCAAGTTCAGCACTGGCTGTGCTGGCACTGTGCAAACACAGCTCGCTACACCACTGAGCTGTTTTTAGCTCCCATGCTGCTTGAGGCTGAGCATCTTCCCCCTCACCACATCCCATGTAGTGATGAGCCATCTATCCCCATGCTTTTGAATGCTACACTCTCTCTTAGGAGATGGAGCCTTAAAAAGACATGCTCTAACAAAAGAGCATGTCTCTACGTGTTCTGCTGTCAAGGCTTTTGCCCCAAAATCAGAACGAGGTCTTACCCTGCACCTCTTTTGTTCAGTTGTATAAATAGACTGGGCCTGATGTCTTGCTGGAGCAGTTCAGACTGGCACAGGAGGAGCGAAGCCAGATCCCCCTGCCAGCTCCTGGTAAGACATCTGAACACATATCCCCATTTTGGGAACAGCCTGACTTCAAATGGTAATTACGTCTCACCTTTGAGGGGCTCCTGCTTTTCCAAGCCTGAAGGCTGGACTGCCTCCCCTGTCACAGGCACAACCGAGGGATCCGCTGCCATCCGTACATCAAATGTGACTCCTGTCACATGGCAGCTTGGGCTGTCAGCCTCGCTTCTCTTCCTCCATGAAACACTGACGCTGGAAAGTCTTAACATGGAAACTGGGATTGCGGGAGACATCCTTTGCCCCGGAGACGGCACTGCCGGCTGTTATCTCTGCTCTCCAGCTCTCAACCAGGAACAGAGCGGAAACAAATGCACTCAGTCCTACACTGAAAGGCAGCCATACAGAAAGGCCTGGGCTGGAGATCCCAGCTTTTTGGTGGCTTTAATACAATGCAACAGCACTGGGAAGAGATGTGGGAGTGTGGGTGGGAAGGTACTGAGCCATTCAAATTAAAATTGTCCTTTTTTAATTTGCTTTGGTTCACCTCTAATCTTACATGCTTTTTCCTGGATGCTGAGAAGGTACAGAATTGAGGCCAAGACACATACTTTAAAAAAAAAATAAAGTTCCATCTCAAAATGCATGCCTAGAAAAATTGCATAGTTAAAACATTTACAGTAAGGACTAATCAAGCCATTAAGCCATGAAAATCTTAATTTTTTAAAAAAAGTTGCATCTCTAAATCTCATCGTCAGTGCTTCCAGAGTACTTATTTCATTTAAAGCAATATAACTTTAGGTTCTAGGTTTTACAAAAATCTAAAGAACAAACAACTTTTAAAACCATTAAGGCACAAAGTTTTAATTGACTTTTTTGGTTGCCAGAATCATGAGGCAGGTATCACTCCAGGTGGATGTGCAAAATTGATCAGCTGTATAAATTTGTTCAGCTTTCTTCTATGTTCTGCAGACCACCAACTGCTACTAAAGAGGCCTTCAGCTTTCTTCATTCTCCCTTTATATGACAAAATTTAACTCTCTTCAATGGCTGGATTGTTAACCAGTCACTTAGTTAACACGATGGATATACAGCTGAATGTCTCATTCCATCCCTTCAAGATAACTAAGTTTCTGTAACAACATTCAATTTTCATGCTATGATGTGTGAACTGTTATAGTTGACTCAAACCAAGAAACTGTCTCTTCTTAAATGAGATTACAGCAAATAGATTTCCATTTGGAATTATTTTAATACTCAGTAAAGCTAAATGTATTAGCACCATAATAATAGTATCGAAACAATATTTTTTTTTTAGCTTCAAAACTTGCTAGAACAGAACACACTGAATCTCTTGGGAAATCTATTTGAGAAGCACACCATCCAATTTATTCTGTTTTACTTTGGAGTGTTACTTCCAGCTACCTGTAACTAATGAGAATCCAGAAGGAGAGAAGGAATATAAAAGTGAGTTACTCATTGATAAAAA